>NC_134418.1:73915181-74555181 GCF_030867145.1 Opisthocomus hoazin
GAGTCTAGCAGAACTCTTCAATTCAAATTTAAATCACCTGTCATACTTCACTTCCCCAACTACATTGTAAGACAGGTAATTTCCTGAGGAAAGGGCAGAGCAAGAAGCTCCTTAGACCCAACCAGGCCATATGGTCACCAGTTTCTGGCTCCAGAGTGCAATGTGTAATCCTGCAGAAGAAGAGCAAGATGATTGGAGAGAAAGATGCCCAGCCATATTTCAGTCACCTGCAGTTAGCCTAGACACAGGTATGAGAAACAGTTCTTTTCTGACCTTCCCACACTGGATCACGTACAAACGTCCTGGTGTGTTTGCAGAGCTTTAGAGCTGCAGAGTTCTGCTGGACAGGGTTGAGAGCCAGGGACCAGCTCTGAAGTCTACCTTGTCCAGAGGTGTGGGTGATTGCAGGGTGGTTGTAGACTGACCTATGCAAAGAGTTTGGATAGTCCCATCCTGATGCTAGAAGGTTGAGATGGGCTATGCCTCTTGTAAGCCTCTGTGGGTTGTGTTTGATGGGCCTGCCAAACAATGTGCCTTTAAGAGTGTTTCAAGGACTTCTGGAATAAATAGGGTCTTTATATAGTGCCCATGTGGGTATATTTGGAGAAGGTCAAAGGTGCCATACAGGCCTGCAAGGTGAGGCCTGAGGGCACTTCAGCATGAGGGGCATGTGTTCAGGTGACCATTAGCAGTGTACACGCGGCCTAAAGCTGAGCATCTGCAGAGGACAGGCTATTAGATCACGCTTTTTATAGAATGAGCCCCATATGTTACGGAAATAATATTATAACGAGAATTAGTCTCTTCATTTCATGAGTATCTTATCCATATTGTAGTAGCATTCATGCAAAATACCATATGAAGTGCATATACACACCCTACAAATATAAAGGCCAGACTAATTGGCATCAGAGGAATTTTGCACTTCTTTTCATAAATGAAGTTTTATTCTAAATGACATTTGGACTCTAAAATGTTGCATAGAGGAGATGCTACCACCAGCTAGAAAATAAATTTGAGGGAAAGATTACTTTATCCAGGTCTATTCAAAATCATTTCACACATTTATCCATGTAGCAGATCTATCTGATATTTATTGAATGTAAATAATGCTGAAAATAAGGAAAGAACATTCCAGTGAAGGGCTGCAAAATATTTAGTCTATCTGCTCCGAACAAGCAAGTGTAGCTGCAGTATTTGCATACATAATAAAGTACATTTCCATGTTTTGAAAAATGCATTTACAGTGTTTATTAAATGTGTAATTTTGTCAGCAGAAAGAAAACAAAGGTTTAGCAGCTTCTGACGCACTGAAGGGTGTATACAAATTTTACATTGTAAGTTGCTTCTAATAAGTAGTTTGTTTAGTTTATTGAGGAACATTTAAAGATAGAGGAAATGAATAAGCATGAAGTACAGCTGGTGTATTAAAAGGGAACCTACATGACAAGTGCCAAATACCCTGCAGCAAAGAGGTTTAATAAAACAAATAGAAAAAGCACCAGGATGCTTTCTTTATTGCAACATTACCAATGTGTAATAAAGAAACGAAACATACAACAAACAAGGCAAACTAAAATACTGATCCTGCGTTAGTGAACTGTTAATAAATTACACTGATGGCCCACTGTTAAATGCAAATAGATTTGTGAGCAGTAAGTAACAAATATGAAAACTCATCTAAAGTAGTTGGTGTAGATCTGACTGAAGATAATGCCTTCCAGGAATTAACCACCTTAAAATGATGGGGAAAAAATCAAACTAATTTCATGGCCTATTTGATGGAGATGGTGAGGAACCTAAAGAGTAGACTAGACTTTGTGTTTACCACTCTGTGAGGGCTTCACCACCACCAATAAACTGGGTGTGAATTCTGGGTGATGGCTTCCAATCAGTCCAGAGTTACTAATCAGTCCAGTGTTATCATTAAGGGCTCGACCCAGGTGAAAGTAGCCTCCGTGTCTGCCAGACCACGCTGAATTTAAAAAAAAACCACAAAAACCTCCATGAGCTACTTGGGACCTACAGCTACAGAAGGTTATTGTGACTCCAAGAGCAATATTTCCCCTGGTGGCCACAGAATACTGGGTGAAGAATGAACAGTCACCAGCTCGGCTGCAGAGCCTGAATCTGCTGGGCTGTAGCCGCAGATTCAGAGCGCTACTATGGGACTACACTGCACGCACTCAGCGAAAGCCGGGACTTGCAAACCTGGCTGTGGCTTGTGCAGTCACACAATAAACGAGCAGCAGCACTGAGAATAGAATTCTCTAAGTCCTACCTCCTAATCCCATTCTTCAATCAGTAAAATAAAATAAAATAAAAAAACTCCCTGTGTTGTGGTATTACTCCAATGCCCCATGGTATCAGGAAATCTTATAATCCACGGACACATGGATAGTTCATAAATTTAAAAATTTGCTTGACATTCAGTCCTTTCCAGGATTTTAAATCAATTCAAATGCATTTCCACAAATGTCTCTGCTTGAGACTTTTACAGAATGCTCGCAGCTACAGGTTTGGCTATTAAAGGTACATTTGTGTGTTAAACAAAGTTGTCTTCCCTATTAAAATTGACAGCCAGGTCCATATGTTCCATAAAATAATGGAAAGGGTCACTGAGAACAGCTCTGCAATGGATCCCACAGTTCTCATAACCTTTTGGAGTGTGCTTTCGTAGTAAATTCATGGGAACCTTTTGAAGAATACTGCTCTGCAATTCAGTCTTACCTCTCACTTACACAGGGTGGAAAAACCAGCCTAACCCAAATTCTGACCACTTTTACTTATACAGGATTCCAAATACGCGCAATAGATTGCTTGCAACTTTGAGAAGGAAGAAAACAACTTTTCTGTCAAAATGGTGTAGGAGCTCGTATTCAGTCTGCCTCAGTATTTCTTGGGTTTAGTGGCATGTGCTCGGTCCCTTGGTGCCCCAGAGATGCCCAGCAGTACCAGCACAAGGGCTGCTTTACCCTGCCCGTGCCAGGTCACCCACTGCCACCCTGTCTGGCCATAATCACTGTTCAGGCAGTGAATACAGAGTGCTGCGACTTGTGCCGATCGGGCAAGGTGAAGAAACACCCATATGTTTAAGCCTCCTGAGGCAGTCAGTTGAGCAAATGTCTTGGGGTGTGTGCCAGCCACAAACTGACCAAATGGCTGCTCACCAAAGATGGCTGCAACCACAGAAGAGAGATAAGGTAGACAGCTAACTTGAATATACAAGGTAGGTTGTCAGAATAAGGGACACCCAAGTTTACAAGGCTGAGAAGATCCAAACACACTTTTTCCAACACACTGAGAGAGTTTCCTCGCTATGAGACTCAAGGTGAGGTTGGCAGGACCATTCTCCACTGTTGGAATTGATGATGTATTACACGATTGTGGAGAAAATAATGTAAAATGACCAGGTCCTGAGAGGAATTAATAGTGTAGATACGGAGAAGTGTCTCCTGGATCTGTTACCTGCAATGGAGAGAACCACTTCCAATGTCTTTTGCCCCAGTTCACATAAACTAGTGATTGGATAAAACATGTTAGAGCTTTAATAGACCAGGACCTGCTCTATTTGTCAAGTTTCTCCGCAAAAATTTTTCTGTACAGTGAAAGTCCCACATAGATGTAACCATTCCTGTACAGCCGTCTGAGGGGTAGGACTCACCCCTGTATTTAGAAGAGATTTGTTCTTCTCCCAACATTTTCTGTATTACTCTGGGTTCAGAATTCCACTTTAGATGCCAGAGATGCCAGGGTTGTATTGGAAGTGGTCCCAAATACCTTTAAAAATATTATTTCATGTATTGTGCACTACTATGGTAGTCCATTTAGTGTCCTCTGCCTTCTACCCTACTGCTTCTTCTTTTCTCAGAAGCTAAGCTCACATTATCCCCCCTTTCCCATCTGATGTGGAAGGTCATCTAATGCTATTAGTAGAGGTTTTGAAGAAAGGTTGTAGCAATTCTATCTGTAAGGGAAACTAACTGCTGTCAATACCACTTATCGATCGGTGATTCCTATCATTTATTTTTTCTGGACATTATGCAAACATGGTAAATTGGCTGGTCTCAGTGTCATCTGACTGGTTTTTCATACACTCAGCAGTAGAACATGCCTAAGATTTCACTCATGGACACTGTGTGTTAGGCTGGAAGTTACGTTATTCCTTTTCATTTGAAGATCTCGGATGCATTATATGGGGCATTGTTGTCACAGGCTATGACAAAAAAAGATGTTACAAGAACATACTTGAGCAATCAGTGATAGTCTCCTGCATTTTTCCAAATATAAGCAATCGGTCCTGTAGCCAGCCTAAAGCTGACAGCTCAATAGTTCATTTGAATCTAATTAAAATATCTTATAACTCTAACACTGAGTAAGACTATTTTTACTATCTGCACCGACAACTTCATATGCTGTGCTCGTGTCAGCCCTTGCAGACAGGGTGAAAGTAGGTTCCAGCATCACTTGGAACTGCAGCTGCTGCAGAAAGTTATGCATTTCCTCTTGTGTCACCTCTGGAGCATGAGCTCCAGGACAGTATTAAGAGCAGTATATTCTAACAGAGGTCCCATACTTTAAGTAAAAGGTTGTCTGAAATGCACATGGAACTATTTTCATGCTGTCACCTATACTTGGCTTTTTTTCCGAGAGTTCGTGGAGCTCTTCCCTGTGATTAATGGTGCCATTTTACTTAGAGTTTCTCGTTAGCTTACCACTCTTTTAAGCCAATTTATTCCAATACAGCCTTCTCCCAGGCTTGGCTACTCAGGGAGCTGCTGCTTTGCTAAGAACATCCTTTGTGCTTATTGCTAGTCTAAGCAAAGGCAGTCAGGTGCAGAATACAGCATCGCCAATGACTGCTTCCACCATGCTGCTAGTTCTCTCCTCTATGCCCCTTCAATTACACTTGAAACTGCCCTATGGTCTCCTGCTTCTCTACCTGTTTAAGAAGAGAGGTATGGATGATCCTTTTTTTCCCCAGTATGGGAAGAGTTCAACCAATGTTAGTCCTCATTTTCTGCTATTAAGCACTAACAAGCCCAGAAATCCTTTCAGATTCTGTATCTTAGATCCACTCCTAACCTGCTGAATTAACAAAAGATACCACAATTTAAATTGTGTTTAACTTTAAATTTGAATTAGCAAAAATAAAAAGAAACTCAGTTACCTTTGCCATTATTTATTATTGTCATACATGACCTATTGTAAATCTTAATTAGGTCTTCTTGCTTTTTGCTGCTGTTCTGCCATTGGTTTTTTAATGGAGCTTTTTTTTGCTGCTGCTACTGCGCCGTTTGGGATAATTCTGTTTCCTCCTCTGCCAGCGATTAATTTTCTTCTCTGTAACCTCTCAGCTGACGTTTACTTCCCCACTAAAAAAACCTGCTAAATTTCCTACTCTCTTCTTTCAGTGGGAAATTATCCTCCACCATCTTAGATAATCACGAGACTGTTGCAGTCCAGACTTATTAAAACTTAGCAATTTATTGTAGCCAAAGTTATGCGATTATAGTATTTTAGCAGCTAGCGCATTTCTTTTGTGCATAAGCTGTTAAATATAACAAAGGCCTATTGTGTTCAATGTGGGAAAGCAAATAATTTAAAAAATGTGATTAATTGTGTAAGTATGGACCTTTTAAGTACATGTGGTAAGCCCTACGCTATGGGAATGGCACTTACTGCTCTCTCAGCATGAGTCTGATGAAGTAAACAAAAAGTTAAAATATAGCCGATAGTCTCCCTGGCATTCATTAACATAGCATAGAAAGCAGAAACTAGCCACATTTTATATAAAAAGACTCTAGAAATCTGTGTCTACTTACATTGACATTAGTCCATTGGTGGGTGCCAACTATGCACATAGCATATTTTATTTATAGGTCTATATAGTAGTCAAAAACATTCTATCATGGAAATGTGTTATTCATTAATTCATATTTTGCTCAGCCTTACTTTACTTCTTGAACCCATCCAGGTGTTTTTTAAACGATGAGGGTAATTTAATACCAAACAGCATTCACATTCACCCTATTTTTCAATTCTGTGTAACTAAATATTCCTCCTGATTTTGTCTATTGTTTACCTTTAATTAGCTCACATATATTGCAAACTAGAGTTTGCCTGTGTTTTTATGACAAAATTCCACACAATGGTAAAAAATAAAGGTGGAATAAATGGTCAACTTACTGCACAGAGTATTTAACATTAACTTGTTCTCAAGTATCCATTCTTTACATCAGCTGGAATGGTAAACAGTGCTATAGCTAAATGCTTCTGGTGCCTAATTTGTTTTAAAATGTTCATTTAACATGTTTAAAATGTTCATTTTAGCCCACTGTTTCAAAGCTCTGTATGAGATCTAGTCACATATTGCAGAACATAGATCATATCAAATGACCTCAACAAATCCAGCAACATGCAATGTATATGTGTTTTCACTAATAGGTTTCCATGACTTAACCTATGAGGTTTAAGGGAGTTTAAGGAGGAAAAACAAAACCCTTTTCTTGTTGGTTCTTTTTATCTTATATGTGAATGTGAACTCGGCATAATCTAATTTTCATCATGAGGAAAAATTAAAACAAAGTTAAACCAAGAACAATATATCAGTGCTAAAATGCTGTCAATTATTGCTTATTACCATATTTGTCATGGGACTCAGTCACATAGGTCATTTATGAATAGCCATAAAGCAACTTCTTCCACTTGCGAGGCACACAACCTTTGCCATTCAGAGATGTACGTAAATACTGGTGTCGAAGCTGCTTCTACATCACCACCACTGTGGAGAGAGAGAGAGAGAAATCTTACTGCCATTAAGACACACAAACCTTCAGCCTCTGAAGAAATATAATGGTTAAGCCTGCAGTAACCTTTTATAATTGGAGTTAACAAAAGAGAAAATGTCAACATTGTAAATGTTTGCTGCTGGAGTGCAGAATGTTAAAAGCGGGTAGAAGTTTTTTGATGAAAATTCACAAATTTTTGCCAGCATCATTGAAATACAAAAATATTTTTAAGCCTTACTTGCAGGGCAAGACAATTGTTTCCCATTAGATGCTTTTGTTTTCTTTAATTTATTATTGAATTTAATTTAGTTAAATTTAATTTATGTATTTTCTTTTTTTTAAATTAATGACCATGCTGTCACATATCTTCTTCACGTTTCAGTTCTCAGATACAGATAGACTGAAAAATTATGTTTTTCCTCTTCTGTGAAAACTATAAATTCTCAAACACAATATCCTTCCTGAAGTTCACAGTCTCAGATAAACATGCCCTGTTTTGTGGAATAGTACAACATTTTAAAAGGGTTTCAGGTATAGCCAACTTTGCTTGATCTTCCCTGCAGTCTTTCCAGCAGGATTTCAGAGGATGCAACTAGGCATTTGGAAGGATAACCAGAACAAGTTCAGTTCTCCAAATTCCTGTTTAAAAATTTGAATATTGTGTTTCACTGTTTGACTTTTAGAAGTCTCCAACAGAGGTATCACCTATCAGTCTCATTTCTTGTATGATTCTTAAGGCAAAAAATAATTTGAAAAGTCAGTCGGAGTTTAACGCTTTCTGTTTCTTTGGACTGTGTGAGATTTAAGGACTCATCTCCTCACACTTACCCAGCTGTAGCAGCATTCATGATCTAGTGATTCGGTTCCTTAGCTCAGAGTTTTTAGATAGGAAGATTGCAGCTGCTCATGTATTTGGAAGAGTAAAGACAAAGTCAGGGTCATATTCTACAAAATGAGGCTAGGTTAAGTCTGAAGGACCCATCAAACAGACTAAGGGACAGCTGAAGAAAGCCAGAGAGTTTAGATAGAAACATTGCCTTGGGTGAAACTTTCTTATTAGAAACTCTACCCCTGACTTTATCAGCTGCCTGAAGTCCAGAATGAAGGTCCCTCTGCTACTCCAGAGAAAAGCAGCCTTTCTTTAACTGTGTTTTCCTATAAATAATAGTGGTCATAGTCATTTGCCAAACACTGACTTTATGAGTCATGAAAAGCATTTGAGTCTAGCAGGCAATTTAGGCAGAGGTTTCCTTGTCCAAAACAAACAACCTTAATCATTACACATCCTACATTTTGCTGTTATTCATGTCTACATGTATCATAACCTTAGTTAAATTGAGCCTATCTCTAAAACAGTTTAGTACATCTGGAAGTCCCTTGAGGGGCCTGGTGTCTTACACACTGGCAGAGGAATCCCAAAACACTTTGTCAGCAGCACGGAGTTTAGTACAAAGCAGAGCACCAGAGCCACTTTCACTTAAATAAAATAATTTTTAAAAAGAGTAACCCTTCACTGTTTGCATGATTAGTGACCGCTAGCTAGTGATTAAAGCACTTTCCCAGGAAGTGGGAGGCTTGATTTCAGCTCCCTTACCCAGCCCAAGGCAGCCAGACTTCCTTCTCCCTGGAGGAAGGGAAAGCCATGCCTGCAGTGTTAAAAAATTGCATAACCCTGGTGCAGAAGCTGTGCCAAAGAGCCACTGAGTTAGAAAGAAAACCAGGAGCAAATATATCCCTGTTAGGGCACATTACTGAAATGGGAGCTGCCTGTTGACAGTGGTCCTTGTTTTTAGACAATGTTCTTTCTTGAGGCAATTTTTGAAAGGGAAAATATCTCTGCTTGGTGCTGAGGCTATTGTTGTTCAAAGATCACTGTGTTTAGTCAACACCTAACACTAAGGACATATCCAGAATCCGCATCATTGATTCCTCTTCCGATAGGAGCATCGTCCTAGATATGCAAAAGGACAAAAAAGTCTTTTTGTAAAGAAAGAGCTGAGAAAACGATAATATCGTTCCTAGGTCTTTTCACATGATGTACATAATTTTGAACCTGATGGACCAAGGCAAATGAGTTTTGTATTATGTGTATCTCCAGCATTTTTCTAACAGGAGTTTAATACAGAATTACCAAGTTGAAGTCCTTCAAGATACACACGTAATTACTCAATTTCAGATCAAAGCAGAGTTTGTTCTCCCACAATGCCTTGAGATATCATTTTGTGAAGTCAGCCATATGAAATAAAGATGATGATAAAGCAGCGGCTGAATCTTCCAGAAGCCAGTCAAACCTTGTCTTCAACACAACGATGATTCATGCAGACAGAGAGCGTCCATATAAGCTGGTTACACTGCTCTGTGTTTTGCCTGATGGTCCTTAACAATGTTTACTAGCAATGCTGAATCATGCGTAACATACGTGTAACCTGTTAAACTGCAGGTGTTTTTCAGGTTCTACCACACTGAGATGCTGAGGACTCCCCCAGTTCAGTTTCTGATTGTTTACAATCTCCTGCTGTGCCTGCAATATGCTTGAATTGTACTTAAAACACATAAATCTGCCTTCAAAGGCAGCTTGGGAGGCAGAAGTGTGGCTAGGGAATTTTAAATGGAAGGGACAAGCAATGGCTACAAAGAGCTTAGTTTTTAGTAGTAGGTGTTGCAGTTTGTTCCAATTACAGCACACACTAGAGTGTGAAATGTTCATGCCAATCTAGTAAAAGAAAAAGTACACGCAATGCTGAAATTAACACCTTTGTAATTACAGACAAGCTCCTTTACTACTACCCAGCAAGAGCAGCTGAGGCAGGTTTGGAGAAGTGCAAACATAAAGGGTTGTGCAATAGGAAATGTGATATTTTTTGTGCAATCTGACTTGATAATTGGAACCTGCTTTGGCAGCCAGATAAAAGCATTTGCATTTCTGAGCAGAAGAATTTGAGAGTGTACTACATCTATATTTGCGTAACTGAAAAACCAGACAAAAAGGGTTTTTTTTGCAATTAAATGACTCGCATTCCCCTTCTTTCCCTCATGTACCATTAACATCGCAAAACTATACATTTGGCATTCTTCAACATAATTTATAGTTCTTTTTGCAAATCAAGCCAGTAACAGGCGATGGCCTGATACACAGAGGCAAACATGCCTTTCATTTGCACTGAGTGAGCTGTCTCAGACTCATGGCAAAATGAATAGCTGGATATCCCCCCATAATCCCAGTCCCTTACTATTCACACACATTCTCGGTGACTCATCCAGGAAAATATCACTGAATGTGTCTTTTAATTTTATTCATGTTTCCACTGTAACCCTGTAGAGGCTTCTTAGTGCTTGTAAGATTATTTTAGTTAACTTCACTTGCCAAACAGATCTTTCTCCACTTTATTATATCATCATTATTATTTCTACTATATAGGAAGTATATTGCCACGTATCATATATCAAAACATTACTAATGCCATTAAGACAATGCCAAGACTAGTCACATGCTAAAAGTGAAACGACAGCTCAGTTCTTTAGAGAGCCTTGAACGTTAGCTGACCAGTTTCTGTGCAACTAGTGTTGTACGTGGATGCCAAAGCCAGAAGCAGACATCCTGTCCAGGACAGAGGAAGGAACCTCTCTCTTTCTTCTGAAATAAAGGCTGAGAAGCTGAGACTCCAATTTGTAGCTGAGCATCTTTCGAAAAAACATGCTCTCATCAAAATGCTTTTTAGATTTTGTTAATGTCAGCATAGATTCTTTTGTGCAAGATATAATCTGGCAAGATTTGAAAAACTTGCTGCAGAAGCCTTTTGACGCAACTGTAACTTCTTGCTTTCATAGATGTTTTTGCATAAAGGGGAGAAAAATAGTATCATTCAATTTTAGCTGAAAGGACAGAAATAAGGCCACAGGCAATCTTCATGCTGGCATTTCCAAACCTCTTAAACATTGCCTTTGCAACCTCATCATTCATTTGACAATGTTTCTTCTGGTAATATAATGAGAAGCCTCTTTACAACATATCCTCTCTCCCTCTAGGTCTCTAGGTTCAGTCATTTCCATCTGCTTGAGCAGGTAACTGAGTGCACTATGGTTCTGATCTTTACTGAGGTTGGTGTTTTTGTTTTTTTGAGGGAGTGGACAGCAAAATACTGAAAAAATTAAAATATTTTAATTTTTACCTTTTTTTTCACTAGTTTAAAGTTTCTGGTAATCATAATACACTACATATTAAAGAAGCAATGAGTGCATAGGTTTTAGTATTGGCTGTCACTACTAGCAGCAGCCTGACTATAATTAACCTAGGAAGAATTAGTGTTTGGTCTTCCATTACTGCAGTCTGTGTTCCTTTTCATTTGTATATCTTAGTAGAAAATATAGTGTATCTAGTCACCATAGGAACACATTCCCCATCTGCTGTATTATCACATTTTTTCCCCTTGACTTCTGTAGATTGCAGTCCTCTCTACTATGTTGTCAAGATATGTAGGGGCCAATTTCCTCCCCATCTAAAAAGAGTTATGACAGACATGAAAGTGGTCCTGTTTCTTAACTCTTGGAATTCCATGACTTTTCTAGTACACAACATTTTCAAAAGCATACCTGCAAGCCAATTCCTCTCTTCCTAGCCTTTTTAGCAATACTGCTTCTGAAGAAAGCGGATTGGGAACAATGTCAGACTCTTTTAAAGGAAAAAATGCAGTTTCTCTCTGCAAAAGTTTATGTCCCATTATGCATCACGAGCTCCCCTCTGACCACGCCATATGGCTCGTCATCAGAGTCACATGCTGTGGTGCAATGGCAGAAAGTTTGCCAGGAAGCCTGGCCCATATGAAAGCATGGGAACCAGGGGGCACTACTCAGAATCCCATGAGGCACAGCAGGCCAATGCAGATTAATGTTGAACTGACTTGAAACACGGTGTTTGGGTTCAGTTCAAGAAAATAAACCACTTTGATTTAATAAGTCAAATCTAAACATAGACATTTCCAAATTGAATTATTTTGGAACATTTCATTCCAAGAAAAAAATTGTGATATTTCAACTTTTTGTTCCTTTTCTGAAGGAAAATCATGTTGAAATACTGTTTTTTCCTGTGGGATATTTTCTGTTCCCAGCGAGGAAAAAATAGCTTATACAAAACAACAAAATTATTCAAAGTCAATAATGTCTGTGTATTGTATTCAGTGCTTTTGCTGCCAATTATTTTTTAATTTAAAGTGTAGTAAGAATTAGTGTACATACACAAGGCGAAACAGTTCCAGTTTTCTGAAAAATGAAAAAGACTTATGCTCTATACATAAAGGTCAATTAAATAATTTGAATTTAAAAGTGAAAAAGTAACAAAAATTTCATATGGAGACAGAGCATAACCACAGGACTAAACTCACTTGTCTAGGCTTTCGTTTTTGGTTTAGATATGTTCTGGTCTGCTACTGTTAAAGGAAATTAAGACAGTGTTAATAGTTCTTTAGGTTTAGGAATATGGAAATACTGGCCTGAAATCTCTGTGATTTAAAATCAGCCTCTGCTATCACGGGTAATCATACTGTACATTTCTTTGCATAAATTCATCAGGCTTGATTTTAAAGCTATTTAGTTCTTGCTCCTACTAATCCTATTTGGATAGTAATCCTTTTCTGCTACAAACCACTTCACAGAAAGCCACAATTTATTCATGACTAATATTCACAAAATTGTGTTGTAATTATATTCCTTCATCAAAATAATTTTCTTTCTCTGGTGTTCTCCTGCCTGATAAATGAAGTTTCCAGTGCTAGATCTCCCTGAGTTTTTTGCCCATCTGCTCTATATTTACTTCTACTTTCACGCCCTCATTCACATGCAGATGTTCTGCTCTCACTCCCACGTTCAGCACCACTTGCAGAGCGAGAGCCTGAAGAGGCAGTCAGCACGTTGTGCACCGGGTCTTCATTACATTTAATCTCTCTGCTCCACCTTTTTGCCTCTTGTCTTTCCTACTGCTGAACAACATGTTGCTACGTGCTAGCGGGGAGCAGGCTCTGGTGAAATGAGGGAAGGTCCCTTCAAAGCTTAAGTTCCCTAAGCTTTCCTCAGTGACCTTCCCAATTTGCTCTGACTCCAAGACTACACGGCTGCTCTTGAGGCCCAGCTTTACTGACAAGGCTCGTAGTAGCATCAGCTGAATTAATCTTTAGACTTTCCTCAGGGCTGGCTGCCTCTCGGGTTTGTATCTCACACTCCCTTGAACATGTGCCAGACTATCTCCTATTTATTCCACGTCCAGGTGAGATAAAGAGTCACTTGCACCAACAAAACACACTTCAGCATTTCTCAGTTTTAATAATTTTAGTATTATTAATCAGATTAACTCTTTGCAGGCTTTTATTCCAAACGTGGTGCATCTCTACATCACAAACAGTGAACTGCATGGAATACTGAATATTGAACGCATATTATAAAAAATAATTTAAAATGCTATTGGGGCACATTTACTGTTCTTATACAGTGATGTTATTCATTGGCAAATCCATAGAACTGACAAAGCTAACACTTGCAAGACCACTCAAAAGACTTGGATAGTTACATTTTCCTAACTTTTAACAGGACTGAACAGCTTTGGCATGTTATTCAAACATGCCTGTCACCTAGTTTGGACCAGGAGTGCGCTTTTGATGCAAATTTATCCCCACTCAACAGGGCTTCAGTTCACACCATGGAGTAGTCTGGGAGTGCACAGAACCTGATCCTGAAACTGGAAACTGGATGACGTGCCCTAGGAGCGCCTACCACTGACCTTCAGCAGCTGGCAGGGATTTGGCCGCAAGATCAGGCTAACACGAGCCGGAGTGACGTGTACCGTGCATGTCGTGTCCTCAGCACAGGCTTTTTCTCTCCCTCCTCATCTGCTCCTGTCAGGACACGCTAGCTGCTAATGAAGACATAGTCTCAGACTCTCATGTTGTGAGCTTTGCTATCTTACAAACTTGCTCACTCCTAAACTTAATTACAAGCGTGTAAAGTTCTAACTCAAGCTACAACCACTTCGAAACCTTGGGCAGAAACTAGTGTGTTTTTTTTTGGGGCCCAGTTTTCCAGCACAGAACTGATGTGGCTGACTATTTAAATTACTTGATACACTGCCCCAAGAGTGGATAAAGCTCTTGTAAGATCATGGATGTTTAACTTATTCGTAGATATTTGTTCATACAACACTTAGTTCCAATCATAACATTAAGACTTTTTGGTTTTTGTGTGCCTGTTAAAATCATAACATAATCATAACCCTTACTTGGGGTAGAGGCTGAGTCAAAATATCAGAGCAGAAGGGATATGGGGAGGCTACATTATTTGGCTGTCAAGTGTATTGGATTATCTCACCTGTCCAAATTTGTGCTTGTTGAAAGGTTTATCCTAAACGCTGCTGTTCAGTTTAACCCTCTTTGAAGTCAACTAAGAGCTGAAGTCAGTGGGATCATTGTGCTCAAGCCCCAGATTCCCTAGTGCCGATGTATATTGCAATTAGCCCTGTTTCTATAATTACACTATGCAATCATCAGCTGTCCAGGACAAGATCCTTATTAGGTTAATCACAGAACGTAAAGGGGTCAGGGTGCCCTTTTGGCGTGTTTCATGTACCCTGTGCTTTTGTGGAAAAACAAAATCACTAAAACAAGTTATACATGGATGATAATTAAACAGGCATCCCAAAGCTTGCCATGTGCAGTTTATAGCTGTAGTCTAGAGATTACTTTTAATCTTGCTTTAATCCTGCTTCTTTTTTTTTTCTGTGCTTTTTTGCTGCTGACAGCAATGTTCCTGCTTTCAAACATAATTTGGAATAAGTTATTAAACTTCTAAAGCAAATGCAATTCAGTGCAGAACTCTCTGAAATGATGTGAACAGAAGCAGCTCATTCGACCACAAACTCTTGAATGCTTCCGTCTATAACATTTTAAACAGTTATGCAAACATTAACTCTACTCCAGTTGGGGATAGTAGTGGAGATGAGCTATGCTTTACACAATGTGAGAACTCACTTTGTAAAAAAACGTGTTTTTTTCTTCACCAAATCTTCACGGTTCTTACATCATGTGTCTGAGATAGGAAATACAGGATTTTTTTCATTTTATAAGCTTATAATTTCAAGTTTGCACATTTCTTTTATAAAACAGAACGATTAGAAACTGGGGGTTGGCAAGAGGGAGTAGGCTTTGATAACTTTTAGTGAATTGCATTACGTTCTCATTTCTGACTTTTTACAATAGATGTGTCAAAAATTGTCAAGTAAAGCTTTTTCTGATGTTTACATGGTGCTTTCCTATAAATGCTATAAATAAAAAATCAAAAGGTAAATATTTGCAATCCATATGAAATATAATAAAGGAAGTTACTCAGTCTCAATTATTTAATAAGTTAAAAAGCATACTACTGTTTATATTATTTTCTTACCTTCTTCTTTTTCTGCAGGTTTATTTTTGTTGGTTCACGCTATTTCTCTTCTTCATTATTGCACTGTCTCTAGATTGACATAGCTCAAGAAATCGTGTGATCTGCAATGTTTTTGAGCTTCCAGCACTGCTGCCTGGCTCAAGGCTTAGTCTTGTAATCGCTAGGAGTTTATGCAGATTAGATTACACTGTGGCCACTTTTCCCTCTGGTTGCCCAGAGCGTCACCTGTCCTGGTTGCATCTCATACCCCCACCACTGCCATTCAGGCACTGCTGGACCCTGCTTTCTCCGGCATCAGCGCTCAGTAGCTCAAGATCATGTTTGCTCTTTGAGCATTACACTCTTTCACATGCAAAATTGATACTTTTCCATATGCAATAGTTTATTGCATGGTTGTTTGCTAAGGACAGAAGTAAACAATAATAAAACAAACAAACAAATCAACGAAAAGCAAAGAACGAGGTCTGAAGAAGCTATAACCTTAAGAAGGAACTGAGAAATATCTGTAACTTCTGTAATATATACAATTCCCTTTTATGTTAAAAGCTGTTTGGGAATTTGTTGTCAGAATAATCAGATGGAAAAAAGGACTTCGGCAAAATGGAAGTTTTTCCAAAGGAAATCTAGAGTGTCATTAGAAACATTCCTACTCGCAAAATCAAAATTAAATATACCTTTTTGGGTAGATTTCAGTTGAAATATAATAGTTTGCTTGCTGGAAAAAATTCCTATTTCTTTTTTAAAGTGAGTTCTGCATTAAATTTTGCTTACCCAAAGCCTATAGTACCTCACAAGACTTGTAGAAATGGCAGCATAGGTTTTCTTGTTCCTTCTCTGCAAAATAAATAGGCAGATCAGAAAAAACACTCTCACGCTCATGGTATTCAAATGCCTTCCCAAAGGCTCCATAAGCCGTGATATTTCTCCTCACTCAGGCAGTGCACATTTACACTGCCAAACCTGTCTGTATAGGTCTTAAAAAACCCAGGCTGGCTGCTAGTTTTAAAAAAGATAGAGAGTTGATGAGTATTCTGACACATGGCCTGTTTCAGGTGTGACAGATGTCTCTATTTTTTGTCAGTGCTAACACATATGATTCACATCCATGGGCATTGCTTCAGCTCAGTGACCCCAGGTGTGTTGCAAGAGGTTGTTAGGATATAATACTAATTTTTCAGTGGCAGGCTACATTCACTCCGTTGTTGATTGCTTATATAACGCACATATGAATGCTTTTTCAAAATATATGAATCTTTGTTTACTTCTATGGGTTGATGATGATGGGATTTTAAAATTTTTTACTTTGGACCAAAACTAGGGAATGTAGAGGAGTCCAAATATGACAAGAAAACTTGCACATTCAAATATAACAATAGATAAATGAAATTAACTCTTTTTATTTATGTTACGTTCCAGTTCTGTTCCAGTGGACCCAATCTTTACTACACAAACCAATTCCAATGATATGTGAGCTATGCAACCCCGTGGAAACAATCTGTTTTTAAAGACAACAATTCACTACAAGAACAAGCAACTGAAATTTTCAAGTGAGATTTACAGACTTAGCAGAGTCAGTAGGATGAACGCCTTCTCTCTTACAACAGTGCCAAATGTCCAGGAAGTCCCATATAACTGGAAACAAACTCTGAACACCAGTCTGATGTCTTATCTAAATATTTGCATCATCACTAGAATGCTTACGGTCTTTCAGTCCTTCTGGGAAAAAGTCTACCACCAGAAACGTCAGGATAATTTGTGTGCTCTTTTTCCAATTTCTAATAGAAGAACTGTATCAGCTGTTATACTTGACATTGATACTTACCAGAAAACAGGTTAATATTGCCATTTGTTTTGTAAGACACACAAAAATTGAAGGCAATTTGAGTGAAATATGGGCGCAAAAATGATTTGATGTTTTACATTAAAACTCTTCCACTTGTTCCAGAATCTTTTTACATACATGTGTATCTTAGAAAACAAAAATCAGAATAAAGTCTGTGTTGTTTTGGAGGCTGCTTAATACAAATGTATTAAATTAAGTTTCACAGCAATCTCTTGTCATGAAAGATTATCTTAATCATTAGCTTTGTATTTAGTTCTGAATGTCTTTGCTTTATTAAATTTGGCTCTTAATGGCGTATTTTAATTAGTATTCAAAAAGTAGACTCTCTACTGCCACGAACAAATCAAGAGCCCGACAAGCTCCACAATGAAATATATACAGTACCATCCAAAGTCTAACATTAAAAATGTGACAAAATATTATGTAGCTGGCCTTTATGTCATAATGTCTCATTTTCCAGCAACTATAAAAATATGCATTCGATGAATTATTGAAGTTCACTGTCTGGTCAGCAACAGGATTATTATGAAATTCATTATTAATAATGCACTGTAAATATTATGACTACTAGAAACGATAGACATATTACACTGTCAGACTTGTGGGAGAAGATGTACACTCTTCCTGAAGATATTTTCTGACCTGAAACCAGCAGTTACTCAATCTAGTCTCAGTCATAGCATGTTCATTCTGGTGTCACATGTAAGTGAAGATTCCTCCCTAGGGAAGTAAGTAAAAAAATCTCAAACAAAATCACTGTTGAAATTAATGAATATGACATAGGATAACTTTTGAGCTTTGTAGTGAAAATAGTCAGCTGCACACTAACCTGGTGCACTAACCTAGTGCAAATATTCATTATTTATCTAGAAGCACCTGGTTTAGTGGAAGATTTTAACATGACTTTTAAAACAGACTTTTAAACTCTAGTGATGAGGTTTGGAGTTGTAAGCAGATAAAAATAAGGTACCATCAAGGTCCTCAAAATTGTCTAAAGAAGAAACTCATTAGAGTATCTGTTTGATATGGATACTGCATCCCTTGCCTCCCATAAGTGAAGATATTCACTTACACTATCTGCTACTTAAAACCTGCAGATAATTTGAACCTACATGGACTCAGAAATAGTTAAATTTGTATAGCTAAAATTTTTACAAAAGCGATGGCCCGTGAATCTCTCTGATTTCAAGCAGTTAGGCATAGTGTGACTGTTTCAATACGCAGGAGTCATGACATGAGCCAGGAAGTTTATTAAAACATTCTCGGTGGTTTGTTTTGCATGGTATAATTCAGGGCATTACAGCAGGCTCAGCGAAGTTGTTCTTCACGGGACTGCTGTGCTCCCGGGATGCTAGAAGGATACATCCATGGCGTTTTTTTGCCCCAAGATGTTTGAAAAGGTATCTGAGTAATTGCATCATTACTCCAGTAAATGTGTTGCTTCTGGTTACTGGAGTTTAAAATACAATTCAATGTTTAAATAAGTATTCCTTTTGGCTGCTATGCATCATCTGGAAAGATGTGAATTTTTGGAATGGCTCGGTGACAAACCCAGTCTTAGTCAGCAAGGTCTTTTCCTTGGGATCGTATGTGAAGGTTAGAAAGTTATGTTCACACCCAGAGAACAACATAGTTCAACACACGTAGAAAATAAACAGACCCTCCAGCTTCAGCCCAGTCCCATGACCCCTGCGTACAGAGCTTAACCTTCCAAAAGGCATTCAGCTTCGTTGGGTCACTGGAGGAGGGGTGAAGATGTCTTGCTCACTGGAAAATGCCACTGTGACCAAAGAAGTCTTTTGTGAGAAAATATCCTGATGCAAACATTTACCTTTCTGAGACATACCTATGTTACTTCATGCCAAAGATCAAGAAATAATGCTCCCTTTGGGGAAATTATTATGGTCCATCAAGTGCTACTTGTTCAATCCGTTTTGATAGAGAGCTCTACTACCATACATAGGAGATTTAAAGTGGGATGAAGTGTGTCAAGAAGCACACTCTGTGATTTTGAAAAAAAAACCTACGTAAGTTAGAAATCACAAAGCCATTTAAATTAGGAACAGTAAGCAGTATAAATTGTCATGCAAATGAATTTTTTGTGTAACGTGGAACAGTTACACGTACCTGAGATGTAGTGGAAAGAACACGATATGAATGTCATGCTTACCGCTGGATACCTGGGCTGAAATTCCCACTAGGGGATAGCTTTATAGATCTCATTTTATTATATTGTAGTCATGTTATTACAAAACCATCAAATGCAATTTGACACAGCATGATACTTAGATGGTGGCCTGAAATTAACAGACTGAATTACCCTCTACAGGCAGCCAAGGTTATTTATAAATTGGAATTCAGATAAGTAAGTGAAGTGCCTTACTGAACTCTGTACTTTCATATTCCCAATCTCTGTCTTCTGTGCTTTGAAATAGTTTTTGCAGTCGTCCCTTAGTTGAACTTCCAGAATATTTAACTATTTAAAATGGAATCAAAACTAAAAGCAGGATGCTGTATTAGGTACTTACAAGAGATAATGCTTTTACTTTTGTAAACTATCCTGTAAAAAGTTTTAATTAAAAGAGCTACATCTTGGAATCTGTGAGGTCTAGTGCAATTAGTTGCTTTAAACTCCATTTCTTCTCCTGCTGCCAATTAAGAAAAACTTGTGTGCAAGAGTAATGGTTGCCTCAGTGACAAAATCAGAACATGCTAAATAATGTGATTAAACTTGTTAAAAGCCAAAATAAACACTTATAATTATCTCAAGAAAACCTGCATAGCACAAGTGAGAGCTCCATAAAGTGAAACCCTGCATCCATAATTTCAGACTTTCCTACACAATAGATCATAGTTAAAGATCTGTTAACAGACCTCTGACTGCTGAACTGGGCAGCTTGTGGTTTTCTTCTAAACCTATTGGCATAATGTGGATTTATGCAAGAGGTGCAAATTGGAAGTTGTGTGCTATTGGAGCCACTGGCAGCACAGAAATCATACTGTAGGGTTAGCAGCATGAAGTACATTGCTTTGAAATTACACAGCAGGGTTTCTGCTCGTTGCTCTGCTTGCCTTTAAGACCAAGGTCTTATACTGTCTGGCCATGATTAAAATCAAAGTGTAGGCCTCTTTGCTGGGTGCCAGTAAATGAAGGTGAAAAACAGAAACAATCTGGATTCTTAATTATTTTAAAATGCAACATAGGCAAAAAACTAAGATGAAAGCATTTCTTACTAATCTGTCCTAATTATTCCACATAAAATGATTTCCTAAAGAGGCCTATATCTTGAGATAGGCACTTTCTACAACTATGCAAGTTCTTTTTTCCCATATAGCATCTTTTACATAAACCCACACACGTATACAGAAAACAAAATCTGACAAGCAGTTTAAATGGTAGGCTTATTAAATCCAGGTTCAGGTGTACATCAAAACTTGAAAAAAACCGAGATACCACACTGAATTTACTGAAAATCAGATGACTACTAGTTTCTACAGCGGTCCACTAGTAAAAAAGTGCACATTTGGAACTGCTCCCTTTTACTGACACACTATGGATATATAGGTAGGTATGTACGTGCTGGCAAGTGGTATCAGAAAGAACAAAGAACTGTTACATTAGAAAATAAAGATATGGTAGAGGGATAGGAGTTCTCAGTGTAAACCCAAGGCTCTCTACTCAGAGGCTCTCATTCTGGTTTCAGTCACTGTGGTCACTTTTAAAATAAAATAATATCAAAATACTGGTGTGTGGCAGAAAGTAAAGGCTGAAAGTGGATGCGGTGAGAGCTATCTACACTACTGTCAGTTTTACCATAAGTGAACAAAGGGCTTTTTCTTTACCTGTCAGCACATTCCAAAGTACTTGCTGTTAGGATATTTTTCCTAAATGGCTCTTGAAGGGCTTTTTGGTAGATTGATCTCTTGACTGAAATGAAGGTGCTGCAGGGATATGTGGAGATAGACAAGGACAATCGTTAAAGTTGATGTACAAAATACTTGCTCACCTTAATTTCTGACTTCTTTAACATGTAATCTTTTGATTTAGATTACAATGCTATTAAAAAAAGTCTTTTTTCCCCCGAATCTAGGCTTCTTCTTCATGGTGCCTTTTCTCTTAGAAGGCAAATGCATGCCTGTCAGGTTACCAGTAAAAGACATATATTGCATATAAAGGAATAAAGGATTCAAGTAGTCACTTTGAAATGTATTGTGTTTTGCTTGTTCTTTTAATGTATTTTTAACATATTTTGAGTACGTTTTTCTTAATTCACAGCCCATTTAATGTCATGTAACTTGCTGGGTGCCAGACAATTACTTACAAATAAAATTTTCCATGGCTTTAAACCTACAGCAGAGAGGGAGATGTTTCTTTCATGCAGCAGTTCAGAACTGTCCCTGATGTTAAATTTAGTTCTAACTCACAGCTACATGTTTCTGACCTTCTGAAAACAATTCTGTTAATTGGGTTTGTCTTGGGTCCAACTCTGGTAAGACAAAATCAGGTGACGTTGGTGAGAACTGGAAAGGTGATCTCCTTGATCATGTCCTCCCTGGGTGCAGGGAGATCATCTGTACTTCTAGCCCACTACCATACTGGAATACAAAAATGTGTTTAAGACCACAGTGGTAAGAAATCCAAAGCAGAGCTACTGCCTGCAGTTTCTACTTGTTCTGACAGAGCCTTGTCATCTTTTCCTGTTTTACCCTTTTCCCTTCAAATAAAGTCATTACTGTTTAGAAACCACATTGTTTGTTTTTTTCCCAGTATACAAGTATGTGGAGTACATATTGTGGCAAAATTAGCCACATAAAAATTGCTGTTCTGGCTAACTTCTAAAGTGTATAATGCAATGTGCCCCACTGGAGAGTTTTAAAGTGATTTAAAGGAATACATTCCACGTCTTTGAAAGTTGTAAAAATTCCAAATAATTCAACAAAATGCATTAGAACAATAGGTAGACAAAATCACTACTAATGTTAGCGGAGCTCCTTTTTTGCAAAACACTCTTTTCTCTTACAAGAAGTACATGCAGTTTTGCCCTGTAATATTCCAACTCTGGTGCTTACAGTGGAAATTGCAGTGAAAGCAACATCCTGTCCTCCATTGCTGCCAGTAGTGCGAAGAGCTGATGCAATGCTAGCGCAAACAGGTCACTGGCAGACATAGGATTTTAATGACTGCATGGTATCAACGTCTTTGTGCAGCTTCTGCCATGAGAACAACTGCATGAGGGGGAAAAAAGCAATCCCAAATGGAAGCGCTGTCATGAAGGACGTGCTCACTTCACATCACAGTCCATCGGAAAGGAAGATGAAAGCAAACAGCTGTGAAAAGCAGAACTACTCTGTGCAAATTCTGTGAGGACAGTATTGAACACTTCTCTCTGAATTTTTCCACCATTCCTCTTTTTCCTCAAGTCCCTTGTTGGAATCTGCCCTAAGGTGAGGAGAGGTCTGTGGGTTAAGACTTAGGTGTTTCTCCTGCTGTGCCTTCTCTGCAAAACAGTTTTCCTAAGCTTTAAGTCTCATTCTTCTCCCTGTGCTTAGGCCATACTCCCTGTGAGGCAGGCACTTGTCTTTTCCTTCTCCTCTTCCAACTTTTTCCATGGCCTGCAGATTGCATCTGGTATAATCACTGGTACTTCAATCCCACAGTATCCATGAGGGACTATGCTTGAAAAGGAACTCCTATGGGACGATAGTTATAGCCTGCTGACTCTTTCTAATATTGACTGAACTTGATGGATCGGGCACAAAATACTGGTTTTATAGGTGTATCCATCTCAGAAAGACTTTTTGTGTTGTTTGTGATTTGATAGACGGACTCTCAGGACTTTGAAATAAAATGGTGAGTAGAAAACCTGGCATGACTTCCTTCCTCACCTGTCCTGTCTTGGTACACATCACCTGAATTCAGGAGTAATGCGTTCTCACTGAAATTAACTTATCTTCAATGTAATGACCAATTTTAGCCGCAAAAAGTCTTACTAATGTACAAAAAAAGACCAAAACCACAGAAAACCAGTCTGTTCAAGACAAAAATTTTCTCCTAAACCATCAATGGTTCATTGGTGTTTTCAACTACAGATTTGTGTATGTCATCCAAAACTTTTAAAATCCTGGTAATTTTATGGTAATTGCGGATGTTCTCAAATGCCTAGCAAAAATAATGTGGATAAATAGATCTTTCTCAGAGTAAAGTAAGAGAATAATACGGAAGAGTATATATTGTTAATATAAAAATAAACAAAAGCTAGGTTGGTTGATGCGCAGATGAGACAAAACCTGGCAATTAATCTCTACTTTAAGTTAAATAATTAAACAGTGAAAACATAGAAAAAAACATGGACACAAATAGTGACTTTGGCCCTAACACTACTACTGTAACACAATATAGGGCCTGTGCATCCTGCTATCCTTCGTTTCACAGTCTTGGCATATATCCTCAAGCAATTCACTAAATCTCTCCTCAGCCATAAAGTAGGATAAAATATTCATCTTAATGTGATATGAAGATCGTTAATACATTTTTAGTTTGAAGTTATGATGGCAAAAAGAAAGAAAAACAAAAAAAAGAAAGTATTCCTGGAGTTATGTGGAAGATGCAATGTTGGGTGAATAAAAATACATGTTGCCAATGCATTTTTGTGCTCTTTAGTAGAAGAATTTAAAAATTAATGAAAGAATGGGATACAGTAGCTTAACATACATTGCCTTAGCTCAAGTCTTTAGTAAAGTCTCATGAACCATAAATTGAAAACATAATTCAACCTTTTATGTAAATGGGGCCACAGAGATTAGAAAACAGGATAATGATAAATGGCAAAATATCTAACTGTTCAAGCCAATGGAAGGCTCAGTGTAAAAGCTGTTTTTAATTAACATCTTAGTGGTTTGGAAAACAGAATAAAGATCACATTAAATAGAATGGCTGATGATCTTGCACTGAAAGATCTTGCCAAAATTAAAGCCAAAAAAGATGCAAAGGACCAGAGAGGTTAAAAAAGTATGGTAATGAAAGTAAACCCTCAACCTACAAAAAAATGCAAGCTAAATATTTGGTAAAGATGATAACATATACTTTGGAAACAGAGCAATAGTAGTGAGTAATTCCTTTGGTTGATGCCAAAATCAGGTTAGATTTGTGGTTTTGGCAAGATTAGACATCAAAGGGGCTGTTCTACTTGGGCTGTCTCTACCATGGCAGGTGCAAAGGAAAGTGATTCTCTGAGCATAGTCCTCCACCATTAAAAACTGATAGCATATCAGTGATGAATTTCAGTGAATAAAAGATGAAAACCTACATGCCTACATGATAACCCCAGTAGTTGAAAACTTCTGATTCAGCCTCTCTCCTCATCATTCTTATTGCAAGTTTTAAAACTAACACATTTTAAAGGTAGGAAATGCTGTGTTACTTCTGCTTTTGGAAATGTTGAGGATTGCATTTTAAGGTTTTCTGTGGGGGAGAGGGCTAAGGAAAAAAATTTACACAGGGTTTTTTATTGTTGTGGCTTTTGTTTCCAGAGACTGAGGAAAAAGCTGAGATTTGCTCATTCCATGTGATTTCAGGAGTTGTTGGCTTAAAATAAACAGTATGTTCTATTTAGATTCATGACAAAATCATCAGACTTTGCAACAGTACACAGCCATAACTTTCACTTCTAGACACGATGACTGAAGGATTGTGATTCACCTATGAGAATTTCCAAGAAAGTAACTAAATTAAGACGAAAGGAAATCTTATTCTGAGTGTGTCCTGGTAAAGTGGCTGTTATCAAGCTGTTGCTGTGTAATGATATGGCAGATGCTGACAGAGGTCAGAAACATCTTCTGTATCTGGCTGCTTAGTTAACGAATTGCCTAGAGAGGCTGAGCTTTGTGGCTGAATCATAGAGCAGACTTCATATTTCTACATTAGGTATCCACGTAAATAATTTTTTTTAGTATTAGGTATAACACCTGTAAATTATCTGTGCTTAATGTTCTGTAAAATATCCTCTACAACTCTATCGATGAACGTTGGAGGAGTGGGAAAGCCGTGACTATCATGTATGAAACTAAGAGCATAAATTATGATCCTTTGCCATGTCACTTCTAGTTGCAAAACTATTCTTCATTTGTGTAGTGTACTGCAGCTGAGAAGAGCCCAAGGAATGTGTTTAATCCACTCAATGTCTGGAGGTTATTAAATATTGTTATAATCGTTTAATTTGATTGGAAAACTGAGTTGGACTGGTATTGATATCATGAGTGGTAGTAAGGGGATTAGAATGTAGAACATACCTACCACTGAAGTAATATGCCCAAGATAATGCTGGTTTTAATTCAGGCTGAGCTTTGACACAGTGCTGTTGAAAATTTAGGACAGCCTTGTTTTTCGACAGCTCACTCCCTCTACTTACGTGAGCGAACACCTCCTCTTTGTTTCCAAATGGCCTACATTTCTGATCCCTGCTTCCCTCAACAGCCACTGCCACCAATCGAAGTGGCAAATATCTGTGCATGTAGATGGTTCTGTCCAGCTCTTCTAAAGTATTTGCAAGTCCTTGCACAAACAAATATTATATGTTTCTTTTAAAAGTAAAATGCGTCTTGCTCCAATGCGAGGGAGAACTGTTAAAAGGCATCACATTAAAAAAACTTTTGCAAATAAAAACATCCCCAAACAAAACAGATTTAGAAATAAACTTAGTTTGTATAAATTGAAACAAAGAAAAAATTTAGTCGTACTTGTTGGTGATTAAAATACCAAGACTGTTCTGCCTGCTATTGAATGACATGAACTTCAAAAGATATGAGGATACTCAAAGGACGGAGGCAAAAGTTAAATTTAAATTCAAGCTATGCTGAGATTAGTAGAGATGATGTTACTTGTAATTGTCTGATTCTTCATATAATTAAAAAAAGCAGCAAAAAAAAATTTGTTCTATATCTTAATCTGTATTTTTAAAGTATACAAAATAATTTTACAGTGATTTTAACAGCATGGTAGTAACAAAAGTCTATTCACATTTTTCAGTTTTGAAGAAAATGTGGCAACATTAAATGACCTAGTAAAAAAAAAAAACACCTAAAAAATATGTGCTTTGCAGAGCTTTAAAACAGAATCCAGAATCCTGTTTGAGTTTCTGAACTATCTAAAAGTCTTGCATGGGGAAGTAAAAGAAGATGGACATCAATGCACAGGTTGAGTTTATGTGCAGCTTCTCACTGCACAGCAGGCAGAGGAAGGCTAAAGACAGACATACAATGTAAGTCCTCAAGCAGGTTCGTTCAAGAAGCAGAGTGGCTGCTTACCCAGAGGCCTAAACCTTAAGGTTGAGTCAGTGCTGAGAATTGCAGTCAAGTGTCTTTGGCCTTTTTTGAATAAGGCGGCAAAACACTTATGCTTCTATAATTTCCAACACTTCTGAGAGATGTACTACACAAGCAAAAAGTCTTCCCTTAACACCTCTTACCAGCATTCTTTAAATCAAATTAGTTCATGCTTGAATGATACAAAAATCAATCCTTCTGATATGGAAAATGTTTAATTTCAAAATCTTCATGTGCAAGTGTTGGCCCGTAATGTCTTTAAAGTAAAACCACAGTCTTAAATGTAAAACCACATTTAGACCGGCCAAAAAATTTTGAGCAACTAGCAGAAAGAATAAAAGTTAATAATAAAAAACTCCTTCCAGTGAATCAAAAGAAAAAAGCCTTTCAAAGAGAAGTTGGGAACATTAGATGATCTTGATATAAAACAACCTGTCAAGGAAAATCCAGATCATCGCAAAAAGTAAAGTGAATTCCTTGCACTGGTATTCATTACAGAAGAGACCACACACTCAAATCATGCTTTACTCGAGAAGAGTCTGACGACCTATTTCCAATTGAAACATGAGGTTGGATGGGGCTATGAACAACCTGGTCTAGTGGAAGGTGTTCCTTCCCCTTGGCAGGGGGGTTGGAACTAGATGATCTTTAAGACCCCTTCCAACCCAAGCCATTCTATGTTCCTATGACTCTATGAGTAGAAGAGATTTGCTCTGTAGTGATAAATTAAGAAGGAAAGATCTTTCAGGACCTAAATGTTATTTTAAGGAGTGCCAAAGGTACTCAGGAAAATCCTCTACTGGTATTTGGGACGTGTTAACTATTGCTTAAGTTGGCTTCGATACTTAGTGGATATGACACCAATGTTTGATATCCCGTCAGCTACTAATCCAGAATTTTATTTCTAGACTATCTTTATGTAAGCCTAGATAAATTGATGAAGAACATATTAGAATAAGATACTTAGATATCATGCTTTGGGGAAGAGTCAGTCAGTTTCACAGAAGTAGGCATGACTTGCAAACCCGATAAGGTTCTTTGAAAGAATGATTTACTATGTGAATAAGGGTAAATCCAGCTGGTATGGTGTAGCTGGACTTTCAGTCTCCTTTGTCAGATGTTCTTACAGAAGCTGTGCCCTTACAGAGTAAGAGGGAAGGGCTTGTCATGCAGTGACAACTGAGTGATAACTGCTTAAATGATAAGAGACAAAGGCTAGGAATAAGTGGTCAGTGGTCATTTTTTCCTGGGAGGACTGTGAGCAATATTCTGTCTCAGGGATGTGTATTGATCCCTGTACTGCTAAAATGGTTGGGAAGATAGCCAAGTACAGGTGTGACAGTTTGCAGGTGACATAGAATTATTTTAGAAGAGCAGTAGACATAGTAGTAGCAGTAGGAAAAGGACTACCTTGTATTTGCCACACTTTAAGTGAATATACACACATAGCATCTGTGATACGATTCAGTTCTTTAAGATGCAACGATTTGGTCATAGGCTTGAATCCTGTATTTGCAAGAGCTCTGGGACAACAGACTTATTGGAGGATAATGATTATTTCAGTAGTGCTCGTGAAATGTTAGCATACAGTATAAAACCACATATCTGGAGCAGTTTAAACAGGAGTTACAGGATATTTTTTTTTTCTTCATAAAGAATGAGTGCTTTACTCTGTCACAGCCTGTATTCAATACAGGGGCTACAGCTGGATAAGCAGGAGAAAAAAATAATTATATTGTGGATCTGACAAAAATGTTTAAGTAGATCATTTCATAAAATAAGGAAGAAGTAAGGAATAAAGTGCTCTGAAAGGCATCTTATTTTCTTGAAAATAGGGCTATGTGGACACAGGAAAATTTAAGCTAAATATCTTGGGAATTAACAAGGAACATCTGAATTTTCTGAAATATTTCCCTCATGGATGAAACCTCTATTTTCAAGGGAGATTTTATTAGAAACATGTTTTCTAACAAAACTGCAACTGTCACTCATAATAAAAGGTTATTTTTTTACCTGCTATTCACTTCTCCAGAGAAGCATATAAGATGAGCTAACAACTAGTATTCTTAAGGAGACAGTTAACTAAATAATCACTATGGAAAATTGTGGTAATTTATGAAGAACATAAGAGAATAAAATATTCACTTAAAGTTATTGAGACCAAAGGCATACATTGATATATTAGGCCTTATCCTGGAGACAAAAGACCAATAAAAATTCTGCATGTGAATAAAGAAAACAATTCAATCTGAAAAGAAAAATCCAACAAAAAACGTCAATATGCCCATGTTTTTCCACTGCCTATCTCATCCTTAGGGCTGGCAATAGGCACTCCATCCTCACAGCACTATTTCCAGTCCCATTCTCATAGCCTCTCGGTGAGTGGAAGGGGGAAAACCATGACAGCTATTCCTACAAGCTTTCACTTTTAACACCAGTATGTTAAGATTTAGGACTTCTATAAAACATGACAAAAAGGAGAATCTCCCATTGGTAGTAGAAGCTGGGCACATAATTTTTTTTTGCACTTTGCATTCAAGCACAAGATAATATACTGCATTTGAGGATTAATTGCATCATATTAAATATTCATTACGCAATGTTGCAACTGCTGGCTTTCATGTGGCTTATCACAGGGATAGGTCTCAGTGATTTTCTTGTCCCTGCACCCGTTTGAACTGGGCATAATTTCTTTCCCATATTAGCAAACAGTTAACATCAAAGTTTATTGGTGATGTTCAAAGTGGTGGATGAGCCCATGCACTTTCTGCAGTTCTGCAGCTTCCTGCTGTCCTGGGTGTCATGACTGGGCAACCTGGTGTGCAAGCTGAGCCTACCTTTGCTTACAGACCTGCTTGGCATACTACCAACTTTTTTTTTTGGCTTGTATCAGTTTAACACTGTCTTTGCAAAACACTTTCAAAGCCAGAAAAATGGGGAAAAAAATTATTTTGTAGACAGCAATATGCTCATTTCTAGCTGGATTTATGTGAAACCATGCAGATTGCTATGTTATGTCTACTGACACCACAGAAATAAGATAAAAATACACTCCAGCTGTCTTGTAAATTCAGGGCCAAAGTCTCTCCTTCCATTCAGACGCAGATGGCTTCCACTGAGGTTAATGGGGCTAGGGTGCTTACACTATAGGGTCCCTAATTGTTTCTTGGCTGGCTAGCACATGATATCAATACACATACAGTCAGTATTAAAATAGATGTGTCATATCAGTATGATCAGCTAGATGATAAACAATACCCTATCGTTAGCCCTGACTGGGGAAAGATTTTAGTGCACAATCAAGAGTAATTCTTAGAAATGTAATAATTGCACGTAGCTCCTTGATGAATTACTGAACTTCAAGAAAAAGCATCGTATGTTTTTATGGGCTATAAGCCAGAAATCAGGTAGCAAGACTGAAAACCCTTGTAAAAGTTCTAAGGGGCTTTAGGCTGTAAGATGAGAATGAATTAATTGTTATGTTGTCTTCACGTATCCTTTTTGATAGTTTTTGCTCTTTGGTTCTGAAATTAACAATTTAACTACGAGTGTCAATCTGTAACTAGCTAAAACCAACACACAACTTATCTGACCGAGAGCATCATGTTATAATTAACCAGACAATTTTTATAGGGTGACTTCTGTAAAAGCTCCTAGATCATTGGAGGAAGACATCAGATAATGCCACTGCTACAATAAACTGAAAAGTTTCTGGACTAAATGTAGTGAAATCAATAAAAAGAAATCAAAAGTAAAGGATCCAGTGAAATACTGCAAGTGATTGGTAATAAATACAAATAATACAGAGGTCAGATTAGATCTTTGCTAGACACGAGTTGTCTTCATAATTCAATATGTAAAGATTCTGGGATTTTTGTATAAGGTCTTATTTTAGCTTTGCAATGAAAAGCATAAAAGCAGATTGCTCATTTTTGCTTATGATACAAGAGAAAGATTTCAGCAAAGTGTAACTAAAGAATCCATGAAAGAAAGTAAACACCTGTATTATTTATTGCAATCATTTAATCACCTGCAGAACTCTGCAATGCCCAGACGTGAAACGGGTTCCTTCACTTTACAGCAAGATGGCCATCTTACAGATAGATTCGTCTCTTTTTTTTTGTTTTAGCTTTTTAACAATGTTCTCAGGGCTTTCCTTGAAATGCTGAACGCCTATGTCAAGCTATTGCAGTATTCTTGCAGCAGAGCAGCCAAGTCTGATTTTCCCCATGGAAACACCAATTTTTGGCCAGATTTGTTTGGAATTATGACCATTCTGGAGTTTCATACTGTTTTTTTTACCCCCAGTTCCAGGCTATGACCTCATTAGGGTATATCATGTGAAATCAGAAATATCTGAATGTTGAGCAATAGCTCTGGCATTCAGATCTATGAAAATCATCTGTTAGTCTCCTGATATCCTCATGCAGATTGCTCAGACTCTCTCACAGATGTCACTCTTTATGTCAGGATATACACATCAGTTTATATTTTGACTCTATTTTAAAGTCCAGATTTCTCAGATCTCTCTTTACATCCTGTTTCAGTGAATGGAAGTAGCCTGTAGGCTCAGTGTCGGCTCAGTGGTCTCAGTTTCTTCCATTTCCTCACTCATCACCAAATGTGAGATGCTGAGCTGGCATCAAGTCTCTAACTCATGGCTGCTCTGCAGCTGCTTCCTTCCTACGGATCCAGGCTGCTGCGGCTCTGGTGCGCCGAGCGCCTGAAGCCCTTCGCCTTCCCCCAACAGAGCTCGAGGACACGTGGTCTCTGGGATGGATGGATAAAGTGGGGAGAGGAGTGTGGCTGAACTCACGAGCTCCCATGTACTTTGGTGATGAGGATTTTAGACTGGTTTTGCTGTCCTGGCAGCCATGCATTGCCCGGGCAACGAGCCACGCTGGCTATAAACACCCTGCTGAATGCTGCCAGCACGGTGTTTATCACTCTGACTTAGTGCCAGAGGAGGAACCATTTCTAAAACAAAGGACTTTTGTTTAATGCTTTACAAGTGCCAGGAGTGTTCCTTCTTTCAAATTTTTTTTAGGTTCTGATGTGCAAATTCTTCTGTACGGGAACAAAGTGAGTGGATTCAGTAGGATTATTCCAGTGGGTCAGTGAGTTAGGGCCTTCAACCTGTAAGAAAAGAACTATTTCCTCCAAAACTCTGTAAGAACTTCTGAGAAAGCGATATTCACTCCCTTGTACTCCACAAACACTGCCACACAGCTGCACTGGCCTATGCTGTCTTCAAAACATGACATGGAAGGCAACAACAAAAATCTTGCAGTAGGAGAAAGCCTGCACAATAAATACAGTTTAGTTTGGAAAGGAAACTCCTGGATCCAGTCCTAGAGTTCCCAGGGAGCAAAACTTCTACAGAAGTTACATGGGAAAAAGGTCTTTCTGTCCTAAATGGACATGCTCCTTTGAATTAAACAGAATTTATTGAAGTCAGCAAAAACGAGTCACTGAACAGATAGATGACATGTCCTACAGAGCAGGATGTATCTAGCAGAATTTTAGGTGAGTGATGTATTTTAGCAAAGATCTTTTCCATGATATAAAGATGGTTATGACTTCTTGTGGAAAAAAAAATCAGAAGACTAGTGGAAAATGTAATCTTTCTGAAGAGATTTTAGTTAAGGTTAACCTGGGCATCTGATGTTTAGCTTACAGAATGTAAAAGGACAGGGAATTTTAATTAAGATTTAACTTGACTTTTTAAAGAGTTATGGAAGTCTAATTACTCCTCTGTGTAAATTACTTCCAGATGCTGACCTTTATGAAAATGGTGGAATAAGGCAATCTCATATTTTAATCAGCACCTGTAACAGGTGAGGTATCTCCAAAATTTGCGTCAAGAAATGTAAATGTATCAAAAAAAATTTTTTGATGAAGAGGGGAAATGTGAAAAACTCTAAATTTTTAATGAGTAATTTTCTTGAATCAGTCTTCAGTAAGTGTTTTTACATCCTAGGGCAATATTTGGTCCAGTTTTTGTGGTCGCAAAGGGGAGTGAAAATAATCCCCAGGTATAACTCTTTACAGCTATGGTTTACAATTTACAGAGATAAAGAATGAAAAACCTCAATTAATGTGCAAATATTCTCTTTTGTATCACTTTTCAAATAGCTTCAAATAGAGGAAGGTGTCCATGGCCCATGACAGGGAGTTTGGAATGAGATGATCTATAAGGTCCCTTCTAATCCAAAACTTTCTATGATTTTATGATTCCTGCAGTGAACGAAACCAACACTGTTTCAGAGCACAGGGCTCAGTGTGCTGAGCTGATCTACAGCAGGGCTCATTTGGAAGAACTTCAGCAATCCTAATGAAGTTTTTGATCAACGTCCTGAAAGTGCACTGGACTGATTTCTTCAGAGACCAGGAATCAGATGTGAGAATTATACGCACGACAAACAAACCCACAAAAACAATGTTTATCATAATCAAAGGATAAAATCACCATTTGAAGTTCTTCTCTGTTCCAAGGCGGATTTTAGAGGCCAACAACACTGAGGCGCTAAGGATGCTAGGGAAAAACAGTTTTGTTGCTTGTGAAGGGGCTTATTTCTCATTTTTCATTTCTGTTTGTAATCGCTGTCATCCTTGTTTCTTATGCTTTGGATAAAAAAGGTGACTTTTATATTTATTAGAACTGGGTTTCAATAAACATTATGCAATATGGTAGACCGGGGAATGATTTATTGATAATTTGTCACTTATATTTATGGAAGTGTAGACCCTGGAGCCCTAGAGCTGGTAAATCATATTATGCAGCTACAAATGTTTTTTTATTCTTTGCTGCCAAAAGTGCACCATGTAAACTGATTGCCTCACCAAGCCCCTGGGGTCTGATAATGATGCACTTGCTAATACAAAAGGAGGAGGGCTGAGGAGAAGACAACTAATTATAAGTTTATTTTTGTTTCAATATGTTTGCCGTTTAATCTAGAGTTCTATAAACAATAGATTGATGAAATATAATTAGGAGGAAGATTACAGTTTAATGAGGCAAAAGATTGGGAAAGAATGTAAATGGAGCAGTAGGCTGTGCAGAGTTTTTAGCTGTTTATTATTGTACAGCTGTAAGGCACTTTCACACAGTTCCCAGATGGAAGCAGCTGTTAGCTCTTCGCTATTAGAAAAAAAGAGGTTCATAGTTCATTTTCATCCACTTGTTCCAGCCTAGTTATGTTCACTACAACACTTCACCGAGTCACAACTCTCAGCTACAGCTGAGACTGTCAGGATGGGCACCCTGTCTTCATTTGCCACTTTGCCATTCGCTTATCTCATCTGGCAACCTCTCAAGCAACAAGCTGTTCCACTCCTTGTAATATGTTTATCTCCCTCAGTGATGTCAGCAAAAGTCAGCAAATCTAATATTCATGCTCAGACAGATTTGTTGGTGCTCTTTGTTTATAAGAAAGGGCTCTGTATCACCCCTGCAGCTGCTTCCTCTTCACCACGCTTTGTTTTTGTACGGTGCTCTTCAGATAGGCCTTGGGAGCTGTACAAAGCATGTGCCCGTCTGACTTCACAATGTTTTTGTTGGTTTTTTAATACATAAGAAACCAACCCACATCTCTTTTTTTCCACAGCACTTTATGAAACCTACATTTTTCCCTCAGCTTGTCAAGATCTCATACACAAGACAGAGTATACGAGGCAAAAAAGAGAGGCGTTTCTTTAAAAAGCAGTCACTGGGCAAGAAGAAAGTAGGCAGACTTTCAAGAATGAATACGACAGCAACATTTGTCTTGTAGCACTTAAACAATTCCACATTATGGGCCAAGATGTCATTGCCCTGCACCCTGCACCGGCATTTACATCGGTGCAAAGTGAGTCTAAATCTTTACTATTTCAGACAGGTTGTAGGCTATATTTGGTGCCAAGGTATAGCACATGCTACAGGGAATTAAGAGAATTTGGTGCTATTTTTGTAACAATTTATACATTTCGAGCTTCTCATTTCACAGTGCTTGGGACCATCTCAGATGATTTATAAGGCACTTTCTGTGCGGGCTTATATCAACTTATATCTCTAACGTACCTCATGGATGATAGTCCTATCAGCCAAGGCGAAGGCAGAGTGTTGCTGTTTATTTAAGGCTGGTATTAGGCATGATGTTTCTGAACAACTTCTCAGTCTCGGTGAGGCATGCATTTCTTCATTTCTTTCTGTTTTGATGTTAGATTTTCTAAAACTTTTTGGGGCTACTTTACCATTCATTCAAATGTTTGCCAAGAGTGTTACTGCAATTCCACAATCTATTTATGCAGCACAGGACAAATTTGGGCATCTGGGTTTAACTGGGTGGCAAAAGTAGCAATTCCCTTTCCACTAATATACAAACCAATCTGGTTCAAAATCTCTGTGTTTATTTTTTAGGAAGAAAAGAGAATTGTTTTAAACTTTGAAAGAAACTCTGATCTCTTTAATGTATTTTCCAATTGGCTTCCAAAGGACAATTTATTTCACAGTTTCCAAAACACCTTTCAACATTAACATACATTACACTTCTAAAATTTAACATTTATGAGAAACTCAGGAGTAGAATTCTGATCTCCAAAAAAGATACCATACAAAAAATTCCAGCAGTATAAAGTCTTCTAAAAAAAAAAAGAAATTCTACCACTATCAGCAGGCCACCCACATGCTTAATCTAGAAGAACCACCTCTAGGCTATGAGCAAGGCTGTTAGTCTCTGTGCCCCTACAAAACTTGGCTGTTTTGCTGACAAGGATGCTGGTTAAAGGCAATTATGGCAAGGAGTTTTATGGTCCAAACAGCTGTCCAGTTGGAACTGGACTAAGACCACCAAGTTATTCCATGTGTCACAAACAGGAATCTGATTGGTGAAATAAAGCTGCATATATATTTTTATGAATAGAAGTGGAAGGTTTAATTTGCTTTTGTTTGTGGGGTCTTATTTATTGATTGAAAGTGTTTGGATGCCTGCTGGGTATTTGTGAAAAAGGGCTGCAAAAGCTGCACACATTTCATCTGTGGTTCGAGAGCAGAAGTACAGTCTTGTGGTTAAGGCAAACCAGAGTAGAAAAACTACAGGCCATTGGAGCAAGATATGAAAGCTATTGCCAAGATTGTAGACCTAAACCAGAAAAACACTACCAGAGCTAAGAACCCCACCTGGTATTTATGTATGTATTTTGTGTATGTATGCGTGTATTTAATATCAAGGAAGCATTTATGTCCCAAAATTTTACCTCCCGTTTAGGTATGTTACTACTTGAAATTACAGCAGTTAAAATTACTTCCTTACCTGCTCTTTAATGCCTGTTTTCTCTTGTTTGATTAGTTCATGCACCTAGAGCACTTTCCTATGTGCAATTTTTACTGTTTCCACTGTTTAGCCAGTCTGGTTTTTTATCCTGTCTACAACGTGAAAGCCCTATCCAGCAACTCAGGAGAGAAAAGTATTTTTGAATTTTAAAATTATGACTTTTACACAAAATTATAGATTCATTTGTAAAATTTGAAGCACTAGCAAAAGAGGTCAAAGGCAGCTTGAGTCTCTGCAGCTATGTCTAATTCCTAGAAAAAGACCTGTATTAGTCTTAAAATCACTGACATAATTTGAAGATACTGATTCCAAAATTCCTGGGTTCATGAATTACATGCATATTTCTCATTGGACTAACAACATTATGAAACATTTATAACATGACCAATATTTCTGATTTTTATCTTTTAAATTATATTTCTCAAGCAAATTGCTAGTTCTTGGCACAGAATTATAGCTCCCAAAAGTTAAATTTGCTATCTACTTCCGAGCTCCACTGCACAAAGCCTAAAATATTTACTGCAGAATATTTGATTGTTTTTAGTATCAATACTTTCTTAATGTTTGCTTTCTCTCACAGGACACCTTTACTCAGCTGCTTTTCCTGCTGTCTCACTGCATCTTTTGCTTACATTTTTTTCCTTCTGATAGCTTGCTTTTCTCTTCACCTTCTGCATCTTTCCTTTTTCCTTTAAATAACTCCTATGCTATCACCTGACTCACTGTTGCCTTGTTTGTTTGCAGTTTTCACATCCAAAAGTTTATTCATAGTTTCAAGATTACATTATTTACCTCTTCTTCCTCTCATGTCCTGCCTTTCTCACTCCACTTATTTTCTGTTCTGCTCCTTTCTGGTCAGTGATGTTCTGCCTGCCTGCTGTTCATATTATCTCAAAAATTTTCTGTTTTATTAATAATTATTCCTGTCCTACTGTCAATAGGACTTTCCCACTGTTGGTCCTTTCCTGATTTACTTCGTCTCATTCACCCCAAATCTTGCTCCAGTAAATTAGTCCATCTTACGCTTTCCCACATTCCACACATGTTCTGTTTTTATCCTCAGTCAACCAGCTGCTTACTCAACCTTTTTTTCAAAAGTCTGTCCTTCTCCCAAGAATTTTGACAGTTTCATTTTAGCTTTTAATTGACTTGTAAAATCAATGAACAATGTTCTAAAAGAAGAGTTTTTAGTTAAAGTAGCACGTTTTAGAACAAGAAACAGTATTCCATAGAGCTGTTTAGATAATCAAATCTATTGCAAGCCCTGGATTGTTTTTTCTTCTTTGGAGTAAAGATGACCTCCTCTGTGAAGGCACACCAATATGTTAAATGCTTGGAAAAGTAAAGAAATATTTCTGTCTTGATTTCCTCAGCTATCTTTCTCATTTTCCTGTGGTCCAGCATGCTAGGTAGTACATATTTTTTTGTAAATGGGCTATAGGCAGTATCTAAATCAAAAGCAGTATATCTAAGTCTTTATATATTTATGATGAGTTCCTTCCCTTTCATATCTTATTATTGCTAATAATTGACATCTAAGAGCAAGAGTTCTGTGATTTGAAGCAAATATTTTGTGTGAAACTAATAAATAGGATGCTGATTTATTCTCTCATTCAAACAAGAAGAGTTGTCATAAGAAGCACAGAAAAAGCTTAAGTCTACAAATCTGTTTTTCTCTCGGTTAAATTATTGCAATATGGGAATAGTTGCATGGATTCTAGTGAAGAATTTCGTCTCCAAGATACCACTTGGCCAGAAATAACTTTTATGATCATCTAGCCTGTTCTTTAAGGTAACATAATAGAAAGAACATACTCTACCGTTAGGTTCCTTTCAAGCCCATTAAATACATTTGAGACAATATATCCTTTAGAAGAGCACCTAACTGTGAAGACCACAACTAACGGAGAAGCCACCACCCTGCAGTTAATCTGGTTCAGCCGAAAGGTAACGCTCCTGTGCAGATAGTTTTATCCAGATGAAAAAAGTGTGTGAAACATGTAGGTTTACAGTGAAGCTGAAAGAAGTTTCCCAAAACTGAGCAGGAGGAAGTCTTCCGCTCTAAAAATTTCACTAGAGTTTTTGGAAGTTTTGTGGGCTTGAACCTATACTGACATATGGTAACTATCAACTGTAAGGCATGGGTCAGCCTGATATGTCTTTGATAAGAAAATAATAAAAGAAATAAAAGAGAACATAGGGAAGCGTTCCAGGGTTTTCTTTGAAAACAAACCTCCCCCCACCCCCCAAAAAAAAAAAAAGAATAAAATCTCAAATAAATTTTTAGCTTAACAGCTTAAAAGATCTTCTGTGGAAGCTCCATTTGTCTAACCATTTCAGATGCACATAAAATACGCTGAGTGTGTACTTCACCTGCTAATACATGATGCACTTCCATAATATGATGAACAAACTTAGCAAATCATAGTACCATGGCCATCAGGAAGGACACACAAGTTTTAAAACACACCAAAAGTGGAGAGTTTCTATGTATGTGCCTGAATATCTGCCACTTGGCCTCAAGGCCATTTCAAGTCCCCAAGTAAGCTGATATTTAGCACCTCATAAAAAAGCGGCATACACCTGAGTAGAGGAAAAAAAGTGACATTTGTTGGTGGTTTATATGGAGGATCACATTACCTTTCTTAAAAGTTGGAGAAAGAAAGATCTGCATTTCTGTGTTTAGAAGAAGGAGAAGGAGTAAGGGTGCTTTTGCAGAAAATTTTGTTTTGGAGACGGTGCTATTAAAAAAAAAGTAGCTTTGCACAGCAGCAAGCAAGCATACTGATTCATAAAACTGCATAAAATTGCATTCAATTTTACCCCGAATTAAAAGATTTACAGTACATTCCTAAGAAAACTTATAGCTACTCTGCACTTACCCTCCAGTTACCTAGTGGCTTTTCCACTACCATGTGCTGAGAACGATCTCCCTCTGAAGATGCCCAGATGCATGTAACAAGTATGCTTGCTTTAAGGCCGAGTGAGGAGGCTATGAGCTGCACAGTCTGCTCTGGTTTGTTTTTGCCAAGTGAAATATGATTTTGAACCTAAATACTGAAAAAGCACCAAATATTTAAAATATGTTCTAGTTGGTGAGTTTTTCCACAGTGCCGGCTTGTTTTCCGTTCCCTCCATGACATCTCACAACTCTAAGTGCTCAATGACAGCCTGTAGAGGTTTCGCCATAATCCACCTTTATCCATTAACAGACACTCAATCACTAAAGTGCTTACTAGACTAAACATATTTATCCAACCAAATCACACTTTACAATGCAAAACTGCCAATCAGACCCCAGCTATTAACAAGGAACTGCTTTAAGGGGATTTTGGTGTTTGTGCTGTGAAGAGCATGCTTACCTCCAACAAACCACTAAACCAAATTAACATAGCTGTATCCTCATAAAAGAAACCAGATATCCTGTTGTGAAAATAGAAAGCTTGGTAGGACTGGGCTCCTTTGATGGCTAACAGTGTGGCAGACGAAGGCTTCAGACTACAAATCTGGTTACCACAGGCTCATTACAAAACTCTAGCATTAAGCTTTTGCTAACTTTAAAAGCAAAATAAAAATGTATCATTTGGGTAACTCAGTAAGTCATCAACTTCCTAAGTTACTATTATAATTGCAATAAGTGCTGTAATTGTTGGATAAGGCTCCTTAATTCTAATTGCTCCTTTGTCCAAGATCATGTTGTAAAAATGCTTGCATTAGGCAAAATAAAATCCAAGAGACACAAATGTGGTAGTAATAATAATTCTTTTTATTAGCCTGGAAAAGAGGAAGAGAACAAAGCTTTAAAAAGACTTCAAAGTTCTGACCAAGAGAAAAAAATCTAAACTCAGAGAAACATGCATACACTCTGCCTTTTTATTAGACTCGTACGAACTAAGTGCCATCACCACAACTTAGAGCTTGACAGCATTTCTTTCCCAGGCAGCAGAAAAAGTTACACCGTCCACGTTGCAGGGCTAATTTAAGTTCTCTGTCAAAAAACTACATAAAACAGTCCTGTATATTCTCACTAGGAAGCCCTAATAGTTTTAGACTTATTGGTATTATACCTCCTTTAAATCCCAATATTTTAAAGCTGGATTTGACATTTGCTGAGAGTTGGTGCATTTTCCCTCCATTTAACCATAGCAAAAAGAAAGGTGAAGTTTTAAAGTCTGAGGTAAGCGACTCATGAAAATTCATGTTTCTAAAAAACACTTATCCTTTTAAAAGTGCATATATACCCTTCTTCTTTAATTTCCAAACAGCTTTAGCTCTGTGATTGAAATATGTATTTCCAATCCTTCACTGCTTATCAAAAATAATGAGCACTTTCTTTTTTACTAGCTTTTATAAACACTTCTGGGGAAAATTTTATGAGCAGCTAGAACAAGTTTTACTTCTTGGAGAGAAGGCTTCATGCTGGAATCATATCCAAAACGAGTAAACCACAACATGAACAGATTTTCCAAAAATCACTAAAGCAGATTTCGTAAGTTAGAGTTAGAAACATGTAAAGTACAAATTAAGTTGTCATGTAACAGAATAGTATGGTTTTGTATGCTAGTCAGACATCATGTTCCATCACAACACCTATTCACCGCCACTACGTCTTTAGTCTACATGTGTTGTGAACAGCTACGAATAATACAAAAATCTGCAAAATAAAGCTGTTCTAGGTTTGTGCCTATGAATGTCAACATATGTTTCTATATGGACAAAACTGATGCAGGTTTTCTATGCATAATTGTACCACTTACAGAAAGGGAAAAACATCGTCATGACACTAGAAGTACAAGAATAATAGAAAAAATTACAATACAAATTAAAAAGAGGAATTATTGTAGACCACATTGAATCTTAGCATTTAGAAAATACTTGCTGTGTTAATAAGAAATGCATGCTTCCATGCCTTTGCTGCATATCCATGTTAATATATTTTATATTCTGTATTGTATATATGTGTCATACGCAAGCAATGAAAATATACACAGAAAGCGCTAAGAAATTACTGATGCCAGAAACAGTTTTCTCCTGATTAACTGAGAAAGCAATGTTAATAACTATAATGCTGCCAATTTGGTTCTGTACCACTGATTTGAAACAATTTGTTGTTCCATGGAACATTAATTTCTCAATGTTCCACTTTGTTATTTTTAATTGGTGTTTTGTTTTGAAAGGTACCACATGTAGCATATCGAAACTTTCCAGCTAGCAGAAAGTGAAGAATAGTGCAAACACTGGAACAACAGAATATTTCATTCTTTCATAACTTTATTACTTAAGTAACAAACACAGCCGCACACTTAAAGCATTTTACTTGAATCTTCATGTTATGTTTAGATGCTGGAGATGTTAATGAACTGTATGCCAACTTCATAAGCGCACAGGGAAGGGAGGGGACAGCTAATCTGTTGAATTACATAATGCAACTCCATTGATACCTGTGATGTGTACAAGTAATAAGAGAACACTGTCCATAGCTCCCATTCTAAGTCTCATGTCCCCAGTTTCCACGTACAAGGGCAGTACTATGCCTTTTCACTTGTGACACATGAAAGTGTCAAACTTCCCATTTATTTTCCTAATATGTCTTTAAATAGACACAATACTTCCAGCCAGATTGCCTATATTTTCCACCATCTGGCCAGCACTGCTTGATTTGTCTTCTGGAAATGACATGATTCATTCTTTAAACTTCTTCCACTGCAAAGGCTTTTCCACACGTCACCCAATATTGATAATCTCTGCAGAACTGTATTTGTAGGAGATACAGTAAGTAAGTAATTAGATGCAAAATGTTAGCTGTCTCCAAGAATCTTTGATTCATAAAGAGTAAATAATAAATGTTTTCTGTCAAATACAAAGTTAAAAAGCGAAAATAATTTCAGGACTTCCAAGACCCTAAAAACCATGTGACTTTATTAATAGATGGTGTGTGAAACAAGGATAACATTGTATCATATTTTGGAATTATTTTCTTCAGACTTGAAGGTAGAATCTGAAGACTTCAATCAGGAAACACATTGTCAATAATGTGATAGATCATTTTTACAGTTCCCACTTTATTCACGTCCACAATATGATTACCATTGTGGCATGTTGTCCAATACTCCTGTAGCACAAGCTTAGGTGCTCCTGTTAAGATTTTTTACTATATGAAGCCTTTTTAACGTATTTTAACTCAGCTTTACACTCTACTGAAAATCTTCAAAGTTATTGCACCTATTCTTTGTGTCCTTAGCAATGATGTTACCATGAGGCCATTTTTCTTCCAACCACTTATGGGTAATTGGCCTAATATGAGAGGATAACTATACTATCAATTCTTCTTTACCCAGGCCAATATATGCAAAAAATTAGATAACAGAGGCAGTGTTTGACACCACGGGGACTGCTATGACTGACAACATGGAGTCAGGTCCTTTGGGTTATCAAGTCCTGCTCAGTGCCGTTTCTGCTGGACCACAGCTCTCCCTGGCAGAGCCATCCAGGTTTGTTCCCTATTTCTCCACTTAAAGAAGGGCTCGTTATCTGGAATGCAGCAGAGTATGCATGCGATGACAGATGTGGACTGGCTTCTATAAGAGCTCATAAAGCCTATATATACCTATATATACATATCTGAATACCTATAAACAATCTGCTAGCCCAAGCTGACAGGCCAAGAGGAGGAAGTACTTGTGGGCTGACTGAGTGGTCAGCCAAGATACCTTCCTCTGGGCTACCCCAAACCTGTTTCTTCCTCTCTTCTTGCTCAAGCAAACCGTGTATTTTGTGACCCTATTTCAGGCTACTTGAAGGATTAGGTTACCCTCCTTTGTGGGTAAACCGATGGGCCACCTGTAGGCCCTCTCAGGTCTGCATGTTTGATAAAAATGTTTTTAAAAGAAAATGTTTCCTTAACAAAGAGTAAATATTGGCTCTCCTTTATTATGTTAAATAATATAACAAATATCTGGTAAATAAGTCAACATCTTTAGTCGAATGTTTTGTTAATTATTTAGCCACAGTACTGCAGCTACCTATCTGAAAAGAGTTTCCAGAAAGCAATATTACCATAATGGACAGATAGCATCTAATCTGCTATCTAATACAAGTATTTCATGTAAGAAAGCTTCAAATTCTATTTTTCCTTCTGCTGAAACTTTAAAGAAAGATGATAAACAGTTTATTACCACCTACCCTTCTCAGGCCACAAATGAATCTAAGAATGTACCATGTTCCCTCCACAGTTCAATGGCAAATGGATCTTACAGTAAACACTACTTTATCTCAAGTGGTTGTTACAGGCACATATGTATGGAACATACTGCTCCTCTATGCTTTAGCGAACCTTTATAGGAAAGTACTTAAAGAGGAAAATCCACAGCAAAAATGAAGTGTTATGTTCCAACTAGAATACACATAAACAGGGCCTTTTAAAATTTAATTAGCCTGACTTGTCAAATTCTGACAGCATATAATGCATTCAGGATTTTATAAGCCAAATTAGTCCATGTGATACAAAAAGGGAAAAAAGTTGGAAGCCACAACTTTAATATCTAAATGTAGTCTACACTCAGTTTCGCATAACAGCTGTAGGTTGTGGAGGATTTTGATACCCACTACCTTTTTTTCTTTACATATACAGATATAAATAATTTTGGTTTAGACATATTCTAATTTGATGATGTTAGAAAGCTATTGGGAGAGGTGTTTATCCAGTTTGCATTGACATAGGAAGGGAAGAAATGGTTGCTTGGCTGTGCATTTGTGGCACAGGTTTCAGAAGCATTTGTTTTATTAGCTGGTGTACAAAGGAAGGGCTGTTGCCTTCTTACTGTCCTGATAAACTTGAGTCTGAAATTTTACTTAGAAATTCACTTTGTTTTAATAGACCCTGGAGCTTTCCTTTTTTACCCCCCATTATCCACAATATCCAGTTTGCTGTACCATAGTGAGTCAAAATAATTTTGGCTCAAAAAGGTCAAACATGGCAAATGATATCATATATCTCTGGAAAGTTGAGCAGAAAATAGTGCTTTATCAGGGAGCAGCTCTTTTTTAGTCTTGACATCTCACACTGCAGGAAAAGTTCTCCTAATGCAGAGACATACTCACTACGAATACACCCCTTCTTTAAAAACATATAGATTGATTGGCCAGTCTTTCTCAGTACTTCAGCCTTAACTAATGGGAAGCTACAAAAAAATCTAGCTAATCAGGCCAGGCTTTGTCGGCCTCACAAATTTTGCTTAAATATTTGTGGGACAAGAGTATGAACCCATTAATTAAAAAAAAACCAAAATACCAGCCATTACTGTTACAGCTGTGTTCCTTAATTGTTTCGCACCATTGTCGCAGCAGTTGCATGCAGGGTCCATCACATTATGCTCCCAGGACAAAGTCCCCAGACAGCTCATCAGCATTTAGTAGCCACCGCATTTTTATGTAGCGATGTACTGCCCTTTTCCCCCAAATGCTATTGTACAATATTCACCTTCACCTATTGCCTACTCCTTTCCTCCTCCACATTTATTTTAGAAGTTGAGAATAAAAAAACGGTCTTCTTTCTTCTTCTAGATACTAGGTCCCTGATAATATTGCATGAAGTTTTAGGTCTCATTTTTGCTGCTGTGAAACTACTTGAACCTATAATTTACGTATAGGTTTAAGTATGAACATTTCTTTACTAATGGAAGACCAAACTTCATTATTTTGTTCAGTTTGTTTGTTCCCGGAAAATATTTATCTGGTTGCCTGTTTCAAAATCCTCTACTGAAAGGTCAAAGATTAGACCGAGCACCCTCCTCCTGTGCCCTCCAACTGAGCATAACAGACAACCTCTGCCGTCTTGGTTTCCTGCTACTCAGTATTTGTCAGACACTGATTACGAATAACACCCTAAGCAGTTATCTCTATATGGTATGTTTCTAACTCAAATGTCATAACCAATGAGTCACCATGAGTAAGAGAAATAAGATTACCTTTTAAAATAAGTTCACAGTAATCCTTTTCTTAAATGTCATAGCTAACAACTCATTCTTTTGCACAACATGCAACTCTGAAGTAAACCCCACTTGTTCTATAGCTGGTGTCCTGTACAGTGACTCGGTATTTCCATGATGAAGAGAGGAGTGGATTACTTTTTCCATACATCTTTACTTGTTACATTTTGGAGCTCAAATCCATTTGCCACACAGACTTGAGTTCATGAGTACCAGTACAAGTACACTATGATTTCTTTCATACAGCTCTCTTTTTTTGCATTCACAACACTTCATAGGCAGAGAGGAAATAAGTCAGACTATTGAAAATTGCAAAGCTTTAAAATAAAATAACGAGCAAAGAATTTTCCAGTAGGTGGGGCAATAAAAATGAAAGGCGGGTCCCCCAAGAGTCACAAACATGGAAGATTATAGCAGAGGAAATGGCCAAGATTGGATAAGCTGGCTGAACAGAGAGAAACAATACCAGAGACACAGGCTAAATAGTTCCACAAAGGAGGATGGAAGGGGAATTTTGAATTGGTGATAAAGGACCCATTATCTACTTGTCTTTAATTGACTGATGTTACAATGGATGTAAAATAGAAAAACAAGGAAACCTGTGGAACCATTAACATTTAAATAAGTGTTTTGGGGGAAAGACTCAGAGACAGAGAAATTCACTTAGAGTGGTAGAGTTTGGGCAGGATATGAACCTATTTCGAGGAACTGTGGTGTTATTAAAAGGACTAACAACTGCTACAAATTTGTCCGTGCTCCCAACATAAGCCCATTCACTATACGCAGTAATTCGTGTTGCTGCTTTCTCTGCCACTGTATCACAGACCTGAGATGCAGGGGCGTCCTGGCATCCAGACCCAGGTCCAGCTGCAACTTCAGAGGTGCAGTTAGTTTCTGCATTTCACACTCGGGTGAACAAAGCACTCACCCAGCCCCCGAGCAGCTCCAGGCCCACCATGGCCGTGCTCCCTGGCAGGATCCTGGTCTGCTCCAACAATGAGCACCCCAGCCTGGAAAGTCTTATGCAACTTGTGAACCTTATGTTTCTTATCTTGGAAACAGACGTATTTAAAACTTAAAAGGGGTTGAAATCTTTGTCTGCAATTTTCCCCAGATGGGTATGCTGGAGGACCAAAGAGCTTTTTGCTCCCTGCTGTACTAAACTGTACACACAGATTTGTGAAATGGATGTAGGTCCAAGAGCTAGAAAGTCCTTCAGCCTAATCCCACCTACAGACAAGCTTTATCATTTTAAAGATTACTTCAATGGACAAACATTTTTTCCATTTCTCAGACAGTCTCAAGGAATTTTCTGTGAATCACTACACTTGCAAGCTGAAATAGTGCCAGGACTGGGCTGAAAATGAAGGTCTTCTGACCATCCTTAGGCCTTCTCCACTGACAATACGCCACCACCAGATCACAAGGTGCTAAGCAAGGCTGATCTACCAGCTAGAGCACTAACTGTGGACATAGGAGTATAACTTCTGCTGGATAAGAGTTAAAAGGTAACAAGTCAAATTGCATAGCCTTGTTTCTTCACAGTTGCCTCTCACTTCTGTCTATCAAGAAGTTCTTCTCCTGAGACTACTAAAATATTATTTAGAGGAATCAATACATTTTTTATTGAAAGTTTAATCCATTCTTTGAAGATGTATATGTCTAAAAATATACAGAACTTGACAAGTAACAGATTTAGTACAGTATCTGTGAAACTATTGACTATACTAGCTTTTCTGAAGGAATCTCTACCTAAAGTTTAAAATCAGAGTTTTAAAATTTAAATCAGAGTTTTCTGATCAAGTTGTGCTACATAATCAGCACAAATATCAGTCACTGTTCCTTTGAATATAGGAATTTTGATACCCCCTTATTCCATTCTCTCTATCCTCTTAATTTTTTGTAATTGACACAAGAAAATTTGCTAATCTTCAAGCTGATATTTCCTCCTCTTCTTCTCACAAGTATATTTTTAAAAAAATTCTAGTTCAAGACAGAGAAATCTGTGCTCTTTAGGACTTGAGAATGTTCTCTTTTAAGCACAAGATTTTTCTGAAATTCTCCTAGAAAAAGATTTTTCCATATACCTACTATATGTCCAATGAAAACAGAGATTTTGCTGATGCTGTGCAACTATCACACTTTCAGAGGAAAAGGTGAAAAAAAGCCTGAATCACTTTAAAAAGTTTGTTAAAAAAAGTAAAAAAGAGGAAAATAATCCTGTCGTGAAATGTAAAGATATTGCTTCAACAGAAATATACTTGAAACTGAAAACAAAGCACTATAATTAGTTGATGTTCAAGAATGAAAATGAAATGTCATGTAATTCATACAGTATTTATCTCAACATCATGGATTTTTCATTGCTTCTTAATAGCAGTTAAGATCCAGATTTTACACACTTATCTTCAACATTGCCTCACAAGATTTTTATGTGCCTGGCCACTGAAAGGAGAATTAACAACCCATTCCACCTGAATTTCCCCATAGAGAGATGTCATTGGCTATGAAGATGAACACCTGGAGATCTAGTTTAGTCTGGCTAAAAATTTTAATCTCTCCCTCTCAATAATAATACTATGCAAAAGGTAAGCAGGGGCATTGTTCTAACATTTTCCTCTCCCTGAAGATTTATATGAGTTTAGACAACTGTCTGTCTAAACTGAGATAGCAAAAAGAGCTGTAAATAGGCAACAACAGGCTGTGATGGCAATGCTGTTTCAAGAAGGACACTCATCCACCTTTTTGAAAGGAATATCCATTTGACACAAACACACTGGAAGCAGAGACCAGAATCTTTGGTCTCTGCTGCTTTTCTGCTTTTCATCTGGCCTTACACAGCTCTTTTATGCCCAGTTCCAGAATGGCTCTGTTTCAGTGGGAGAAAATCCAATTCACCTGCAGCAGAGGACCCAGTTCAGCTGCACATGGCTTTGATTACAGGTCTGCAGCTACAAGCTCTCCAACCAACAGGTTATTTATTATGCAGCTGGTGAGTGTTGGTGTCACCACCAGATTCTCCTCCTCCTTCTCTGGACATTTTATGTAGGACTCACGAGTTTACCTGTCTAAACACAGATCATGACAGCGTGCTTAGACAGAAGCCTGTCTTCCAGAAGAGGCACAACTGACAGGGAAGTGACAAGCTGATCAGCCCAAGAACCTCAAGGCTAGCTAGAGATGTAACTATGGGATAAGCAGTTCCAGAAAACAGGTCAACTGGCATTGCTGGGAGTTATGATTTTACTGTTATTTATAAAACTGGAGTAATTTTCTCTTTCAGCTATATTTTAAAATGCTTGTCGCACCAGTTGTCCCCCTCAGTCATGCCCAAAGACCACTGAATGTAAGAAGTGCCATACTGGGTTAGGCTGATGGTCCACTTAGCCTTGTATTCTGTCTCAAAAAGCAGCAATATGGGATGTTTAAGGAGAGAGTGCAAGACTGGCCGCTTCATGCAATGCTTTTTTCTTGTGCTCTCTTAGCATTCATGATGGGAACATCCCTCCCAGTCATTTTAGGATCCATTTATGGACCTGTTTTACTCTAATGAATTTCTTGAAAATCCTTCTACTGTCTGCCTCCGCAACCTCTTTTGAAAATAGGTTCCAAGATTCCCCTACCTACTGAGAAAAGAAGTACTTTTTACCTGTTTTAAATCAACCTTATACTAGTTTCATGGAGTGCCCTTGTTCTTACCCAGAGACACGAGTGAATAACAGTTCTCTGCTTAACTTACAAGAAATTCTTGACTTTGTGAACCCCAATTATATTTACCTTACGCCTTTTTTCCTCTACATTAGAGATTCCTAACCTTTTGAAAGTCTTGCCTCTTAATGGTCCCTTCTCCTTAGCCATTTTTGTTGCCCTTCTGTCTAACATCTTTAATTACAATGTGCCCTTCTTGAGTCATAAAGATCAGAAACAAACACAGAACTGACACTAATGGATATCTTTTAGGTGACTTTGATTCTGAAAGGATGGGATTCGAGCTGCAGATATCAGTGAATGTCGTAAGACCTGCTCTTTCCCCATCTGGTACTCAGCAGTAAGAGAGCTGGTTGTTGCACAGTAAATGTGAATCCTCAGCACCTTGTTTGCAAAAGGTGCTCCAGAACAGTCACAAACTTTCAACAGGTAAGGTGTCTCCACAACCACGAACAAGTTTTTCCCATTATTTATAAGAAAACAGTTCGATTAATTCTGTCTCCCTCTGTATGTTCAAATAACATACAGTAACTCAATCAGACAATTAAATTTCTTTGAAAGTTCTTTAAGGCAGTAAAACAAATCTGACTCGTTGTTGCACTGGCACAATTAAGACCAGGTCCAATTATTTCAAACCTTAAACAAATGCAAAACACATTTAGAGTTGGGAAGCCTGTACTATCAATGAGCTCTGCAAAAATTATAGCTAAATGTTTCTGATTATATTAGCTTAGTATTTTAGTGAAGTCATTCAGTGGGCGAGTCTACACACAGTATTTCCTTTTAGGAAGCTAACAGATTCTGTTTCCAATTCAAATCGGAAGGCTTCCAGCCTCCTCAGCACTGACTCCTACCACCTCTGTAAAGACTGTGTGTGCTTTATCTGTGTGTGATTTATTGTATGACACTGAGCAACAGCTGACATTGAAACCCCAATACCATAAGCCACTCCTGAGGGTCACATCTCTACACTTATGCAGAGATTCAGAAAGTAAAACTGTCCCTTCAAAAGGAATGTTTTGTAGTTGTGAGTTCAAGTCAACACAAAAGTCTTTATTAAGAGATCTTCAGGAAGCAAGAAATTTGAGAAAAATGGCTCCTATCCAGTATGTTTCTCCCTTTCTCAAAACCTGGGACTCCAGTTCATCCCCAGTTTGTACTGCAGCCTCTCAAAGTAGCACGGGTTCAATTTCTCCTCTAATTTCTATTATACCGTTTACTCAAGCACCAACGCTCATCTACTGCCTCTCTGCTGAGAATCTATTAAAGTTCTTCTGTTTGCTGGTGAGCAGACTCCAAAGCAGCATCCTGGTGTGAGCATCTCTCAGTTTCCTTTCTCAGTCAGAGCTGCAACTTCCGAAGAGGAAGAAAAGATTGGCTTAACCCAGACTAAGATAACCTATGCTGATTAACCCACATTAAAGTCCTACTGGAGATAAGATTATTGCAGGCTGAACCTTGTCAGCTAGTCCAGAAAAAAACACAAGATTATTGTCTTTAATCATTTGAAACTAAGTGCTGTTACTTATGGTACTTGAAATAAAGTAAGCTTACTGAGGAAAGGGTAGTTTTAATTTATTCTTTAAAGAGACCTGGTGAAAAAGTCAGTTAAATAAATGTCAGTTCTATTACTTAGGCTATTAAAATTTATTTTGTTCACAGTTTCACACTGTAGGGAAGTTTGAATTTTGCATATCCTGATTTTTAACATTGGAACTAGGAATTCACTTTCCAGAAGTAGTGAAGACTTATTTAAAATTGTTGGGTTTAAAATTTTTTTTTAATTTTAGATTTTATTTCCAGACTCTTTCATTTTGACAGTGGAAGTCTTCCCATACACGGTAATAAACAGGAGACAGAACTCAGGAAGCTGCAGATCAGCAAAGCTGATCCTAAAGTGTTCTTTCAATAAGAATTTGCTAATTGATTGATAGAGAAATATTTTGCTACAGTTTGCTTGAGTTGAAAGAATTCCGATAAATCCCCAGTGAGTTTTGAAAGTTACTTGACTTCCTTCCTGCTCCTCTGCCTGACTCCTGGCCCGTGTAATGCGGTGAGAGGAGCCTGGAAGTTCAGCTGCCTGCCACCGAGCAGAGTCACAGCCTGTCTCTAAGGGCTTTCCAGTCTCCTGCCCTGGACTAGCCAGGAAAGTGTTAAAGCTGAAGATGTTAGATCCACCTGTACCCCATCCTCTAGAACAGCTTTCAGGGCAAGTGGAGAACAGTTCTTCAGTTTATGTTTGTGAACGTAATGAAGCCAAATGCAAGGAGATCAGAGTGTTATGGAACTAAATTTTTTCATGAAGCACTACAATGAAATGATAGTCATCTTGGATGAAAATTTTTATTTACTTGCCGCATCCAGACAATGTGAATCCCCTCTCCACTACCCGGCCAAATGGCTGACATAAGTAGTGCTTAGAATAGCTCTCAGGGAACATTAGGGAACAAGGTCTTTCTTTTATGTTATTTATTATCTATGTTGGCCGATCTTCAATATTTTCATAATCTTCACAGGGATTATGTTTCCTTCCAGTGTCTTTCACCGTCCTTTGGGACTCTTAAACATTTATGCCTGCACTCAACTGCAGAAACTGAAGATATTGTACGTGACTTCAAGCTAAATCCTAGAGTAATGTATTACTAGGGAAATCGTGAAATTCTGGCAGATCTGCCAATTTTACATGCAAGGGGAACTATGGAAAACCTATACTTGTAGCAGTCAACATACAGATGTGCACAGTAACATAATGAAGCGTCAGGCAAGTATTTAACAAATTATATAACTGCTTGCACTGCTGGCTTCTGTAGATCATTACTGGCATATCAGCATATGGACCCTTGAATTAAAGGGGAGACTAGTAGTCTTAGCTCATAGATACCACACTTATTTTCCCTCCACCATTCTTAAATTCCAAAAGAGAAATGATAAGGGAAAACCAGAATTATCAGAGAAACCTGATTTCCTGTATGTAGGTACTCAACACTTTTTCAAGACTATCATACTGTTTTGAGGCCAAAGATTTGGGTTATCCATTAGTTACGTTTCTAAAAATATTTGGCATTATGTATTATCTTATCCATGAGCAGCTCTGCAGGAGGCAGATCAGCATTTACATTTTTTCTGAAGAAATGGCTTTAAAGATAGGTGGTTAACTTGGAGCAATTATCAGCCTATTAAGAAATATAATAAGGGATTTATTGTGAAATATGATTATTACCCAAAAATGACATATTTTTCATCATGTTTATTAATTATTGAAACACGCTTAACTCATCACATTTGAACTCCAGCTTGTAATTTCTTGTGTTACACAACCAAATTTTGTGTTCCATTAAAATACTTAATGACAAAAAGCTGACATTTTCTTTCAGTCAAACTCTTTACAACAAACACAATAGCATAACTGATTCCCTTAGATCATATAGTGAAACTAGCTATTGCAAACAAAGAGTTTGAAAATGTAGTTCATTTGTAGTAGATGAGGAGTCCAGCAGCCCCACAATATTTACCACATTAATTCAACATGTTTAACTTTATTGCAGGTCAATATCAAGCAACTAAACAAAAAGGATTTTACTTTGTGCACGGCTACCCTCTGCGCTCTAGTAGGCAGAACCCTGTTCTACTCATAGACTGCTCTGACTTCAGCTAAGTCCAGGACAGTTTGAGAACTGTGGGGTCACAGCCATCTCCTCTTTTCTCCCATCTTGAGTAATAAAGTTGTTTTAGTCATGATGCACTGCATTCAGTGGGAATCGTCCCATTAACTTCAGTGGGATCATGTTACAACTTTGAAGTTAAATAAAAAAAAAAAATCCACATTTTCTTTGACAAATCATGAGAGAATTTAAAAAAATAATTTAAATTCTACTTCTGTATGAAATCAGAAATACAGAAAATTGACCACAATCTGATTTTTTTCTATTTTTTGGCAGCTTTTCTGTCACAGAAAAGGTATAATTTTTCCCTGTAATCTATTGGAAAGTGAGCAAGGATGCTCTGCTCCAGTCATTCTCTGGAGGTCAAATAATGTTTTAAAAGGAGCTTAAGTGTTTCAGGAGTACAAGTACCATGAGAAGTTAAATAACTACTTGTAAATTTGTGCAAAAACTCATTAGTGCTTATCCCTTGTGTTTAAAGTAGCAAAAAACATGTGTGCACTAAAAAAATAATGTGCACCAACGTGATCATTTTAAGGGGGAAAAAATTTAAATATTTCAGGATCAGATAATTTTCACATAATATTTTAAATCTAAATATGTGGCTGATTACAAATGAAATAAAATGGCTTCAAGTAAGTTAGATTTTCAGATAATTTACATCCCTCATAGAAAGCACTTTTTCAAGGCAGCCTGAAGTGTCTCCTACTTTTGCCCTTTAACATCTTTGCTTTATGCAGTCAGTTTAAAAGCAATCATGAAGAAGTTAAATGAACATTCAGTGAATATTTTTACGATCTTGTCTTTACTTGAAACTATTTAAAATTTATTTGCTCAGATTTTGTACTGTTCTCTTCTCCCCTACCTCTTCCCCTTCACTCTCAGAAGGCTGCATCACTTCAACATTTTTTAAAAGCTGTCAGTTCACTTTTTTTGTCTACCTGGAAGAGAAAATGCCTTGAAAATTCATATTGGTTTTGTTATTTCATAATTTTAATTTGAAATATGGCCTCTGGTTCATGGTTATAAGTTTAGAAATATTACTACGCAAGTTCTTGTTTCTATTACTGGCAACAAAACTTACTTGTTTCAGTGTGAGACCAGTGTCCTGCAGCATCAACTCTTGAGAATATTTCTGAAGACTGCATCAGTAGTTTTTCAATCTTAATTACTCTTCCAGCATAGTCATGAAGTACTGGGAAAATATTTACTTCAAATTTTATGCCGCTTACAGAAAATAATTTAAGAATGGTTGTCTCAAAAGAGCACCTGTATTTAAACAAGAAAGAAATCTTAAGCAAGCTGCTATATTTCTTGTTTATTCCAGGTTTACACAGAGTCCTCATCACAGAATCTAGGTTCTACTTTTCTGTAGGCTTGTCAGACTACAGAAACAACACAAACTAGTACAAAAAGCTGTTTGTATTTTAAGATAAGATAAAGAACTTTTCCTGAAGGTTTGTTTTTTGGGGAAAATATTTGGCAGTAGCAACAACTCATTGTAAGCCTTTTGGTTATTTTCCTTCTTCTGAACCCAGCTGTAGGGACCTATTTAGATTTATTATGGAACCTAATTAACTCTCAACTTCTTTGAAATAAGAAACTTGTGCTCACACTCATATCAGTTTCACCAGCAAAATGTAGGAAACTAGGAGTTTTCCTGCTTTTAGCCTATGAACTGCCTTTTTACAAGCCATTCGACATTTGACATGGAGAATAGGGAGAAAGTTAGTAAGATTATTTTCATACCTGCTAATCCTGTGTGTATATTGTGATCCATACTGGTACTGTGCTCAGTACAGAAGGCCAAGAACATGATGTTAATGTACTATTTTCCTCATACAAGAAACACATTTCTTCCCTCTAATGTCCATTAACCTAGACTGTTAAAGAGCAAACATTTTGCTTTTTGGTGGAAATGCTTCCCTGGGTAGGCATGTTTTCTAAAATGATTTGGGTGCTGTTCTCGAACACTAGTGCACAAAGTCCAGAATCTCTAATGTTGTGATGGTTAGAAGTAATTTCCATGAAGAAATACTGCTGTGGACACTTAACTTTTGAAACAACAACAACAACAAAAACTCAGAGAAAGTCTTGTGGTTTCTCAAAACCCGAAGAACCTAAATGTATATAATATAAGCTTTTTTTTTTTCTTTTGGCATTCAGCTGTAATATGGTATGCACTCATCATTTTTTTTCCAGCATGACATATTAGAAAAAAAGTCTAACCTGTTATTTTCTATACAGACTGAAAAGCTGCTTAAACAGGATTTGCTCTGATTTCTCTCCAATTAAAATAACATGCAAATAGCTGAAAGTTCTTAAACAATGTAAACAGCAACAGTAAGGGTACTATTAAAAAGTATCTGGCTGTAATTTTAGCTTTAAAAACTCTGTTTTTAATTTTTCCCTACATACCACTAACAAAAAAGAAAGTTTCTTTATAGGGACAAATGAACAACAATGTAATAGAAATATAAAAATATATCTTTTCATACCTTTTGACTTCTATTTATAACTTCGTTCCCTACATCATCAAGACAACTGCTGCCTAGTAATTCACCATCTCAGTCTTCCATTTAGCTACTTCATGTAATAACTTTCTTACTTTAAAACCTAACAACCAATGACACTTTTTGTAACTTGCTTACCAATGTAAATCACCATGTGATGCTGTTAAGTCTTGCAGACTCTCCATCTCTCCCTTGGAGAAAGAGGTGCTCCAGTTGTTCCCCAGCTGACAGCACCTTATGTTAAGTCTTTTTCCATAAGAACTTAATGACAAGGGAGAAATTTTCAAGTTCATCCAGACCAGAGAAAAAACATTAAAAAATAAAATAGCATTTCTGATATTGTATACTCTCTTTTGGATGCACACAGATATGACTGAACATTTCACTATTGTGCTGACAATATTCGAGGACAACTTAGACATTTTTCTAACAATAAGGATGGTTATGCACTGCTTGAATCTTCTCGTTTAGGGAGAATAGGAACCGGATTCTTGAAAACTTGCAAAGAAGTTAGTCTCAAGGTATCCGGACCGATAAGACCTCCTGTCCAGCTCAGTAATACATGCCACTTGCGTGGCACATGAGTGCCAGTAAAACTATCAAATGTTTGAAGACCATTTAACTGATGATAGGTAAGGTTAAAACCAAGACTTTCTTTCAAGGATTGTTCCAATTTGTGATCCCTATTTTTACTGACTTCCAGATTATCTGGTCTTGGAAAAGACGTTCCTTGCAGCAGAGATGCAAACTTTTCAATGTGCTCAACAAAACTCTTAGGATGTGGGTCAAATAACTACTAATGCCATGCTACATTCTTCCTTCCATGTTCTGGACTGTAATCCCACTCGTTGGCCACGTGCACCAATTTTGTAAATTCAGTATTATGTTTAAATCCCAGAGAGATTACTTGAGTTATTCAAACATAAATCTTTCTGGGACTGGGGCCTAAGGCAATGCAGTCCCTGGGCAGGAAAACTTTTTAGCTTGTCTTCTACAGGGCCAAGCACACTGTCAGACATAACAAATAAATAATACTGTGGAAATATCATTATCTGAATTACAAGTCTATTCTTGCAAAAATATCATGTTCCCTAGTGGTTGAAATGTTATTCCAGGCTAGATCAATCTTGAGTTCGTATTTCAACATTACATATATACCATAGACTACCCAAATACTATGCAATTCATCCAGTGGATTTCTATTTACCATTAACAACCGCATAGTTTTTTTTCAAGAAAAAAATAAAGATTTTACCATTTTCTCCCCATGAACACAGTCAATATAGCATTAGAACAGAAAATCTCTACTTGATTTCAAATACTTCCTTTCATTTTTATAAGGGCTATGATATGCTTTGACCTTCTGATTTTACATTGATAATACCTACTCCACTGTATTCAGTTGCATGTAGTACCTGGAGTTAAGTACTACATATACTCTTGACTCATGTTTATACATATGGATTATCCCTATAGTAATACCTGAGAGGTATGGGTTATCGCTTTAGTAACACTTAAAGTCAGACTAGTAGCGACCCCCTCTCCCATACACGTGAGAACTGCAAAACCCTGTGGGTTTTAGTGTCTCTTTTAAGTGTTTCTCTTCTTGGACGAAAAGAAATTCTGCCTGGGGGTCTATATAATATCATGTGCTGTTGAAGATGGCTATTTCTCTCCTGCAAGGCAAGATCTGCTACACCACTGTCACCAAAAGCTGTTTGTCAAATTTATTCTGAGAAAGCTCAAACGGTGGAGATTCTACTCCACATCTGAGCAGCCTTTACCATTATAGAGTCTTCCTTCATGTCTAACCTGAATCTTTCCCTTGTAATTAGATGATAGTAATTATATTCTATTTTCACACTCCATTTTGTTCACTTATCCTGTCACGTCAAACCTTCAAAATCCTTTATCAAGATCAAGGCTTCAGCAGCAAACAGTAAGGTGGTTAAATGCTAGATCATTCAACTCTGGAGCCTCAAGATTACAGATCAAAGATGTTTTCACTCTCATCCGTTGGTTTAGTTCATTGGGCAGAACTGAAAATACGGGTATAAAGACCTAATCTGCTCCAGCCTCTCGTCATAATAACCACTGATATTCCCTGTCTGTACATAATTTCTAGACATCTTGTTTCCTAATCACACTATTGTCTCAAATTATTCTTATGTAAAATTATTCTGAATTACATTAACTTTTTCTTTCTACTCTGACTACAGGTACCAGCTGGATATTCCTCTCAAGTTCTCTGTCTGCTGGTGTTCCTGCTCCCCCACTACCTAATAATTAACCCCTTGTTACCAGCCATTTTGTCAAGAGCCACCCAATGGGAAAGGAAAGGAACAGGGAAAGGAGATGCGCTTTGTGCTGTGACTCTGGAAGCACAAACTCAAGTCTTCAGTGGTGTGATGTCAAAAATAACAATAAAAAAATCCCCGGCACTACAATAATTGCTTTTTTTTCCGACCCATTCCTCTTTCTGGTGGGCAGCGTTTTCCAGAGAAGTCCCATGCGCAGTTTCTTTTCCTGTCCTGGGAGCAATTCTGCAAATCTTCCCATAGATCCCCTGTCTTCTTCTGCTTTCCATCTCCTGAACTGAGAGCTGGCAGTCCAGCATCTGTGTCTCACACACCATCTAATTTTTCAGCTGAAAATGGCTGCCCCTGCCCAGCTAAGGTGGAGGCACTGGGTTGTCGTGAAAGAAAAGATCAGTTCAACATCTGGGGATTGTTCAGGTACATACTTTGATTCAATCTCTCTTTCAGGACTGGTCTACTCCTGTTTACCTTCCTGATGCGAGTATTCCTGTATCCCTTACCAATTTCCATCTATCACATACTTCTTTCTCCTCATTTTCCATCACCTTTATTCTAGCCAGACCCTACTGTTTAATTGCTCCTTCTGGGACCTGGTTGTTGTTCATCTTTTACCTTGTTAACTCATGGTCCATATAGTGAAACTAGCTGTCAGACCTAGATGATAGCACTGAACCTGTTGTATATGCCCTTTTGATGAAAGAGACAGCTCAGTGAACAGAACAGGAGTGAACTGGGCCCACCAAACCTTTCTGCTCTCAGGTTTGTGCCGCTTCCTGCTCGTGGAATCTACCTCCCATCCCATTTCGCGTGAACTGGTCAACTTCCTGGATTCTGTTTCCAAATATGCTTGTTAATGGAATCATGATTATAGCCAAAACTGTAAAACAAATGCAAAATACAGCCCTGTGGGATGTGCAATGAATACAAACGGGGAAAGTACAAAGCATACTGGAGGTTTCAGAAAAGTGAGGGACTACATCACCTAAGACAACATTGCTATTAACAGTTTGAAAGTTTCTGCACCCTTTGAAACAGTTTGGAGGGAAAATTTACACCAGCTCTTATTTCATAACAGTGTTTTGCTGTGAATATGCAATCAACAACAAAAAAATCTAGTTTAAGGATCTAGTAAGACTTAGCAAGCAAAAGGTCTCTTAGCAACAAAACCCCATAACTAATCTGAAGCAGCTGTGGTAATTTTAGAAAATGGCTCAAACTGTTGAAAAGCCATTAGGAAGCTGATATATAGAGAATAAAAGGAACCACTCAACTTTAAAAAGATTTCCCAATATGGAGTGTTATGTTATTTTATAACCAAATCTTAGTCATCCAAAGTTTACATGCCACAAAATGCTATTTATGACCATGTGGCTGGACTTTCTACAAGTAGCTGGAATTCTATCACATACCTGAAATTCCCCCTGAAAAAAGAAATTGCCAATGGCTAAGCACATATTCTTCTGCAGTAAAGGTGCGAGTGCTATATTTCAGTGAAGCTGATGCCACTTACGGTTTGATTTATTTTATGCACTTGGAATGGGATCCTAAATAATTGGAATCAATTTCTTTAATCCTGTAACTTTCAGTCTCTATTGGAAATAATGAAAGCCACTTGCTTTTGGTAGGCTTTGCATATGGCTGATCGTCAGACGTTACCTAACAGGCTCTCTAGTTTATTTGACTGCTGCTTTAAATGGAAATATCCACTAGCTTGAAGAATGGCATATTTTAAAAACAGTATCTGGAGCAAAGAATCAAATGTGTCGGGAACAACAAGTTCTATTGGTTTACTCTTCATGCTGCTACTGATTGATGCATTACTAATGATTTTTACTACTTGTATTTATTATTGTACCATGGTCTCAAAATAGCCTAAAACCTTGGACAGGCAAAAATTGGTCTCAGTATGCATGTCAGCTGGCTTCAGCTAGAGTCAAGGAGGCTTAAATGCTTTTCTGAATAAAGGCCAAAAGTTGGAAAATAAAGAATATTAATTAAAAAATCTTCATTAGACAGAAATAACTATACAAGATGGGTTGGATGGGCTTCCAGAGATGCTGCAGTCCTAGATAAACGTGAATGGGGCTACTTAATTGATCTGTGTGTGCAATGTGAAAAACTGCTCTGTGCAACTTGCACACATCAGACTTACTGTTTTTGAATCTACCCTTGCCATCAGGTCTGACTGCATCTGAGGAGACCAGTATTCAGTCGCACCCATTTGTGTCGGACAGTTCAGCTCCCTTTTGATTACATTAAAAATAATTGTACTTGGAGATTTGATCACAGCTAAACCTACTCAAAGGATTGTTGGCAGCCTTTGTTTGTCAAGCCTTATCTGCTTCTGAGCAGAGACAACTAAAGGGATGTTTTTTGGACAAGCTGCCTTATAGGACACAAGAGGCAAGATATATGCTATGGTATTAAATGATGGCTATTAGGAAAGCATACATCTAGTCAGCTTTAGAAAACTTCTTTTCTGAGGGAAATAATTGAAAAACCAGCAACACAGTTTTAGGACGATCAGATGACAAAAAGCACGTAAGCAGAGCTTCCAGCTCTGATAGCCACCAAGTAAGGAGCCCAAAGATTCATGTTACCTATAAAAAAATGCGAAAGTAAAAAAGTTTTCACAAATAAGTGAATTCTTGAAAGCTCAGTAAGTTGTTTTTAATATTCTCCAATAAACAATAGGGAAAGGGCCACTTTTTTAGTATATTGTTGATGTCTGCCTTTTTAGATTCTCTCTTTCATGGCGACTGATGTTAAATTGAGGATGGACTGTTTGTTGCAAAACAAGTGATAAGACACAGCACAGAAAAGTCCATACAAAAATTTCAAAACTTTTAATTGGACTGACCTGTACAGTCTCTTTCATCTGTTAGGTTAGATAATGTTTATTAATGCAAAACGAATGAAGATTATTGGACAAATAAAACTAAATCCAGCAAAAGTTATGGGATTGTACAGAAACTGTGATATTTAGTGGTTTTGACTCAAAGTCGGAAGGAAATTGGCAACACTGTCAAAGCTGCACTTTTGGCTCTCCGTCAGCTCAGAAATCAGATGGAGTCAAGTAAAGAAAGAAGTGAACATTTTTTCAGGAATGTCCATAAAACTCAAGCTAGAAGAATTCACATATCTGAAATAAGAGATATCTTCAAGTCCATTTATTCATGCAGTTAATTACTTCTTTTAAAAATGTCATAAAACACCTATTTTATAACCTCAGTATTGGAAAATATGCAGTGAACAATTATTAGGCCTACATCACTGTTACAAAACCCGATTGGATATACAGAAGACGCAAGTTGTGATGGAATTTTCTGCAAATGCAAATCACACAATTCCATTAATGAGATGCAGGAAGGGTCATATGTGATGAGAAGGCAGGAAAGAGTTTGGCTGCTCTTTTGATTAAAAGTTAATTCCATTTTCCAAATTTACAATCAAGAGAAACTTCATAATTTTATTAAACTCACTAGCAACTCAGTGTTGTTATTTGGTGTAGTTGAAAAGGTTTTGTTTACAGTGAAATCAGTTGATTTATTTTTAGTGAGCTGCTATATCTGGCAGTGACCCACATAGAAGTAGAATTTTTTTTCATTGTTGACAAAGTACAAAAGCTTTTGCTCAGTATCAAATGTCAGTGCAGTCATCTTTCCAACCAAGCCAGGCAGACAAATACAATCTGTACTACTACTTGGAAGCTTCCTGAAATATGTACCTTCTCTTGTCACTATCTTTTCTAGGCTGTATTTCTTACCACCTAATTTCCATTTCTTTCATCCAGCTCCTACTTTCTTTAAAATCACTCAATCTAATTTTTCTGTATGCTTCCTCAGAATCTTCTTTCATTCTACCATCCTTTGCTCCTTCTCCTTCATTACCACATGTGTAGAATTTCCAGTCTGAAAAATTAGACTATCTTGGATTTCACTTGTACTTTGTGCTTCTGTCAGTTTTTATCTTATACTGAGTTTAGTCATCCGTCTTTTCTCTTACCAGTATAAAAAATTATCTTGAAGCTACAAAAACTGCCGCATGTGTTAAAGTCAAGTCAGTATCCACATTTTTTGAGAAGTCAGGCTCTTTGGAACATGTTCAGAAAAACACTTAAGAGTCCTCAAGAACACAATCTGCAAGTGCCTTGAAGCCCACTTCTGTGACATACAATACTAAATCGTAGTAACCAGTACTTAAACTGATATCCTTTCACAGACAGGAAACCATCACAGGATGAAACTGTCATACTTGGTTGCTAATTAGCCAACTTTTCGACGAGTGTAATTTGAGAGTAATAATAGAATAAGAGGTCTCTTTCAGTACTCCTGAGTGATGTATTGACTTGAAGTTGTGCCACTGGCCTCACCACATGCTTTGGAAATGTATTCAGAACAGTCTTGTCGAGACCAAGAGTGTGTTTATGTCATATTAATGAGTTATTAATAATAAGTGTACAAGATCCCCAGCCCAACAGCCACAGTCCTTATTCATCCAGGGATTCAAACTTCATAGGATTTTTGTTTGTCAGTATCCTTAACACGTATCGGGGATATTATTCTCTATGATATGGTCAGTCTATATTAATCTAGTATTTCACATCACTGTGATATTCTGTCTTTAGAGGTCTCCCTTATACTCAGTGGACAGAGTTAGGCTCTTCCCAAATTTGACTGTGGACCAATAAATTAGGGTCCTGCTTTGAATGACTGCTGGGGGGAAAACTATGCCTGTCTGCAAATAAAAAGGAGGGTCATTAGCCATTGTTAGTTACTAGTGTGAATATCAACCTCAATCTTTACTCTGGTCTTCTAAATATATGCTATGCAAAATATCCGGAAGATTGGTATTCGATTTCCATTAATGTGTCTGCAAGACCATATTAGATGCCTGACTTTCCTTTATGGACAGGAGGTCTGGGGCATTTTATCCAATACCAGCAAAGGAACATCTGGGTGGAGGATGGACTGAACCTCCTTAACACCATCTGCATGTTTAAAGCAATTCTTCAGTTTTGACCACTCAGAGAGAGACTTTCAAGATGGCTATTCTTTAACTAAAGCTACAAAATACATCATGACAAGGAGTAATGTAATGAATTTATCCAGTTGACTTTCAACTCTGTTTTAATATGCTACTGATATGTCTTAATTTGTGGACGGAGAAAATTATGAGACCTATAAGTCAAATGGGAGAGAGGATAAGCACTCCAAACTGACAATTTGATTAATATGAATTAGTACAAGTCTAGCTTAGTGCTTCATTAGTTCATGTCAGCAATGATAAAGAAGAACATTAATGATGATACTGAAGTGCTGAACTTTTAAAGTTCTAACTCAAGTATTCTTGTATATGCTGCAAAATAGCCTTGTTGACCCTCAAACACTAGCTGTAGTGTTAGACAAAGAGGGAATGTAAAAGAACAAAACTGGAAAAAATGAAGAATGTTTAATTGGGATGGATATCTATAAGTCGAGTCAGTTTTTCAGAAACCTTAATGATATTATCATTCTCAGTTTTTAATGAAAATATTAATCGATTTTGGTAAGCTGGTGCCAGATATATGTGCTATAATCGTATATCTAAGTTTCTGGAAAAGAGTGAACTCCCTCAACAGCTGCTGTGGGAGTTATCCCAGGGACTGAAAGAAAACGTTCAGCATGTGAGAGTCCTGGTCCCAAGTTCACAGTTCCTGTGACGAGAAAAGTCCTATCACTAGATCCTGATGGCATCACATTTAGGGAGAAACATAAGGAGCAATCAATCAAATAATTAAAGCTTAGATTACGAAGTGGTCTATGTGTCAAGACTAATACTCTAAAATGGATCTGTTGGCACGGCGGTAACAATTATAGAACGGTGTGTAGGAGGTAAGAACCTTCTTTACTGCTTTCACATATTAAGATACACAGGGTGACAGTCTGAGAATCCAAGCTGATTTATAAAGAAATTCAACTCTAGACTATTAGTCTAGCAGGATGATAAGAGTGTGGAAGACAATGGCAAACTTTGTACATGAGAGGAATACATGTGAGGATTACTATGGCAGGAGCTGGATTTCCATGTTGACAGTGTCAGTATTCATCTTTTCACCACGACTGGGTCTGAATGTTGGAGTCATTCATATCAGGCATCTGTCAAAGAGATGTCTCACAAAGGATTAAATAGGAAGAAAAGAAACGTGTCCCATAAAATGTGCACTGTAAAGAAGCTAAGCCTGCCGTGTTCCTTGGGGGAAGAGAGCTCCCAATGACACACAAGTATTATAATTTCTTGATTTCCGTCTTCTAGCCCCCTTCTGAGGACACCTTGTCTATCTGCACACAGTCCCACCGCTAAGACTGAAGGTCATTGATAAGGGTGACCAAATGTGAGCCTTAATTTCCTACGGAGATACAATAATGATTTGTCCTTTTTGCCTAGGACCCAGTTCCTGTAATTGACTCTACAGGGAATGACTCCTTGCATCTTTACAGGGTTCTGCTCAATCCACCAGCCCTGTGGGGTCACAGGGATGTCACCTGCATGACTGTCCTGGTAAGGGCTGGTACAATACTATACAAAACTCTAGAGCCTGAGTGAATAGTGTGTACAGATATGCGGGTAGCTTCAAATTTATCAAATACAGAAGCTGAAATCAACACATTTGCAGGTTTATCTCCCAGTCATTGTGTCATTGCTCTTCAGCCTCTTAAAGTGCTGTAAATAAAGTGAATGTGAATAGCAGAATAACTGATGTATCAAAAACCTACTCCTGTTGGCATCAAAGATACAACCCCCTGATTTCAGTGGGCTGACCCTTCATTCTGATCTGATTATAAGGTACTAATCTTCTGTTCTTGGAGAGGAACTCAGCTCAAAATCTGAACAGCTAAACTTCAGAGTTTGTTGCCAACTTTTCCGCTTGCAGGTTTGCTTTATGCGGGAGATATTTTCATATTTTTGCAAAATGCTTTTCCTTATGTGCTACTGTACTAATTATTTAGTAAATCCATCTTATATATGGGCCCATTTTGGAGTGGGCTTTTTTTTTTTTTTTTTTTTGTTTTGTATTTTTTTATAAATCAGGGCACTATTACATTACTTGGTATAACAATCATAAACCAAAGGTTTATCTTCCGGGAACCAACTTCACTATGCTTAGAGATATATAAAGGGATAGCCTCAGGCTCTTATGATGTAGAAGTAAAAATTAATATCTAAGTGGTATGTTATACTTTGTTTAAAAAAGCTCATTTAATTTTATGGCATGGGGTTTGCATCTGTTTTCTTTTTTCCAATGATATTTTACAAAGGTTTGGTCCAGAGCTTTCAAAGTCACTTATACAACACAAAAAAGACTTTAAAAACATGTAAAGAGCTATTGTGGAAAAAGAATAATGAATTTCCTCATGTTCTTCCGCAAGTATCTTGTATGATATTGGGAGATCCTTCATCACAGAGGGTGGTCCACTGATAATGTACAAAAAAAGGATAGTGTACAAAAATTAAATTATTATTTGACCCCACATCATTATATGCCACATAACTAATTAAAGCACACTTTAACAATGTACTCTTAATGTGCCGCCTGTTACTTGCATGACTCACTCATCTTTCACAAAGAATAAGTGATTTGTATTAGAGGAGAGTTGCTAAGGATGTTTTTGGGGCTAGCAATTGCTGTCATTGCTATGTTAAATCACAGGCCCAGGCCTGGGACAGAAAGAGACAGGCTTATCATGAGCCAGGAAAACAGCACCACAGGACTGATAGCTCTGACTTAGGGCCTTGTTTAAAAAGTTATGACTCAGTGCAAGCAGCCAAGGATCCTCAGCCTTCCTCAGTTCACTCCAAAGCAGCCATTAAGAGCCCTAATGTTCAGGTTGCGTGCCTCTCTCTGATTATTTTTGGGAAGTTGATCACAGCAAGCCTTTTTTTTCCCTAATAAGCATTCATCTTCATTTACTGGATGAAGGGCGCTCTCAGTGAAAGCTCTATACATGGGGCAGGCTAATGGTAATTTCTGCCAAGCTCTGTAACTGTACGGGTGCATGGACTGTGAGCTTCTCTTTTCTTTCTTTGAGCTGTAAAGTAAAAAGCACATATCATAATAGCTCTCCCGGATACAAGCACAAGCAAATTATACATGTGGATAATAATTTGTGAGGGGATGGAGCTCTTTGGTCTAAATATGCAGTTAGTGCTGCTAAAACTCTGTCATACAAACACATAGAATATATAAGAGAGTTTTGCAGCAATACCAAAGCTTTAGAAACTGCAGATTAACTTCTTTTTTTATTTGCACTCTTTTCTATGCTGCCTCATTCTTACAGTCAGACTTCTTCAGCAGCATGCATTCAATTTGACAAAGCATGCAGGAAGAACATACATAATACTGAACACATTGCAAAAGTGACCTTAGATAACTTGTACATGCTTAAGATTGTTATTATTTAAAACTCTAGGAGTGCTAGTGCTCCTTGAAAATCTTGAGGATGAGTTTAATTTTTCTCAGTTGCCATGCAATCTTGATTTCCAGTCCAACAGTATTGTGAGATATCTGAATTTAAAAGCTTACTTGTCTAGGACTGAATGTTGGTTATCTGAGCGTTAAACCAGCGTAATTTTGAGAGAAAGGGATAACAGATGAGGAGATAAAATTCCATTTTTCAAGGGAGTAAGAAACCTTTTCTGAAGTTATTCAATCACTTCAGCCCTAAAGGGATATTTTAGCAGACAGGTAGCAAGTACAGCAGTCAGAGATACAAGGACAATGTTGCGAGTACACCATATAGCACATATCATATAAGCTGATACCTATTTATTTACATGTGAGAATATGTAGCTATTCTAAAGCAGAAGCAAATGGATTGACAAGAGGATTATACTATCAAACACACAGAAGTTGATGAATCCAACACTAAAACTGTTAAATATTTCCCTAAATCTGTCCCTCTAGAGTATGAGTCACCAAATGTTCATACACATTTAAATAATGGCATATGATATGTCAGAGAAGATGATACTGTTTGAAGGACAAAAATCTGAAGCATTAGGCACACTGATATCTGCCAGCCTAATTGTGTAAATATTAAAAAAGGTTAGCAATATGAATGAGGACCCGATTGGTACTGAGGTCCTGCAGAATGTATATTCAAAGTTCATTCAGATTTCTAACAAGTCATTTACTAATACAAAATATCTCCTGTTCAACATAAAGTAAGCTCTCTGAGTATGTTCTTATGGGATTAAAAAATACACTGACATGCAAAAGACTGTCCATAAACTGTAATCTCCCCCTCTCTCATCACCTACCTGCAAACAAATACACTCACTCTATAAACTCGTAGAGTCCAAACTGGTTAAAACATGAAAACAGTTGTTTCAACACAGAGACAGAATCTACTGTTTTTAAAGGGAAACATCTTTGTTTCATTCTATAGAATTTTGTAAGTTTTGCTTACATTTTTTCCCACCAGAAATGAACTTTGTGTTTTTATTTTTATGACTACTATTTTCTTCTCCCTCTTTCCCCATTATGCATTTTTTCCATGGAAAACAGGCTCAAGAGAGGAAATAAAGTAAGGTTCTTATGAAGGGGGAAGGTACCACAGCTAAAAGTGACTTTCCCCTTCCATGTCTGTTGCATAGTTTGTGTATGTTTTTCTTACAAAAATAGAAGGAGATAGAAAATGGTCACAAGACATCTAATTACATGAAGGATATAACTTTCTCATTTAAAAAAAGTAAAAACAAAAAAAAAACAAAATAAACTTTGTGAATATTGATTACCTGAAATACTTAAATTCCTAGCCCCATGGTCAATCTTGTCCTTCTTTTGCCCATGATCAATATCTTTATAATTTGCCCACTCTTCCTATTTCCAGTATGGGTCTTTACTTTTTTGCTTTTCTCTGGAGGTGTCCATACCAATGATAGAAGCTTAAATCTCCAGAACCTCCCCCCAGGCTGGGCTTTGGCTGGTTCTGGAATGTGGTCTCAGACTGCAGCATGAACTAGGCTCCTTTCAGGTAAAACGAATTCTGGAAGATGCACTAGCTTGAAATGGGTAGTCAGAGAAGGAGACCAGCCCTGAGCCCGTATCAAGTGATAGAAAATCCTGAAATGCAGGTGTTACTTGCATCAAACTCCAAGTAGCCATTCTTGTACTCTACAGATCTGCTCGAATAGTGTTGTGCTATTTGATAAGTTACCCAAATATAATCTCTTAAAAGGGGATGATAACTACACTTTAGATAGTATCTCCTAAATCCATTTCTGCTCTCTCTTTGCTTAGCACTAGAATCTAAATTCCTCCGATGAAGCAGAGAACAGGATTGATGTTTAACACAGACTTGTAATTATCACAGACTTCCCTCCTGTCAACATATTTTCCCTGATATAAAAAAATCGTGGAAAGATCTGCGAGTGTGCAATTTTAAGACATCACACGCTTCCTGCTATGGGATGAGTTTCTTAATATCTGTTATTGGTTATCATATGAGTCCTCACTGGCTAACTGCAAAACCAGAAAGAAATCTGAACCCAATGTTGGTGTTAAAAGAAGTATGCGCCTGTACTTTGTGCTATTGTGTACCCAACTGCTGTTGGTATTTTTTCCTTTAGCCACATAGATAGAGTCTGCTCTACTGTACTTCCATTTCGGTAAGCACAGGTGATGGCAGAGGAATAACAATAATAATAAGAAGTCAGTAAAGAATAAAAAAATAAATCTGTAGTGTTATTTGCTTGCAGTTCTTTACAAGTGTTTTGCCTCATTTGGTGTTTTTTCCACTACATCTTTCAGAAAGGGACAAGATTGAAAAACCAAACTGATATGAACTAGTTGGAAAAATGCATGTGAATTTCTGGCCACAAGCCAGAATGTCATTCTTCAGCAAAAACTGAAGGGAGGAGAGAGAAGAAAGAAAATAGACCTGAAAGATGTTCTCAATAATTTTACAAAGACTCCTTTAGAAGAAGCCTATGATGGGTAATAGAAAAACAACATAGCAAAAACTTTTATATAAGTTATTTTTTCCCTGAGTTTTATGTGTACAGTCTTACACAAACTGATGGAAAATAAACAAATGCTTCAGATCAGTGTTTGGTATGAAACGAGAAGTCATGAAATCATGGTCATTTTTCAACACATTCTTGAACTGGATACTAAGTCGGTTAGATGAGTTGGAAGACATGACTTTGGATGATCTAGAGTTAAACTCCTTAGCCCACTGACAACACTGTACAAGCATCAGTCACGCTTGAATAAATGATGGTACTCTTCATTATGTTGGACATCAGTCAATACAGGCTCATAAATGCCAAGATGACAAAGCAGATGAATCTCAGTAAAGTAATCGCCTGTTACAGAGTTGAAATGGAACCATGATGCGGCTGTGAGCAAATTGTTACATACATTTAGCAGCATCAAACTCCAATGACTCCTCATGGACTGTGAGCAGCTGCATTAGAGAAGGCTGATGGAATAAGAGAAGAGAGTTTTCTGAAAGATGAAAGATGTAAAATGAAATGATTTGGGATAGTACAATAAGAACACAATTTAAAAGTCAATGTACGGGGCTGGTTACAGCTGAAAAGAATATGATGGTGAGATACTGCTGAAACAGAGAGGCTAGAATGCAGAACAAAAGCATATATAAGCACAGCTGAGGTCAGTTTGAAAAAAGAATCAACTACGAGTTAGACTGGGGTTTATTATTAAGTGCTTTGTCCAAGCTGGGCTTAATGGAAGAAATTGTCCTCAATGAGAATGACCAGCAATACTGTACTCCAAAGATCTGACAGAATGCCCTAAGATTTAACGACATAATTAAATTAGTAGATAAGTTGATGTCTGTTTGAAACTCTATAAGAAGATAACCTGGATTCTTGCTGGTTTTTACCATTTTAAGGAAGTAACACATGCAGGGCACTACAAATGAACAGGTTCTAGCATCTGCCAGCTGCTGTAAGCAGTGGTTAGACTACACAGAAACTTATTTTATGCAACATTGCCAAGTAAGACACTGATGGCCAGACTTCTTCCAGGCCCCTTGGTCCACAGTCATTATGGAAAAGCATTCTAGCCTAATGTGCGTGTTTCAGGCTTCAGCTTGCTAGCCTTCCCTCTTCTGTTCCTGAATTTTCTGCATGCCTGGTCTCTTTCCCTGCTCCTGATGAAAATGCCATTGTTCACATCAACCACATTCTGAACTGCTTGGACAATCTTCAAAATGTGGCAGAACTGGTCTCCTTTGGAGCATAGACCATAGAATATCTTTAAAGAGGTGTTGGTACCACACACCTAAAGATCTTACTGCTGAAGTTCACAGATATATTATCAGATTGCTTAGCAAAATGAGGCTGTCTTTCACTGCAGCAAAGGAGACATGGGTCCATATATGCAAGTTTTAGGTAACTCCCTGGGGGTTACTGTTTTAACCTGTTCTGACAGTGATGCGGGAAAGAAATGAGCTACATAGTGTATATAACAGATGTTTAATTGCATCTGAGGAAACATTCATTATGAGTGTCATTCTCACCGTACTTTACCTGTTTCTCTGGTGTACACCTGTGTGTTAGTAGTGCATGTGGTGGTAATGTGAGAAACTCTCACTACCAGCCTTTTAAATTTTACTATGTCCTCTTTTTAAAAATGTGCTAAATTAGATACAGAAACAAAGAAACACACCTAAATAAACAAAGGAACATAAGGAACGCGAGCAACGCCACACTGCCAGAGAGAGCAGGTGGAAATGTAAGTTTAAGGGCCATTAAAGAACTGCGAAATTTTTTAGTGTGTCACAATTACAGGAACACCTGGGTCAAATAAATTAGGACTAATCCATTGGGGGTGTTCTTTACAGTGTACTCTGGCCCCAGAATAACTTGACCCTAACCTGTAATTCCACACCAAAAAAGAACAAATTACAAGGGACAGCTTACCAGTTCAGGTGGCTGTTGTCAAGGTAATCCATTGATTTCTAACAGACTACAAAGAAGGTGAGGAAAGAACACATATAGGGAAATGTCTCCATGGGCCTTAAAAAGGAAATTCAACATGTATATGTGTTTGGCTCTTGCGTGTGGAGCTTGATGAAGGGCCTATCTCTGATTGCCACTTAATTTCAACCACAATGAAGGCAGCACTGATGTACAAGTAGAGAAAAGTTTGGGTATGAGACCTATTTTCTGAAAATTGTTCAAATACTAGATTAAGTTTCCTGATTTCTGAAGACTGAGAAGACATTCTGGTCAAGCAATATGTCTGTAGCTTTAAGGTAAAGTCCACAGGAACACTCTTTTCTCTTCGCTCCTTGGAAGGGAAAAGGAACCAGTAGACTTAAATTGCCCTGGAAAGCAGTGAAAACTGGGGGCTTTCTGTTAATATACCTCATATACAAGTCCCACCAGCAGGGACATTGTAACCTCCAGTTTTCTTGCCAAGCACTAGCTGACACCTCTATTTCAGCTTCCTTTGCCTTCATTTTATCGATCATGACAGTGGAGCAGACTTCCCTTGGACCTAAAAGAGAGTCAGAGAAAGGTCAGAAACTGCTTTCCACTTCTCACAATTCTGCTAAAGACATTGTGTTTTCCTCTTTAGAAAAGCAATGATGAATTAAGAGAACAGACAATCAGCTCTACACGTTCTTCCCACGGCAAGTCTTGCTGCCAATAAATTTTCACCATTGCAAGGATAATTTTGCAAGGGCACAATGTTTGATTGAACTAAAGGATTAACAATGGATTCAAGTAAAAGACAAATCTCATGGTGGCTATATGTATATTAACTGTAATATCCTATTGTACTAGACAATAACAGCTTCAACAGCTATAGAATAGCTACCTTCTTAGGACACACAGACACAGACTAATCTTACCTAAAATAATAACAAAGCCAAAGCAAACCACTTTCAAATATTCCGTGGATTCAGAAAGCAGAAGCATATTGACAGCTAAGCATGAAATTGTGGTTTTCTTTGCTGAATAGTACGCAGTAGCCTTAACAAACAAATACTTGAATGCCTGGAAACATGCTGAACCTCATTTACAAAGTTCTAATATATCTAAGGAAATTTGAAGAACATAAATTCAACTTTTTTAATAACTATGCCAGCACTTAAAACAAAGGACCTTTTAAAACAAGAGTTCCCTCTTTTTACAAGGGTTCTTCTCCTTACTAGACTTCAGCAGTAATATCTCTGCTTCTGAAAACAGATCATCTAAAATTTATTATCCTAATCTACATGTAAGGAGTCCTAATACCACAACTAAACTGAATTGTAGTACTTGGGGGACACTGATGAATGGCAGTTGAAATGAAAGAAAGAGAAGACTGTACCAAGTGAAATACTATTAACATATTCTTTACTTCAAGCGAAAAAAGAGCTGTTCTTAGCAGGATGTGATCATTATCTCTTTTGGAAGACCAGAACATGAATTTTGCTAAAATGTGGGCAAGGTCATTGGATGACCCATCCTGTTGAACAGAAGCAGAACCCAAAGTCAAATAATCCTTGTTTCAAAACACAGTCATTTGAAGACCAGTGTTTATGAAGAGATGAACAGTTGAAGATGAGCTTAGGGATCACAAACTGAATCCTTCAAGGGTCTAAATGCTATATCAGGAATCTAAACCCTGTACTTATCTAATGTGAAGTCTTCAGAAGTTCATACAATTGCAGGTAGAAATCCACCAGTTTTTACTGGAATTACAAAGAAACGTCAAATTCCTGATCTGAAAACCTGCCCATGCCTTACCTCCAGTAGCTGTCTTAAATGTGGTGTTGTTAGGCTTGCCTTGCAAGTAGAAGACAAATCTATTTTTATATCTTGAGAATATTTGTCCAGACCATAACTGACATGCTTTTGCACTAGTTTAAATTTTCATGAGGTTTTATAATTACTAAAATTTAGACAATGAATATATTTACATGTTCAGTACTTAACTGAATTTGAACTGGAATATGAACACTTTGCAGAAGATTGTATATTAGCTTTCTAAGATTTATGTCAAGGTTAAAAAAAAACATTTTCAAGACACAGGATTTCATTGTGACCCATATGTAGAAAGTCTTGCAACATTAGAAATTAAAACAATGTTAGCATAAGGAACGACACATAAAAAGACAGATTTACATACAGTGGGATTGCAGTGCCTCTGGTCTGCTGTAATTTCGGAATTTGCACAGAAATCTTCTACTGCAAACTAGACAGAATTTCCATTTCTAACTTTGATGCATAAGTCAATTTGTGTGTAATTCTACACTTTCTTGAGAAAACAGCTAGGTTTTGTTAGGTAGCACCCAACATAAAGTCAGCTGAGAATCCTTCTGAAGTGGGCAGTTCTAATCTGAAGGAGTTTCCTAGTAAAAACTTGACTCTAAATGTTTGGCATAGTGTTCCAGGAATAAATCCACAAAGATAAATGAATTTGCATAAAATTAGTACAGATAACAGACATACTGCTCAACTTTTACATAGTTTGCCTGCTACTATGCTTTCTAGGAATTTTCCTTATAGGAGTTGAATCTAGAGAGAAAAGTAAATTCCAACTCACATTACTCAGCAACAGTGACATTTTCTGCAAGTCCCAGTGTTAGTAAACAGCAATCAAGACCCTCTCATTCAAAACACGCCTTTTGTTTGGCTGTGCAGAGAGACACTAGGCTGTCTGTGACAGCTCTGTCACATGTCAACTTTTTCCATTATTTTAAAATAGAAACTTAAGCTTCTTGGAAGGCATTAAAAGTTTAGTCCACCTAGAGTGGACTGGAATTGTAGAGCAAAACATAATGTTTTGTTAGCAAACAGCCTTTGGCAATAGCACATCCTTTGATCTCAGTGTTTGCAGCTGGGAGATTACTCACATTGCGGTGGAATGATCAGATGGCAGGAAAAAGATTGAAGCAAGAACAGAAAAGACAATACAGAGTTTTAGATCCAGTGGATTTGACTTGAAAAGTATCTTGTGAATGCAGAGACCGATTCGTTAGCTGTTATTGATATCACCTTAATGCAGAGACCGATTTGTTAGCTGCTATTGATATCACCTTAATGAGGCTCTATTGCCTTTGAGCAAACCCTGCTGATTTACTTCAGCTGACCAAAAAGTCTATCACTTATTTTTGCAAATGGTTCATACACAGTAAGTTCTTGTTTCTCTTTATGTTCCCTGAGTGTTTAGTTCTAGTGGGGGAAGTGAGGGAATTCTGAGAAGTTTTGGCAAGGGCCAACTTTCTTTTTCTGAGCAGAGTATTATGTCTATTTGTGGTGGCCAGATCAGATGAGATGCTGAGTGAAGCAGACCTCTGCTGGACTGCTTGGCTACAACGGGTACGAACTGTGAAAACCCAAGCAAATGAAGAAGACCCGTATGAAATGTTGGTGCAAGTTCCACCGGCGTGAACGTCTCAAGAAATATGGACAGAAAGTTGAATATCAGAGTCCGAAAAACATGATGTTTTAACATATTTTCAGTTATTTCAGCAAAGATGACTAGTTATGAAATTGTAGGACACAATTTTCGGGAATTACTTGCCCTCATGCAGAGCTGGAATATTTCTGATAGATAGGAAAAAGGATGAAATGCAGAATATGGGAACTTAGTTTAATGCCAAAGGGCCAGTCTTACCATGGAGATAAAGAGAGACTGGGCAGAGCATGTGAGGCAGGATGCTGTCAAGTGGGAGGGACAGGGAGAGGGAACAGGGACTGCGCACCAGTTTCTGAAATGAATGAGGAAGAAGGGTGTTAGAGTAGGAGAAATTTGAAGCCAAGATATGTTAATACAGGATTTAAAATCAATGGCCACAATGAGGAAATTGTTATGTTTTGTCACAAACACCAAAACCCAGACCAAACCAACAGGACAGCACTGGGCAGTGGCATAGGAGTTGGCATAGGTTTTGGCTGCCTGGAAAAAAGTGTCTTGCCTAACCTGCTATTCTTGTTTTTTAAGAAAGCCTTTCTAGGACTATTCTACAGTCTTTTCTTTTGCTATGAAGGGAATGATAGTGCCTGGGAGTGGGCCACAGTTCAGTGAATATAAGTTTAAACCATTTGCAATGAAATGCAGACTTACTCTTGTGTTTCCTAGTTGTCAATATACTCAAAGCAATGGATCAAAAAAAAATCAGGTGATGGCTGGTAAATGCTGTGAAGCCTGTTATGAAGTCTTATTAAGTTATAACTGTTAAATTATAAATGCTCAAATGGAATATGATTGTTAACACATTGCTTAATGGATAATAAAAATGTTGTTACTCCCAGAAACTATTGTGAAAATTAATCGAAACTTGCAGATATTTAAAAAGTGTCTAGAAAAAACAAAATGCTGGTAAAACAAGATTCATGTTTTATATGCATACACCTGTTAATTTATTTATTATTTTGGCTGTTGAGTTTAATATTTGCAAAGGCTATAGTTTTAGTTTAAATGAGAGTTGTGTTCTAGTAGCTCCTATAGCCAGGTGTTTAGGTATTAAACTATCTACAGGAATAAGTCATTGTAACTTGACAGTGATAAAACAAGTGGGATGAAAAGAACTACAGGACCGAGCTCAGTCATAAAGAAGACTCTGTCTCCTCTCCTGCTCCTTTTCCATTTCACCATCGCCATCCTTAAGCTATTTTTCCTAAACTGTGGAGTAGTTCCTTGCAGCCAATTACAATAAGGAGAAAGAGTGCTGCCCAAGTGGGACACCTGAAGTACGCCTAAGCCAGCCACCATGCACGGCGCTGTGACCATCTGCACAGGTCAAGGGCACTCCTCCTACCTGACCCTCAAGGCAGGATGGTGGGCACTCGTCTGAGAGCAAAGGCTGTAGCTCTGGTTCAGTGGTCTGCACCGTCTACCGCAGTGGTGGCTGATGCCTCCAGCCAGATGGAGCTGCTGAAGGGAGAGGCCACAGTGCAGAACTCCGACTGCAGAAGGTGCCTAGACCTTTCTCCTAAAACAGGGACAGGTGGCAGACCTGACTGCAAAAGGTGTGCCCAGGTGGAGGACCTCCTGCAGCAGGTGGCTGGGTTGCAGCAGGCTGTGAAAGATCAGGGAGACGGAGAAGGAGATAGATAGCTGATTCCAAGAGCAGCCTGCAGTGGACCCACAGCCCTCAGCCAAACAGCAAAAAACTCCTCCACTGGCACACACAGAAGGGAAGGGGGCCAATAATGCAGGCAAATAGAAGCTTGCAATGGCAAGGAGCAGCAGGAGGAAGATACTTCCCCTGAAGCCTGAGGTGCCCTTGCAGAACTGCTTTGCTCTTCTGACTAAAGAGGAAAGGCCCGTCACATCAGGAGAGACATTGGAGCTGAGTAAGGCAGTCCGATCTTCTCCCTGTATTAAAACCAGTACAAATTCAACAGGTGATGGTAGTAGGTGACTCTGTTCTGAGAGGTACTTAGGCACCAATTTGACGACCTGGCGCTCTCTCTAGAGAGGTATTCTGCTTGTCAGGGGCTTGTATCAGGGACATCACCAAGAGACTACCAAGCCTTGTACAGTCCACTGAATATTATCCGCTGTTGTTGTTTCATGTGGGCGCCGATGACACAGCCAGGAGCAGCCTGCAGCCTGAGGAGTATCAGGAAGGATTACAGAGCCCTGGGAGCGGCAATGAGAGACTCTGGAGTGCAAACAATTTTTTCATCAATCGTCCTGATCAAAGTGCAAGGGTTTGAAAGGGCCAATCAAATCTGACAAATCAAGAAATGGTTACAGGACTGGTGCCACCTCCAGGGGTTTGGTTACTTAGACAATGGGAACAGCTTTAAGAAAACTGATCTGCTGGGGGCTGATGGGGTCCATCTGACAGAGAAAGAGAAGAGCATCTTCAGTCACAGGCTTGCCAAGCTGGTGAAGAGGGCTTTAAAATAAAGATGCCAGGGAGGTGAACCTCAATCCATCCCACCGCTACCAGTTTGACGCCAGAGCCAGCAGCAGATGCCCAGAAACTGGAGAAGGATCACAGGTCATCAGGAGAGCACCTGAAAGGCCGCATGAAGGAACTCCAGCCAGTAAGTCAGCTTCACTGGAGGTCCAGCTGAAATGCCTCTATGCAAATGCACACAGCATGGGGAATAAACAAAAGGAAGCAGAGATGTGTGCACGCCTGCAGGGCTGTGATGTCATTGGCATCACAGAAATGCGGTGGAATGGCTACTATGACTGGAGTGTTGGAATGGAAGGATATAGGCTCTTTAGGAAGGACAGGCAGGGGAGACAAGGAGGAGGTGTCGGCCTCTATGTCAAAGAGCAGCTGGAGTGAATGGAGCTCCGACTGGGGATGGATGAGGAACCAAACGAGAGCTTATGGGTCAGGATTAAAGGCAGGGCAGGGACTAGTGACATTACAGTGTAGGTCTACTACAGACCACCTGACCAGGAAGACCAAGCAGACGAGGCTCTTTATAGACAGAACGAAGCAGCTTCACTTTCACAAGCCCTGGTCTTCATGGGGGACTTCAACCACCTTGATATCTGTTGATGGGACAACACTCAGGGCATAAGCAATCCAGGACGTTCCTGGAAAACATTGATGATACCTTCCTTCTCCAAGTGACAGAGGCGCCCACGAGGAGAGGTGCTATTCAGGATCTTGCACCAACAAGGAGGGACTGGTGGGGAACATGAAGCTCAAGGGCAGCCTTGGCTGCAGTGACCATGAAATGCTAGAGTTCAAGATCCTTAGGTCAGTGAGGAGGGCGTACAGCAAGTTCACTACCCTGGACTTCAGAAGAGCAGATTTTGGCCTCTTCAGGGACCTACTTGGTAGAGTACCATGGGATAAAGCCCTGGAGGGAAGAGGGTCCGAGGAAAGCTGTTTGATATTCAAGGATCACCTCCTCCAAACTCAGCAGCAACGCTTCCCCACAAAGAGTAAGTCAGGCAAAAAATCCAGGAGGCCTGTATGCATGAACAAGGAACTCCTGGACAAAGTCAAGCACAAAAAGGAGGGTGGAAGCAAGGACAGGTAGCCTGTGAGGAATACAGAAAAATTGTCCAAGCAGCCAGGGATCAGGCTAGGAAAACTAAAGCCCTGACAGAATTAAAACTGGCCAGGGATGTTAAGGACAACAAGAAAAGCTTCCATAGGTACATCAGTGATAAAAGGTAGATTAGGGAAAATGTGGGCCCTCTCTGGAAAGAAACAGGAGACCTGGTTACTTGGGATATGGAGATGGCTGAGGTACTCATTGACTTTTTTGCCTCAGTCTTCACCGGAAAGTGCTCCAGCCACATCGCCCAAGTCACAGAAGACAAAGGCAGGGACTGGGAGAATGAAGAACCACCCACTGTAGGAGAAGATCAGGTTCGAGACTATCTAAGGAACCCAAAGGTACACAGGTGCCTGGGACCTGATGAGGTGCATCCGTGGGTCCTGAGGGAATTGGTGATTGAAGTTTCTAAGCTGCTTTCCGTCATATTTGAGAAGCTGTGGCAGTCCAGTGAAGTTCCCATTGACTGGAAAAGGGGAAACATAACCCCCATTTTTAAAAAGAGTGAAAAGGTAGACCCAGGGAATTACAGGCCAGTCAGTCTCACCTCTGTGCCTGGCAAGATCATGGAGCAGATACTCCTGGAAACTATGCTGAGGCATGCAGACAACAAGGAGGTGACTGGTGACAGCCAGCATGGCTTCACCAAAGGCAAACTAAGCCTGACAAATTTGGTGGCGTTCTGTGACAGGGTTATAGCATTAATGGATAAGGGAAGAGCAACTGATGTCATCTACCTGGACTTGGGGCTGCTGGTTGATGAGAAAGTCAGCAGGACCTGGCAATGAGCACTCACAGCCCAGAAGGCCAACCGCATCCTGGGCTGCATGAAGGGAAGCATGGCCAGCAGGTCGAGGGAGGTGATTCTGCCCCTCCACTCTGGTGAGACCCCACATGGAGTCCTGTGTCCAGCTCTGGAGCCCTCAGCACAGGAAAGACACAGACCTGTTGGAACGGGGCCAGAGGAGGCCACAACAATGATCAGAGGGCTGGAGCACCTCACCTATGACGAAAGGCTGAGGGAGTTCGGGCTGTTCAGCCTGGGGAAGAGAAGGCTCCGGGGAGACCTTACAGCAGCCTTCCAGTACCTGAAAGGGGCCTACAAGAAAGCTGAAGAGGGACTTTTTACAAAGACAGGTAGTGATAGGGCAACAGGTAATGGCTTCAAGCTGAAAGAGGGTAGATTTCCATTAGATATAAGGAAGAAAAAGTTAACTATGCGGGTTGTGAGACACTGGAACAGGCTGCCCAGAGACGCTGTGGATACCCACTCCCTGGAAGTGTTGAAGGCCACATTGGATGCGGCTTTGAGCAACCTTATTAGTGTAAGGTGTCCCTGCCCATGTCAGGGGGGGTGGAACTAGATGATCTGTAAGGTTCCTTCTGACCCAAAAAATTCTATGTTTCTATGATTCTGTGAACCATGTCTCCCAAAGGAGTTACACTGTCTCTGGTTCTGAATGAAGACCTGCAAAGAGAAAAGTAATTATCTGACGTCCATGTCCATGCTGGTTGTAGCAAGAAAGAATAGAAGTGAAATGCAGCCAGGCAGATTCATTGTCAATCACTAGATAGTGAGTTTGGGGTAGTTTATCACCAAAAAAGACTGTCTGGGCAAGATTTGGGTAGCCCAATTCGGGAGGGGCTTTACCTACAAGCCGAACAAACATTTTCAGGAATAACACAGCTAGAGTTGATCACATCCTGGAGCAAGAGATAGACCAGATGACTTTTAAAGTCCCCTCTCCAGTCTATTTTTCTGCAGCTGTAGCTGCTCTTACTTGTCCCTTTTACAGACAATATCTGTTGTAGTACTGGCTATGAAGCAATAATACCAAATTGTTCATTGCTGAAGAGGCTGATCATTCCTTATTTTAGCCAATGGAACAAGACCAGAAACTGTTTTTTTGATTTCATCTCTGTACTTGAATCCCACGAACAGCAGTAACTTCCAGCAGAACATCACGTGTCTGCTTAGGGACAAGAGCCGGTCTCTAAGTATTCTTTACATTAATGTATTTTCAGGCAGTCTTTTCCCCCAAAACTGAGACAGTAAAAAACCCAATAGATACAAATAATAATGTTTGTTCAGAAAGGCAGGCAATAAACCTTTGACAAACAATGTCACTGTAATGCTTAAATAGTAATTGTACTGCCTAAGGCATCTGATAAAGGATTCTAGTGTTCTTGCTATATTGTGTCAGGCAGATGCATCAATCAAACTCCATAATGGACTAAATTGGGGAATAGGGTACTGCGAATAAACAGTTCTAAAAAGAGGTGAAACTTGGTGACAAGCAGCCTTAACAGACCGATCTTGATTCTAAACATAGAAGCAATTTTAGGGCTTCTCTGGAGGCAAAGGACAATTATTGCCTAAACAAATAAACCAGTGTCTCGGTACCTCAGGCATTCACTAAAGTTAGTTTGAAACACAATTTTGAGACCTTAGTAGTGGAGTTTCAGGGAAGTTGTAGCTTGACCCATTAACTTTCATTGAACTGTATATGGACATCCTTTTAGATAATCCATAAACTAAACTGGAATAGAATGAGAAAACTGGAATGTGTTATGATTTTAGCACCAATTCTGCTGCCAACAAAAATAACTAGGTCTTAACTAAGATTGAATATATGTCAGACTCTGAATTTGAATCCACATGAACACTGCACACTCTAAGGTTCTTAAGTTCAATAAAAGACCTGAACTTCAGCTCCTATATGGAGCGTTTATTTAAATCTGTATGGTAAGTTGGCAGCAAATTTGACTGTTAAAAAAAAAGGGGGGGGCTTATCTGGCTCTTTCTACTGTATTGTGCTGAGTGCTTCAGTGCCTTGTATGTGAGCATGGAGTCCAGAGCCTACAGATTTGTGCTTGCATTCATACATGCACCATGTACTGGACGGTATTATAGTACGACAGAGGAAAAAAACTTTCCGAAGAGCTTTTCCCCCAAGAACAATGGTTATTCAAACTCTGAGAACAATTTTAAACGTCACAAGGATTTAGGTTTCTCTGCAATATTTTAACCTCTGTTACAACTTGTAGTTGAATTTCACTCACACTCTCTCCCAAAATTAGCTGAAGAAATTTTCTATAAGGATTAACTGAGATAGAAAATTCACATAAACAGTTTATGTGAATAAAATCTCCATGGTCCTCATGGCATTATGATTTTAGTGAAGTCTTGAAGCTAATGCATAATCTTATTTATGTTACATCACCATCCTGTGACTTTCCATCGAATGTGATTTTACTTCGAATGCAAAGCTACATCAGCATGTACAGCGGCGCGACTGCAGTGTTTTTGATGTGGTATCACATTGCTCCAGTGCTATGACTTGGTGCTTTTGCATCTGAGAACGACCTGGCTGGTAAGCAGCTGCTCAGTTGCGATGTTGTTCTTTATCAGAAGAATTCAAAATAGCTCCACAATCCACAGTGTATCACCCTGTTTAAACAATTGCATCTGCCTGAAGAGATGCTGCCTAGCTACATTGTAATACCATTTTCATGCATATGGCATTATGTTTTGTGTGCACAAAAATAAAATACAGATTGAAAAACTGGGCCATTATCTTCCCTCTTTACCGACTGAAGTGTGGGCAGGTTTCTTCTAGTAACTGAATTTTATTAGTCTTTGGATTTTTCTGATTTCTTGTTTGCTAATCCAAGTGCAATGATGCTTTCTTGGAGGTTTTCTTCTTCCTTCTTTGTGTTTGTTCTGGCACCTGTACCATGAATTCTTTATTTAGTTTTCTTCTTTACTTCCAGTGCTTCTTCTGCCATGCAACAGAGACACTTCTATGACTTACTGTCATAGTGCCACTATAGTATTTTGTGTAATTCAGGGAACGCAAGTTTCCTTTTATTTTAAATGTTTTCTTTTTACTTTCCGGTTTGATTAAGTTTATTTTCTTACTAGCATTGCTCTGACACTTCAGATCTACATATCCTTGCTTCTCGTTCTTCCTGTACATCTGATCATACTTTCTCTGTCATTATTTTGACATCATAAAATATATTAACATAACTAGGATGAGGGAACATTATTTATAGGAACGAGCACCCTTTCTGTACACACTCCTGTTGGATTTCCATTGAGTCAGTACACATGTTCTTAAAAAAAAAAAAAAAGAAGAAAAAAATGCTGCTGTTTCTATTTTTTCAACTCTAGGAAATAACCACCCACATTAAAACTGGAAAGGATGACACTGTGGTAGCATTACCATGCAGTACAATACTCTGGCTGCAAAAAGCAGCCATACTAGATCAAAACAAGATCCATGAAATGCCATATTCTGCCTCCAGCTGTGACCAAAACCAGAACACTGAAAAGAGCACAAAAAAGGACAAGTCTAGGTGAGATTTCCCCCAAGTACTTTCTCAGTCATTTGTGGCTCACCAAGCAGCTCAGTTCAAAAGATATTAAGTTTGTAATGATGAGGAGATCCAAGTTTTCACACAAAAATTATCCAGTATTCCACGCAATTTTTTCCATACTGTAATAAAAAATGTTTTTTAATGCACTTGATATAATTGCCTATATTTAATATTGCTATAAACACAAAAAGAGAAAAGCCAGCAACACAAGGTAATTTATCCGTAGACTAAAACACCGTTTACTCTAGTAATGTATACACATAGGATGTTTTCTAAACTCCATTAATTATAGATGAGAAAATTTTTTGTCAGATCAAGTTTTGTTAGATTAGAAAGTGGATTCGAACAGTTTGGAGCTATTTCAAAATTAAGTTTTCACAAATTGTTTTGACATTTCTTTTCACAGAGTTTGAAGGTACAAAGGCATGAAGCAACTGGAAAGGGAAAAAAATTTACCTCAAGTGTAACCTCATGAGTTTTTACAGTCTTTTTAAGGGAAGTTAGCTGGGTCTAATTTTATTCCTAAGAATTTATGCATCCCTAACATTACTTGGTTGCAGTACAGAGAACTGTTAAAGATCTACATGAATAGGTAGCAACATTGTATTCCTCTCCTACATACAGCTTGTCTTCCATGCGGACAGTATCTAAACTGTGAAGTATTATTGCAGCAGGATAAAAAGTCTCCTATTACTTGGAAAGAGCATGAGCTAAGGAATGCATCATGAGTTTAAAAGTTAGCTTTGATGTGAATTTTGCTAAAGCATTCATACATCTGATGTGTGCTGACTCTTCTGATCAGTCATTTAGCTGATCTGGCTTGGAGAAGGTTAGCATTTCCACCTAATCGTGATCACTTCAATCTTTCATGCAGCTATGCAGAGCAAGCAGTCTGGGAAACCCTGTGGCAAAATGGTCATCAGTGCCAGACTGATAAAACATTTAGCATTTGTCAGCTACTGGAGAAAAATAGAATATAAATCAAGCACAATACTTTGGCCTGAAAATACTAATGGGATAAAGTTACATTACATTTTTTTTCTTTTTCAAAAAATAAGTCTAATGTAGAGATTTTGACAAAGATTGAACAGAAAACCAGGAACTTTATCTCAAGCATTGTAGAGTGACTTTAAACTTTATTTCGGAAATATTAGGACTATGTAACATACAATTTTTTTTATGGTTGAATCCTGTCATTGCTCTTACACTTTTCTGTTCTTGAAAACCTTGCAGTGGCTACTAAATGAAGTTGCAAATTACATACATGCATTCAATGCTTTTCTTTGAAGCTTCTTCTTCTCCGATTTTTCTTTAAATCTCTCTTGTAATTTCTGAAACACTTCCAGACCACTCCTGAAAAGTCCAGAATATCATCAGATTGATCGTTCTGTTCTTTACTCATTTTCTAAACTAGTTTTCTGATGATCAGCCTCACACAACACTTAATCTCTCCATTACAAGCAATGAATTGTGGATTATTTGCTTAGTTGAGCAGAGGAGCCACTTTTCATGAAGAAACTGGCTGATGGTGCACTGTGGACTTGAATTTTATTCACAGACCTCCTTTCCAGTCCTAAAAACTTTTCCTATACCTCCCTCAGCTGATGTCTGTGCAGACGTACAAAGGCATGCCTCTCACTTATTTCACATGTAGTTACTTCAGGAAGGTTTTCTCCTTTTGCAGTCACTACTATGTCAGTCTGTCTACCAAAGACAAAGCAGCTTAGGGAACACCTTCACCAATATCTATAGCTACCAAGTTAGCTATGGAATGACAGAGATCCTCTATTCCCTCAGTAGGTGCTTTATTTCCATAGTTATGTACCAGATGGTCAGGGACAAGCCACCACAAAGGGCTAGAGGGATTCTTCAGTAGAAAGGATCAAAAAAGAAAGAACTGCTAAAAGATGACATTTTCTTCACCTTGCCTACGAAACTTGTTTCCACTTGTAGTCTACACAGTCTCTCCCACTCCCACTTTCTGCAGGAAATGAAGCAGAAGTCTTACGGGTATCGGAAGGGAGTTTAGAAACACGGGGAAAGTAGAGGAGATGAGTACCCAGATCCCCACCTTTTACATCAGAATCGGTAGCTGAGCTGGAAGTGGGGAGGATTAGTGTCAGGGCACTGCATGAGCTGGGGGACCACAGGGGGGACAATTAGGGCAAGGCCTGGCGGCCAGGACTCATCCTACCGCCCCAGCCACGAGCAGAGCTGTCAGGGGACACCGGGGCAGCTCCATCCCTGGGCATCAGGCATCTCCCTGGGGACAGGGATGGGCAGAGGCTGGGCTGGTCCGTTGACCAGTAATGCTGTGGGGAGCTGGAGACCAACACGGTTGCGGTGTTACTGGAACAGAGACTGATGGCCATGGGGAGCTGAAATGGGGTCCTGGGCCCTAGGCAACTGGGATGAGGTCCTGGGGAGGCTAGGAAGGGACAGTCAGGGCTGTTGGTGACCTCAGGGACATGACAATTGTGTTGTCCCTTACCCCTGCCAGGTATTTTTCACTTCATATCCCTGGATCTTCCCATCAAATCCTGCTTCCGTTCAACTTCTTGTTCATCTTTTCAGCTGTCCTTGTCCTGCTGCCTTCTCAACTACATCCAATTTCTAGCTCCTGTACTTCTTTTCCTGCTTTTCTTGCTCCCTTCTTCCCCATTTTTTTCCAGTCATGGTAGTCCTTGTTTTCATTTTCTCCTCTCACACCCTGGGTCCCCATAAATGATGCCAGAGTAACCCCCCACTGAATCTGGCAAATCAAATTACGAGTATTGAGGATACATGCTCACTTGCTTTCAGTTGTCTTGTATTTTTTGACCCCCTAAACTTTTTCCATTGGTTGTACAGACTGACCTAGCTAACAACTTTAATCCTGTAGTCAAACAGCTGGCTTTTCTCAGTTCACTCATCTCTTACAAATTACTCAAGGCATGGTTACTCCTTTGTCAGCTTTTGTGGAGAAGCTTGGCCCTCTCAGGCTACGTTCATGTTAACAAGTACTAGGATCAAACAGGAACAGAGCTGAGGATCGAGGTATTCAACACGTACACTGTTTGTGCAAGTTTCCTTCAGGCTAGCTCTAACCCAGGAAGTAGAGGAGAGCCCTGGAAGAGTTTGGAATCTCTCCTCTGAGGAAGCACAGATGCTTCCGTTTGTCCACTACGATGGCTTGTGCCATGTTCAAACCCTTGGTCTTCATTGTAAGGGGAAAAAAAAGTTTGAAACATATGCTGTACTTCAACAGCAGGAGAAGAAAGCATGCCATTTCTGTGTCCTCCAATTCATCTGGGTGTTAAGAAGCCTAAAATTTCTCTTGAACCCTGGGTCAAAAAAGGAGCAGAAAACATTGCCTTTCTGTTCTGAAGAGACAGAATATTGGGGATGGAGGTGTGAACGGAAGGCAAGCAGAGCAGGAAGTAGTGCAAGCACTGGAGAGAGCTCTGAAGAGCTGTGGTCTGTGGTGAGAAAGTGGCTCCTCTGCCTGATCCCAGCTTTCACCATATATGCTCTTGTTTTCTAGACACCTGATGAGTCTCTGACATCCCCTTTGCTGAAGTGGTAAGAGCTCACAACTGCTCTTGAAGATGATGGAGTTCATCTTTGAAGGTGCAAGCTTCAGTGAACGTTACTTATCTTACCTTAAGAAATAAGGAAAACTTCAGCTAGGTTGTTCATATATGCAGCAGCTGCTTGTACATTTTTCTTAAAGTCAAATACCTGAAAACCTAAATATTTTAGTTTAGATAGCCAGCCACAGTATCTTCAAGGAACTGTGTTATGATTTTTTCCCCCTTGTTTAACACCTCTTCATAGGCTGAACTCTCCAGCCAGGCTATGTGTTCTTCAACACTGTAACAGGGGACTGTACAATAAAGCAAACTCTTCTTACCGACATTGTTTTGCTCAGAAAGCCTGTGCTGCAGAGGAAGATGAGAGTATTAAGATTATGAACTACAGCTGCCTGAGGTAGTACAGTAGTATTTCATTACTGAAGTATTTTAATTGTGAGCCAAAATATTTCAGATTTTGTTTACTTCTGAAGTTCAAATTTTCCACTGTTTAATTTCCCTAAATAGCCTTAATGCTATGCAGTCTGAAAATGGTCCTAGAGATCTCACACTGGACATTCAAAATTAATGAAGCTGTTTTTCCTTAGTCTCCCAGCGTTACTGGTCTTCACAATGGACGTAATAATGGAATGTCACCGTTAAGCAGAGTTGCGAAATTAGATTAATGTTAAAGCATGTGATACTGGAGTATAAACTCTTTGAAAAACTGTTGTAAAAGTACGAACGTGTTTAAATAAGATAACTTGAGGATCATAATTGTGGAATTAAGCAGGATTGTTGGAAATTAGGCAGATATCTAATCTACTAAAACTTTGACTTCAATCTACAGACATATTAGGATTTTGTAAAGCCACTGTAAGAACACTGCAAATTGAATACAAATACTAATTCTGAAAAGTTTGTGCAGCATCTTTATTCAGGAGCTCTCTTTTTAGTAAGCATAAACAAAGTTTTCAACATGCTCCTTGTACCAGCATGCAATTGTTCTTCACGTGTAGCATACTGCAGTATTTGCTAACAATAAGTGTGACCTTCAGCAAGCTCATACCTGGATTTCACTGGTTCCAGGGTGGTGGTGGTGAGGGAGAAGCATTCTTACCAACTACAATCTTCAGCCTGTTTTAGTGCTGTCAGGTCAGAAACATTCACACACTGCTCTTCTTTAGGATACTAATCTGTCCGTGGTGATGCACTCTCAGGTTTGGATTGCACAGACAGTCACATTGTGTTCCTATGAGTTTATGGGCAATGTCATACCTGCTCATATGCAAGCAACATAACCCGCCGAAGATCCCCCTGGTGACTCAGGAACTTTAAAGTTTGATGATAACATAACTCAGCTTTGGAAACATCACTGTTTTTAATAGTGGCACATGCTTGTCTGTTACCATGGCGTGTTAATGACACTTATTGTTTTGTCAGAATTGCCTTAAAAATGTCTGTAAGGGATCTTTACTGTATATGTTTACAGTGCTTGCTCTTTGTCAATTGGAGGAGACACTATGGCTTAGCAGGCTCATGCACAGATTTCATAGGATGTCAGAACAAAATGATTTTTTATTGAGAAAGGGTCAAACAAGTTGTGCTTTTTGTTGTGTCACACTAAACAATATAAGAAGCATGTTAAAAAAGTTCAGGGCTCTCACTAGAAGGCAAAGGCTATGAGAAATGATTTAAAGCTACATTATCCTGTTTCTAATTCCTTTTCTTTCTTCCTGCGGAAATGTAATTGCAAGAGGCTGAGAGAAGGGATTGGAGCGTTGGCTTCTATGTCAGCCTTGAAGAGAGTCATAAAGTCTCTTTTATGGGTTTCTCTCTAGCCTACTTCTACTTTTCCAAATTAGAGAAGACAATATGACAATCTTAGCTAGCTCTGATCTTATGTCTTAATTTGCAAACTCAGCAGCAATGTCAGTGCCCAGCTTTAGCGGATGTGAGGAAATATTTTTGAATTTAAACAATTTTCCACTGACCTGCAGTAAAGGCCCTTTTTACAATTGTCTGCACGTTACTTTAAAGACCTCCTTCCCCTGAAATTTAATAGGTTTTGATAATAAGTATTCTGGATATCTAATGTCTGTCTCGGGATGTCTATCAGATTATAGATACAGAAGTCATATGTGCAGCTGGAAGATTCAAACAATAAATTAATTGTGCTGAAAATTTTCTGAATTGAGCACAGCAACAATAAACACTAGAAATATATAATTCTATGAAGCAGTGGAAGATTTTTTTTTCATACAAATATGCTGAGGACTGGCTCAGATTTTTTAATGTATTTTGAATAATTTTTATCTAATCTCATTATGTATAAAAACCTGACAACCTTACTGTACCCTGTATCTATTCCTCCACATTTCCTGACATCACTTCATAAAATACTTGAAGCTCCAGCATTCTGCTGCTGCTGCTGTTGGTGCACGTTGGTCATGACCTGGAAGGACCACCCACTCCTGTAAAAGAGAGGGTAAGTCTGTCTCTATGCTAATTTGATTTTAGACCTCCTTTGAAGAAAAAGTACATGTATCCTTCAGCCAGCTTCAGTCTGGGCTGAGCTGCTTCTGTGATGCAAGTTTTGGTCTGCAGCAGCCATTTATAGCCGTGTGCATAAGGTAGAGGGTGTTTTGTGAGTGTATGTGAGAAGGGGAAGGGAAATTTTTCTTGGTACTTTTGTTTCTTCTCCACTTGAAGAAAACCCAGATAGTTTGCTACGTCTATTTAAAAAAATGTCCAAGGAAAAAAAAAGCATTTATATTAGCCAAAATGAATCTTTCGTTGATGAGATGTGATTGATCACTTTGAAAGGAAAAAAGTAATATCCTATGACATATAAATCTAAGTGTATCAGTTAAAGATCTAAATCATTTTATTTGCCACAAAAGAAGCACTTGTAATTAGGAACGAAAAATGCAGTAAGCCAATGAAGAAAAAATAAAGTTATTGAAGTGATTTTGCAAATCACAGTTAATTGAGCCACAAACAAAGCAGCAAATAAAGGAAATAATGTGGTAATTGGAACCCTCATCCCTTATTGGCGTACATTATGGCTTGCTATCTTTTAGCAGTATTAAATCATTGCATGTGCATGTTGCCAAAAAAACTCTTCATTTCCTTTTAGTGACTTCTTACTGCCCTCAGTTGAAGTTTAATAGAAAAGGAAGGACATGATGTAGTTTTAATGACAGGAAACCCATGGCTTCCAAATGAATAAATTCCATCACTGGCTGCCACAAAGTGTGCTAATTATTTCCTTTGATAAATTAAAAGCCGTAAAAGTCCAAAGTATATAGCATGTGGTTTACAGTTATAGTCTGCCTGCCTGCATTATTGAAAGTTCGTATAAACCTCATTATTTTAATTTAATAAACATTATAATTATTTTTTACACCAGTAGGCTGTATAGAAAGCATATGTCAAAGGCAAACTCGTCTGACAGAAGGGTAAATAGCCCACAAACTGAATAAGCAAGAAACATGATGTGTCATCTTGTGATAGCTCAAGTTTTTTATGATACTTTTGAAGGAGCAGATGCTTATTTTTTAGCTTTATAAACAAGAGACTAGTGACTACATTTATCCCTTAAATGAGTATTTCATTCTGCAAAGCGTGCTTTGATGAATGATACAGTCCCTTGTGTTTGAGAACAGAGGCTGAGAAAACTTGGGAAAAATTTAGGGAAATGTAGAGAGGAGAATGGAGATTTTATGATAAACATTGCAAGGCAAAAAACCCAAACCAACCCTATTCCACCAGAAGGAATGAAAAAGAAATCCAACAGTGATGTAAATAACCAGAGCTGTTTTGTTTTTTTTTTCCATCCAAAAAAAGACCATATCCAGTGAGGGCCAGAATATTTTTAATGACTGTTGTATTAATGACATTCAGGCCTGCTCAGTACCTCATGGGATTAGACCTTCATCTTAATTAAAAAAAAAGATATATTGGATATCTTGGCATAATAATTCCAAAGCATTTTAAAAGGCAAATGCTTTACTTTCAGGGTAGCCAGACAATCCGGTAAAAGAAATCTCTTACAGTGCCAAATCCTTTGCTGTGTCCTGATCTAATGCACCTGACTCCAACTGTAAACTGACCCAAAAGCGCTTTTATAATAAAAAAAAATAATTTAGCTGGGCTGCATGACTAATTTTGCTAAGTGCATTCATTCAGCTGAGACTAGGAGTTTCTGGAGACATGAGACAGCAACACTGTGCCAGAACAGAGGGCACAGGATCACACGGCAGCTATCTGGAACCAGCAGCGAGATGAGCAGAGCTAGGTCTGGCAGGACCAGGACGAGGCAAAAGACAGGCAAAACATTTTTCCCTCTTAAATTTCAAATGCAGGTTATAGAAAGCAATCACAGATACTGATTCAAATTACAGGAACTGGAGCATGTAGTGTTTTTCCACACTGCCTGACCAGATGTGTAACAGAGGTGAGTATGCTCAGAGACCTCTGTCTTGCCGTCGGGGAGGTGAAGCTCCCAAACGACGGGATCAGCGTGTCTCCTCAAACAGGTAATGCTACAGCTCATATCTGAGAGCTTCTTTGAGATGCTGACTGGACTATGTTGTCTCCCCAGCACAAACCAAACTCGGCTGAGCAATACAAATGTATGGCTCGTCTGACTTGCTTGTGCTGGAGAGCAGCTTTCCTGCAAGTATGTGGGGAATATTGAAACCACTTCCTATGTATGTCTATGACCAATTAATTCAGTAGTTCAGTGTAAAACTAAGGATGTATTTGCCCTGTTCTTAGAAGTATATGCTTAGACTTTATGAAGCAAATTCAGATTTCCATGTGCTATAGGGCTGAAGTCAGTGGATTTGTATCTAGTTGCAGTGATGCTGACTTGGTGCTAAAACGACTGGATGTATCAGCTAGAATTTATCACTTTTAGAGTGACTGACACTGCACCATGTTATGGGGAAATATGTTATTCTCTGGAATAAAAAAAAAAAAGAAAAAAAAGTACTTGACTTTCTCATAACGTATCTGAGTAAACTTCTGAGTGACATTATTCTGCCTTTTGGTGAACTGAAATGGAAACATACTTCACTTTTTGTTTGATGTGTCATACCGGACCTTTTCTGTCATTTCATTATTACACGGTAACAGGGAAAATGATTTTGATGGAAATAGGGTAAGAAGTTTTCTGAATCTTTTTAGCTGAAAGGGAGGTTGAAAGAGAACTGGGGGAGGTGTTTTAATATTCTTGCAGAAGTAATTGGTGTTGCAAGGAAATGTAGGAGGGTGAATTCTTCCACATTTTAACATACTGCAGCCTCAGGAGTACTGAAATATACCATACATTCTAGGTGAGGTCTATTTAATTGCAAAGAGTTAAATAAAGTCACACTAAAATGCCAGATCTGTAGTAACACTTGCAAGAATATCACCTTGAAGAAGGGCACACTGCTTTTGCTTTTAGATGTCATTGCTCCTCTTTATTAATAAACCTATCAAAAAGAGAATAAAGGGCTATAAACATGATAGTAAGGTCAAACCCATTACAAAATAAAAATACCGTGGTAAACTGCCACAAGATTCTAGTGTACAAATGACTGTTGTCTAACAATTAACGGACCCATCACAGGCTTGTTTTGTCTGTTGCATGGAATTTGGCAGAGTCATGGTAGTGCTTCTTTATTTTGGATTATAAAGACATATTAGTCCCTGCTTAGAAAATGCAAACACACTTTGACTGTGCAAAGGAATTCTGCTCCTTTGCTCTTCCTTTTTCTTATTCCATACTTTTTTAATTAACGGGAGGAAGATAAGATTACTTCTTCTTTAGAGATTATTTGCTTCATTGATTTTTCCTTCTGTAATCATAACAGATCTGCTTGTAAGCTGAAAATGACTTCCATAACAGCTAACTATGCTTATTCTCATAATATTTTACTTGGAAGAATAGTTAACTTTTTTATTAACGCTGTTGTGAAACCAGCTATAGACACCAAAATTGTAGGAGTTTTCCATGAAATACTTTTGGGACTTGAACACCTGATTAATATTAGCAGCATGGAGCAGAAATATTTTGTTTTAAAGAGTTTCGTTATCTCTTGACTATTTCTTCTCGTAGTTGTTCTTCAGATAATGATGTATATTTTTTGTCTTAAATTTTATAGGCATTGATTTTTCTCTTTGATAATACATTATTATATTTAGAGAGAGGTATGTGAACATCTTTTGCACCATGTGCAGAAAAACTTTTGTCTGTAAATTCTGTGGAAATATAAGATGTATCAAGGCTTATACGCAGTCTTGTAGTTCAAAGGCAACTGAGACGCACATAGTATTTAAGGAGCAGATAGATGGGGGAAGACAGGGTTGTTGTTGAAATCCTTCCATCTTCCCATGTGTCAGAGGTTAAAGGCGGCCCTTAGTGAGCTGGACAGGACTGTGATCAAATGGGTAGTCTGTATCTGGCCAGCTTTTCAGTCAAAAGCGAATAGGAACTACCTCTCCGTGAAAAGATATTTCAGTTGACGATGAGAAACAGAAGGAGGACGGGCTGTGGTTTCTTTCTATACCTGCAGGAGGTCAATGTAAGGGATGGTGATGAAATTCTCCCCTTGATTTTTCTGGGCTGTTTACAGCTCATGTAGTACAACACCACAGCATGTGTGAATGAGGATATGGCACAAGATCTCTCTGATGTTCTGGGGTAGTATAAATGCGTGTTCCAATGTTTTCTTTTGTTTAGGTGCTAGACAAGTTCTTGATTTAAAGGCTATAAATCAAACACTCTTCCATACTCTAAACATGTCACTGGCATTCCCTGGAGCGTAGTTTGGGGCTTCTTGGTTCCAGGTTAGGAGTAAGCAGCAACTTTTTTCTGGATGGTGTGACCACTTCTGCTCTATCCAGAGAAGCACAGAGCAGGGACATGGTGAGACTCTGGTGCGTTTTGTGACACAAGTCCACCTTCAAAATATGGTGCCTGTTTACCTTGTTATTAACTCATCCAGTATCTTATTTTCTGGTCATCTGTAAATTTGGGGAAAGAGAGGTTAATTTTTAATGGAGATCATGGTATTCCTGCTTCATAACAACAGTGGTCAACTTGAACCATGGGCTGCTTCTGAGTAATCTGAGTTTGACTTGTCTAAATCCTGTATCATACCAGTAGTGAGGCTGTGGTAACAGAGGAGCTCCATGGTCATCCTAACACCCAGTTTAAGTGAACCGAGACTTAGGACCTGCCTGCACGTCCAGCCAAGTCCAGTCACACAGCAGGGCAGCAGGGTTCCTGGAGAGTCCCTCTGAGCTAGCGTGTCCCCACTCCGCTCCGTTCTCTGAGGGAGGTCATGCATGGGACCCAGTCCTAGGGAAACTTCCTATGTGCAGCTCATAAACATTAGCCAGCTTTACACAGCGGGATTTCTTTTTTTGTTTTCTGATATTTTTTTACCAGTTGTTTTACCCGAGAATTTGCTCAGTGGTCTACTTATGAAGAAAATCTAATCCACCATCTGACTTGGGTCTGTGCAGAATGGCTGAGACTCAGGAAGAGAGGATTATTTTTAAGTTGGCCTTGATGCATTCTGATTGGCAGAATAGGATGTACAGTTAGCACGCTGTTTTCTCATTTCCAGATGCCATGGCCAACACAGGCCGGTGTAAAGCTGTAGATGCAATTACCACTAGAAAAATGTTAGATGGCTGCATTTGTTGAAACATGGGGTTTCTTATTGTCACAAATGTTTTATCTGCCTTTTTCTGGTTTCTGTCCCTATCAAGTGAGTGAGCTACAATAATATTGTGCTATGATATATAATGTTTCTGTTGCCATGAGGTGGAAAAGCAAGAGGGTTAAATATCAAATGGTTTGCTTGAAGCTCTAATTTGAAATCCCATCAGGGTCACTTGTTTACTAGCACTAATAGTTAACTAGTGCACAGCCTTTAAATTACTGCTTATTACAGCGGTGCTGTTCACACCACTGTGCTTAAGGACCTGTCAGCATTTCCAGTGGAAAACTCTACTTTCAAAGGCTTATGACTTTGTCATGAATATTTGCTCTGAACTTGCCAAATGTCATCTCAGGTTAGAAACAGATTATTTCCTTTATTGGAGACTACTTGACATGAGTGGGGAATAAATCAGCTTTCAAATTATTTCGAACATACAAAAAGCTGACTGAAATATTTCCCAACTGCCATAGTGTACTGTATTTAAAATAATGTAAATGACGAGGGTTCTGGGACCCTGGGCTAATGAAGGGGCAAGGCAGTGACAAGAATGAATGTAAAAGTACCTTGATGTATTGTAGCTTTGCAATGAGTTCTGTCATGGTAACAACACATATTGGCAAATTTCTGTAGCTTTTGCATAACATCGCCAAGGCTTCGGCCGTTACAACTCAGATTTTCCTCAGTGCTTTGATACTTCAATTTACTCCTTTATATTGACCTTTTTATTCCCATCTATCAGATCTAACTGTGCTCTGGCAGATGTGACTTTGGTTTGATTCTTAGCTGTCCATAGACATTTTTGTAGCCTGAGAGATGTAATAAGGATAACCTTGTGTCTCATTTGCACCATCAGTGATGATACCCCACCGCCACCTTCCAAACCCCAGTGCCTGGTCAGATGCAAGGAGGCAAGTACTGCTTCAAGACCTCAGCTTCTGTGCTGGAAATGGCACTCGGAATTCTCAAGTTGGAGCAGTATTATTTTGTGGGAATTTCCTCTTGACTTTCAGAAAACAGATACTTCTTTATGCTTTTCTTTGCTACTGATCAGTATTCAAGGAATATTGTTTTCTCCAGAACACAACTCAGAGATTTTAATGGTGAATTTCTTTGTGAAGGAACAACTTTCATATTTCTGTTGATGTGATGGAGGACTTCTCTTTCCTTCTTTGTTTTTGCTTTTGTTTCTTAATTTTCCTTGAACAATACATGTACCTAGAGTCCAGTGTTTTAAATTTTGCTAAATTTTGTTAACCAGTTTGAGTTACCAGAATACTTCACAAATAAAATTAGTGTCTTCCTTGATGACAGGTGTTCCACTGTACTAAAACTGGGCAGACAACAGTTTCAAACTTTCAGAGCTCTTTAAGTTGCCTTTATTTTTTTAAATACTGCTTTGATAAAACTGATATTTTCAAAACTCACACAATGTGCTAAAGCACACATTCATAGACTACTGTTTTGGAGATTTCATTGCACATTTTTGAGAAATCTCTGAATCTACATGTCAGGAAGCAGCTAAGTGTGCAACAGTCCCCTGGAGTCAGCTTCTGCTCTGTGGTTTGGGATGCATTTTCTGCTGGCCAGCCTTCAGGTTTCGAGGTACAATATTCCCACAGCACTGTTGTTCGTGCTTTCTTGTTCACAACGACATTGTGTCCTATTCAGCATTCTTATGTCTCTTGCAGTCTGCTTGTAGGTGTTAACCAGGGAAAAAGATGCATATGCTAATAAGTAATATTTCCTGGAGAAAAAAATACAAGCATAAATTTCACCGAAGTGTGTTTTATTTTTAAAGGGAGAGCCAGCACCTAGTGCAAGTAAATATAATTTTATCTCTGCATTTTGCAAAGGATTTAAAGAAGTTACTGGAAGAAATATGCATGCAACTGCACCAAATAACCACTCAGAAAGATGAGTGAAACCACACTGTGAAACAAGGCCCAGGGGAAAGTAAATATGACAGCTTTAAAATTAGTTTTGAGATCTGATAGGAATTGGTATATAAGCTGGGGAAAGGAAAGGTCAGATTCAAAATGGGGTGTAAGAAAGACAGCTGGTAGGCCCATAACCCTGAATATGTTGTGTTTTTTGACATCAGGGTCAATGCAGGCGCAGCAAGATAAGTGAGAAGATTTCAAGAGTTATTTATTATTTTCCATGCAATAAGATATGCAAGAAACAGAAAGTAAGTGGGAAATGCATAATTGTTCCTCCAGGTTATCCACACAGTCTTTAAACTGCACAGGAATACTCCATGCTAGTGGTAAATGGTAGCTTTTGCCCACCGAATTTATTGTGGATCAAATGTACAATGATTAAAGCTGAAAAGCTGGATAAAATGAATTGCAGTGATGTTGCAATGGAAGCTTGAAAGGAGAGGGTGAAAGACCACTCTAAGGCAAAGATGCTCTGAAGTGTCAGGGCTACCAGTGATGAACTCTATCGTTCATCAATAGTATAAGCTAGGATTACAGGAATATTATTTTAACCCCTTGGCTTTGCCATGAACATCTGTGTAGAATTCATCTATTGGGCTTATGAACACATCATGCACACTCATGTCTCCACTGATCTGAGTGCAATGCTAACAGCGTTGATTCATTGTTGTGCTGATTATGCTCAATGCAGAAAAAAATTAACCTTGAAAAACAGTAAATTTACTTTCCTTCGAAATCTTTGTACCCCATGCAGATGTTAATTATTTCCTATACTATTTCTGTCATTTAGGTGAAGGATCCATGTGTGCCTTCCATGACCCCAACTAGGTTGTTAGCCACAACAGAGAAACAGGACTTCAGAGGGGTTGCTACCCTTCACTGAATAGCCTGTCAGCCAGAGAATGATACAGAGCACCTTCAAAAGGTCCCCTAAGTAATGAGCACTAAGGGGGGTTATAATGGGCCCATCATTAGTTCCAGCTAATATTTTGACCTAAAGCCCACATATACTACAGGTGTCATGCAGGGCCACCATAGGATTAATCTGCAGGATGTTTTGTGGCTATATGATGACAACACATTTCTTCAGCATGTTTCCCAACTTGTAAGCCTTTATATGTATTTTGTATAATGCAAGTAAACTATGACCTCTTGCTTACATTGTTTACTTTTTTCAAGCTTAGTCACCCACAGTGACCAATGAATCAAGTACATAGCCATACAAAAGAGAAAAATAAATAGCAGGGCACTGAAATCTTAACCTTTAACAAGCACGCAACAAAATGTAAATACAGGTACTAGAAAAACTCTTCCTTCTTCCTATTGTGCGTTTCCTTCAACTGATTTTTCTTCCCCAGAATCCTGGTACTACTTACAATTTTGAAAAAGTTGATGACTTGGGCACTCCAATACTGCATACATTTTTATGGCTGTCCTGTAAACTCATCCCCTGCCATCCATGAAGGTCTTGGTTTCATGGGAAATAATTTGTTTTGTTCTTTCCATTGATGTGTCTGTTTTCCACTTTATCCAACTTATTCACTTATTCACTCAAGAAGTTGGACATTCTTGCCTTCAGACTTGATGGTTAAGGATCCTAATCCTTGCAGCTGCTAAGTATTCACCTTCTCTGAAGTCAGAGTTTTCCTTGCTTGCATGTTGGTAGTTTCTGTGTATCGCTTCCTAAAGGCTGGCAGTCATTTTGTAACCTGAACTATGCAAATGCTAATATTATTCCTATTTCTCAACCATATTTAGGGATGAATTCATCTGACTCCATTTGTCACTCATCTCCACATGGTGTAGACAGTTCTATTTTATTAACCTATGCAGTCAAACTGCTGAGTGAATTTCATGTGACTGTAATCTGGCAGTCATATTGTAGAATGCATCAATTATGAAAAGATAATTCAAACAGTTTTTACCCAGTAGTACCAAATAGACATCAGAAGTTCATGACCAGCTTATTTGGTAATAGTATATTTAATACAAGAAGGAGTCAATATTTGACTGATAAGTGCCTTCTTTTAAATTCTTTGCACATTCAACACACTTCTATAAGATTTTTCTACTCTTTAATCACTGCTATCAAAAACATGTACACCCAAAATGCTGGGTGTTTTTTAAACTTACAAAGATGAAGAAACAGGGAATTTGAGATTGTGCTCCAACATCAGTTTATGAAAGCAAAAATATCTAATAAGAAGGTAAAAACATATATTCTTTACTGATGGTACAAATTGAGCAAAATTTTCAACTTAGCTTGTAAACTGCAAGCTTATTCTCAGATTCACTCATATACAGAGTGCAGGCTAGATATTTGTATGTGCACTCCTACAGAACTTTTTTCTTCAAATTAAGTAACTGCAGATGAACACAAGTTGCTTTTCTCTCTAAGCAGGAACTTGGTAAGAGACAAGTATGTAGTTCATGAAGAAATCTTAGACGTCAGTTTAAAATCAGTATTACCAAAGCTTACCGTATTTCTGAATACCTGTATAATCAACATTTAGGTTAACTATGCACACTCGATGCTGAAATACTTGTTAGAAATGGATTCTGCATAGCTCTGCCAATTTAGATAACTTATTAGAAGGCCTTATTATTTTGAGGAGTTGGATAATGTTAAACTCTAAAAGGACTTTGCAAATAATTTCATTCATTGAGAGACAGCACTTACCAGAGAAGAGAAAAAGTATTTTAGATGACATTTAACTCGACTTCATTAGGACACGCGGCCTTGAAATTCTCATATGGGCTTACTAAGTATGAATTAATGTTTCGTTAGTATTTTCTTCTATTTTCTTTTTTTTCCTTTCCCCATTGAGTTACTTTCAGGGTCATTTAAGCACTCTCAGTGCAATCTTTTTTCTTAAAAAAAAAAAAAAATCAAAAGAATGAAAATTATTCTTGAGACCAAGCTATTCAGTGCTTAAAATGATAAAATCTGGTCAATCCGTGTTTGTTGTTTCTTTCTCTATAGCCACTAAAAATAAATCCTTCAGGAGAGCATTTCTTTAGCTCACTTTTTCATTATTTCCAGAGGCAAAAGCTGGCAAGGCAATTTATAATTCAATTTTTGCTAAATCCACAACACCTAATATATATGTCAGGCATTTCAACGGCAGGGTACTTTGGGGATAGGTGATAAATTGTACTGATTATAACTGCAAGCTGTTCTTCCAAAACATCATATCAAAAAGAAGGCAAATATTATTAGATGAATGTAATGTATCTTTAGAATGTCCAGAAACATAAGAGATAATCACTTCATGTGAATATATTCTCCCCTGAGTTTTACAGCTCAATATTAAGGTCTTACCATGTTTTTGATAGCACTCATCTGGAGGGAGGGACCATCATGAGTTGATACTCTTTCAGCAGCCACATAGGTCTTAGGCTTGCAATAATTCATTTCTCCCAAAAAAGGGCTTGCTATGAAACCTGAAGCATGGTCATAATAATTTTCTGACTGTCCTGGGGTATGTGAAAAGTATAAATATTATTTTATAATATAATCTCCCCTGATCTTTTAAACATTCTTTCAATGTTTCCATGTATTTTCCTGTGCAATACACGTGACTTTTTAGCTGTTTAACAACACTGTTGAGCAAAACCCAAAAAGTTCTTTAGGTTCATCTTGGGAGTCAAGCTGATGGGAAAACAGGGAAAACAACAATATGTCTTGGGATCTTTCCTCTTATTTTCTGCTTTTTTAAAGTAAAACAACAGAGTAAAGAAATCTGTTAGTTTTACATAATGAAAGTGACATATCAACTACAAATAGTTAGAACCAAAAACCAGGTAAATGAAACTTGATAACTGAAATTAGCTAGTGAGGCAAATCTTTTCACCTTTTTGTCGTCATTCTGAATTTAGATTGGCTGGTTTTGACTTGACTGCTCAGCGGATGCTCCTTGTTTGTCTTGCCAACCCTAATATGTATCCTGCTCAGACTCTCTGAGGAACTGTCTGGTTATGTGACCACTGTATTGATTTTGTACCCATCCTATACCATCATCTGCTTTTAGGCATATTTCCTTCTCTGTAGCATTTCAGGAAATACTTTTCTTGCTTTAAGGGCGGGAACTCTTCTTAATTTTTCTAAACCAGATAAAATTCAGCTTAGAGACAAGGAAATAAAAGTACAAAATTTATGTACATCTAAGATTAATTAAAGCATCATTAATAAAAGCAATAAGGTTTAGAGTAGAAAAAGACAGTTCCAACAACTCCTGTTCTATCCATTTCTTATTTGTTTGCTACTTTTATTTCTCAGTGTCTTCCAAACTGTGTCCTAAGCCTTCTCAGAAGTTTTCCTTATTGTGGATAATATTTGAAACATTTTGTAGATTCAAGTCAGTATTTGAGATGGTAAAAATCCCTCTGTGCCAAAATGCTTTTCAATCAAATACTTCTACCAGAATTTCCATTTTGCTTTACATCTACATTTTAATCTGCTCTTTGTGGAAGAAGGAGGATCTTCACTGTAAAACAAAAGTCACTTCTCAGTTGCTACCAGCTGAAAAAAAAAATAATTAAATTTCTCAACAATATGTTTCTAAATCTTGAAAATATAATTTTTTTCCAGACTTCTAATGAAAACATAGAATATATCTTTGTACATTTTAGTCAGTATTACCTGATTCCATGAGCCCACTTTTAAACTGAGCCTTGCATAAAAGAATACAGCTGAGAAAATGAGGACTGTAACTGAATGAAGGAAAAACTGTTGCCCTCCTTCTGAAAGAGACTTTCAGATCAGCAACTTAAGGCACCTGAGTGCAGAGATTTTTTTTGCTTTCTCTTTTGCAGCAATCCCCCTCACCCTCAAACTGTTAGTTTTGTCCCTTTCGCATCACCTAAAGTCATTTAATGCAGCAGATGAACAGAAGTGGAAAACAAATGACCACTCCTGAACCAGACCAGCTTAGTGTGCACGCTTGTCTGAAAGACTGATGAGATAATACCTGCAAAAGAATGGTCTGCTCTGACAGGAAAAGGAGAACCAATGTATCCAGAACACCCAATAGCTCATCTGGCAGTAAACGAGGGGTCAAAATGTCAGTCTTTCAGTCCTGCCCCTTGTGGTGTTAGAAATCTATTAAAGAAGTCCTAACATCCATTCTATAGTAATATAGGTATTCTTATATCATGGATGGGAAATTAAAAATAGATGGTAGGATGGATAGCAAAGAGGTACTCTCAAAGGAAAAATTAAACAAAGTTGGAGAAAGACGGAAAAATACACCCCCAAAAATTTAGCGAGAAATAGAGAATTTCTGGCAAAGTAGGGAAAGAGACGCTTGAAGATATTTGAAGAAATAGCAAGGAATAACATGAGGAAGAATCATGAAGGTGTTTGCTCTCCTATTTTAGTCTTTCCCATAAGCCTCAAAAATAATTCCTTAAAAATGCAGAAAAATGTACTTGAGAATTGCCTGCTCATGATTGATGATGCCAGGCAGGCATGGTTTTTGTTTGGCTACATTTCTTGGGCACAGAAGGCTGCTGTGTTATAATACCGTGCTAGATAAAGACATGCTGAAATTCGTAAGTCTGTTAGTTAAACCTAATCTTACACTGGCAAAAGCTGTTACTACAGCAAGCAAGATCGAATCAGCTATTAATAATGCATGGATGTCATTGCTTCCCAAAAGAAATTCTTAGCAAAGCTTGTAGGAGAGATTAATATTATTCAAGTTATATGAAGCAGACCTAAAAAGGGACATTGTCTACTGTATGACTAGCAAGGCTTTTGTTTTTCCTGAAGAGACTTTGAAAGAGCAAAGAAAAAGTCCAGACTAGAGGATTTACACCATCCCATATTTTCTCGAATTTTTCCATTAGAAAAATTAAAATTTGGGCTTCCTTTTTTACAAGATTTTTATTATGGATGCATTCTTGGCCTTGAAGACTATGGTGGACGAGAAGGTAATTTTTTTCGAGTGAATGTTTACTTATGGGCATATTTGCTTATGCCCTGATGACACATTAATGGGCTTCTTAGAGACTCCATGACTTTAATGGGACAGGTTCGAGGCTGGTATAATATTCTCAAGCAGTGTAAAACGCAGAGTTCTCAGCCTTCTGGAATAAGAGAAGACTTGTGGTGCAAATGCAAATGTTATGACTTTATATTGTTTTATCTTATTCTTGATTTTTTTTTTTTGTTTGAGGAGGGAAGGACTTCTTAATTAGGCAGTGGGTTTTGGAGACAGTATCTTATATCTTCTTCTTTTGTCTGTGAATCTCTGCACAAAAATCTAGAATTTGAACCACTGGCATGGTGTTTCTAAGACTTCACTAGCTGAAAGTGTTGAAGAAGACAGGAAGGTTTTTGTTTTCATGAGTCTGAGGGACCTTGAAGCCAGGCAAAACATAAACTTGATATTGAGATATAGGCAACTATTTTCAAAGCAAATATAAATGCAGTTCCTTCTGAATGTGATAAATGTTAAGCAGAGTGTTAAAAATGTTACTAACCCTTGTGAGATAAAGACAATTTCAGCCCCCACACAGGGGCCAGCCTTCAGCCAGTGCCCTAGTTATGAGAGTCTGTTTCTGTACACTTCCTAAAAAAAGAATAACTGACTAAAGATCCAGTCCTTTTCTCTCCTCTTTGTAGAAATGAAGTGATTGTAGCACTGACTTCCAGAAGATTTTACAGAAACACCCTGTAGGTTGCATGTGTTCCTTTAAGAGGTGCTGATACAGCGTGGGAAACAGTGGGTGAAGAAGAGAAGCCGAGCACCCCTGAGCAGCATCAGAGCAGTATCATGTAAATGCTGAGATGATGCTAAAGTGACTCTTCGGGCTTTAAATCTTTTTCTGATGGAGAAGAATAGACACAGAGTCTGGATCAGCCTCATGATCTCTAAATCTGGGCGGAGGTAAATCTCATCTCAACAAGTTTGAGGAGATTTTTAATGAATGAGAAAGCTCTTTGGGTGATGAAAGTGGGATCAAAAAAACTACAATGGAAGGTTTTCTTAAATTACCTCAAAGTAAATGTCACTTGTTTTTTAGTTAGTTCAAAGGCTTCTGTGAGACATGTTCCTCCTGGCTTTCCTTTTTACTACTGAATGTTGAGGTAAAAATAGGCATGCGTCCATTTGAATACAGAACAGCAGGTAGTTCCATATAGATGTTCTCACTGCTCCATTGTAAAAAACTCAGGTATCTAGGGTTGAAATTTTTATAAGAAACCTTCAGAGATTTCTGGCATTGCAGGGGTGCAATCAGGGAAAGATAACAGAACTACAATTAACTTTATAATGCTGAGGGAATTTTAGTGAAGTTAAAATAAATAAATAGAGTTCTTGGGCAAGTGGAAGTCAAACTTTCAATTACTCTAAAATGCATTCTGGCTCATTCGATCTATCTGACACTTTGATGTGTTTAAATCTTTGCAGACGCTATGTAAGAACTGAATCAAGGCCAGCTACACCCCCTCTGTTCTTGCAAATGTAGAAGCAGCTGTATCTAAACAGTCAGAGGACCAGTTCTTTTAAGAAGGAAATTTGTAACGATAACATGAACAGTGGCTGTCATTAGAAGTCAAATGACTACTTTTAGATGTTGGTGGTGAGGGTTATCAGAAGGCAAATATGGCACATTAGATTATGCAACCCACTTTTAGGGTTTTGATGTGTTTTCTTGTCTTAAGAGCAACATCTTGTGCTTTCTGATAGAAAGACTGTACTGCAAAAGACCTGATTCAGCAAAAGAAAAAAAGGCAACATCCATAGTATTTGTTTTAATGGACCTCACAATAATTCTGTAATTGGAGATATATTTTAGAGTATAAACATTTCCCATTCTGCAGTTAATATCCTAAAACTGCACACCCATAGCAATACTTTCACAGTAAGCAAAAAACCAAATTCTTTGTATATCATGGTATATACAAGATATCATAAATGCAACATTTGTGTTCTCAACAACTTTTTCTGCTGTGAACTGGACACAAAAAAAACTCAGGAAACACAAGGAAACCCAGAGACTATAATTCTAACACTTGGCTTTAATTAAAAACTTTTTCTAGACCTTCTGCCACATGTCACTTGTATATATTATCAGGATACAGGACTGAATAGGAATTTCACTAAGGCTTGTTAACCCAATATTCAAGGCAGTCCAGTGAAGAGAAGGACAGACAATAAATAGGGAAGGCTGTGAAGTGCAGGTGAGATTCTTTCAGTGAAATCAGATTGCACTTCATAGTATGAGATTTCAGAAAATAATCGAAGGCTCAATAATGATGATCAATCCTTTACTTAGTTTCATAATATATTCCTCTGAATGTATAAACCATCAGGAACAGCTGCTTACTAGATCTAAAAAGCCATTAAACAATGAAAAAACAAACATTTCCTGAAGGAAAAAAAAAAGTTAGCTGTTCCCCAAATGAAGGTCTTAAGTGTATCTTGCAGGGTTTTTTTCTTTTGCATTTCACTGCAGTCAGTGAAGTTCTGTGTGAGTAGCCTAAGCTGAATTTCCTGATTGCAAAGAAAGTAATAAAAAAAAAAATTCTGTGTTTCACCTCAGGCTGGTGAATATCGTGACATTCTAACTCATTCTATAAATATTGCAGTGTATGATGCAGGACTGTAGCCAAATAAAGTGCTCTCTGATGGATTTGTAACTAGATAGGAAGGTGGATCAGCTGAAAAAAGTTGTTATCTGAAAAAGGATTGACTTCCAAGGCTGCCTGTGAAACAGTTTTAGCCATGAAATATGTGCTAGAACACGAAAGGAAAACCACCAGATGACAAAATGGGATGGATAAAGTGCATGACACAACAAAACAAAAACCTTTCCTTAAAACTTCATTGTCATAACATATTCCTCTGCTGGGTCTGTGAATAAAACACTTCCCAGGAAGTGCAACGCAAGAGCAGGAGGTCGACAAAAGTTATAGATGGGGAAGAAAATGCAGCTGCTGTAGATAGAAAATGAGAGGTTCAGAATGGGGTATGTAGTGCAGAGCTGTGAGTAGGAGCGGCCCCGAACAATGTGCTGAGCGTAGGACAGGAAAATGCACAGGAATGAGCATATTCTGGGGCTGAGCTGCCCTGGGTATGGTTGAAGCGTTCTTACAGACAAGCTACTTTAAGAAAAAAATGATGTCACTCTTTTCACATTGCAAAAATGTAGTCGAGCATACCCTCGTGATGGGGAGTGCAGATACAGCGATAGGGCCAGGAGAGCTATGCTTGGGGTTAACTGAATGCCTAACATGTGTGTCCAAGTGGGAGGAAGCTGTGGTGAGACAAGAAATGAGAGAAATAATTCATTTAGTGTCTGGCATGATGACTGTGAATTTCTTTAAAGATGATTTCTGTGTATTGTGTAGGTTTGTGGGCTTTTGTGTCTGCCTTTACTGCTGCTACAAAGAAATACATCTCTTTGGTAGGACTAAATTATGATCACTCCAGTTTTGTGACTATTAATCAAGAGACGGCATTTGCAAGCCTTTCCCAGCCACATATCCTTTGAGGGTTGTGAAAGCTATAGAATGCAGTTTGTTATCTGTCACTGCGAGGCCGTGCCAAGTTCCATGATGCAGTGGAAGCGAAGTCATACACTGCAGCTGACACTTTCCCACTGACCTCAGCTTGTTGCACTGCATAAACAGAAGCTATTACAAGTCAATACGGTTCTTGGAGCAGGGCTACGCTGAAAGGAGCACAAGAAAGTTTTCCACGTTTCTGCAAGGTTCAAAGCAAACAATGTGCTTTTTCTGTCGCATCAGCAGACGAGGCTGTCATATCCCCAGGTCACCTCATAAATAACAGGCGCAGAGGATGGTTGTATAAGGCTGCAGTTCAAAAGAATTGAAATCTGACAACAGACACGGCCTTTCCTTGACATGTTCACCTTTAACCATGCTTAATGTTGTGTGTGATTCAATTTAATATGCGCCTGTTTGCTTGGTGCATCGACAACCAGGCTTGTAGACAAAGACTCACAAGGGGGCACCGGGACAGCTTCTGAGAGGAGACCTGGGAGTGGGTCGACGGGCTTGAGAACCTGCCACAGTCCTTGCCAGGTTGGTGGCATTGGCCAGGGAAGGGGATTGAAAGGAATTGGTTGTGGGCTCCAGGGACCCACCAGCAATCTGGAGGTGGTGGTGGGTGCGGGGGTTGTTTTGTTTCTTCCCCCTCTTCCCTAGAGGTAAATGTGAAGGACTGGAGAAACAAAGCTGGGATTTATTGGGAGGGAGCAGATTTACTAGGATCTGCTGGGCAGGGGAGCGCTAACCTTCTGCTCCTTCTCTGAGCTGACCCGATCGAGGGGCACGTAGCTCCTCTCCCTGCCTGTCTTTCTTTCAGGGTCCACAAAGCAGGCGATGGGGCCATGGCACCCTGCACTGGGGCATTTAATTTCCTCCCTTCCCCCCGTGATCTGCCAACGTAAACAACTGCCTACATTTACCTAAACCGAAAACCAGATCTGTCTCCAATCATGTTGGGTGACTGTTGACATGCGTAGAGTTTGATATTTTGATAATATTGTATGTCTGTGATAATACTTCATTACAGTTATGTCCTTGGCTATAATTCTTTCAACACAGTCGTTTTTGTACAGCCCTTTGAGTTACAGCAAAGCATTGTGAAGCTGAGTTTTGCTCTGATGGTCACATTACAATTCAGAAGACTTCGAATTAATCAGCATTTGATATACCACTGAGAAAGAGTGAGCAATGCATTTATTTCTCTAGTGTTTCCTTCTAGAGGAAATTGTGCGTGTGTTCAGGGGAAATGGGAGAAGACTTCAAAATATTTTTTTTCCCTGTCCAGCTTTGCTTGTAATTTGAAACCATTACTGATGTGTTGTCATACAATATTATACTCCTCCATTTTACAGACTTTCATTGATTTCCCCGATCACTTACCTAGGCAGAGAGGATAACATTAAAGTATGACGTGCAAATTACTGTGCTGATCCACAGTCCGTATTATGAATCTGTGGGACTTTTTTCTCTGTATATAGAAAAAATTATATTAGGTTGTGTTTTCAGTTTAATATGTACGAAGTAAGCTGTCTTGTGATTTGAACAGCAGGAACTTGTTCCTAAACTTTGAATGGATAAAACTGGTATCCTACCATATCTTTCACAAATGGTAAAGTCTCTGCCCATGTCCTGTCTACAGTTCGCAAATTCACAAATGCTATAGGGGAGGTAATATAATATTTTGTCATCTACCAAAATGAAAGTTTAGACCTGGTTTGGAAATGCATTTTGTGACCTGTAAAATCTTTAAGAATGCTTCCAATCATTTCTTGAAGTAAGATTTTCCTTTAGCTCAATCAAAACAATTCATTTAGATACACATGAAATGTATGGTGTGGATGTCAAAGAGTTTTTAATAATCATATAAAGTAAATTTACAGTGGCTTTAGAAATAGAACACTCTGACACTTGAAAATTTTTTGAGTCTCTTTGAGACCAAGATAAGAATCGTGTTTGCAAATTTTCCCAGTGTTTTCTAGAAATTTATTCTGAAGATCATGGAGACAAACTGTTAACACTGCCTTTGGTTTGAATCCTGAAAGTAGCAGATTACAACAATAAAAAAATATTTCTTTTCTGCAATGAAGGTAAGGAATGAGTGCTTTTTCAGAAGATCCTATGCCCAGACTAAAATGCTCTTTCTGTAGTTGAATCTAAGCTCTAGAAAAATTTCAGGAGGAAGTGCCTCACATATCTCCATTGTCTGGCATTCTCAAAACATGAACATTTTGAGTCTGCCAAAGCGTATGTCTGATGCATGTCCCTATCGGTAATCCAGAGCCCATAGGATTCTGGGCAATATGAATGTGCCTCTTTTCCTGTTGATCTTAATGGGAGATCACAGAATCGCAGCATCGTAGAACAGCTTGAGTTAGAAGGGACCTTTTAAGGTCATCTATTCCAACCCCCATGCAATGACCAGGGACTTCTTCAAGTAGATCAGATTGCTCAGAGCCCTGTCCAGCCAGACCTTGAATGTTTCCAGGGATGGGGCATTGACAACCTCTCTGGGCAGCCTGTGCCAGTGTTTCACCACCCTCATGGTAAAATATTTCTTTCTTATACCCAGTCTAAATCTACCCCCTTTCAGTTTAAAACCATTATCCCTTGTCCTATTGCAATGGGCCCTGCTAAAACATTTGTCCTCATCTTTCTTATAAGCCCCTTTTAAGTACTGGAAGGCTGCTATAAGGTCTCCTCAGAGTCTTCTCTTCTCCAGGCTTAACAGCCCCAACTCTGTCAGCCTTTCCTCACAGGAGAGGTGGTCCAGCTCTCTGATCATTTTTGTGGCCTCCTCTGGACCCGCTCCAACAGGTCCATGTCTTTCCTGTGCTGAGAGCTCCAGAGCTGGACTCACAGAGATGAACAAATCTACGCAGGAGCAACTGAGAGTATGGTGACTTAATCCTTAATGCGAATTGTAAGAACGTTTTTGTTATGCAGTCTTATCATTAGACTGTCATCAGTAGTTCAAGACACCACTATAATCCTTTTAGAGGTAGTCAGGATTATGGCCTTTCTAGGTTCATTTAGATTCACTTTACTACTGATGTTTGGCCTGAAGGCAGGGTTATTTCAGTGTCTCCAGATGGTACAGTGCCTGCAAACCTGTAGAGCGTACAAGCTCAAGTATCTCCTTGCACACAGAGTTCAGCTTAAATCTTTGTCATGTGAACAGTATGCATGCACACACATTATAGTGCTCAAGCTTCTGTTTTCCAGCAGAACGGTGAGAGCATTTCCCTGATCACGTGTAAATATCTCTCCGGTGGAAGTTTGCATCTGAATTCCCGCTGTGGTAAGCATGGAGGTATTTATCTCAGCTCTAAAATGGTTCCAAGGATGCATGCCCAAACATTATCCTTTTCTCCACAACATATCTGCAAGGAGATACCAGTAAACACCTAAATTCAGATGAGGTGAATGCCTCCTCTGCCTACAGCACTACTACTGTTTGCACTGTCAAAAACTACATGCAGGTTAGAGGCAAAGTTGCAGACCTTTTACTTCTCATATGAACCTGATCTACCTCATCTTTTTATTTTAATTTCTTGTTGTTTTATGTGGAGTGGGAAAAGGTCGTAAAGACAGGCACTGACACTGCAGATGTAGGAGCTCGGATACACATTTTGGAAGCGGAAGACACAAGGACTGAGAGTGCAACCTGAGAACAGCTCCTGTTCTTCCTTTCGCTGGCCCAGCTAGAATTTAACAACGGGGAAAAGAACTGACACAAGAACCAGGCAGGAACTAGACCCAGCTGCTGTCTGTCTTTCCCTTGAGTACCCAAACCGTTGAGCTTTGTGTGAAAGTCTCCCTTTCAGTTTGATTTTATCCAGGTCACCCACCTTGGGCGTGAATTTTTTTCCCAGATGTTAGATCAAAATGAACATTTTGCTCACAAGAAGTTTTGTTCTGATGAATCAGCATAGTCCCCCTCCCCCGCAGAAAACAAAAAAAAAAAAAAAGAAAATGTTCCCAATCAGGTTACTTAGACAAAAAAAGAATAAAGCAGTGCTGGGAGAATATAATTGACAGAATAGTAACCTGGTTGATTCCAACGTCAGCTGCTGGTGTTTCACATACTAAATTAAATATTCATGATCTCTTTTTCACTTAGGTGTTCAAACTATAGTTGGATCTTTTCTTTCTCAATGAACCTTTCATCCTTTTATAGACATTTATTCTTCTTTTTATTCAATTAACTCAGAAAGAAAGCTTCTGGCAAGGCAAGTCAGCTGTTGTCTGTGGAAAAGAGACATACAAATCTTGTCGCATAGCTTTTATTTTTATGGTCAGGAACCCTCAGGCCTAGTATTAAGGCAACTTAGGCTTGTGTGGAACCTTACTGTCTCCTGCACACTCTGAAATAAGATTACATGATGCAGAAGATCAATTTACTGAGGACATTTAAGCTCAGAATATTAAGCTTTTTGTACAATCGCATCTCCTCTCTAGCTGTGTGGCAGAAAAGCTAGCCACAAGATCCTTGACAAATTAGATATTACCACATCTAACTGTGTATATTTAAGCTTATCAAACTGAATCGTTGCATTGTAACTGTGCTCTTATGCAGACAAGGACTCCATTTAATAAATGCAGTGCCATTTAATAGTAATTAATCACCCAACTAAAATGTCACATTAAGGTCAAAGAGACCAGAAGACAAAAAGAAGAGAACATTAAATTCAGCTGACAAACATAGGAAAGGAGAATATAGAGCCAAAGAAAGTTCTGGGACATTGGCAGTGCTAAAATATTTAATTCAAACTTCTTAACTTTCCGTTCAGTTCAGAAGTAATCACATTCACTTGGTTCAAAGCAAGGTCATTTTTGTAACTTTTAAATGAAATTTCCTCTTCGCGTGTGCAGTGACAGCCCATTGCAAGCTTGGAATTGTTGGTGCATTTTACAGATGTTGTGTTGTCAGTATTTGCTGTTTCCTTCCTCCCTGCTTTTTTCTTCTTTTTTGTTTGCTATTATGATATTCTTCATTTGAGTGGAATTTTCCTCAACATATCCTGAAATAGAAACAGTTTGGAAATGTAGCTTTTCTGAGGTGGAATGAAATAAGTATGTACAAAGAAGGAGAGAATAAAACACCATCTTCAGTCATGTGCTTTACTAATTTGAAAAGCAATTTAGGAGTAAACTCTAATATTTGCAAATTGTGGCAAAGCTCAAAAACATGCTGCAGAATTTTTTAATGCAACTGGTATTGGTCCTAGAGCTAATGACCAGAACCTAAGCATCTTACAGATTCTCAAGTTTATGGAGTACATAAGACAGAACTTGATTTCACATTACTATTGTGTAATGTTTTAGCATTCAATAGCAAGAAAAAGAAATTACTGAGTTGAATAAGAAGATTGTGAACAATATACTTACAAACAGAAACTCTATGTAGTGGAGTCTGTTTCATAGGAAGTGCATTTACCACCTGCAGAAGTAAAAATTTATGAAGTTCCTTGTACTAAAGGTATGGAAGGTTGCAGAAAATATAATTATCCATTGTTAGTTCCACTTCTTCAAGATGGTGTTTATCAACTTCAGTATAAGCATATGAATAGGTTTATATAGGTTTGCATTCTCTCTCACAGTGTCCCTTTTATTTTCCTTTCTTTCATAAAATGTAGCAGTAAGCAAGCACTATGCACTTTTAAAAGGTGTATTTTGAAATGCCCTGGGCTAAACAGATTACTTTCTGTGCATGAAGAAAAGAGCTAGTAAAATACAGTCGAGCACGAAAATGTATTATTGTCAGCATATGTTACAGAATTCAGACAAACTGCTTGTAAATAGACTCGTTCTTTAAAGCATCTATCATTTCTCCTTCCTGTTCCAGAGTTCTCAGTTTCATGTCCAAGAAATTTTGTATTAGTCTTGTGAAAAAGAGTAATTCTTCAAAAATTACTCTACATTTGGCAAGATCTATCTTTATAACTTCTGCGTCAGTCCAAAGAATTTTGGACTTCCCAAAGGTTAAATATTATCTTTCAAAATTGTGTAACTCTGACTTTGTCCGGATATGTGTCCATTTTCTAAAATAATCTTTTCTTTCATTACCTTTTACATGGAAAATTTATAATGGGCCAAGTAATTACAAATTATTTGTTCACATATGGAAACCCACTCATGATATTGAATTATTTGGCACTCATTTCTCACACTTTGCTGCATGATAAATTTTGGCTTAATACCGGTCATATCCAGAGAGATATTTTCATGCATGAAGTTGAACTGCAGTTTCTGCTGCTGGTTACCATGCACAGACATACACTTCAGTTTTTAATGAAGTTTTGGGTGGCGCAAAACATGAGAGTTCTGATATTAACATCTGAACGACCTTTACAGACTTTGTAGTCAAAAAAATGCCATTGTCTTTGTGTTATCTATGTTTGTGTTGATTGCTGGAAAAGCATATTTCTTCTTCACACAGTCCACTGTATTTCCACTCAGCTTCTGTGGCAATCCTATAGGCAAGAGTCTATCTCTTACTTGCGCCTGACAAGGGAAAAGCTCTCCTTTGCACCTTTGGCAGTATAGATTAAAAGATTATTGTGTTTATTTCATAATTCGGAGTTTTCCAAACTGTGGCGTGCATTCCAACCTGATTGGGCCATCTTTAGTGGTGCTTGGCTAGCCTGCGGTCTGCAGCAGATCCTGTCCTCTGGAGGGGCTCCATTTGGGACTACATCCTCTGGCCACAGTGCAGCACCACAGCCTCTTCCAAATTATGTGACCCATGGCACCTGGAACACAACAAGGTCCTACTTTAGACCTTGCACATGCATGAATGAGTTGCATGGGAAAAAACGCTAGGGAGACATTTTCATGAAACACATGAATAAGCGAGAGGAATTAAAGTCGCTTGGACAACTTGAACGCTAGAGATTCATAACATTGGGAGGTCACTTCTGAAATGTAATTCCACTTTTTGTGCATTGTTTATTAAAAGCAACTGCAAAACCCCATCTCTGGGTCAGTTCTGTCATGTGGAACAGTGTACGGCACCGACAGATATCATAGGCAGTTGTTCGTTCTCAAAACCTGGTTTGCACTTTGAACAAATGAACTTTCAGCTACACAGCAATTGGTAGCTGTAGCAGTGCACGATTTGCCTTTTGTAGGCTATTTCCAGCAGCTAGAGGACAGCTAGTTGTTTCTGCAAGTGCATTTCACAGCCTATAGCAGAGGCAGTTTGGAAACTTTGAACTAAAGTAGAATGTTCACCAGCATTTACAACTTTTCTGCTACTCAGCACCCCTGTAATGACTCTCTCTTCCTCTCTACCTCTTCTTGCTTCTTGCATTCATCCTTTCATGCACCCTGTCTCTGGCCCTTCCCTATTTCTCTGATTTCACCTTTGGTTTCCACCTTTGGTTTCCTTCCCACCCTACTGCCTGCCCTCTCTCAACTTTCCAGCTCTTATAAACTTGCTGTGCCTGTAGATATGCCTTCTACTTCTCCTGGCTCTGCCGGCCAGTTGTTTTCCTCCAGCGCCTGTCTGCCTGGAGCGCAGTCGGAGTGGAAGGGCTTTGCTCTCACCTCTGTCCTTTCCGGAGACCACTCTCTCACTATCTGTTCCCTCGGCAAAAAACTTTGTTCAGCTCCTTGTAGCTCTAAATTGAAACATGCTTTTCTGACAGACTTCTCGGGGAGTAACTAATTCTTGTATGTATACTCCAAGCATGTACAACATGAGCTTTTGTGGAGACTTTCGGTTAAACGCGTGTGCAAGTATGTTGCGGTTGCTTGGGTAACCTTGCCAAAGGACACTGCTAAACAAACAAGTACACAAGAAGAGAGCTGGAATGGGATACCTGCCCTAGGAAAAATTTTAGCTCCGTGGTGAAAGTTTAGCAATGTTATAAGCAAAAGTTGTGATGGGAAGCTTTCACCCTTGCCGTATGGGTTCTAGTAATTTCATCTGTAGTCCATGATGCCTACTGGAAAGACAGAGAGACGAGCTCTGCGCATGTGCGATTTGTTACAAATGGCTTCCTGAAACATGCAAGTCTGAACATGTGGTAGTGAACAGATACTTCTTTCTATATATCCCATGTGTTTGAAGAACTTTTAGAAAATGTTTCTTTGTGAAGACTTATTAGGCAGAAATCTCATTATAAAATGTGTCTTCTTCTGCCAGAATGTTTGGCTCTGATGTATATAACCCGTGTTTGTACGTTTTGCATCTTGTTGCACGTTACGGGTGAGACATGGTGTCTTCATTTTCTGCCTACGATTTGCTTCTGTTCTGCACGTCTTTTCCATGGATTTGTAGCCAGAAGCTGGAGCTTTCTAAACCCAAAGAAAAACAGAGTTTTTTGCTGCCTAAATGAAACGTTGTCACTTCACTTCCATTTTCCTATAACCAAAGGTCACTGTAACAGGAAAAAATGAACACTTTAAAAGGAATAAAAGTTTAGTCAAAAAAAAAGAAGTCTTGAGTTAACGTCTGTCAGACCCGCCTGCATTTGACACTCCTTTTGATAGTGACATAAACCCACTGGTACAGTTGCCTCACTTTAAGTCCCCCAGAAATTATTTACTGCAGTAGGTCTCAGGGCAGAAATAAACCGCTGATCCAAATGCTAATTTAATCTTCACTAAGTGTTTGCACGAGGCCAACTACGTCAGTGCCTCCCTGTAACTAGCGAAAACTGGGGCACTCCCCTATCCAAATTCCCACCCTCCCCATAAGCAAGGCCTAATTGAATTGAATTTTGTTTTGCAAGCTGAACTTAGTGCAGAAATCTAGACATAATGCCGTGAATCGGGACAAATACTTTCAAAATCCCTGTGTGTCTAGAAACCTGTTTGCAGTGCAGGGAATGAAGTCTGCTGGATTGCAATGGGGGATGAACACGTCCCGGATACAGTCCTCTCCTGAGTCCTGGGTGACACCGGTGCCTTTGAAAGATGTCCCCCTATGACGGGACTTGCAGGGAATCAGACCAAACACTGTACATAGGTATAGATACATATATGTTAATGCTGTACAGCCTGGTCGCAGTATGGAGGAGGCAGGTGGTGCTGACAAATTCCCTTTATCTCTGAGGCGCTTGCCCACCTCCCGAGCCCTGCCATAAGGCGCTCGCCTTGCTGAGAGCTCCTCACCCCCTCGAGCGGACGGCGTCCCCCAGCCCGTGCCTGCGCTGGGACATGCTGGGTGCCTTTTATTTGTTTTCTTTCCCGGCGATACTAGCTCTCTCGGGGCAGGCGCTTTAGTGAGATGGATCGCACTCAGGTAACAGGCAGTTCAAGGAAGTCCTTTCCCGGGTTGTTTACACCAAGGCGTTTTAGAGCAGCCATTTAGCTCCCACCCCATCCCACCCTGCTGACCAGCTGTAAGTGTAAAGGCCGCCAGCGGGCCCGCGGGTCGCTGATAAACTAAACCCCCATTTGGCAGGCAAGGAAGCTGGGACGATAAGGATGTTGATTTATGTTTTATCTGTCACTACATTTTCAGTAAAGCTGGGCAGCCAGCCTTAACGGAGCGAAGGCTGTTATCACCTCTCCTTAGCCCTTTAAGTGCAGCAGGCTCTTTGGTGTCTCTCGTTGAACGCCGCTTCGTTAATTGGGAGGGTAAACAGGGAGCAGAGCGCCGGCGCTCACCGCGCTTTGCTCGGGCGGCACTTAGCACAAAACCGGCAGCTTTGGGGAAGAGATCCGGGTCCAGAGGGGGGGACACACATGTGAGAGTTCGTAGAAGTACTCAGCATTTCCTAGATTTGTTTCTATCATTTAAAATGTGTTGCATACCTTGAAGTGAATGTAATGGCTGGCTTAATTGGAGATAACTTCACCAAAGTCACTGTAGTTGCTGTTTATGTCAGGAGTGAATGTGCCCTTTAATGCCGTGCACCTCAGGTAGGACTGTTCAACATAGGAAAAACCTGACAACATTCATTACTGGGGAAATAAATGTTGTGAATTATATGTATGATTATGTACCATTTTCCCCTCATTTTGGAGGTGACCGCTATTTTTCTGAAAGCATTGTAAGATTTTACACATTATATTTAATGGCAAACACATTTTTAGATTTGACAAGCACTGCGTGCCTTTTGGGGCCAGCAGAAGTGCCCACAGAGAAGAGGGTGGAAAGAGCTGGGAGAGAAATGTGAGCATTAAGATACTAAAGTATTCCGGCAAAACCAGAACACAGAAAATCTGAAAAAAAGCCCTAAGAAATTCCGGTTACATGCTACGTAAAATGTTAAAAATACAGCTTTTTCTTTTCCCTCATCCCCTTCTGATTTCTTTGCCTTTATTCCTCTTTCTCTCCCTCTCCCTAAATATTTCATCTTACCTTTCAAGTGTGTCATTGTATTTCTTTCTAAACAAAACTAGAAAGAGAAAAAGAAGCTAGTTCCTGCTTGAGGTCAGTGGGAACTTAGCCATAGACTTTAAATAGGTCCAGAACCGGGCCCATCAGAGCATTTTATAGCTTCCTTTATTTATCTTAGGTTTTATTTTGAGCAATGTGTCTTTCGTATGACTGCATTATTTCCACAGCGAATACCATAATAACGGCCTCATATACATCACCATATACACAGATACTGAGCAAAGCATTATTGATAGTTATACTCTTTCAAACAAGAGTAGAAGACAGTTTTAAAAGTACGACACAAGGATGCTTGTGTGATGCAGGTTCAGTACAGGATTCCTGTTCTCTCTAAGTCTATGCTTGGTGTTACGTCATACCAATTTTCAAGTACAAACAAGAATACTGGTGATTACTGACAAACGAGTGATTAAAAACAAGCAATGAACGCTTTAGTAAAGGAAGTCCAGTCTGCAGTTTCTTCGGTATTGTTAATAATGCCCATAGCCAGTCTGTCCTTCCTGAGGAGAGATGGGGGAACAGCTAACCATTCTCCAGACTGTAATACGGTAGGAATTGTACCGAAAAGTTTGAGCTTAGTAACATTAGGTTAGTAGGCCAAGGATAACAACAGAAAGTTCGGCAGAAGTTTGGCTGATATCCAGGGATATCAGCTGTGGAGTGTGCTGGCCATTTGTTACACATGATTCAGAGGCACAAATGACGGTTGGGACTATTTCTGTTTCTTGTTGATGACAGTTATGAATCTTGGGTCCTTCTCAAAACTGTGTCCAAGGAATTCCCAAAGAGCCATCTCATGCACAGAGATAATTTATCACAATTATAAGTGCAGTGTATTACAACCATGAGTAGAATAACCAACAGTGCAAATAAATGAAAGAGATGAAGGTGGTTTGCTGCAAAAGTGGCTGCAGCCATGAATTGGACCCACCCTCTGTCTAGTCAAAAAATAAGGTAGACCCCCAGCTGGATAAAAGCTTCAGCTCACAAAGATCTGGCAATGAGGACGGATCAAAGGCATATTTTTCTCTCCCAGTCCTACCAAGGGATACTCTGGATCAGCTGTACTCAGGACACACTGGTCTGAGAGCTGCACCTCTTCTTTCACCCCAGACAAAACCGCCAGCTGAACTTGTCTATGTGTGGGTGTGTGGCAGGAACAAGACAAAGTCACTGTTGTGCCCATTCCCTTCAGCTAGCTGAAGTTAAAACTCAGTTTTCCTTCCAGTTAGTATGGTTACATTACTTCTAGGGCAGCTTTGATACTGCTGGGTTTGTCTTCCACAATAAATTACAGCAGCTGCCTGGAGAACATATAACCCATATACTTCTGGTTGTCACGGAAAGAAATCTGCTGATAGGCAAAACAGAAGCATTTATGGAAACCCACTGATGAGTAGAGGCTATGGAGCCTGGGGCTTAGAGCAGCTGTAGTCCGTCCCTCTGAATGGGGGCACACAGGCACGGGCTGGCACCCGGGGTGAATACCAACATGTCACAACACACCCAGCGGGATGGGTGGCACTGCTTGCACACGAAGAAGTTTCTGAGGATGAAACCAAAACATAGTCATTAGTTACCACAAAAATATACTGTTGGCAACGAAATGTCACTCTAGCAACCTCAAGGGAAGGAACAACTGCTTGCTGGGAGAGTAGCCCCGGCTGCAGCACAACAACCTCTTGTATTTGTAAGGCTGGAGCAGAGTAAAAAAATATTACAAATATAATGTAAGTTTTTTAACTGACAAATTTCCCACAAGCCATCATAGCTGCTCTTCATTATATTTGTTTTCTCAGGTATGTGCTGAAAGGTTTCTGCAAACATACCTTTGGTGTTCATAAATAAATTTGCCTGAATGCATAGTTTTCTAGTGTTCTTATTATTTATTTGTGGCATAAAAACTGCATCTCTTAGAATTTGGATCTCATCATAAATATATAGTCTGGAAATGCCATATATTCTTGCACGGGCTTTAGTTTCTGTTTTTCCAAGCTTTCCTACCAGTAAACTGAATATTCATGGAAAATGGATTGAGAAAGGGTGTCAATAACACTGAAATAAATCCAGTGTTTTATTCAAGTGATTATCCAGGAATACTTTTGGGCCACTTTCCCAATTTCTATTAAAAATTAAAAAAAAAAAGAAAAGAGAGAAATATGTCCTCCCATCTATTTATGATTTAAGCCATTTTAAAAGTTGCAGTATTCCATTACACAGGCCCACACCCACTTGTTTGCCCAAATAGAGCTCACTACTAGCTGGATCCAGAGCAGCCGCCTTGCCCCAGAACAGCTGCTGGTGCTCCGTATTTGCAGCTTCCTCTTGCTCTCTGATACTCCATAAAACTGTTTATATTCACTGTAAAAGTATTTTCACTCTGTTTGCTTAGTGACCAGGCACCACAAATATTCTCTTTACCACTAACAATCATGAAATGAGAATGTTTACAAAGCTTTATTTCATGCCAGTACCTAATAAACTATAGAAATGTTCTGAAGTAAATGCGTGTATCTGTGGGCACACTTGTGTACGAACAAAGTCTTTGCTTAATTTTTCTGTGCAGCAGAAAGTTGGTGATGTACTTTTACTAGGACTGCTCCGAGATTGCACGCATTTGGTGTCTGCTGCCGGGTTTTCTAACTCTTTGAAGCTTATTTATGGCCTGTGGAAGAACTGACATGTGAACTAGGCTAACTATTTTTGAAGCTTTTTTTTGAGCCTTGGCCATATCTATTCGAGATCATGTGCTTATGCTGCATCAAAGCAAACTTGTTGTTTCTCCTACCTCAGATCAGGTACTTGAGCTTGTGTGTCCTGCACTGCTATAGTGCTGCCCATCATAAACAGTTTACACATTTCTCCCTGCATTGCTGTAAGCTGACATGTGTTCTGAAAGGGGAACCGGCCCACAGCTTTTTTTATGGTGACACATTTGAAAACATTTGCTTCAATATTTGGAGGGCAAATATTTGCCTTTAAAGGAACTCTGCTCCGTAAGAGGGAATCATACAGCACGTTTTCGTTCTTTGAGTTAATTTCCAGTACCCCGAGAGTCTGAGACAGACTTGTTGTTTGCTGTTCTGCTTGCAGCTGACTGGTCTTTCTCAGACCTTTCACAGGATGGCTGAGCAACACTTGGTAGCTTTCATCCGTTCCTTCGCTACTTTCATTTGGTATCTCACACACAGTACGCATTTCCAATGCCAAATCCTCTTTATCACACTCACAAAAACAGGCTGTGATGTGTTGCCAGCGGAACAATGTGCAAAGGGGTAAACCCTTGGAAAGGAAAGTTTTGCTGCTGCACAAAAAGTGTTGGGATCCAGCAGCCGCAGGGCTTGCTCTCTAGCTGGTCTTCTTTCAAGGCAGGGTGGGATTTAGACAGAAGAACCACAGTACTCCGTCTCTCTGAGCTTCAGGGACTGAGCAGCTGATTTTTAACCTATTGTTTTGGGTATTTTTTAAGCATGTAGTTTGACTTAGAATATTTATTCCTTCTCTTGTGACCCTAAAATCCATGACTACTGTCAACAGAGTAGCTGGATTTATTTTATGTCTAGACCTTGTTCCCACAGTTTGTCCATGTAGCAGAGATTCTTTGGTTTGGTACTTTTTATTCATATGTAAGTGCAGAGCAATAGATATACAGATTCCTTATTTTCATACTTTCTGATAGTCTTGCAAAAGAAATACATTGGCATTTTTTTATTATGATGATTTTTGTCTTTTTATTATTTTATTATCTCTGATTTATTTACCACTGCTAACCAAGGACATAACTCAGGAGTCTTCAGTTGAATTATTTATGGGTTCAGTTCCTTTTCCTGCTCTCATCAAGTGCAGGAACCAATGCTACAAGGAGACAGACTAGTAAATTTGTATTTTACAAACACGACTCTGTTGCCTCCCGCATTACAAGACTCTCACACTCCAAAAATTAGAGCCCTTCACCTTGCACAGCAAATAGCTGCCAGACCACAGAGGAACCAAAGATGGCACATGTCAGCCAGCACTGACAGACCTTCTGCCGGTGGCACTGCCAGACATTCTGCTCTCATAACTGGATGTCAGATCACAGAGCTTAATAAACTCTCTGGACTGATAGACAACTTTGGGCTAAGAAAGTTTATAACATGACAGTGCACAATATTTTCATTTTTTCTGGGATCTCTGAAGAAGAACTGTCCTGAAAATTGAGAGTTTTGAGGCACGGAGACTTTTGAAACTTCAGAACAAAACCTTTCAAAATGTCTGTGAAAATTGTCTCTACATCTCTTTGTCCATAAATACCTTGGTTAAAAAAAACCCACTAGATTTCGGTATCTCTTGACAATGGTTGTTTTTCTTTGAAGCATTAAAGGCATTGTGCCTGCTCCTGTTCCTCCTTTTACGGAACATAAATAAATAATATGTGATACTTCTACCTGATATTCTTCCACAATATTCACATTACAGCAGGTACCCCTCTAATTCAATTAAGACAGCACAGATTGGCTTCTGTGCACGGAGGAAAAAGGTCTGTGTTTTTCTAAGTTTCCCTCTGTCTTTGGGAAAGTAGCCAGAGCTACCTCATGCACCCTAAATTTAGAGGGGCCTCTGCTTGTCCAAAGCAGTTCAGAATATCTGATACTATAAAATGTGAGGGGAAGGTGGTTTTATCTCTTAAGCATCCATAGCTTCAGAAATAACTAACTTTTCCTTTAAACCTGTAGACTGCACATGTTTTAGATTAGTTTCATTTGTGTTTTTGTAGGTTTTATGAGTTTTTTAAATAATTTTCCTGTTTTCTGAGTAAATTATATGAAACATCTGCCCTAAATTTAATCTATCAAGCTCATAAAGGGAAAAGGCAGACGTTTTATGAGTGATATTATAAAATTTAGATAATTATCTTGTTTGTTTTAGCAGTTTCTATTTTGGTCTCTGTACAGTATTCTTCCATTAAAAGACAATTTTTATATGGTGTACTGGTCGAGGGGAACAGCCAGTGATCACATAAAGCATACATATAATAGTGCTCATGTTAATCAGTAATACAGTATGTATTTTTAACTGAAGTATAAGCATAAACCTAATTTCAAGCCTGTTATAAGCTCACATTAAAAAGGAAACAAAAGCCTCTGCATAGATAGCATATAATTCCACTAACTTTCATTAGCAATGCTACTTATGCAAGTGCACGTAGGATATCTAAATGTATGCCTAGAGCAAGGAGTATAAGACATATTCACGGTAACCTTTTCCACTGCCATCTGCATCTGTGCACTGAAGTTCTGTCATCCTGCATCTACTCTATGTACAAATCTATTTAATGGAAGGTGGAAAAATATTCTGGGGAGATATCATCATGTGCATGCCTGTTCTTATGCTCTTTACTAGACATCTGCCACAGTCTGCTGTCAAAGACAATATACCGTGCGAGTTTAAACCTCTGGTATGCCCTGATGTGGTTATCCTTGCTCCTTATGTGGTTGTTCTTGCCTTTTTTTTGTCAAAAGCAGCTCCTTCCATTACCTTTTCAGGGTAGAACCGAATATTGGAGTTCAGATCCAAAACTGATGACAAAAGTATTTTATTTAGGAGAAGATGCTGATAGTTTAGCTTAAAAAAAAAAAAGCCACTGGGATTCTGTTGCTTGTAGGCATCTGTGAAAGTAAGCACCAAGCAAACCTTATAAGAGTTGTAAGTGATCTTCCCTCTCTTGCAGAAGGATCACAATGTTTCAAAGCTCATATGGACTCACAATAACGTTTTGACTGTCTTGGTCAGATCCCGTCCCTTCTGGGCAGATTTCGGATAGCACTTGTTCCATCCCTTCTCGGCCTCCTTTGAGCTTTCTTAAGTGGGATGTCAACTGCTGTCTCTCTGGTAGTTCAAATCTTTTTTGCCTGATTTCCACAGTTCTTTCTTCAAATAAACAAACAAACAAACAGACAAGCTTGGCTTGGACTCCTGCTGTTGTGCCATGCGCTCAGCTTGTGTCCTGGGACCCTGTGCTGGTCAGGAGGCCCAGCATGTGTCCAGTTAAAGTAGCTTCTGCACTGGCTTAATGGGAAAGACTGGTCATTTCTGGCTTCAAAAATTTTCGCTTGGTCTGTAAAAAAGAGGTCAAAACATAAATGAAAAACAAATGTCAGTAGAAATATAGCAGGTTTTTTGTCAGCAATGTGAAATCAGTGCATCTTTCTGAGAGCTATTTATGTTGCAGTGGAGCTGAGAGAGGAAGGTAAGAGAAGCATGTATGTTATTTTTCAGTGCAGAGAGTCTGCATTCTTTTTTCCCCCAATATATATCAATGGATAGAGAATTCATTCATTTGAAACTTGCTAAGTAGTGCCAGAAGGCAACAGAAAATAATAGCAGTGCTAAAGGCTTAGCTGTATGAATGCTACGCGATTTGTGTCCAGAATCTATTATAGTCAGTTGGAACATCAGGGTTTAAAAGATAGATTTTTTTGGCTTTTGTGTTAATCCAAAGACTATGCCAGCATGGCTCTAGGGTCATGAACTAGTTAAAATTCTGCTAATTTTCCCTTATGTTTAGAATATGCTATAGCAGGCATTTATAGTTCATATATTAGTAGTTAGGAATAACTGAATAATTGTCTGGAAATATCTGAATATTTTTTCTTGCTTTCTGTTTGAGAATTCTTGATTTCCACTCATTCATCCATGACACTGATTTACTTACATATTTTTTTCACATTTTCCTACTACTTGGTGCTTTAAATTCAGGGGTTTGTCAGTTAGCTTCTCCTTGCTATCTTAGCCATTACTCCTGCTCCCTGGATGGATAAACACAACAATTTTTAACCACCTTCTTGATCAGTAAGTTTAAATGAAAGAAGCACTACAGACCAGAGAGGTCTGTGACCCTGTCTGGATTTCAGGCTCTCACCACAAGCCAATATTGCAGCTTCATGACGAATTTAAACCTCACAAACCTATAATGTCAGCGAGAGGCAGTCCTGCTCTCCCCACTTCTCCTGCAGCTCCCGTCCGCCACCCTGGCACCCGCGCCTTGTCCGGTGGCACAAGCACTCGCAAAGCCGTGCCACTCCATGCAAGCTTGTCCTGTGGCTGTACCCATTACCTGCTCTGCAGGGGCCAGAGGACGAATAGTCGAAGAGTGGCATGGGGATTTTACTTTTCAACAGCAATGTCAGTCTGATATCTTAAGCCAATCATGAAACTGCAGGCACAGTAACAGCAATAGGAAAACATAGCTGCCTGCCTCAGGATGTGGCTACTTACAATTTTTCTCCATTACAGCGACTTCTGATAGCTGACTGATATTCATCTTCTCCAGGTACAGGTCGATGACCAGTCATTTAGACTTTGATTTTTAGCAATGCTGCACTGCCGTGTTGCCACTGCCTACTTCCAAGCAGCATCAGGATCCCTGAGCGATCAGTGGTTTTTCCACTTCTTCACTCTGAAAAAGTCACGCTTGCCTGTAATCCCATGCTGGGAGTAAGAGCACTAACTGTACCCGTGAGAAGTAGGAAGGGATATTTTTGCCTCAGAAGCCAGGGAAGAAAAGGGAGTCTAAATAACGTGCTGGGAGGCTCTGGGGCTTCTGCTTTGTTGCAGTGTGAGTGGAGCCAGAGGGCAAATGTTTCCCTCCTGCTCAGCCTCCTTGTTCTGCCCTCTGTATATCCCACCAGCCCACTGAGGTCCTGAGCAGGGAAAGGAAAAAGCATGCTTTTGGGACCTAGCAGGAGAGCCGTCTGAGCCTCCCTGTTCTCCTGTATGTGTAAATCCAGTATAACCCAAACCAGAGTGCAAAATTAAAATATTTTGTCCTTTATATGTTTTCCATAATACCATTTCTTTGAGGATTTGAAATGCCAGAAAGGACTGAGAAGCTTTCATCTGGTTAGCTTACACTCTGATTGATGAGTTTGATAATATGTGTGGCTTAATGATATTTACGCTGTTTGTCCAGCTAGGTATATTAAAAGAACGTTGAGAAAATAGTAGATGTGCTAAAATCCTATGGTAACAGCTCATACATTAGTGGTGTTTCGTTGTGAACAAAGTCATTTTTCAGACGAGTCATAAAGTAGCCTAAAAACAAGTGTGGCACTGTTTGCTTCAAATGAGACTGTTGCCATGTGACCACCATTCATCTGACATCATTACTGACATTGCTTTCGTTAGTATGATATCTGATTAAGGCTCCCAGCCGTGGTGGAGCCAGACTAAGTAGTTTGAGCGAGGTGGCTGAGGAAAGTTAATGTGTCAATGTTACTATTGGGTGAGAGTGTCTGCTCAAAGTTTCCTTTGGAGAACAAGGTTAGAAATGGTTGATGATCTTTCTAATGGGAATCTTCTGAAAATATTTGAAGATCTGGTAGTAATTAAAGATGTGCTGAACTCCAATGAGAGATGTAATCAGTTCAGCAAAACACAAAGATACCATTTCTGTGTGAGGGACCATGTGAATATGACTAGGAACGGAAAAAAGAAAAAAGAACAAACATAAGCAAGAGAAATGTAATGGATCATATAGTTGCAGAAACAAATTAATTAAATCTCTGCCTTTTGTGTGACTAAATGCCTGGTATTTATATGTAAATAAACAACAATCAGCCTTGTTTAGGTCTAAATTTCTATTTTATAAAAAAATGTATAAGGCTTGATGAATTCTTGTTGTCTGAGGAACAAATAATTTTCAACAGGCACTGTAAGATGCACCTGCAGTGTCCATCTGAGGTGGGACGAGCTCCACTACTTCTGCTTTGGCTTTTAAAATCCACGATGATTAGTACTATATCTAGTAATTTAGAAAACATACTGACTAGCCTGCTAAAGTAAAAAAAACAAATGTAATTTCCTTTTTCTGTAGGTAACGGGATGACAAAGAATTTCTTTTGGCAATGTTGTTTCTAACGTCTGATATTAACCTGTGCTCCCATTTTAGTTTTAGATGAGGAACTTCTGCTATTGTTTTCCACTTTTCCTTTTTAAACTAGAATGTTGTAGGTTATTTTCTTTGCACAGACACCATAATGCTTGAGATTTATCTTTTATGCTTTGAACTGTTATGGGACTAAGACCCATTTTAGACTGTCCTGGGACTAAGACCCATAATTCCATAGTTAAGAACCCCCAGAGAGCTAGAAGCATTAACTTCTCACACCTGATGCTAAATGACTGCTCAACTGATTTCGGACCCCACTTCTCACTGTCAAGCGTGATGGAGAAGTGTAAACCCCAGTGGGAAGAGTGATTGCCAATGTCTAGATCCCTTTGGAAAAAGAATTTAGGTAATTTAAAATATAATTTTTAATATGAAGGAGAGGAGTTAAGGTTCTGGCATGGGAAAGATGTGAAACTCACCAAAAAGTAGATGTGTTTTAGCAAATGTTTTGAGGTCAAGGAAATTTTTAATTCTGATGCTAAATGATGGTCTGACCCATAGACTGTGAGCACTAACTTCGTCTAGAAGACCAGAAGTCAGCAGCTCAGGAGGTGTCCTGCATCTGCATAGCATTTTTTCTTAAAAGCACAGCTATTGGCACCATCAAATGATACTGGCCATTACAAATCAAAAAAGGAAACTTCCAAAGGATATGGCTTCAAGTAAAATTGTTTAAATGAGTCATTTGTTCTGTTGTACAAATATACCTGAAGAATAGATTCTATTTCAAAGAAATACTGAAATCTTCTTGGTATGGATTACTCACTCCTATTCAAAATGTCTAATGAGTTAGATGCAGATTAATATGGCCTAAATTCTGTATAATTTGGCCTGTGGCCAGCCAATGGGAAATACTAAGGTTTTATGTAGGATCAAGCTGGTGCAGTTTAGACATTAGTCCTCTGATAGAACCAGTGAAATGAATGGATAGGCTTTAACATTGAGCTGCAGTTTATTTTTGCAAGAAAGAATAGTAGAGTCTGTCCTATCTTCATATACCTTGTAAAAATTTAATAAAAATATTTATTTCAGCTTAAAGAATAATGATAACATCACTTTGAAATTGTTAGAAAAATGCTGAGTATTAATCTGCTGTAGCCTTTAAATTACTGTTCATACACATTTAATCTTCCTTTCCTTTAGTTAGAAAAGGTTGTAAGTGGTAGATTCATTTGACATCAGACTCAGCAACACATTACTTAGATGAAATCACACTTAAGAGTGCTGTGGACTGGACCTGAGTAGCTTAGCTGATAAGGCACTGGTTTGTCATCTACAAGACAACAGTTCAAGACTTCTCTGATTTCTTAAGTCAAATTAATTTAGTTATGTCAGCTATGCTGCCATAAGATGATAATCCAAGCTGCATGGATGCCAGACATACTTTTACCTTCTTTGGCTAGATTGAAACTGTGTCAGAAACGCTGGGGGTAGCTAGAATTCATTTCAGGTGTGATGAGGAAACCGGGACATTTGAATTGCATGAATTATAAAATTCGTGTCAATATATATTGGCTCCTCTGATTCGACAGGTCTAGGATTTTTTTCCTATAAGACCCTCTAAGACCCAGGGTGAAACACTTCAAGCCCACTTGAACTCTGGTTGGATCTAGGATCTGTCTATTAAGTTTACTTAAAAAAACCCCAACAACCAAACAAAAAAACCCACCTCACTGCCCTCTCTGTGCAGGGTTCTAGCACTTGTTGCTGTCATGACTCAGCAGAATAATTGGTCACTTTGTGTGTTTCTAGGATCAGCCAGCATCTCACAAACCATTCCTCTGAAGATACGCAGTCTCCACTACAAAACTGCCTCTCCTAGGGTGCCTATTTCCTCTATGAATTTCCACTGTGACAGTAAATCTTTTCAGGAGAGATATGAGGATAACAGAGCCTAAATGCTTACAGAGAAAACACAAACATTCTTGTGCAAAAGTGACTCACTCAGTGAGAGATAAAGAGGCTGGAATTTTCCTAAGGAAACATCTTATTAACTCAAGTTTTCTGTCTGTATCTCTGTCAGAAAAAGCTGTCATTCCCTCTACTTCCTCAATAACTTCAATTTCAGTCAAAATGTTGCAGCAGAAGAAAGATCTTGGAGATGTAAAATACCTCCCACTTTTGTCACAGTATGTGGCTGGCTAGGGAAACAAAATATTTTAATGCTCCCTCTGACAAAAACAATTCTCAGCATGAGCCATCAGAACATCCACTCATGCAGTAATTCTTGCAAAGATTCAAACTGCAACACTGATCATACCATGAACATTGCGCATAAATTGCCATCCTGAAGTAAGTATGCTGGGTAGTAACAGAATCAGCATAAACTGAGAATGAAGTAATTCTTATTCTGGAATGAACTGCCCAATTTATGTAGTGTTGCACAAAGATCTGGAAATTCTTGTACTATTCAGTAATATTAAACCTGGAAATAATGAAGCTAAGATAACATCCCTCCCTACTTTAATGCCAAGGGAAGCTATTTAAGCCTGTTGCAAAAGATTAAGATACCAGGGACAGAAAGAGAGGTGCAAATATAACTTTGAAAGTAGTGTTGACTGTAGGGATTCTGTCAGTGTAGCCTACTTCAAGCACTGCAGCTGACAGCTCAGCTTGAAAAGTAACTGAACTCCTGAAAATGTGCCACTGTCATGTTATTTCCAAGAGGCCTTGGTAACTGTGAAGGCATGTAATTGAAATTCGTATTCATTATTAAAAAATGTGCTTAATATTAGCCTTCTCGTGCAACTTCTACATGGATATCTCAATTATATGATTTACTTAGCGGGTAGCATCGCTTCAGTTTTTGCAATAGCCTCAGTGATGATCAAATTTCTCAGGAATGATTGTCCACAATCCATCAGAGCTTGTAAAACTTTTACATTTATCATAGAGCAAATAATCTGGTAAGCAGCCAAGACTTCATTTTCCACCAAAGAATACTAAAAAGAATCTAATTCCTGGAATCTGATGCAAATGTGTTTTCCGTGAACTACTCTGTATCCATGCACAGTTCAGAAGACGACATCAGAGAAGTTATTTAATGAGTAAAATATTGTTGTTTCTCCCCCTCCATCCACTAGAATTCCACATATCAAGTTTTCCAAGACACATATGCTCTTTTTAATGACTTGAAATACTTTCCTAATGATTGAATTCTGCTTAGCTGTAGTAGGCTTTTCCAGACCTTTTAGAAGCCAATATAATACATGCAACTGATGATAGGCTATAAACATTCATTTTAGGCCACTAAAAGCAGTTCTTGGAAGACTGAGTTGTCCATATCAACTGTGTTTAGCAGCTTGTGTGATAATCATTCTTAAAAGTATGTATTATGACTCAATAAAGCCATCTGGCAGTGCAGGAGTGCTGTCCAGCTGTCCATGCTGTCCAGCTACTTGAAATTGCAATGTCTAAATTATTCATTTGCATTTCTGCAACATTTCTCAGTCATGCCCTGAAATTCAGCGGGCTGCTTGACATTTAAAAGGAACTTCTTCAAGATCTGTGATGTGGAGGAAATCAATTGCTCTGTATATTGTGAAAGTAGTGCTTTTGTGTTGGTAGCGATTTCCAATTCCTATACTTTTTAATGGTTGAGTGAATTCCAGCTTCAAAATATGGGGTCATTTTCAGTGTGCAGCAGAAGGCTAGAGTCTGGTACTTTACATCTCAAAAGTTTCAGGTGGTAACTGTTATGTACACATACAGGTGATCGGGTAAGGGCCAGCTTGGCCAAAACCAAATAATGCTGTGACAAGGTGCCACATCTCTAGTGCAGCTTCCATGGTGGGGCAATTTTTCTCAAGTGCTCATTTTCTCAGGCACACAATTGTTCATAAACATGTGAAGTTGTCAGCTCTATGGAAAGTGGCATGGGCTGCTGTCCCAGTAAGCTCTGCAGTGGCTCAAGCTACAGTAGGTACTGAGAAATTGGGCTTTGTTGCAAAATCAGGGATCCCTGTTGTATGCAGAGGCCGGCAGAGGTACTATGTTTCTAAGTCACCTTCTCACAGCTGCTGACAAGGAATACAAATTTGTACATTGCAAGTGAGTTTCTTATCTACTCACACACTACCATATTTAATAAGTTAAGGCATTTACTATAAAATCACCTTGTTTATTGTATGTTTTTCAATTTGTTCCAAGCATTGTGAAGAAGAGACAGTTATGACATAGAAGAGACAAGGGGATCTCAGCAGGGAGATCATTGTGTTGTGTATCACCTTCCATCCCTTCCACAACAACTTGCCTCCTGTGCCTGAAGGAGTGCACGTTGATTCTGCAGCCTGAGCAACCAAACTTGCCCAGGCTCCTGGCCATTCCTCTGAGTTCACATCTCTATGCCCAGTGTGTGCTCTTCACCAACTCTTCCTTTGAGTAATTCATTTACGTATGACAAGAATCCTGCAGATCAGTCGCACCCCAGTTTCCACCTTTGGCTGGAGTAGGGCATTCTGTTGTCTTAGGTATCTCGCTCTTTTTTTTTCCTGCGTAGCCAAGTTTCTAGGTCTTCTGATGCCTTGACTCTGGATCCCCGCTTTTAAACTTACTTGTAAAATTCTTCCTGTTTTCCATGAAGTTTTCCTGCTCCGTACTCTAGGTTCTAGCCTTTTGCTCGTGTTTCCAAATTCACTTTTTCATTACTTCCTCTTGACTCTACATCTGCAGTTGCTCTGGTGCCTGCTGTTTCTGTCTTCTGCATTGGAATTATTGTTTCTTCCCACAGGCTGCTCTGGAAAGCTCTTTTTTTAGTAGACTCTCAGCCATTATCTGCTCAGATATAAGATTAATTTGCTGCCTTTGAGGTATGCAGGCAGTAGAAAGGAGCAGTAGTAGTATTAAGCAGTCTGGAGAACCTGGCTGTTCCCTAAGCAAGGTTTTTCTTGTGTTTTAAATTGCATGAAAATCAGAGAATTTGCGTCTATGTGTTCCTGGAACATTTTGACACTTACCAGCTGAAGTACTCCCAAGCTGTCATCTTATAAAAAGAGCAACTAGGTCTGGTGTTGGATTTTCCTTTACCATGCCACTCAAAAGCTAATGGAATTATATAAAAGAAGTAGATATATGTGCTGTGGGAGTTTTATGAAAGTTGTATAATTCTCTCATGTGACCAAAATATCTTTTTTTTCAGACTTGTCCTGCGTACCATTCAAGTTTGCACTTTATCGTACTCCAAACCAGAATAATTTATAGTCACTTACTGGTATTTCAGAGTTGTTTCTTTAAATTTGGTACTTTGTATCTCCAAAGGAAATAACTATGCATATTAAGGCTACAAAAAAAACCCCCAAAACAGCCCACAAGTAAAATCCTGAACGTAGTGTGTTGTTTGCAATATCATTACTGGAGCTCTTTGGAATATCTTGGCATAGTAGTGCAGTTTTCCCACATTACAGAGGACACCACAAATAACAAGCTCTGCACAAACCGGTTCATCCTCTACTTCTTTATGCTACTGTATAAATTTGGGTGACACCTTGAAACTTAAAGAAAGATAGAGTTGATCTGGAAAATATTCATACAGGGGTGACAGGATTGAGTCAAAGCAAGGAAAGACTTTCTTTGAAAGAAAGAAAAAACATTTGGGGAAAACAACAGAATAGGGGAGGCAGAACATGAAAGAGGCCATTAAAATTGTAACTAGCATGGAGAAGTTAAAAATACATCAGTTGTTTTCTGTTACCTTGAATACTGGAACTAAAGGACTTCAAAGCAAACAGAAGAAGAGGAGGTTGTTTTGTGCAGTTGGGTAGTTCAGCTGTGGAACTCCTTGCCAAAGGATGTTGTAAACACTAAGAAAGTCCATGGTTTGTGGAAAGGTTTGACATGTTCATGGAGGAACAAACTATTTGGTGTGACTATACATACAGAAAAGACTTCTGGTTGAGGAAATCCCGTAACTAAAAAATAAGCAGATCCTGAAGCTACTTTCATTTTCATAATCTTTTTTAGGCATGCCACTATTGGAGACCAGGTAGTGTACTACATGGACCATAGGTAGTGTACCCAGTACTATTTTCTGGTATTTCGTCACTCACAGAAGTGTCTGACAGGTGATTTTTGGTCATTCTAACAACCATATATCTACCCACCAATTCTAAAAAAATGTATTGTATTGCAAATATTGTAATATGGAGGCTGAAGGCAAGGAAAAAGGGGAAGAATAATGCAAGAGTTTGTGTGGACTTATTATTATGCAGGGAGTGGTACTTCAAAAGATCTTGGTTCCCGCTGACTATCCTTCCTTGGTTGCCACATTTCAACAGCTTGGTTGAAATTCTGTGCATCATAGGCTTTTTTGGATGACAGGTATACACCATCCATTGACAAACTGGGACATCTAAGAACTTTTTGAATAGAGGCACAACTGTGACCATGCCCTACAAATGCAGAACATTGATTGTGAATAAAAGCCCAGGTTGAGGAATCTACAGATACAGCTGCTGGGAGGCTATTTCCTGTTCCAGTTCTCAGGAGAGATCTGGCAAGATGTATTAGTGGGAATCTGGTAAGGAAAATAGACTTTTCCTGAAGGTATTTAATCTCTGCAAGCTCTTGAAGAACTTAATCACTCAGAAAAATTGGCCCTAGAACTTTGTGCGTACTTATTATCTATTTTACTGCTGGGTTCAATTTGGTTTTAATGAGTACTCTTAGATAATATGAAGTGTAGTGGTAATGCTGGATTTCTTTTGAAGCAAGTTTAATTTTCATTTTGATACTTTACATTCTGCCTACTTTTGGCTTTATCACATATAGCCAAAATCTTTTTCCTGTGTGTTTTTCTTGAAAGTTTAAGAGGAAAGAAAATTCAGAAGAAAGCTACTGTAAGAAATGAACAGAACTTAATACAGAAAGGTGCACTGGGGTCAAAGGAGATACCTTTCCTAATGAACTTAATACTCGTATAGGTAACAAAACTAACTGGACTTATTTTTCCTCTACTATAAGATACATACATGTAGACTTTTAACAGATAAGCCATTCTTCTTCATCTAGTTTTTAATAACAAGCTAACATAGAACAGAAAACCGAAGGAGTTCAAGAGCTGTAGAAATAAGAATTAGCAGCTTAATTGCTTGTAAAACTCTTTCTTATACTTGGAAAAAACAAAAGGCTATATATGTCCTTTCCTCTCTTGTAACCTGTTTTGAATTTGGGCCAATATGGGTGTGGCATTTGGGTGCCAGCTCAAAGTGTTAGTTAACTGTAGACCCCGTTACTAATCTGCCATGTGTAATGTGGCACAATCCTCAGCTAGGTCTGTGTGTAGATTAGGAAAGCGAAGCTGCCAGAAAAGTAGGTCAAGAGATGGCAAAAAGCATGTGTAATTGTCTCCAATGCTGACAATTAAGTCTCTGAATGACACTGAGGATAAAGTTGCAATGACAGGGCCAGGCAGGCCCTCACGGGGTGAACAAAGTCTCAAAATGCTTGTAAGTTTGGGGAGGTGAAGGTCATAGAAGCTATATCAGGCCACTCCAAGTCTATGTCATAAACTGTCAATAAAGAGCTCTTGTGTGAAGCAGACCTCATGTTTTCTCTGCCTATGTTTGCTTTTCACCAGCACCCCATCAATTCACAGTGCAGGGTTAATAAAAATCCATACAAGTCTCAAGGTGTTTCCTTTAAACTTCTTTGTAGGTTGTGTAGATGGACAATAACACGCAGCTGACTCCGTGCTCAGACCCCTACTGGTCTGTGCTCCTTCTTGCAGTATATTTTTACTTATATTGCACATATCTGGCACAATTAAACTGTAAGGCTGCATTTTTAATGAAGTTTATCTGAACAAAAATTTTGCGTGCAATATAAATCCCAGGAATCTGTCACAAGAGGAAGACCTGAATCATCTTGGCCACACTGCCAGCATATCTGATCCTTTTTATCACTGCTTGACAAAGACTAACCCTCAATTCTGGGTAAAGAGAAGATGAAGCTCTTCTGTCTGATCTTCCTGGCCCTCGATTCATTTTTATTCGACTTTTTCAAAGGATATCTACGACTTTTACTCTCATTTTGTCTTCTTAAACATCTCCTGGCTGTCTTCAGATTCCATGACGTTTTACAACATTGTGTTTGGGCTGAAAATTCATATTAATAGCAAGGTCGAAGGAAGCAAAGACTAATACCTTGGAATCACAGCAGCTATTCATCAAGTTTAATTGCCATTAAGTCTACTTAAAAGACAGCTGATTTACCTACACTGCATTACACAGTAAAGGAGTATTATATGGAAAATACCAGAAAAAGACAATTATTTTAGCAGGTGCACACTGATTTGTGATTGAGTTAATTTCTAAGCTAATGAGCCAAGTTCCCATGTTTTGTTTTCAGGTTCTTTTTGTAACACTCTGAAAGAAGATCAAGGTTTTCCAGGATTTTATAACATTATAAAGTTGAAAATCCCAAAGAAAAGAAAAAAAATTTTAAAAAAATTCTTTTACAAGTCAGTTTTAAGAAGGATTTCTGTGACCACCAGAAAATTTTGTACATAAATCACAGAACGCCAAACTGATACTGTTCAAATATTGTTTTTTGTACATCTCACTATGTTAAGATACAGATAGAACAACCGAAATTTATTGTATCAGTTGTCTGTCAGCTCCAAAGGGCTCCGTGATGTTTTATCTCCAATTCTAGTCACTTAAAAGGTCAAATGATTTTTTTAAAGAAAAGACAGCTAAAGCAGAGTGTCAGGAAGTGAGATAAGGAAAAACCTTTTATGTTTGAAAATATAGCCTTATCTTAAAGTTCACTCTTCATTTAAAAATAAAGGCCAGCTCTGAAAAAAAACAATATTTTGTTATGTAAAGGAAGCAAATACAATTGGTGCATTTTTTTTCAGTAGAAGAACACAAGCATGTTGTTTTCTACAATTGTCAGTCCATCACCTATCATAACAATTGTGTTTCTTCACATATATATGTGTGGTTTTTTCCACGAATGGCCTTATCTTTGTGGCAAAATGTAGTTAGTGAAAGAGAACCAGACCTGAAGTTCTAGGAAAGACTTTGCTATGGACAAGCCATTTCCTCACTGGAGTCAGAAATTATCCTGTGGAAGTGGAAGTTTGAATAATTGAGAACTAATAAGATCATGACTGAGAAAATTATCTGGACCTCTTTATGAATGAGAGTATCTATTTCTCACAACTGATCACACATTTATTCTACTGGAAAGTAAAACTGACAGTGTGTCACCAACCCAAGCATTACAGTTCAGTACTGCTGCTTCTGGGAATAACGGAAAAAAATGTGAGATAACACCAGTCTGAGCAGTGAAAATCTGAATCATATGCAGGTTATTGAACATACTCCCAAACCTCACATTCTGATTAATCAAGAATTGCCACAGCTGCACACAGTGTTGGCAACAAAACATAAAACCATTTGATGCTCATCTGGTTTGGAATTTATTGTAAATTTGAGATGCAGACCTGGCCAACTGAAAGGTTTTCTATGTGTTTTACACACTGTTGAATGTAGGCTTACTGTAGCTGAACTATTTTAAAGCAATTTAGTTAATTCAGTAAGCAAATCTTATAAAATAATTTTCTGAACAACAAAGATTTCTTCAGAATGTTGACTGGCTTCAGAATTGTTCTTAGATGTTTCTGCGTATTAGTTGCTGAAACACCCTCCTCACCTCCTTACGCTCTTTCTTGCACAGAGCTTTTGCAAGAAAGGAAATAAAGAGTCCTGGCAGAGTGATTAGAAGTGCGACATTCAGGGGAGGAAAAGATAGCTCTGATAACCACCTGGATGAGGCATTAGTTGTAATCATCTCCTTTGAAATTGTTGTGCAGGTCTATCTAGGCCGCTTAACAGAAGTCTAATGGTAGGACAGACAATACGTGAATTATTGTAAGACAATTAACATGCAAACAGAACTTATAAAAGCATCTTGCTAGCTGAAGACTGACCAAAGTCGCTGCATCTCTGAGGTATTAGTGCCAGTGATGAGCTCATCATGACCTCAGGATCTTACAGTACATTAGCTGCTTTTGGACACATGTTCTCACCTGAAAGCAAAGTGGTTCCTGGGATTTAACTGTCTTTTTCACAGCCCCTCAGTTTTTTCTTATTTAGCCTTATGCATAGTTCATATTTCTTTCAGCTCTAATGTATGGAATGATGAAATACACAACGCAGTATATCTGTCAGACCAGAAGTGTCTATGGAGTTCTTGATCATCTCTATACAGATAGTATAGTAAACAGAGGTAAAAGTAAGGTAGTAGCATTGAGATCTTTGAGAAATTGTGTGGCAAAACAGAGGTCATCTTATAATGTCTGTTTAGGACCTAATGAAAAGGTATGAACTTGCCAAAAGTACATAGAATTGTGCAATTTCTATTTGCATGTTTATATTGTTTCCAGATTGCTCTCCTTTAATGACTTTTCACGTCCAGTAGAAATCATTGTGTTTTTACTCATTCTGATCAAAACAGTTATGGTTGTCTATCACGATTCCAGCTGAATTGCTTCCATACTACAAAAAAATTCTGCAAATATTTGCCGGCATATCACAATAACTAATTCTGGCAATTAGAATATTTTTATATGAATTTCGCATACATTTTTGAGAAATATCTCTTCTTGCAGACAAAATTTTCTTTATTTACAGGGAAAAAATCACAGAAACAATGCCGGAATGATTTTAAAAGTTCTTGAATGATTAACCATGAAGCAATAGCATCAGACGTTACTGACACAGAAACATAAATAACTAATGATTTGAGAGAATAATTTTAAGTCATTCCATTGACTTGAAACAGAATTTTCTATTAACCTTGATAGCAAATTCCATCACCTCTTTTTGTTTCCTCTGGGGGATATTTTTAGATTAAAAAATCGGCCATACCTATTTAATGAATTATTACAAATTATTCCCTCAATTCCAGTCATCAGGTCAAACCTTTATTATTGCCTGGGAAAAATCACTTACAATTTGTCAAGTAGTCTAAAATGTTTACTCCATGAAACAGGAGCGATTATATTTGATTTGTAGTGGAAAAGCAAAAGCAAACATTTCTGCAGCAAACAACATCCAGTCTTCAGAATTGCACAAGTAGAAGTTATGGTCTATCAAAAACTTAGCTGCTTCTCTGCTTAGGTTAATGTTTTCCAGCATAAAAGTGAGGCACTTTGTTGAGCTCCCCAAAATTACAAATTTAGCACTCTCTCACAAAAGAATGAAAAAGTGACTTTTTAACCATTGGTATTGGTAGCAATGCCCTATTTCTCCTATTGAAATACATGGACAAGTTAAAGCCTTTTTCTATACAGAGTTTCTGCTTTTTTGCATTTGACGTATTTTGTAAGATGCATAGCTCAGAGCTTCCTTTTTATTCAAAATAATGCGAGATACTTCACTTAGTTCAAATCAAATGCAGTATGGTCCACAAGGTTTTAAACTAGGGACTAGACAACTGATTTGGCTAAAATAAAATTGACCTGAAGCTTTATGCAAAACTGAAATAAAACTTTGTAGCTTGAAAAAAATCTGATTTAAAATAATCTGCAAATTTAATACATTATTGCTGGGAGGCAAAAAAATACAATTTTTGTCCTAATTACAAAAAAGCTTGAAAACGAGTCTATTCTCTAAGGCCTACAGCTTTGTCTGGGGGGGCTTGAATTGGTTTGGATAATCAGCCAGACTTTTGGATGCTTATTTAATTGAACCTCTAAAACTTTTGAGGTTTGCCCATCTCCAATTTGAAAATCCTCTCTGGAGGGAAGTTCTCCAGCTGTAAGCTCTACAAAAGTACACCTGGCAAAACAACATCTGCCTGACAATGACTTAGTGGGCCTCAGTAAAGGCTGACATATGTGCACATGCAATTGGACCTTCGAGCAACAAAGCATTTTACATATTAGTGTACACTGGAGAGTCCTGACTCCTGACAGAAAAATATGATGGCTTTTGCACTTTAAATTACAGTGAAGCTGTATCCACAGATGGTGCAGGTACAACATGTGCTCTTATACAGATGGCAGGTAAAGGAGGTCATTTGCACAACTGCCTCCTGATTTCCAGCATTTCCTTCACTGCAGTTGTTGGCAGTTTGAGATCGGCATTTTTGGTGGGAGTTAGTTCCAGTTGCTGATGCGGCACTGGCTGGAAGCCTGTACCCATGCAGAGGCTTCTGTTGACACTTCCAGATGATGAAAAATCATTCCCTCTCCTTTGTTAAGGCATCTCTTTCAGAAGGTATGGGGCACAGTTTGTTGTGGCTCGGTCAGTTAGGACAGACACTGAGTAAGTTAAGAGAGTTGCTTTGAGTTTAGTCAGCTGGAGAGCTCGCAGAGCCATTACCGTGTGCCAAATGGCCGTGCTTTGAAGATAGGGAAAGTAAATCTTACATGGTCAGGTTCTTCAAAATTAACAAAGGAGCTGTAATTCTGGAGGAAAAAGGACTGATACATAGCCTGTTTTCTTACGCTGACCTTTGTTTTAAGATTATAACAAAAATTCCAGGAAATATTCATACTTGGCCAAATTCTGAAAGCAGGATGTGGTCCAGCTGACCACCGACATGTAAGTGAGGGCAGGATAGAAGGAAACTTACCTTCTTCTAGGAGGCAGGCTTTCTTCTTTTTTTTGTTTCCAAGCAGTGTATTCATCTGGGTACCCAGCCTCACTCTTGGTCCTTCTCTTTCTCGACACTGCCTGAGAGCTTTATGCTTCTGGGAGGAAGGGAGTGAACTCTGCATCAATGAGCTTTGCTTAGGCTTAAAGCACCAGCACTGTCTGTAGAATACAGGCCTGAACTTTTATTAAGGTGGTTTCAGAGGACTGCCAGGGAGAAAAGCTGCCTGTGAGAGGTGCTGAAGTCCTCTGCCTATTTCTAATAGGCCTAATCTAAACCCAACATGTCCTCATCTCTTTTTAACGTAACTCTTTTCCCCTCTTATTTTGGCATGTGCAGCTCATGGAAATGTTCCTTCATTTCCAGACAACAAAAAGTGATTGTGCCATAGCGTGGGATTAACAGGGAATTAAAAGTTTTGTGACGATTCCAAAAGCAAAGTTGTATAGCCTAGTGATATGGAAAAAGAAGTCAGAAATGTAAGCTTGCAGAGTTTGGAGCAGAAGAAAAAGCAGATCCAGCTAGAAGGACATAATCAAAATCATTCCCCAGTTTCCAAACTGGTCTTTTTTGTGTTGTCTTTTGTGGAGTCCTGGCTGGACGAGAGGTGACATAGTTTGGTGCTGTTGAGCAACCCAGGTTCCGATCCGGAAGTGAGCCTTGGGAGAGGCTGACACGGAACCCTGCTGGGAAGGCAGAGCTCGGAACACTGGAGCAGGGGGAACGTCACTGTTTCCTTCCACACTGTCACTTCCTTCCTGCCACGTTGTTGTTTCCTGCCACAGAACTGTTTTCACATCGAGATGCAGCTCTGCACCAATCACGAGTTGCAGTAGTTTTGCCTATATATGGATTAGGGGTTTAACCATTCAGATGCTGTAATAGTTTTGCTATATAAACCTTGTTTTTGCTGACTAATAAAGGTGAACGATCATACTCATATTGGGGTCACATCGTTACAACGGATCCGTAACCCACACCAACAGTCTTTAACCAATTTTACTTGGGGCAGGAAACTGTTTGTGTCTGAAGCCAGCACTGCACAGTATGCGTAATCTGAGCTGCCTTCTCCAAACCATTTCCTGCGAAACTTCATGTTGTGGCACCTTGCTGCCTCTCACCCCACTTCCAGACTCCAGACTTTTCCAGCAGCATGAGTTGGTCAGTGGGATGTATGATGAGGTGTGACCAGGTGTGGCTCAGGTCAGGCTGTTGGACAACACTGTAAGCAGAGATGAGGGTCATCAAGGGGTACAGCTGTCTTCTTAGCAAAAGTACTGCTCTGAACACTGTGCACTACATTCTTCTCTGGTCTGTATTCCCTCCTACATGCTTTTGAGATGTTGAAAATTCTGAAATCAGATTTCTTTCCCTGAAAATTGGTGTAAGGATGGAATAGATGCAGGCTACACTCTGCATCTGCATCTGGAATCAAACAGCCTCTTGGGATCTGACCTTAAACGCCAAGGCCAAATCTTTTAATGAGAACTTAGGCAGCGTCTTACAGCAACACAACTGACTTGTTGGGAGGTTTGTATAACACCTACCAAACTGAATTTCCATCAGGTGATGGTGTTTACACACTTCAGCAGCGTACTTTTTATTCCATTTAACTGTGTTTCATTTAACTCTTTCTCTGTTGACAAATGCTCTGTTTCCATTCTTTCTTTTTTTTTTTTTTTACTGGATGAAATTTTTTATTTCAGTAGCAGAACAGTATTACTGTAATCATTAGATTTTTATAAATATTGTAAATAACTGAATAGCTTCAGATTAATATCCCAGCATCAAAGACTGAAAGTAAATTTGACACAAGTATAGGGGAAGGACCTAGCCCACAGTAAAGCTTCTCTGTTTCAGCAGAAAGCTCCAAATCTGACTGAATAGCCAGATGAAATATTGGTCCATTCTTTCATGAACAATGAGGATTTAAATGAATGTCAACACAGCTTCCGAGGAAGGCTAATAACTGTTAAACCATCAGATTAAGTCAGATGGTGGAAAGGATACCCGTGAAAGTCAAGGGAAAAATAAGGCTAATGAACTGAGACTGATCATGTAATTCACAGGCTTTATCCTGACTTTGTTTAACCTGGAAACAAAAAAAAAAAGAAGATGGGAACTTCAGGTGTGGACTAGAAACTCTGAGCTTCTGTACCCTGGCAGCACAGAACAGGATAGTTTAAGCAGGCCAAAAAGCATCCAGAAGCTGGACAGAATGGTTATTGAACATACTGCAAAAGGTTACTGGAGACCGCAGTATCAGGCGGTTGCCCAGCAGGAAATACCTCATCACTCTGGGCATGGCAGCTATTATAAGAAGGACAGCATGGTTAAAAACATAGGTGGAAAGAGCAATCAGTTCACCTTCCACAACTATCATTGTACCAGGACCCTCGGCTGAAGAAGACTTAAAGAAGTATCTCCTAACACTGATAGCACTGATCCTGCTGAGACTACTAATGTTTGCTATCAGCAGTTACTGAAGACCAAGCCACTACTAGCACACGGGCTGCAACACTGCTGGCTTTGGTGGTATCAATACTGCTTTGTTGAAAGGGATTGAAAGAATTCGAAAAGAACTGAGAAGCTGCTGGGTTTTATCCAAGCTTGGAAGAAGCCAGATGACTGTACGCTATGATTACTCTATTCATGAGACTGGAGAATGAGAAATCTGAATTGATTGGACAGGACTATTCCACTTAAGCATACAGGAATGCATTTGTTATGCTCCACTATGCATTTACATTTAAATATCGAACATCAGTACAATATTTTAAAGAACGGGTACTAGTAAATCTAGCCTCCAGAATGGTTTAATTCAAGCTATTTTAAATAGTACTTACCAAATTTATATTTTAAAACTTTTCCTGTGTGTTGAATGCAAGATGGTTTTCAGAGATTTCTTTATGGCAATCTTGAGGTCTAATCCTGTATTTTATGTTTTGAAATACTGTAAAACAACAGAACCCCAGGCTCTGTTTCATTGAGGGTGAAGGTGAGGTGCAGAAAAAAAGGGCTGTAATCGCTTTGCATAATATTGCCTCATCACCCCTCCACCATTTCAGTCATGCCACAGATATTTCTGGATGCTGTCACAGCATCTGTGGAACCATATTCCAGCTGTTCTCAGACTTTCCCATTTCTGGAAGCCTGCCCCTCCCTCAGATCTAACCGCAAATGTCCACACAATAGAAATCCAGTCTTCCTCCAAGAGATCAGTCCCAGACTAACCAGAGATTACACCAGAATGTCTCTGTTATTTTCTCATCCCCATCTAAGGAATTACAAAGTCAGGCATGAATTAATCAGCTTGAAGTAAGACACGAACACTTTCGTGAGCTAGCTCTGACAGAATTGTGTGCTAATGTCTTTCCCAAAGTTACTAAGGTCTTCAGTGCAGGTATACCCGAGATGCAGATCAAAAGAATGTCAAAACATGCAAAAACCCCACATTTTAATTAGTCACAAATACCCAAAGAATTGAATGAACTTGTTTTCTGGTCTGTCTAAAATTTAAGCAACTTGCCTGATGACAGTCAACAGTCCTGACACTTTCAGATGTCACCAGCCATCACTTGCTTCTGTATTACTTCACATTTGAAGTCCCATCTGCTCTTCCCTTGCTCATTCTTTTTTGGTTTAAAAAAACCTCCTACTCTGGTGTCTAAATACTTAGGAAAACTTTCTCAAAACATACAAAACTCATGCAGGATACCCCATTTTTTCTTTAAAAAAGAAAGAAAAAGGAAAAAACCTGCAGAGTCCTGTTGAGAATTTGTATATCTGCATGTATCTGATTCTGGATATCTGTAACCTCAAATTTACTATGCAGAACTCCACTGGATTTTTATTTGCAATAACTGTTAGTAGTCGTGTATCCTACTTCATTTTTACAATGTTGCATGCTAAGCTTAACTTCATGTGGCTCATTAGAACATATAGTATATTGTTTAACTATGTACATGGTGTGCATGTACCCATGGGGGTTTTTTAGAATATTTTTTCAAATTAACACTTTTTTAGAAAAAAAAAAATCATTTAGAATAAGTAATAAATAGCCCTTTTTTAACTAAAACTGAACTGTATTCACATAAGTAACTTAGTCTAGTCTAGTATTGGTTTCTTTTCTGAAGAAATTTGGATTTGTTGCAGGATTTCTTGCAGGTTTGATACAAGAGCACTGGATTTAACTAATGGATGTAAATTAGCAAAAAAGAAGTGTGGGATACTGCAAATATTAACGTGCACGCTAAATTTTAGGCTTGTCCACCTAAGCAACAGGCAGCAGCTTAGCCTGCATATCTCATTCCTTGGCCACATCTTTCAAGACAACATGTAAATTTTGTTGCGTTCTAAACTTTTCTTATGGTGCAAGATGTTTTGATTCTTGTTCATGTAAGATGCTTTTCTGATCCTGTTCAAAAAGATGACTGTTCTCCATCTAAAAAGAAGATCTTTCAAAATCTGTTAAGCTGATCCTTAAATGTTATTGGGATCAAATATAGGGATAGTCACAGGAATTTAAAGCAAACTATTATCACTGCTATCATTGTTACATAAGGATAAAAACTATGTAGACCTCATTTTAAAAGGCACAGGGAATAAATCAATTTCTCTATCATGATGATACTAAAAAGCATACTAAATGCAGCATATTAGGATGCGTCGTTCTCATCCTTAAAGGAAAAAGACACAAACAGAACCAAACAGTGACTCTGATAAGGGAACTATTTTGCTATGATATTAACAGTGATATTCCTTTTTACAAGATGACTTTGTATCCAGGAGTTCACAAAGATTGTTTTTTTTCCTTAAGAGATTTTTTGACTATGTAGTCAGGGTTAAAATAGCAAGAGTTTAGGGTGAGTTGCAACTATCAGGCTGCAGATCTTTAGCCTACCTCTGAATAATAGCATAGATTAAAAAAAACCTTTTCTTCTAAATGTCTTATTCTATAGCAGTTTTTCTATGCCAGATTTCTTTCCTCTTTTCTCAGAACATCAGTGTTGAAATTTAAAACAAAAGTGTTACAAAACTAGCTGATCTAGAGGAGGGATATCCAGCATTGCAAGCTACTTACAACATAATCAATAGCTTTGTGTAGCAAGAGGGAAGACTGTATAAGCGAAGCCTAGGATAAGGAATAATGTTACTGGAAGGATTACAAAAATTATCATGATATTCTGAGATTTCATTTTGCTACTTTTTTGGCCAAAATTAGTCGTTGTCCAAAGAGCTTGACAAAGGATAGCGGGGCAAGTAACAGGCAAGCAGATACAGACAATATGTGAGTGATCGTGGTTGCTTGCAGAAAAAAAGCCTGTGCTTTGATTTAAGTTTTATTTGCTGTGGCAAAGTTTTTCTTCATTTCTATGACAAGAGCAAAGAAAACAGTATCTAAAAAACTTGCTTTAAAACCTTTGCACTATTTTTTCTTGGCCTGTACTGAATAGGGAATGTCAGAGAGTAGTGGTTATTTTCTGTGTGAATAATCCAGGATTAGAAAAAGTGTGGGAATACTGACCTATTGTTCGTTCATTTCAAAGAAATGAACTTTTCTGTATAATTCCTGATTTATTTTCATGTCTCAACTGTTTGCATGCAACCGCTAAAATGAAGTGAGTACATGGTGGGTGGCAGAAAATGCATTTGACAGTGTCTCAATAATACATATTTAGAGAAGGATGAACACGGCTCCAGTCCGAATGGATGTGGGGGAGGCTGTATGTTCATGGCTGAGTCGTGCAAAAGGGTGAGCTGAATCAAATAGCACTAACAGAGAGACAGCTCTCTTAACAGGTCTGGGAAAACAGTGCCTAATTTATACCAAAACAAATGGAAGTGGAATACAGGACTTGCAGAGCGTGACAGTGAGCTGTGTTAAGAGATCTTGCCCCGCGTACCCTCCTCATCTTTCTCACCTTTATTCCAGGATTTGGTAGCGTGCAACCCAGTTATGTTACAGTAAAGTCTGCATGCTTTGGGGTAAGAGAACCTCTTGATTTGTCTCCCAGATTGGCCCTTATAATAGACAGACCTGTGAGGTCATAAAATCCTTGGGATGTGGGGCTTTAAAATGATTGCCAAAATTACAGTCGGGTCAGTCAAAATGAAGAAGTTACTACAGCCCGTTCTCGGGGATTGGGGAAAGCTGCCGCCCTGCCACCCCTGTTAGTGATATTAGGTGGACTCTCTTGAAAGAAGATGACATAAACTGCAGAATCATGTATTGCGTTTGTCAGCAATCAGCCTTTGATGCACAGTTTTCCTAAATCTAGCCCTTAGGTAATAGAAAATGGTAGAATGTATTTAATTTTGGAAGCATTCCATATTTACTTGCAATAACTGCCCTGGGAGACTCTTAAATGCTTTAAAGCTTCCTATTAAATGGAAACCTCACAGTGTTTTCTTTTTAATAAAATAAACTGTAAGGTGAAAATATTTTCTGTTTGTTTTTTAATTATGCATGTCTGTCTCAAAAAATTACTCTTAATTTGTTGGATTATTTTAGTTTTATGTCCTTTCACAGGCATGTAAATTAATAATGAAAAAAGTGTAATAAAAGCAAACAATAATTATTCATATTGACTTAAGGCATTTAGTGAAATAGAAGAGAGTCTAAAGAAACAGATTTCCTATAGCACTACTTTTTAAGTATACTAAGGTAATTAGCTTTAAGAGGAGATAATTTCAGTTCACTGAGGTTGCCTTTTTAAGTCTTTCTGGGAAATTTGGATTTTCCATTGATAGTAGTTTTAACATGTCACACTGGAGCCAGAGTGAATTAAAGTGAAGAGTTACACAGTCTAAACAAACAGTCCTTCCCATTATCAGAAGCCTGACAACATAACAGCATAAACTATAGTCACATGTCCACAAGTAATGCAGGAACAATTAAAAAAATAATAACAAAACCTCACTGCAATCCATAAACAATATCTGATGGCTTTTATTGAGCTAACATTTTAAGCTGTCTTATTTTCCAATTTAACATGTTGCATTTCCAACAGTCTTAAGAAAATAAACAAGAAATATTCCCTCTGTTCTGCAATCTTCTATTCTTTCTTCTGATTAAATGGTGACATAGCATTCTCTAGCAATTCTCCACAAAAGCAACCGACTAAATCCTCAAAAACCATCAATAAGTAACAGAAAAACTTCAATTCTTATCCCATTTTGAAGGATAGTGAAGATATATAGGATATATTTGTTTGTGGGTAAGGATCTGTTAGTAACTTATTTTACATCTTGAAAATTTCTACTTTAAACTATGATTTACATGTACATATTACTTTTGTACAGAACTGTGTTTTCCTTGCCCCTGCTAATTTTTACCCAAAGACACATCATCTGTTCTCTGTTTTGTTCCCCTACTATTTTGGATGTGCCCCATATTAATTGACAGATTAATTTTCTTTTCTTGTTCCGAGAGTGGGGGTACTCCAACAATTTTGTGAAACCTCTTCTGTGGTTTCTCTTCACATCTCCTCTACCCATCATTTTGTTTCTTCTCATGGTGGTTTCTAACCAAATAAGGACTTAAAGTGTCCAATTACTGTGTGATCTGAGGATCTCCCACTCTTTGGCATGGTTATTCTTGTCATAGGATGTCCTTGTCACATGTAATTGTAGATGGAGAATTCAAACACAAAGACATTAAGGGCTCCGACTCTTGTTCAGCAAACAAACTTCTGACACTGTTTCAGGCATTGCTACCTCCCTTGCTCCCCACAAGTGTGTGCTGCTACTCTTCTGTGAGATGCTCGTGCTCCTCTAGGAAACTTACGTTTGATCTCTGAGTTCAATGGTAACTTCAGATAATATCTGTAAGTTGGACTGTAAAGCTTAGGAGTAGGCACATGTGGCAGCACACCCCAGCTCATCCCCCTGCTCCTTCTCTGGTTGCGTGGGGACTGCAGGCTTGGTTGCAGTGATTTGGCCATCATGCTGTGATGAGCAAGATGAGGAGGCCACCTCAGCAAAAGATAATGAAGGGCCAGAGAATGATAGGTGTTTCAGCATCCAAACAAATGCTATAGCTACTGAACTGTAGCCTGTGTCCCTGATATCCCTGGGAGGAGGGAGATGCCATGCTTCATTCGTCTCATTCTGGTTTGGTTAGCCCAAAGCCAGCAGTGCCTTCACCTTAACATCAATTACAACAGGAATGGGAAAATGCCCTTTCATCTTTTGTTTTGATTTTTTGAGTGTATGTTACTGAAGATCTTGTTTAAGATGTGTTCTTTCCTTGCGCCTCTGACCAAGTGTAAGTTAAATGGTAAAGTTGATGGCAATACCTTTCGTGCATCCTCCTGTTCTTTGTACCTACAGACAAAAAGCACTTGATAAAGACAGTGCCTGAAGGAGTTTCCTAAGTCTGATGGTAAGCAGGAGAAGTTTTTCCCTACCTGAGTAGTGTTTAAAGATGACTCTGTAGCACACGGAGTAAGCGTGTGCTTCTCCACATGAAGTCATCCAACCTGACGCTGCAGATAAGAAAGGATATTAGAACTGTTCACATATCACCTTGTCCTCTCCCAGTCTCGGTGTTAAGATATATTGTTTTCATAGATGTTTGTCGATCACACAAGTGTGGTCGACTACAGCTCTGGGAAGTGTCCTAAGAATTTAGACGAAAGGCTGCAGAAACGCCACTACGAACTATGTAGAGAAAGAGAAATCACACTATATGAATTCCCAGTTCAGGATGTGGAGACAGTTTTCAAAACAGGCTGGCCTGGTATAGAGCCTAATAGCACCTGTTCCCTGGGTTTTTCAAAATACCAGTGCTACAGAGGCAGTACTGAGTCTTCCATTAACCAATAGACTTAGAGTCTTCCATTAACCAATTTTTAGTCATTGTTTTTCACTTACAAATATTAAGGATACATTTCAGTGTTTTTCTGATTTGGATTCCTTCTTTTATTTTCACATTGCATCAGTCAACAACTTACGCCTGCAAGAAATTATTATTTACATCTTCTAATGAAAAATATCATTTGGAAAGGATAAAGGAGAGATGAAAACTTTCATAATGCCTAGATAAACAGTAAGCTTTTCAGTAGTTTCATGTTTTTCTTCCTCTCTATGAAAAGCATTGTAAGCAACTTTAAGTTCAAAGTTAGTTGTATGTTGTTATGGTTCCACACCAATCCTGGCAGCCATTTTTAAAAGAGGCAATTAAAATATTAAAAGTCTAAGTGAATTAGATGCCCATCTTATTTTAGAATGACCCAAGTATTAGAAGCAAAACATTTTACCCGGACTCCTAAAATCAAGACCAGATGCCTTTCTAAATACTATGCTGTAATTCAACCATATTTTTATTGGATACAGTACAGGAATTACTGGGTGAAATTCCATGGTTTCTGTTATGTAAGAAGTCAGAATACATGGTGGTACAATCCCTGATGTCACTAAAATCACTGAATAACTGAAGGTGTCATCCTGTCTTATATGCTCGATTTTCACTGTCTTGGTCCTTGCCGTGTCATAATCCCAGTCAATTCCCAGCCACAGAAGTTGGTTATCGGGAAAAATTTGTAGACAGAATCTGGATTTTTAATGTAATAAACAGGAAATCCCCAAAAAGTTTGGAAAAGCCTTCCTGTGTCATTTCCACTGTACTTTATAAGTTGTGGACACCCCACCCCTGAAAGTGTTCAAGGCCAGGCTGGATGGGGCTTTGAGCAACCTGGTGTAGCGAAAGGTGTCCCTGCCCATGGCAAGGGGGCTGGAACTAGGTAATCCTTAAGGTCGCGTTCTATAATTCTATGATTCTGTGCTTATTTCACTTCAGGAGCAAGCAGAAGAGAATGCAAATCTCTGTTTTTGCATTCACTTTAATGCTGTTATCACCAGGCAATAAATCGAGGAATTTATTCTGGGTTCTTATCTTAAGCATCAGCTTTATCAGCAAAATGGAAGTACAGAGAAAAAGAAACAGAATCTATCTCTGAAATAGGACTTCCCATGAATTCGTAAATAATAATACTTGCTGTAAAACAGAGGCTTTCCTCATATCCTCAAGTTCATTTCTGATGGGATTCACAAATTATCTCTCAGCCTTTGGAAATCTCTTCTCCTTTTCATTGATAAGCATTCTAAACACATATTATTTGAAAGAGTCCAAGTGGTGTAAAGCCTCTTGATGAACTCTAATGCCATTGAAAGTGCTGCACATTTAAACCACATTCAAATATAGAATGAGTTTTAAACAGCTTTTCTTTTTTGTCAGGCAAGGTCATTTGAATGGAAGAAAACTGGAGATCAGTCCTATCTAATGTAACACTCAAGCACCAACCCCCCCCCCCCCCAGCGAAAAACAGCCCACAGCAATCGGTGTCAGTAGCCAACGGAACAAAACAGGAGGCACGCTTTGACCTCCCGGTTGTTTTCCTCCGCGTCTGAGTCATCAGCAAACTCTGGTACCCTCTGCTGGGCAAGCGACAGAGCGGTAGCCCCCAGCAGCGCGGACATCCCCGCGGATGCTGACATGCAAGCGAGGGAGCAGCTTGGAAGCAAGGGCCACGTTGACTTGCATCCTCTTAAAAGGGCCAAAAAAACCTCACAGAACAACACATAAGAAATTGCTAGTTAGGAAAAAGTTTCAGACTATGAGGAGATTGCTATCAAAAAGACCATCGCTAATTAATATATTTAATGTTGTAGCTTTTAAAGGATTTTTAAACACTAAACCTCTACCTAAGGATGTTAGCTTTTCAGAGTATCTTGTAAGAGTGCTATAAAATGACTGCAAGTGTTCTCATGCCATTGCTCTTATCGTTCGTATTGGACTCACCACTCCTAAACAGGAGTGGGGCATATCTAGTAAAACACATTAAGATTAAAAAATGCATATACATATTTCTTTGAAGTGGAGCGCTACCTTCTGTTGCAGAGGTACAGGAGATCACTTGTAAGCAAAAATCACTGAAGTTAAAACTTTGTTTTATCCGTTTAAAATAATGTGAATTGGTGCCTTGCAGCTCTTGCGGTTAAAGAGATGGTTTCGTGGATACCACAGGCCCCTGCTAAAAAGAGGGCAGTAATGATGAGCCAGCCACTTTTGCAGAGGTGGAAAGAAACTAGTTAGAACAGTTAATCTTTTGAGACACATCCCTTGCATTAAGTGGATTCTTCTCATTCAGCTGAAGGTGAAACAGCTGGATTCTGTCATCCCTGACTGGGGCGGTCTTGTTAGTGTAGGATGACCTCTGGAGCACTAACACAGATAATACTGGCACCTCTCTCTGCTCTAATCAACTACCAGTCTGAGCAATTCTACAGGAGATGGGGGCATTAAGGCCATATTATTCTAAACAAAATTCAGTGATGGTAGCAGACTATTGTGACAGCAAAAGACAGATTCTGCCTTTCCCACCAAAGGTTTTTAATGGTAAATTTGGGGAATGGTCTGTAAAAACAACACAGTTCCACATTTTCTCCCTTTTCTTAAAGTCAAGTTTTGCAAAACTAGACTGTCTGAGTCAAGCATGTCTAAGCTAAAACTCTCACACAGTTTTACTGCCATATATAAAACTGTTCATTGCAACCACACGTAGTTAATGTGCTCTCTCTCAGTCTCATTCCACATAGATTTGAGCTGGCAGGAAAACAAAGATTTCTGGGCATTTAGCTGGAATGTGAAAGACTCAGGTTCAAGTTACTGTTCTGTCCTGTTCTGGAGAAAGGTATTACCCAAGGATTTCCTAGATCTGAACCGACTACTCTCATGGCTGGACCAGGTGCTGTTTTGGTGATGGAGCTCTTGTGTTGTGACCATTTTCAAAGAAGTTTCATCAAAAACTGACCACTTCTCATGATGTACATCAGCTTTCACTGAAAATATTTCCTGTTGTGAGGTTTTCGGTCATAGCTAATATAGCTAGCTATAGATAAAGAAAAAAGGCAACAAAGCTTTCAGCAGTTATGAAACAGCAAAATAAGGGTAGTTAACTTCATCAAAAGGGATTCACACACTGGACAAGCCCTTGGGGTGTCTCTGCTTCACATTGCACTGCAGAGCACAGGCATGTCATTGATAAGAATGCACCGGTGCACAACACACTAAGTATAATACGTGGATTTTAAAGGTAACAGCAGCTCTGTTTACCCTTATCATTTACATATGATTTATCAGAAAATAACCAATGTCTACACTGTCAACTAACTTTGGCTTGCAAACATAAAATGTGCATAATTTGAGTTTTTTTATGAGCTTAGCCCTTTATAGCAGTTACAAATGATCTCAGAATCCTTGGGTTGCTACAGTGTCTTGTGCCTGGATGACTTAACAACACTAGCTTTGGTTGTGTTTGCAAATCTCTAAATTTAGTGAAGAAATCCCACCTTTTATTCACCTATCAAATAAGAAAAGCACAATGGTCATCTGTGAAAAATTTGGGATGCTTACTTGCCCACAGTCCTTCATGTGAAGCATGGAAATTGAAAGCCTGATCCTTAAGAAATTGATCAACACTATTGGACTCCTTTACTAATGTATCGTAGTCCTTTACCCCTCAAACTAATGAGAGCAAATGAATCGTAGGCGTCATCCTGTTTGTGAATTGCTAAAGCAGGCTTTTCAAACCTTTAGTTGTCATGAATTTTGGTAGAAAGAAAAAGAATTTGGAGGTTCATGAGCTCATCCGGTTTTCCAATGAAACCTTTTTTTCTTGTTTGGGTGGGAGAGGAGTGAAGAGAGCAAGAAAGTGTGATTCTGACACAACTTTCAGCAGGTAAAAGGATGTAAATATTAACAAAAACTGTGAGTTTTGTATTTTAATTAAGAAAATAATAAAGGAAGAAAAACTCATCATCATGGAAATGACCACTAACTTGTTGCTTTGGACATTCACCTGGCCTTCAGTTTCAGTCCCTTGTCTACTTGATATAGACTAGGGATGTAATCTTGATCTCCTGTATCCCATCTGAGTTTCCTTGCCTCCAAGAAATTCTTTTTGTCCCTGTAAGTTCTTTCCAAAAAAACCTTTAAAGTGCAAATGTGCATAAGATAAACTTCAAAACCATCACAACTTCCACAGTCCTCCCACTCTGCTGACTAGAAAGATCAGGTTTCAATTGCGGGTCCCCTAGGGTGTGTGGGTTGGTGATTATGGATCTTTTGCCACTGTGGTCCCTGATTTCGCCCATCTCTTTATACCTGTGATTGCTTTTACCGTTTCTATTCCTTCTCCTATTAACTCCCTCAGAGTGGTCTCTTCTTCCCATTGTTCCCTCAAGCCCTTGCAATGCATTCTCCTGATTGAACGCTGTCAGCAGGGGGAGCGTCAACAGCACAGGAGACTCTCCCACAGGGCTACTGGGTGTTCATGGGAGGAACAGGGACTGACCTGCTGAAGCTGAAAGACAGAGATTTTGCCATTATCTGTATGAAAGACAGTTCCATGCTGGAAACTGTTGACTCAGATGTAAAAGATATAAACTTCTTTATATTTAAATGGAAAGGGAAAGATGCCGACCTACATACATATTAGAGTCGCCATAAAAAAAGACAGCATGGGAAATGTGGGATTGTGCTTTTATTTATTTTTTAATTGTGTAATTTATTTTTTAATTGTGCAATTTATTTTTTAATTATTTATTTTAGGTACAAAATTTTTGGTGCATTGCTTGTTCAAAGATTCTCTAGTGAGTTAGTTCTTTGCTGGTGAATTTCAAGGCTAATAGATGTTGAGCTTGACCAAATGAAAAATAAATCAATTTTGAATATGCTGGCATTGAAAGAAAATAACTTGAGTAGTCTGCATTGTCTGGACATGCTGTATCCCTGGCTGATTCTTTCCTTTAGTGAGTCATTGTCTACTGGCAAATGTTGATTACCCCTCCATGTACATTTGTGAAAATTTCAACTAAGCTAGGCCATTGCAGTTAGTGAAAACATCAATATATTATCAACATATGCCTAAAGGTAAAAGGTGCACACTGGATTCTATCATAAGAATCCAGCATTATAGTATATAACATAGTATATGAGCACTTCTATACAATTATCTTACAGTATGTTAACATACACTTACATAACAAAATGAGAAATGCTAGCAACTTTGATACATATGCAGAAAAGCAAGTAAAATACACTGTAAGGTTGTTACAAGGAGATATATGTTTGAACTTCTTGTATGTAATGATGCTGGGAAAAAAAACATAAGTTAATGAGTAAATTTACTTTGACTATTCAAGAGAACTAAACACTAGAGACAAATAAACTTTTGAGAACCTTCAACAAAAAGTGGAGTTTTGGAACCCCGAAATGAGTCACAGATGAAACGTCCCTGTGAGTGAATTCTCTGGAGAGCTTGATGAGCTAGGAACCTGAGTGCATTTAACTCACACCAATTATACTACATTCAGCTTCAGTAAATTTTAGCGAGGAAACTATGGTGCTGGCATATATGGTGATGATGGTGGTACACATTTTTATTGTTGCCTAGCGGTTAGACTACTCTTTGACATTTAATTTCTCCTTCAGCCTGTGCGACTTTCAGGTTGCCACCCCAGAGGAGGACCTATTCCAGCTAAGGAAACGCAATGGTGCATTCTTCTCAGACCAGCAGGGTATGTTCAGGACCAAGACCAGGGACAGATCAGAGAGGACTGTGTCCAAGCTGGGGAGATGGAGGCCTGACGTCTTGCCCTGGCTTCTAAAACTGCTTTTGTATTTCACTTCTGTGTGAAATGTGTCACCACTAGGTCTATTTGCAGGTATGGAGCCAGCCAGTGTTTTCTAGATGCTTTTACTGAATCCTCTTTTGCCCCTGTTTCAGCAAAATACTAAGGCACATACCTAGCATTAAGCACCAACAGCAAAACTGTTACCAGTGGAACGTTCACATATGTAAAATTGGGGTTGTATTGTCCTACTTCATGTAATTAAGACCTACATATTTGTAGTAGCCCACATTTGTGATACGAGTCTTGGTATTTAAGGAGTCAGCAGTAGACAATCCCAGTATCTTGTTAAAATGTCCTCACTGTTTTGTGTCTGGTATCATGACAGAAGTGACACTTTAATTCTGCATTTTATATGAACTTCTTTTTTACAACTTTTTGCACCAAACTAGGGTTGACATGTAGAACACCACTTGTAGTTGACATTCTTTTCTCTTTCTTTCTTTCTTTCTTTCTTTCTTCTTTCCTTTCTTTCTTTCTTTCTTTCTTTCTTTCTTTCTTTCTTTCTTTTCTTTCTTTCTTTCTTTCTTTCTTCTTTCTTTCTTTCTTTCTTTCTTTCTTTCTTTCTTCTTTCTTTCTTTCTTTCTTTCTTTCTTTCTTTCTTTCTTTCTTTTTCTTCTTCTTTCTTTCTTTCTTCTTTCTTTCTTTCTTTCTTGCTTTCTTTCTTTCTTTCTTTCTTTTCTTTCTTTCTTTCTTTCTTTCTTTCTTTCTTCTTTCTTTCTTTCTTTCTTTCTTTCTTTCTTTCTTTCTTTCTTTCTTTCTTTCTTTCTTTCTTTTCTTTCTTTCTTCTTTCTTTCTTTCTTTCTTTCTTTCTTTCTTTCTTTCTTTCTTTCTTTCTTTCTTCCTTTCTTCCTTCTTCTTTCTTCCTTTCTTCCTTCCTTTCTTTCTTTCTTTCTTTCTTTCTTTCTTTCTTTCTTTCTTTTCTTTCCTTTCTTTCTTTCTTTCTTTCTTTCTTTCTTTCTTTCTTTCTTTCTTTCTTTCTTTCTTTCTTTCTTTCTTTCTTTCTTTCTTTCTTTCTTTCTTTCTTTCTTTCTTTCTTCCTTTCTTCCTTTCCTTCCTTTCTTCCTTTCTCCCTTTCTCCCTTTCTCTCTTTCTCTCTTTCTCCTCCTTTCTCCCTTTCTCCCTTTCTCCCTTTCTCCTTTCTCTCTTTCTCTCTTCTTTCTTCCTCTTTCTCTCTTCTCTTCTCTTTCTCATCTTTCTCTTCTTCTCCCTCTTTCTCTCTTTCTCTCTTTCTCTCTTTCTCTCTTTTCTCATCTTTCTCTTTCTCTCTTTTTCTCATTCTTTCTCTCTTTCTCTCTTCCTTTCTCTCTTTCTTTCTTTCTTTCTCTCTTTCTCTTTCTCTCTTTCTCTCTTTCTCTCTTTCTCTCTTCCCTTCTTTCTCTCTTTCTTTCTCTCTTTCTCTCTCTTTCTTTCTTTCTTTCTTTCTTTCTTTCTTTCTTTCTTTCTTTCTTTCTTTTTCTTTCTTTTCTTTCTTTCTTTCTTCTTTCTTTCTTTCTTTCTTCTTTCTTTCTTTCTTTCTTTCTTTCTTTCTTTCTTTCTTTCTTTCTTTCTTTCATTCTTTCTTTTCTTTCTTTCTTTCTTTCTTTCTTTCTTTCTTTCTTTCTTCTTTCTTTCTTTCTTTCTTTCTTCCTTCCTTTCTTCTTTCTTTCTTTCTTTCTTTCTTCTTTCTTTCTTTCTTTCTTTCTTTCTTTCTTTCTTTCTTTCTTTCTTTCTTTCTTTCTTTCTTTCTTTCTTTCTTTCTTTCTTTTCTTTCTTTCTTTCTTTCTTTTCTTTCTTTCTTTCTTTCTTCTTTCTTCTTCTTTCTTTCTTCCTTTCTTCCCTTTCTTCCTTTCTTCCTTCTCTTTCTCCCTTTCTTCTTCTTTCTCCTTCTTTCTCTCCCTTTCTCCTTTCCTCCCTTTCTCCCTTTCTCCCTTTCTTCCTTTCTCTCTTTCTCTCTTTCTCTCTTTCTCTCTTTCTCTCTTTTCTCTTTCTCCTTTCTCTCTTTCTCCTTTCTCCCTTTCTCTCTTTCTCCTCTTTCTCCTTTCTCCTTTCTTCTCATTCTTCTCTCTTTCTCTCTTCCTTTCTCTTATCTCTTTCTCTTCTCTTTCTCTTCTCTCTTTCTTCTCTTTCTCTCTTTCTCTCTTTCTTCTCTTTCTCTCTTCTCTCTTTCTCTTCTCTCTCTTTCTCTCTTTCTTCTCTCTTTTTCATCTTCTCTCTTCTTTTTCTCTCTTACTCTCTTTTTCTTCTTTCTTTCTCTCTTTTCTTATTTCTTTTTCTCTCTTTTTTTTCTCTTTTCTTTTTTTTTTCTCTTCTTTTTTTCTTCTTTTTTCATCTTTTCTTTTCTCTCTTTCTCTTCTTTTCTCTTCTTTTTTCTTTCTCTCTTTTTTCTTCTTTTTCTTATTTTCTTCTCTCTTTCTCTCTTTTCTTTCTCTTTCTTATCTTTTCTCTCTTTCTTTCTCACCCTCGGGGCAGCAGAGGTGGGGACATCACGTTGTATTGTTCTTGAAATCTCTCAAGCATTCTTTAGCAAAGTAAGAAAAATTGAATCTTGCCATGCAAAGGAGGAGGCTGTTGTGGGGCTTGCCATTCCTGGCATAGCAAATGTGCAAGGCAGGGTGAACGATGGCATTAGGGCTTACAGCTGGTGCCAGCCTTGCTGCTTCTCCAGAAGAGACGGGGAGGTCCCCCTTCCTCCCCACAGTTGATTCTGGTGACCTGTAGTTAGAACCAGAGAAGCCTCCCAGAGCTTTGGCCTCAGTGATGCAGGTTGTATGACTGTGATTGTTTCAGTACAGGAAGCTGTTGGCTGATGTAGGTAGATGTCTTCTTTGCCCATGTTTACCCCCCACCCTAAGTGCTTCTTGTGGCACACAATCAGAACACGCCACATTTTTTTAATACACTTACCCATCTCATTTTATGAAATCGAACTACTTTACTTTCCTACAGAAGAGCAGAAGCACAGGATGGAGTAGTATAAAATCAGGTGGGAAGTCTCTGGTAAAGCAAGGTTTCGAATTAATCTTCTTTGGCAGGGGGGGTGGACTAGATGACCCACAGAGGTCCCTTCCAACCCCTACCATTCTGTGATTCTGTGAATCTAAAAGTCCCAAAGCAGATCGTTAGTAAGCTGATCCTCTTTCTTCTCTGTATGTCCTTGTAGTTGTGCTAGAAAATACTGTAAAGCTGCTATTATCTTTTTCTTCTGGGCTGTTCTTCTACAACATATCTTCAGTTCTGCAAGTTGAGTAGGTAAATTTTTTGAACCAGTAAGCCAATTGGTATATATAGTATTTCTATGTTTAAAAATGCCTTTGAAGACTCGTCCAAAGCTCACTGAAGCCAACGACATCTTTGTTTAATTTCAGTGGAATATGAATCAGGATGTGGATGAAAAGAGATACTGTGGTCCTGCTTCTGCATGGAGAATTAAAGCAGGCATACATGAAGGTGTAGAGCGTAATTTGCTTGTAGAAGTAATGAAAGCATCTGGGATCATGAAGACTTCACAAAAAAGGCTCAGTTTTACACTGTCTGAAGTGTGCACTACTGTCTGAAGCAGTACCCATCTGAACAGAATGTTAACATACGGATACCTTCTCTGAGGAGACATTTTCAGCAAATTTCCTTCTCTTTTGAATTCAGCAAGACTGTAGAGAAAATGTATCTCATCATTTAAAACAGATCTAGAATAACATTGTAATCTACAAGAACATTGTAAAGCAAGTGGAATTAACTGCTTGTGTTTTGCTTTACATAGCTATGATTTCATTGGGACAATGGCTAATATTATTTTTAAAAATATTATTTTAAAGTTTAACAAAACTACAGTTCATTGAAAATCTTGTTGACCCCATACACTCAAAAATGTTCTGAAATCCCCTGGACAGATTTGCTGCTAATTGTAGCAACACTGTGTCCTGTTAATTAAAGAGAATGATTGTACAGAAAGTCTTCATGGGTGAATTTTTATAATTTTTTTAGAATAGAAATAGAGAAAAAAAACCCTGTACTTGAAAGCAATAGTAGCATGGAAAAACATAATATGTCAGAGTGTTAATATTAACGGGGTCAACTTACAGAGATAGTTATTTTTTTGAATACTTTTTTTTTTTGGTCTGGGAAAATGTTGTTTATGACAAAGAAATTATTACATAAAAATAAAAACGCGATAGTCCCTGTTTCAACATCATCACAACCTTTTGTGGCTTTAATTACAAAATATCTTTATATCAAACTTTTATTTACTGTAAATTATAATACAAGAAATCAATTTTGACACAAACTGCTTTGATATGACCTTCAACTATTTTTCTAGGGAAGGGAGAAAAATGTGCCCCACTCTGGAGAGTGAATACATGATGGGCAACATTGAAGTATGCTCACTAAACCCACAAAGCTTTCAGCTGCTGGTAGTTGTTCATTCCTGATAAATACAAGATGACTCCATTGCACCGGGAGTGAGGCAGTGCTACAAAACTGCAGAACCGGCTTGGAACTCCAGAACACTTGAATGTGAGTGAGACATTTGCTGATGAGATGAGATCAGACAGAACTGTTATTTTTCTTGCAAGCCTTCAGTACCATCTGAAGTCAGTACTGTTGTTGCAAATTTATCTCTGGCTGAACTGTACTCTGCTTTCACTGTAAATTTGCATATGAAGACAACAGAAGTTGTTACAAAGAGAGAGAAAATGGATTTCTGGTAAACTATAGACTTGTCGCAAATACTTCTTGCTGTCTTCAGAACAAAAGCCCGAATTTCAGCATCTTTCTTGACCATTAAGCCTTTTGAACATCTTTCAGCTTTCTCAATTACCTATCCATCTCAGTAATCAGCCTATTGTTACTGAGGAAATACCCTTCAAGAAGGGTATTACGAAGTCCATTTCAGCGATTATTTTATAAGGAATAATGACCACTTTGTTTCATTAGTGGCTTTCTGGTTCTAATCAGACATTTATTTTTCACATTCACCAAACAAGGATGTACAGCATATGCTGAGGGAACTGTATGTGTACCATATGGCTAAGAAGAATAAATGCTGTATAAAATGGAGAGAGTGAAAGAGGAAGAGTAAAGTAATATAATAGATAATGAATTCAGCTACATTGTATGATTTTATCATTATGAGGCTGCAAAGACAAAGGAATACTATGGAGCACACATGGATTTTAAACCCCAGTGACTAAACTAAAGTTTTAGTATTCTAAACTGCAATTTCTTTTCCCTCATCCTGATCAGATGACTCTGTAGTCATGAAACAACATAGAAGGCTTAATTCTTGTATATAGTTGTGTTGTCTAACTCTAGATTCAACAGAGGAAAAGCACATTAAGTCCAGATATGTGAAACTGGAATCACCACTGAAACAGGCCTATGATGTGTTGGCATAGGGGTAGGTAATCTGTATGGCCAAACAGCACTGTGATAATTTCTAAGTATCAAAAACACATACTCTGGCTTACATTAAAAAATGTAGGCTCCAAAATCAATTTAAAGATTTCTTTTAGAACTTGGCTAGACTTCAGAAAGTGAATTGTCCCATTGCTCTAGTCATCTGCTATTAAGGTTTGAAGTCAGGAAGCATCTTGAGCTCAAATCACTAGAACGAAGGGCTGAAATAAAAATGTTTTGATTTCCTAACCAAGAACCACAATTTTTAAGAGGTGTTCTGGAAAAGAACCTGCTTGTTGGATGATAGCATGACATATAGATGGAACATTTCAAGCCATAATTTAGGGCAAATTGTTACCTGATATTAGACCTACCTTGCTATTATTAGGAGTTTGGCTGATTCTGTAGTAAAAATCCCACACAGTACTCAAGCCTTGGTATTAATAGAGAAATCTGTATTTCACTGGGCAATTGTCTGAATTGCTATGAACACAAGCCTGAAGAAATTATCAGAACGTAAACTGGAGCAGAGCTATCTACTTTAATCCACACACAGCGTCGTGTTAATAATGCCACATTTCACAGAAGTGCTAATTTTGAAAGCTAAATTCAGTAAAACACTAAACACGCACACTTTTACCTTTAGGTTGTGTATTATACAGTCATGGTTATACATCATACTCTGTCTATAATCTTGCTTACACAGATTGTAACATGATTGTTACAGCTACAAGTTATTTAGTACCAATATCTAAAACGTGTACTCATTAGGATCCTAACCTGTCTCTCCCTTTGAGTAACATATTATCATGGCTGGCAATATCAAGAATTTTAATTAAAGTAAATAACACACCCCTGTGCTGATTTTATCATTTAAAGGAAGTTACTGAGAACCCTCAAGTTCTTAACATATAATTTAGGATCAGCTAGAAGTACACAAGACCTTACTTATTGAACAATCGGAGTAAGAGGTGTATAAATCCATATTAGTTTTTCTTTCCAAGTTTTGTTTCAAGTATACCAGGTAGATTTATTGCTTGACTGTGCTTCAGTAGTCTGACTCCCTGTGGTGACTTCAAAAAGTCTGCAGCCAGGAACACACCCTTACTGCTGCAAAAGATTATGACATCATGGATGTTAAAAAGAGAATGAATGATGTGGTTAGCCATGCATTCAATATATTACTAGAGAGGGGGTTATATAGAAACATGGCCTTTCTGTCAGGTAGAATGAATGAGATATATAATTTGTTTTGTCCTTCTCTTAAAAGAACAAGGGAAAGGAGATAATCTGTCTTAATAAGGGCATGCTAAGAGTATCAACCAACTAGAAAGTAATATATTTTTAAACATCCATATGTGATCCCCTTATTAAATTATGATGTTGAGGTGAATTTCAAGTATCAATATATAAATCAGTCAGTCAGTTAAATTAGCCAGTTTTATGCTGATAAATGGGAGTTAATAAAGCAATTACTTCTTTCTGACCCATAAGGCTCCAGTTTCCAAATCAGTTGTATGAGTTATGGATTACTGACATAATTTACAAGTTTTCATTTATGTGACTTATACCCTTGATTTCTGAGGAATTAGTCCTTTATTGTATTAAAGGCAAAACAAAACAGCATTTGCGTAACATTAAGGTTGGGGCAAAGCAACAAAACTGACTTCTCAATTTATGGTGACACAGCATTCCTTACTCTAGCTGCTGCTGTTCATAATGTACAGAGAGTTAAAGACAGAATTGTTGCCTTAATATTGAAGGTCACGACTTTTCAATGTGTGTGTCGTGACCTATGTTCTATACCTGTAGAGTTTTGCATTTTTTTTCCTCTCATTTTTGTAAGCACACACCAGTAGCAGACAGTTCTGCACCTATGTTGGCCATTTGCTATGAAAGAGGTGGTATTAAAGCTTGTCAGTGTATTGCCACATAACCTTCACATTTTCTATTTTTATGAGGCTCAACTTTGTATGGATTGACATCATTGAGGGCTTGAAAATTATTACAGTGTGAACAAGGTCAAACTTATATATGGTGTGCTGTAAATATATTTTAATTTTAATTTTCATAAGCTTTTCTCCTTTTAATGCTTATTCCATGGTATTTATCTTATTATTCTACTCAACCAGAAATAACCTGTCTTTTGGGCCACACAAGTCTTGAAGAGACGCACAAACTTGCCGAAGTCAGGTAGAATTTTACTAAAGCCCAATTAGCTATCTACAAAGTAATTCTAAAATTCAGGACAGAGGTAGAGGTTTGCAAATTAAACTTTTCACTATCCTCTACTGTGTTACTGGTTAGGAGCACAGTAACATTAGTGGTAATTGCCATTATGAAAGAGAGTAATAAGAACATTTCAGGAAGATGCCATGATGCTTACTGATGGTGTCTGTGCAATTCAGTTTGTTCAGTGTTTCAAAAAACAAAAACAAAGCCAAAAAACCCCAAATCAATAAACTACTATTCTGATTGAAAATGTCATGTTTCTCATGAAAAACATATTTGGTTGGGAAGCAACAAGCAGCAGGCTGAGCAAACAAACCAGGCTACATAGTGCCTGAGACATTCCAGACTGAAGTAAAGAACGAACAAGGAAAAAAAAAAAAACAAAAAAGCCAAGCAGAAACAAGGAAACTGACAGCCAACTGAAGCAGAATTCTCAGAAAAAAAAATGCAGCAAGATTTATGTGGCTCTGAGTAGGATTACTTCGAGATCTGGCCCAAATGTCAGACTCCATTTTGCAGACTAGCAGAATTAACAGGGGTCTGGCAAAAACGTAACATTAGTCTCCTTGTTTGCTTTGTTATGTTTACCTTGCAGGCAATCCAGAAATCGGATTTAACACTAAGCATGGGATGAACCATTAGAGTGGTTGGCTTCCATCTCCCCAGCATATATCCATTCAAATATCAATAACTAATAGATAGGCAAGGTTCCTAGAATCTGTCTTTCCTAATGGCATGACCAATTCTGTAGTGAAATGTGGAGACAGTGAACTCAGCAAGTCTCTATAAATGAATTATTTTACATAATCCTTACATTTATATAATTTATATATAATACATGAAACTTTCCTATGACAAGGATTTCATTTTTTCCCATTGAAATGCATTAAAATACTCTGAAATACTTCTCCCAAAATTATGATACGCACAGTGCATTATATAATTTAAAGCTCATGGAGTCTAAGCTTCAAATATTAATGAGCCAAACAATAACTCATGACAGAGGTAGTCAAGCAGTGACCTCTCTGGTATGTGTTTGAGACCAAGTATGGTTTTCAGATGTCAAACCATATAAAAATGCTTCTAAGGAAATATCATAATAGATTTTTTGTAAGTTTACCAAAGTTTACCCTCAAAAGTTATGTAATTGGATAATCTCCGTTATGTCAAACAGCTTCAACCAGAGCAATCTGGCCTGCACTACTGGCATTAATATTACCACAAGACAATCAACAAGTCTGCCAGTTACGTTGGTGTTACGTATCATCTGAACTACATGCCTGGCTAACAGAAAAGTAAACGGATTTAAATGAAACATAAACTAACCAAACACTATTGAATAGGATAGATTCATAATAAAATGTTAAAACCTTTTAATAAACTTAATTAAAAAGGCTGATGTTTGATAGACCTAACAGAAAATGGTTAATCTGACTGAAGTATTCCAGTGTCGATGCAGGAGCAGCAAACTTATTCCATTTACACACCTTTCTTTCTGGCCCCAATGAAAATGAAATTTATTAATCTTTTAAAAGAAATGGAATTTTGGCAGAATTTAATTTTTCCCTTCAGTCACTTACAATTTTTATGGGATTTTACATAATAGAACTTCCCTTAATACACCTTCCAGGATGCTAAAGAATATCTATTTGTTTACAGTGCACAGAGATATGGCAGATCTGGCTGGTCTGGAGGCAAGATTTCCCAAACTTTTGATCTGCAGGCTCTGGTTTCCAGAATGTCAAGATCCATGTCAAAACAGGAATCTGGTGTACAGTCTGTTCATCTCATCGCCACAATTATAAAACAGAACCAGAAAAAGAATAAAGGCTGATAAGGGATGATTAAAGGTACGAAATAACTACTGTAGAAATAGTGACCAAAAGGACAATAGCCTGTGTACTGGAGGTATTACAAAATCAAGACATCTCTGGAAGAGGTGAGTATAACTCAGCCCATGAAAACAGTGACAACAGAATGCCTTTTTTCTCTCCCCACATAACTAAACGCTGATCACAGAGTACCATAGTGCAGAGCTGTCAGCCACAGAATGTTACGGAAGACAAAACAACATGTTTGGACTCAAACAATATTAAACCAATTCTTGGAACATAGATCCATCAGTGACTCTTACACATGTAGGAAACTGCTCAGCCATTGCTAAAAGTTGAGAGATTGTATCAGATTGTTCTGTACTTGTTTTTCATATCCCTACTTGACCAGTGCTGGGGGTGAGATACTGGGCTGTACAGACCTGTGTGCTGACTGTGGAGGGCTGTTATACTGTCAGGGTCCATGACTTTTTTGATGTGCTTAATTGTCAAGGACTTAAGGAAAGGAAAAATTGCCATTAGTTATGACTGATTTTTACCCTATTCCCCTCAACTGGCCCCCAGGCTTGGTCTCCCTCTTACGCTGCTGGGGCTTCCTTCCTTTTCTCCATTTCCCTCTTGTCACACGCACCCGTTGGCTTTCTTATTAGGAGTACATTGCAGGAGACAGGAACCTAAATCCTGTGTGTTGAATATTGATATTCTTTATGGCCAGGTCTGTGCTCTACAGACAGTAATTTTTCCTTCAGCAAGACTGTTGAGCATCAGGCTTGCACTATCTTCAAACCCTGAAACCTTTGTTTGAACACAGTCTGAGTTCTCTTTTTACAATAATGAAGGAGTGTCCTACCAAATTAAAAAGCAGCAAATGAAAGAGATACACGTAATACCCTGTTTAACTATTTACCTCTGTATTAGCTGAAGCCACCAGCATATTTTTTCACACATTTAAATGAGTAAAAGAACACTAATAGAGAATTAATGTAAAAATGCATAGCCTCGCACAGTTTTTCCTTGCATGCTAGGAATGTGGTACTTCCACAATTACAACAGTTCATTGGATCAAAGTACAGCTTGTGAAAATACTGAAAACACGGTTGTTTTTAGGAGCTGTAGATTGGTATTGCTCAGACTTGTTCCTGAAGACAAGCTAATCCATACAAAACTGTATGAGGCTGGTGGTGTGTCTAAACAGGAAAAGAAACCTCAGAAGAGGAAAAATACACCTGCTCCGTAATTAAGATCCTGACTTCTACTGTACAGGCTGAATTGATTCTGGATCTCCAGGTCATGATACCTGTTGGGCAGAGGCCTCAGATACTTTTATACATATATATATGTATGTATTCTATATAGAGATATTTCAGCTGTGTTCATCTCCTTGGCCAGATAAGAACTATATTTTCATACCTGATTGTTTTGAGTTAGATTAATTGTTTATATTTGCCTCTTTTGTTCTATTTAGCATAGAAGACAACATGACCATGAAAATTAATGTAAGCAAAAACCAAAATGCTTTTGGCTTTGGAAGAAAGGAACGTTGGATCGAATTCAGGCTGCATATACTCGCCATTCTCCAAAATGTTGCAGATGGGTTGAACGGAAAGCTGATTTTGATAAACGATTCCAACTCTGAAGCCACAATGCAATACTTGTAAATTCTTTTGAGGTTATTAGACTACCATTTGAGATAGACTAGCATGATAACGGATACAAATAACTCATCGCACATCTCTCCTATTACTCTTCACCTAGGATGGTTGATATTGCTTAGACTCAGTTTCTCATCCTCATGAATTTGACGGAATACTCTTTGGTAAAAAGAAGGAAAAATTTATCTTCAAAGTAGCCTAAATCTAAGAGAATGAGTATTTACTTCCCTTGTACATGTTAAAGGACCCAGTCGGGGGTGGGGGGTTATTGCTTTTTTTTTTGTGTTTGTATTTATGTCTCTGAGGTTGTATTTTTAGATCTTGTGCACAAAACTGGAGAAACTTCCGAAAAACTTCCTGGGCTGCAAAGATGTAATGGAAAATGACCCTATACACTCATTCTTTGTTTGGATTACCATGAGACGTTTTGTAATGGTAATATCACTGTAAACTCTTTTGGATGGTTTCATTCGCTTCCCTCTGCCTGGAGAACCCTGAGTACCTCTCTTTTTGGCTCCGCCACATCGCTGCCCTCCGGGGAGCTCATTGGCCGGCGCAGGCCGATGCCCTTCCCTCTGGAGGCAGCACTTCCGAGCACAGGGCTGCACGGGCCATGCAGGTGCTGGGAAGGTGAAGGAGCCCAGAGGGATTTTCCTTCTTCGTGCCGACAGTGGACCCCAGGTCCCGCTCATCATCACTTTTGCTGAATCTCCACTCTCCAGGGAAGATTTATATTCTCTTGACATGGAAGAGTTAAACGAGGGGAAAAAAGGCTTTTACACAGCCCTGTAAAAGTCATGTTTTGCTGGCAAACAGCAGCAAACTTGCTAGGCTTTCTTCATTAGAGCCTTGCCATTTAAGCCATCAGCGTCATTTTGTGAGGACATCAAACATGTGTACACCAGATGCCTGCGATGCAGAGCAGCACTAAGGACCTGACTCAACTTAACAATAATCTGTGGACAGCGGGTGTGAACCTGAGCTGGGCCAACACCTCATCAGACTGCATGGCTAATTGATTTCAAAATTAGAGTTGGTATTTCTGAACAATAATCTTAAAAGGCAGCAATAAAATACATCAGAATCCTTTGAGCTAGCCAAGCTTTCATCCAAATGGCTTATTACAAAGAGCTGGCACACCTGAACTTTGGCATAGACAAATAAATCCCAAAACAGTAAATGGAAACCACATTTGGCACTGGAGGTTTGTCAAGAGAAGTTTGTAGTCATCAGGAAACAAGATTTTGGATTTTTTTTCCTTAGTGGCAGGAAATCATTCACTGGACACATTTACTCCAACTGCTGTGGTTTTTGCAATGAAAATATAGGTGATGTTGAGGAGAAGGTTCTCTTTTTGGTTTTTTTTTTTAAACGTTTCACAATCTTCAGGATCCCAGAAGCGCTAAAAGCACAGCAAGAGTTACAGTTATCCCAACAGTGATAACTTAATTGCATTTGTCGGCCTCCCTCTTTGAACTTTGAACTGCTGGTTTGTGGCATCATGGTCCAAAAGGATTTAGATCTGACTTTTGTGTGGCTACAATAAATTATACCCAAGTATCTGAGCAATGCCTGGAATCTTATCTTGAAGGCAGGATGAGGCATCTCACTTAAGGGATGGTATAAATTTGGAATAAGAATCTTTCCTGAAACCAGCATTTCGGACTAGGTAGAAAAGATTGCTTTTTCCTTTGCAATAGGTTGAATTATAAGAAAGTCAATAATATGTCAATCAACTCATTAATTTCCTGAACTATTTCCTGAAAAAAATGGCTCATCAGAACCTCTTAAAGACAGGACTAAACAAATCTGTGAAGTCAGAGGCTTCACATCTGTGAAGTACCTGAAATCCATTTGGACTGCTCGGCTCTTTCCATTGTTTCTAAATAGCTTTATGTATTTGAATTGGAAGAATAAAGTTCTAATAGACTAGAGGCAATGCAGTTTTCATCATTAATTGGTCTAAGTGACATGCTACCCACTGCTTGATCACTAGCTTTGTGTTTAAAATTAGTGGTGGAGTTTTACCATTCTGACAGTCTCAGCCACACTTTGTGGTAAATGAGATAGTTCTGTTCATGGTTTTGAATAATTCTGATCTGTACCTTTTACATACATGTGCTCAAAATGTGAGTCTTGATGGTACATATTATATCTTCAAAAACAGTCCTAAGATAGGTACGACTACAGAATTATTACATTACTTTGCCAATGGATATAAGCATCTGAAAGGCGTAGTAAGCTCAGGCTTAGACACTTCGAAATATTGTTTTTCCTATCAGTTTATGTCTGATTACAATCTCCAGGCATGGCCTGATTCTAATCTCTCTTACAACGTGAGTTTCCAGATGTATCCCAGGGTTTTCACTGGGTTATTCATACAAGAAAAATTGGTCTGTGATACACCAACTTTCTGATTATACAGGGCCCAATTCAGTTATAAATGTTTAAAACCAGCCTGATTCTATTAGCTGCCAATCTGTAGTGCTGTGAGAGGATAATCAGACCCTGAAGATTCATCTCGCCCTTTTGAAAAATTTTGCTACCCACACTGTTAGGTCTCTTAATCTTGCCAATATATTATTTTGCCTGCAATGGGTTAGGTGTGTGAGAGCAACTTTTAGTCATGTCCGATATTTTAGCCATGATTAAATTTAGAAATGTTCTTCAGTTGCACAGGTTTGGGGTACGTGGGCAACTCACATTTTGGACGATTACTGAACTGCAAACCTTGCTTTTCTCAGTATTTCAGTCTAGTAAAAGGTGCTGAAGTAATAGAGGTTTTTATAAAATACCTTACATTATGGGCAGCTTTCGGTACAATGGCTTGGGTTTCTCACATCCATACACATTGACTTAACATCCAGTTACTTAGCTGTTAATGCTCATCTACTTGTTCATCTTTAAAATAAAGTACAAATAAACCTAAATGTGTAATATGCAAATAAAGACTAATCGGACAGACTCAGACTTCTCTTACACCTGCTCAAACTGACTGACTTCAGCAAGGGTTGTGTAGGTGCAAATGAGGGCAGATTTGCCTCTGAATTTTTGCACTGCTCATAATGACACTTCCCTTTGCCTGTGTAGTGTAAAATCAAAGACTCGTTTTTGTAAAATTTAATAAGAGACTGACATTTGTAACTGAATTCCAGCACACGAGTCTCCATGTTTTCCTCCTACTTCAACATGTATTCATATGCAAAGCAAAAGAACACATCAAAGTGACACAAACAGCATAAGAAAAATCTGTCTACAAAATCCTGCACCAGCTGCTACTCTTACATGTTTTAGATTAGAGTCCAGAGAGTGCTAAGGCTGGACCACCGCAGGAGAAACAGCTAGGGGACACTGGGAATGTTCCCATGCACAGTATTAGACAAACACCTGGGTCAAATTAATCTAGGCTTATCCACTGTGAAAATTCACAGGATTTAATGACTTTTCTTACCTGTGAAGGGGTGGTCTAGTCGTGGGACTTCTGTACAGAGTCTGATGCAGAGAGACAGATTTCAGAATTTTGTGTGTTAATGTTAAAAACCAAAATCCATAGTAAGAGGCAAACAGGTGGGAGCTAACACACAGCAAACAGAAAAAGATAGCAAAGGTATGAATTCCTCAGTTTTCATTCATTTTTGTGTTTTGAAAAGCAACTCAGATGTTACTGAATCAGTTTTCAAAAGAAAACTATTCTTATGGTTAGGGGGAAAAATAATATAGCGGATTCTTGCTGTATTCTGTAGGATTATTTTATTCTAGGAAAACAGAACGATACATGTGTGATGTCTGTACTTCCATGTAGTTAGTTTAAAAGCTTTTCCCCTATTTATAGCTTCGACTACTCTACGCAAAGACACTTCGTTATAAGAAAGTTCTCTATTTTCTCCAAGCTTGGTCACTCTGTATCTTCTTTTGAAGTTAAACTATTGAACAGGATTGTGCTGTACTTCAAGCTTCTTCAACCAGGACACAGCAGAACCAACAGAGAGGTGATATGGATCCATCCATTTGCAAAACAAAAGCTTGGCTGTATCACGTTATTTTAAGAACACACTTCAAATACATCAATAGTCCCATTAGCTGTCATGCATAAAGAGAGGTAATCAGCAGGTTTCCTAGCTCCAACGCTGCAGTTAAAATAGCTTTGGATTAGGGTTTGTTTGTTTACTTTATCCATGCATTAGTCTTTGATAACAATGCTACAAACAAGACTGTGCTTGTCTGCTATATGGAGATGGATGAACTGGCTGCCTCCGAAACAAGGCCAGGAATTCGACAAGATAACTTGAGGGAAATCAGAAAGTAACTGGAATTTTTACAGGGCTTTTTCTACACTACTGATATCTCCTAACGTTATTGGACTGCTAGCTGGAGCCGCTCCCTGGCTTGGTGCTTATATTGCTGAAAGACCAGTGGGTACCTCGGTGTTCTCAGCTGGCTCCCCCAACATAAAGTGTTTTAATGTGGCCCACCACAGCCAGCAGCAAGCTCTGCTGTGGTGTAGTGTTGCTGCTGTATCTGTAGTGATAAAGCAACAGTCTTCCCGCAGCAACAAGACTGTTGCCTTGTCATTACAGGTAAAGCAAAAGTCTTACCAGTAAGACTTTATGTCGATTAAATATTATACTTAATCTGACATTTGCATACATATTTGTCTGTCAGTATATCAGATAGAAGATTTGTTTTTTGTTTCCTGTTGTAAATGAGCACATCATCAACCTATCAACACAAAAAATAGAAATGAGGAAGAGGGACAGAGAAAATGAAGTAGTTCCAACAAAACAGTAATCTGAATAAACAATGAAGTTAGAGGGTAGGCAGAAAAGTTTAAACAAATGTGTTATGCTTTGAAAGAATGAAGATTTGAGGTTTGTAAATTACTACAATTTAATACAACTCAAAAAGCAACTTGAACACTTAAATCTGTAGTTGCATATAGAACACATAATGTGGTACGTAATGATTAAATGCATAATTGTCAAGAAACGAACTCCTAAAGAGAGCACTGCAGGACCCTGCCACCGTTGCTGTAGTATATGAAATATGGGAGGAAGGAGAATTATGTGATTCTCAGGCATGGAAGAAGAGAATACTCGGAAAGTTCTATAGCCTGACAAGCACTGCAGACCAGTATGAACTACTTGCACCATGGCAGGAAGTTGAGATGATGTGGTAGCCCTCTGGGAAGAAAACAGACGACCTTTGGAAATGCATAGGTAAAAACATCAGCATGTTGGCCTTTATGTTGATTTCTAGGGCCTGGCCCTTACAAAGTTACGAATAAAAAATCCCAAAGGAAAAGGATGAAGCAGGCATGACAACAATTGTGGGGAAAATAATTTGTAATACTTGAAATAACATTAGAGAGATATGATATATGGGAATACCACATGAATAAAACATGACATTAGGCCGGAGTTCTTTTTTTCCCAGATGTTGCTTTGCTAAATCATATGGGCAGTTTCAGGATACACAGTACACAATGCACAGCCTGTTAAAGGCAATGATGACATAATATTAGTCCTTCTGGTACTTCTCCACTGTGTCTGTTCGGCTCTGCTAGCCTTGGCTGCACGCTGAGGAGAGTCTGACAGACATCGAGGAAAATGAAAACTGCGTCTCTCACCATCATCGACTACATGTCAATGTCACAGTGTGGCCTGACCTCTCGAAACAATGTCGGCAACCTGCTGGACTAAAGAAAAATGGACACCTTACAGAAATACAGTGTATTAACAAGAGTGGTAATGACTTTTACTTGGATCAGAAGGGCCAAATTGTCAGTTAGAGACTTAAAAATTAATTGTTTATGTTCTACAAAATATTCCCAGCTACAGTAAAATGTCTGATACAACTCCACTGACTTCAAGGAAGCTGTGCTAATTTATGCCAGGTGAAGATGCTGATGGCAGTGATGAAACAGGATAAAGAAAGTTAGTATAGTTTGAAAGTGGAGTAATGTAACGAGAGACAATAATAAGCACACCAAGTTATCTGATGTGCTGTAGAAGGACAATAACATTAAGTTTAAACAACATGCTGACTAATATGTCTAATTCTGAGCATATTATTTTCAGAATTGATTTACATCTTCTAGTTACCACTTCATCTCTCTTGCTATGGAAATCAATCTCTGCCATTTTTCTCCTTTTATAGTCTAATTTTTCCTTCTTTGTCCAGCATTATCAAACTATGCCACAAATTCAATTATGCTGTTGTGGTGCCAAAACCTGTGGTCCTGGCAAAATGTATCATGCAGCACATCTAGGTAAGTGAATTAAAAAAGCATCTGAGCAGGTATCTGGTATGTGTCACTGTTCATTCTTCCATAATAAACTATGTTCTCCTTCTCATTCATTTGTCAGTCATAGTAACTAAAGATTATTATTTGCTGTATGTACGTGACACCAGCAATTTGCAAAGTCTGTTAGCAAGCAAATCAGGTTAGAATGACAGAGTGAGAAATTAAGCAGAAGTCTGATGTAATTAGCTGCAACAATCAGTGCTCTAATTTCTGATTTATTGTTTCCTGTTTTCCTGCTACTTTCAGTCCATGGATACTGTATGTGCTTCATATAGGTCAAACAATTGCCTTATCAGTCCTGGCAAACCAAGAGGTCAGAGTTAACAATATTTATTTAAATATGCAGGATGCTTCCCACTGCAATTAGGAAATAACTATTACTAATAGGTCTTTGGTGCTATTTCCTCATTTATACAACTTCGTAAAGAAATAAAGGTGACAGGGAATTCAGATTTCAGTGTTTTCTTAAATCTTTCTTGCTGATAGATTTACTTGACTAGTAGCATTTTGTTTTGTTAAACTGGCCACATTGAATTCCACCAAATGACAATGTGACAACAAGATATTAATGTGAAATATTCACATTTATGTATATCAGTTTAATAACAGTGGACATGTGTCGTATTTTGCATTATGTAATGCCAGATGTTAAAAAAACCCCACTGTCCAGGTCTTGGTCCCTCTGAAATCAATGAGAGCTTTGCTCCTGACTGTAATGGGATTACGATGTGGCCCTATAAATTTATTCTGGCTGCCTTTTTCACAATGTACAGAGTTCAAGGTCTTTGGATGAGCAATCCCTTTTAGTAATCCAGGACTGTGCATACTTTACTCTTACACAGTTCTTGCAATTCCAGTAGGAATACACATGACTGCTTGTTTTGATTTGAAATACGCACAGTAAATTGTGCATCTCACAAGAAATATATTTACTGTATGTATTCAGCACTTCAGGTAACAGGAACGCCTTCATAAATAATGAAGCTAGGAAAGACCCTCAGAGGTCATCTAGTCTGGCCTCCAAACTATTCCCCAAAACAAACTAGAACTAAAACACTCCTGACAGAAGCCGGCCTAGCCTACTCTTTTAAAACTCCAGAAATGGAGATCCCACACTCTCCTCATGTAATCTATTCCACTGTCTACTCCAGTACCCTTATGGAGAGATAACAGGGGGAAAATTACAACCTAAATACCCTTGCTTCAAATTAACCCCTTTACTTATTTTCCTTCCTATAGTAGACACAGAGAGTAATTTAATATCTTTTTTCTTTGGAGTAATATTTTACATAGCTATGCCATGTCTTTTCTTAGCCTTTCCTTCTCTAAAATAATCCTTTGTAGCTGTTATTCCTTGAAATTCATGTTTTCTTGACCTTTGATAATTTTTTTATTCTATGCTGAATCCTGTCCAACTTTGCTAGAGCAACTGCAAAACAGGGTGCGGTACATACAGCTCTTGTGTTTACACTTCGCATTGTGATATTTGCTTTATTGAAATGTTAAGACACTTTTAGCTCAGGTGATACACTATAACTTCCAGATCATTTTCTGTAGGACTGCTATCTAGGCAAGCCATTTCTCACAGGGTATTTACGAAGCTGATTGTTCCTACTTAAATGTTTTATTTGTCTGAATTGAATTGCTTTCTGTTTATTATAACTTCTTTCTCCCATTTGTCTTGCTTACTTTGAATTCTAGCCTTGTCCTCCAAAATGCTTTCACTCCTCTCAGTTTGGTACCATATAAGAATTTAATAAACTCACTGCCTATTGTGCCACCCAAGGCAGTAGTGAAAAGACCACACAGTACCAGACTCAAGACAGATTTCAGTAGAACCCTAGTTGACACTGCCTTTCAACATACTGTTTTCCAGTTTCTTCTGCACCTTCATTACAGCAGTGTCAGGTAAAAAATTTATTGTCCTGTTTATTTTTTGGTTGGTTTTTTTTTTTCCATTGAGATTAAGTTGTATTGAAAACAGTATTGACTGTTTTAATGAAATGAAGATAGAGTACATTGTTTTTGGCTATCACTGGTTAATCTTTTAAGTGCTTAGAAATAACTAATTTGTTTATTTTTCAACAGTCTGAAGCCAGGCTAGCTCCTCCATGTTTCCCTGGCTCTCCGTTTCCCACTTTTGGGAATAAGGACCATGTTTGTCTTTTTCTGGTGCTTCAGAACATTGACCTTTGCAGATTCTCTACTTTCTAGTGATTCTAGGATTACTTCACCACTTAACTATCTATGTGAAGCCCTATATAAGTCACTGCAGCCTGAGCTTTTACCCTGTTGTTCCCAATGTCAATCACAGAACTCTCATAATCTCAGAGAACTACTTTTTGTGGACCATGAAGAGTATTAAGCGTTTTACCAACCTTGGCATTATCTAGCACTCCTAACAGTACTGTTGGCTTTTCATCCCTGTCAGCTACCAGGCTATCTCACTGCTTACCAAATTTAGCTGCTAGGAGAAGAGCCACCTACTCTCAACCATTGGGCAACACTTCTTTGTGAGGGCAAGTTCTGAAGTCAGCTGTCTGAGCCCCAGGGCAGTGTTGGAAAGGACGAGCCACGACTGCAGCACACTGCAGCAGCAGATTTAGGATGCAGGTGATATCAAGGAGCTAATATTCTCTGGGCTTGAACTTTACCATGTTGCACCTGCTGCCTGTAGACTTTTGTAACATTGGTCCACCAAAGGGTGCACCAGAATGGAGGGAAAAGGAGTGAGGGAAGAGGAAGAACATAAAATGAAAACTGGCAGCAATATCAATTGCAAAGACTGTTTTCTGGATATAGGAAAGGAAGAATACTTCAGCTAAAGAATATGTCACATGGAATATTTTTGAAAAAAAATTTGCACTAGGACAACTTAAAAAGTAAAGTTTGAACTTAAATATGGGAAATTATGGATGGATGGAAGACTGTGGAAAACTTCAGAGATTAGGTTTTACTGATCTATTTTAAGTAGTTCTTATAATCAAACTTTAGCTATTTTGTCTTTTCAGCTTTTTAGCCCATTTCAGTTTGAATGAACTAAAAAGAGTGGTTTACATTTATTTATTGGCTTCTTGGACTGTAAACATCTCTCCTGTTCCTATTAGTGTATTACTCCGTGTTTCTCTGCAAAGGTTCCTGTGCGGACTGAAGGCTGCACTCGCAAGGTGAAGTTTCATTCTCCAGCTGAAGGGAACTCTGTGTCAGTTCAGACTTTCTAAGTATTGTCCTCTGTAATTTATTGACTTGTTTTTAACTTAATTTTCAAATCCTTACTTTTCTTCCATTTTTTTTCATAATGCTTCTTCTCCTTGAAGTATACTTGCACAGACTGGGTTACAAAGTTGAAAATGAAAGTTGCCCAACAGTTTTTCTCAACGTTTTGTAAAATGGGTGAACACACAGGCTGAGAACTTATTTATAAGCTAATGTTACCCAGATTGAATTTTTCTTTTGTGTGGTTACGATTTCCTTTGGATTTGGTCTTGTTCCTATTGCTATCAATGGGAAATCTCCCATAAAGTTAAAAGTGTGTGGAATAAGGTCTTTAAAAAATTGTATTGAAACATGACATGGTTATAAATGCTGGTAAAACTTCCAAGAGTGATCTTTATCAGCCCTAAGAATCCAGGATTGATCTGCACCAACACATACTTTCTGAAAAAGGGCAATGCACTGAAATATCACAAAATCCTTCCCTGTCATTCATCCTCCTGAATGTTAAGAGAAATGTGGAGTGCTTATCGTGAAACTCATGCGTTCAGGATGGGTAGCCATCCATGGAGCATATGTGTGCAGTTAGATTCCATTCAGGAACGTTCAGGAGCTTTCTATGGATACCTTGAACGCTGGGGTGTGGGCAGCCATCTCCGTCCCTGGGTTGCGATGTGAGCATTGGCAATGGCCTGACCTCAGACTGGGCCATGACCTGAGCGCGCACCAGGAAACTCGCCCGCACCAGAAAAGAGGGAGCCGTCGTGCCTTCCAGTTGTGCCTTCCAGTCTGCACGGTGAGGGAGGCAGGGTCCCAGAGCACAGCAGCCTCACAGTTTACGCACAGACATATAACTGCAAGCTAACGTAGTGCATTACCTTCTCTTTTTGTCTATTCTAACACTCACTGTCTGAGCATTTCTGGTCACTTCTTCAGTTTCTACTTGTTTCTGATTTACCATTGCTAATTCAAATGCTTGCAACTTTGGAAACTTATGAGTATTACTTACTAGTCTTGCATGTCAAAGCACATCATAAACATGAAAAGCCTAATTCATTGTTATTCACACATCAAAATTTGGGTAAAAAGGGACAGCACAACTAGAACTTAGCTGTGAAATATGTGTGTGTGACGGTACTATGGGAAAGTATCACTGTGCTGCTTTGCTGGTTGTCATTCAAGGATATAGGAAAATACCTTCAAGCTTCCTGGAATCACAGAATAAACCACTGTGAGAGCCAATATAGAGCTGAAGAATTTTATTTCCTGTGACTGACAGTTCTTTACAAATTAACATTAGCCAAATATTCAGCTAATATCAATAATTATAGCTTCCCAGAAGCCAATTTACACCCCCTTACAGTAGATTAAGATAGCTGTAGGATATCATAAAGATAAAAGACCCACTGATATAAAATGTCCTTTCACTATATCAGGCTGGTCAAAATGTAAGGAATTGTTTTCTGCAAGAAAAATAGCTTCTTGGCCAGTAAACATTGTTGTCAAGAAAATCCTTGCCAAAACCCCTCTTTTTAAATTTAAATTAGTTCTATAGTATTTTTTAACAACTTTGTTTCTTTATCTGCATAATGCAGTGGTCTGTGGCCTTGGGGTTCTTGTGCTCTACAATCTTTGTTCCCCAAAACTGAAAGCCCTGGCACATTGGGTAAAAGCTCATTAAACAGAGAAAATTAGGGATGCATATAATCAAATCATAAGTTCTATGGTACATTCCTGTGATCTGTGACACTTTTAAAAGAATGTCAGAGGTTATGTAGAACAAAAACTGTAAAACTCCCTAATTGCTTCTGCTAAAGGTTCCTGTGAGTCTGATAGAGTCAGGGCTTCTTGTAGACACCCATAGAGCAGAGCACCTGGGAACGGAGACAGAGGAGCGCTGAGTGAACAGCTGATCTGTTGCTTTCCACATCCAGCCCAAATAGCAAGTCCTTCGGTCCATCCTGAAGAACCTCAAAGTTACCAAAGCATGTATTTAACATTATGAAATGAAACTCTAAGGGTAAGAATATCTCAAATCATAAGCAGCATTAACTGCATTGGGAGTGTCATTGTCATCAGATTATATGATTTTGAAGCACAAAGATCCACAAATACGAATGTCAATTGTGCACTAACAGTCAGCTCATCAAATACATAGCGTTTCTACTGCCATGGACTGAAAGTGCCAAGAATTAATATTTTGGCTTCCAGTTAAAAAAAGGAACACTTAAGACTTGCTGACTCCACTATATTTATGCTCTTGGTTAAAGTAGAAGCTAAGCACATTCTTCGATGTTCTGAGGAATTAGTAATATTTTTAAAAAGAAATAAGTAATTATTTCAGCAAAATTAACAGTTTCTACATTTCCATTCATAGCCAGTTATTTGCAGCAAATGTAAATCTAATGTGACATTTTGAGTATAGCACTTAAATTAAAACTTTGTGGCTGATAATCATTGCCCAGATTACTAATACTAGATATTAGTTTAATTTTCTACAATTTCAGGAGTGTCAACCCAGCAGTATTAACGCTCTGCAATCATCCTAATATTTATGTCCTCCAAATTTTTAGTGGACTAGTTTTGGGGTTTTTTTTTCCCCCAAAAGTGAGTTAATCTTACTTATTTGATTCAAAATATTAATGCTAATTTTCTTTGTCAGTTAATTTGGGGGTAGAAAATATAAGCTGGGTTCAGTCCCCCTTGTTTGATAATTTAATACCGATATTACTTACATTATTAGTTTTACTGGTAAATCAAGGAGCAAGTTGTCGGAATCCAGCTGTGACCCCAGGGCAGGAACTTTCTGCCGGCTGTCACCTTCTGACAGTTGGGGCTGTTAATTACCTCCAACAGTTGGAGCACAAGCACCTCTCTGTCTGCCAGCTGGCAGCCTCCGCCTCACACTGGCAGCCCGAGAAGATTTAGAACCTGTAACAAAAGGCTGCTATGTAAACAGTTTATTGTATAATACACAATGGCAGCAGTAGACCCACGTCAGGAATCAAAGGTAGTCTCGGCGCTCATGGGTAGTTAAGACTGGAAACTATGCAAGCCCCTGCTTGCCTCTTTCCATCAGTCAGTGGACAAAACCTTAAGTCCAAAGTGAAACAGTACGAGCTAAGGCTTCTCCGACTCTGAATACTGGGATCTAAGTGTCCGGACTGTTGTGGCACTGTTGAACTATACCGATTACTTTAACAAATGAAATTAACACAGCAAGACTTTAATTGCCTGGTGACATGCCAGTCACCAGCCAAGAGGAACTGCAAAAATAATTTTTGAGGTTTTCTTCTCAGAAAACAATGCAGACTTCATGAGCACATTGTCAGGTCCCCATGAGTCCTTAAAGTGGCACAAATGTCCCCCGAAGCTTTAGCTGACATATATCAAGGAAAGACCTCAGGATTACACTGCTGAGGGAGCGGTGTTGCTGTGCTGTGTATGAAACTTGGGAGCTGCTCAAAGGGTGTGAGAAGTAGGCTCCTTGTTCCAAATTCACGAAGGGATTTTGATACGGCCATAACCACTCAGAGCCTGCAGCTAAACCTGTGTCGGAGCCAGGCAAAGGGAAATGCCCAAGCAGTGACTTGCATTTCAGCTTCTGGAAGAAGTGATTTCACTTTACTTGCCAATGGTTTGAGTTTAGAAAACTGGACCACGCTAATCAGGGGTCAAAGAAGGTACCCAAACCATTTTGTTAGCTTCAGTGGAGTGGTTAGAGCACTTGCCGAGAGGCAGAATTGGATTGCTGTCCATCCCAAACTGGAGAATGTTCAAGCCCCCATTTTGCCTGGAGAGCAGTCTGATAATTTCCAGGCAAGCTTGGGCCCCCAGAGACCTAGAATTGCAAAACTGACAAAATCAAATAGAACAAGAAGGAACATAACTATGGACCAGGATGAGACAGTCTTCCTTGGCCCAGAGGTGTTCTGGATCTGATCCTGCTTCTCTGTAATGTTCAAGTATTTTATGTGCTGATTGCTTGCTGCACTAAGCACAGAGTTTCTGCAACAAAAATTTGTAGAGATTTCCAGTCCTGAGGTAACAAAAAAATCACGCATTATCTCACAAATTCCAGTTGTGTGTATATAAATTTGAGTTGAATATCTATAGGTAAGGAATATTCCCTACTGTTAGGTTTACGTATCCAATTTAAGAGTGTTCAGACATCTGCTATCCCTCTGTCATACTTAGGTAAAGGATATTAATACCGGTGGCAAGCCAGTAAATGGTATCATTAGAACAGTTGAAATCATTCTGTAGAAACAAGTGGAGTAGTAAACATCACATATCAGTGTAGGAAATATGTGAAAAAGGAGATTTATAGCAAAGTTATTGCAGTGTAAATGTTTTAAAGGAATCATTACAGGACATCCTTTCTCTCTCTCTCTCTCCCTGTATCTTACTAGGTTTTTAGTCAGAGTCAAAATAATCCATTCATACCTCACTACAAATATTATTTCTTACATGGAAATGAAATTTTATGTCAGTGGTACATTTTCCATAGATGTCACAATATAGTTTATTAAATTTATTCTAAGAAAGATTAGAGTTTACGTCCTTTGAAAAGACCACTATAGAAAAGGAACAAGTCTCAGCTTATAGAACAAAATTACTGTTGAACTAGCAAGCCTTCGGGGTTTCTACAGCAGAAGTGAGCCTGATTTCCCTAGTGTAAATGCAGCTCCCAGAGTTTTCAAGTATTTCACCTAGCTCGTCTTTTAGATAGACTTCAGTATAGAGTTTGCTTTTGAATAGATTTCAGAACAGGAATGGAAACAGCTCTGTCCCCTCCATTCCTTGCAGACAGAGGGAAGTTTGAGCCACAATAAACTGTACAGGACAAGGGGAGGCTGAGCTATCAGCTTCACAAAAATTAAGAATAGCAGCGCAAGCACCATGTGCCTGGTCTGCTGACTTCCAAAAGAGTCTAAGCCTCCTAGGCTGGAGATGTCCACATTATTTTTAAAAAGGAAACATCTGGGAATGGCTTTTATATCACTCCAGAGCATGCAGTTTCACTCCTGTGCTTGCAATTTGTGTATTCCTGACAGCTGTTTCAAAGCTACAAGCTTAATTATGCTTAATCTCACAATATCCATTTAGATCAAATGGCTGCTGAGGTAGGATGTAGAAATTGTGGTTTTGGCTGCAATCAAGCTTCCCAATATTTATACCAGTACAAAAAGGAGCCAGTGACTTTGTCCAGTGACTTCAATACATAACACTGGAAGGATTCCTAAAATGCATGTGTTCTCAGGTTTCAAAATTAATGTATAAGAAAGACAAAAATGACTTTAAATCAGCATTTCATATGATTTATAAGTATGAAGCGTTGCTTATAAATTCTCAATACATTACTATTGGAGGATGCTTTGCAAACGACGCCCAGAAATGCAACCAGTTGCCAATATAAAGAAAGCCTGCCTTCACCACTAGCTGAGCTAAAGCGAGTTCCATTTCCTTGCATTCTCCTCTCAAAAGTTGTGGCAAACCTTCTGACAGTTCCCATTCGTGCAGACAGTTCCCCTCTCTCACAGTTAACTTCTTCACGGCTGGCCCACCAGTCACATCTGCCCCGTGTTGCCACATCACAGGGATGCTCCCTTGAAGTCAGGGAAGTGTCAGCAATACATACCTGGTGTCTGTCACCAGCAGTCAAGCTATCAGATACCTGACTGGAGCGAAGCCATTTTAAAGTAATTTTACAAAATTTGCTATGAATTTCACAGATCAGAAGCACCCTGACAGTATTTCATTTTTTCTTTTCATTTGAATAAACCTCTATTTTAATATGCAGTGAAAATAGCAAACTTAGAAGTAAGTCAGAGTAGGTGTTTTTATTATATTTTAACACATTATTTAACATTTTCTAAAAAGGATATATTTTCAGCGAATCTATGTCTTCTAACCATTTTACTTGTAACAATCATTAAATTACAATTTCTTTTGCTTGAAGATTTCTGTATTCCCCTCTCCTTTCCAAAATATATTTAATTTGATTTCTGCTGGAATGTTTCTACTAGGAGGTCTTTATGGTAGCTTCAGCTGTTTCATAATTTCGTTGAAAAAATTCATAGTATTTTGCTCATTACATATTTCTTTTTTTTCTTTCTTTTTCCTAAAATGACCAGATATCACAGTCTGTTTCATAGATACAGTGCTGGGTTTTTAAGATGCTCTGATATTTAAGCTCTTTCAAATTGCTTAAAATTTCCATTTTCACATTTTCATTCACACAATTTATTTTCTGTTTGAGGGCTGCTTTTTAATAATGACAACTGTCCCTGTCTCCATCCTTTCTTTTTGCCCCGTATTCCTATCAGTTGTATCTTTGCACAAACATTACGTGTTTGCTACATTCCTGTTTCACACTGAACCCTTCTTGTGGCTAATTTCACGTGTGTGAGTGGTCCCACCTAACTCCATTGCTTTGCTGAAACTCATCACGGTGCTGCTAATGACACAGAACCGTGAGCGCAGGGAGCACGCGTGTCCCTTGGCACTCAGTGTCCGAAGCCTGTTGTAACCTGTTGCGTGACAGCCCTGCGACGTGAGTGAGCCTGGTGGCCTGACGGTCCTGTTTGATCAAGACATTAAATTGTGCACTTGAGATTGGAGGAGATGTGGCCTGCGGGGGAGGGATCCCTTCCTTTCCCTTCTTTTTGTGATTTCCAGCACCACAGAGCATAGGGAAGTGAAGAAGAGAGAGGTTCAGGAGGAAGAGGCATTGCTCAGACTTTCTTTGATCTGCTCCAGGTGAAGCTTTTCTGACCCAGGGAGAGCAGATCAAAGAAAGAAGCCAGAATACAGAGCACTCGAGTATTTCACAACTGCAGAAAATACTGCCACAAAAGTGCCCCTTTTTATTTTGAAACTGTGCTCACCTTACATATAACCTGTCATGGCACTTATTACTAAAACCAGATGATCACAAACTATTGATGATTTTATATACCTCTGTCAGGAAGGCATTAGCTATACAGTGTCTCAGATAAAAAAACCTGTGACTGGCACATGTAGAGTGCAGTAAAACCAGCAGAAACAAATGATAAGAAGTTGCACATCTATTTTATTTCTAAAAATATCCTTGCTTAAGAAGATCCTAATTTCAAATCTTCTGTAATCCAGTGATTAGTAGAAGACTTCTTTTGATCATTAGAAAACCCTAACTCTCTTAATAATTCAGTCAGAGGCAGCAAACAAACTGTTGTGTCACCATCTTCTTCAGTCTGCAGTACTGAGCAGTCTTTAAAGAGCAGAGCAGTGTAACCGAGTAACGCCTAAATCCTGGTCGCAGTACATACGTCGTACTAAGCTATGTGCTACACGCTTTATAGCCATAGTTAGATAACTTTCTGCCCCAAAGGGGCCTCTAGACAGTGCTTGTCCCTGTGATCAACTTTCCGTGCTGCGAGCAGTCCCACTCATCTCCGTCGACTCTTTGCGGTCCTTACCGAGATTTCTCACCGCGCTTGCCCATCCCGGGTGGGACGTGCCTTCGGCACCAGCCACGGGAACAAACCCTTTGCTGAAAAGTGGCAAAAGCCTTGCTTCTGTGGTTTGCTCTTTATTTTTTTCATGTCCGGAGCTCAGGGGTGGCAGTGGCAGCGGGAGGGAGAGCCGGTTCCCCTCGGAGCCAGAGAGAAGGGTGCCATCTACTGAGGCACTCACATCGGCTGCGCTCAAAAACCTCCCAGCTGTGCGCCGAGCGGGAACGTGCGAGAAGACCAAAGCAAATCCACGAATCTGATGACACTTGTTAAATGGAGTATTTTGGGAAAAGTCGCGCTTGTCCAAATTGCTAGGTTATTCCATTCGCCGTGTGCGAAGGAGGAGTGAGCAGCTTTATGATGAGCAGGAGTCTGGTGCAAAAGAGCATTTTGGCATGTATGCTTTAAAATCACACAATTCACTATAAAAACCTGACATTTACACAGTTATAGCATAGGATGAAATGAACAGTTATAATGTAGTCATTTCAGTTGTTAACCCTGAATTTACCCTCTGTATTTTTGCGGAATCCGGAGTTTCTATTAAGCCTTTGTTAAAATCCCGTTCCTGCTGATGGCTATACGGTGAATTATCATTCTATGCCACGCATGGAATCTCAAACCCATTTTTCTGGAAATAGATTACAGAACTATTTCTGCTAATACTTTTATCCGATACTACAAAATACATCGTGGTGACTTTGTGTTTAATGAGGATCACAAATAAACAGTGCATTTTCCCCTTGCAAAAACATTTTTAAAAGTTGTCTTCGAGTACTTTGGTCGGTATGTTTGTTTCAAAAGCCAGGTCTGTATTTTGCGGAACAGACTCATTTCATTATCTGTTGCTGTCTGTCTTTAATGAGAAAAGGGCACTAAAGACGCTGAGAGACAGAGCAAATACCATTACACGTGACTGTGAATAAATCACGGGCTGTGTGTAAGCCCAACACATGCTTTCTGTTCATAATCCACAGGGGAGTGTACTAATCATGCATTTTTACTATGTATCCAAACATTTGACCAGGTAAAATTATTGGAGATGTCAGGGAAAAAGATATATTTGCTGTTCTTACTTTCACCTCATCTTAGAACATAAAATCCTGTAAATAAAAGCTAATCTTGACAAATCATGCAGAAAAAGTCAAAATCAAGTTGTCAAAGTAATAAACAGTCCAATACAGCTGACAGGTTTCTTTGTAACAAAGTAACATACACGTCAGATGTAAAAAAGATAGGCTGAGACCTAAATGTACTGGTTTTGAAACAAGAACAAAAAGTTCTTATTCCCAGCATCCTATACAACTGATCTGCGATAAAGTTCAAAAGGAATTTATCATCTTTTTTTCCTAAATGTTTTTCATCAACCTCGCCTGATTTAAGAATTTATTGCAGTCTTATAGACAGCAAAAGCAGAGAGGAGCACTGGCCAATAACTGTGCAGGCTTTGGGGGATTTTTTTTGTTTATCAGTGAATGACAATTGTGTTTGGAAATGGTTCAAGCTTATGCTGTTGTGTCTTTGTCATTCTTACCACCAGATTATGAAATAAATGTAGATTTTCAAATACGGATGTAAACATCGTGACTGTGTTTGGTATCAACAGGTATTTATGGCAGATCAAATTGTTTTCTGATGTTTTTGGACAGATTTTACAATCAACAGGTTAAGTCAACAGGAGTTGTGAATTATATCTGAATGGTATTTATAAACAAAAGTCAAATTTGTGCATGCAGGAGGATATTGAGAAGTTTGAATAACACTGTCAACGTCTGCTGCCAGTATGGTCTTCCTCCTCCCCTTTACTACTCACTGGTAGGGTTCTTTCTTTGATATTTGTAAGGCTCTAACCAGGTATGTGTGGACTGATTTGCGCTTCCAAATAAAACAGAGCCCTGCAGTTGTTATTCCAGAGGTCACCCACTGGTAAAAGTCCTTTCTTTTCTGATCTTCCTAGTGTATTGCCACTTCTTTAGTGCAGCTAAACAGCATTCAGAATATTTAAAGCCAAGTTCAAGTTTCTGTAAAAGTGCCTGGAGAACACCAATTTAATTTATAAGCAGTATGGCATAAGCGTTTCTTGGTCTTTGTTATCATGGACTACAATTTTGCAACAGGTGATTGAACACTCTTTTCTGAAAAAGCATTGAAGAAAGAAGAGTTGAGCTTATCTGATCAAAACTTTAAGTGGATTCTTTTTCTTTTCCATCCTTATTTCTGTATTATTGCACTTTATAGAGTTTCTGAGCTCCCTGAGGCCCCGTTGTGGCAGTCACCAAACAGAAATGCAACAAAAAGCAGTACCTATTCAATACACCTTGTAATGATTTGTTGGGATTTTTTTTAAGCATTGCCTGCACCAGAAGTGTGAAGAGTCATCACAGGTTTAATGCAATCTGTCTGGCCTACCTTGAGAGAAAGATGTCAAGAAGTCATAGTCTGGCCATTATCAAATGATATTTTTAATAAATTGCTTTGAAATTTTTTGATAAGCAGAAAACAATGAAGAAAACATTGTCCTCACATGTCACTTGAACAATATCCACATGAACTTTGTGGCCTATTGCATGCATGGAGGGCTATGAATCATGAATTCCAGTATTTTAACTCCTGCTTTTATATTTAGTCATTGTTTGGCTTTGGGCACAGAACTTCACATTTTGTATATTTAAGAAAAGGGAGAGATGGCATTAGTGTACTTACCCACCTCCCCTTTTAAGAGATGATCAGTTAATGCTGCTACAACACTTTGAAGATAGGCTCTGCAGAACTTAAATACGATTAGACATTTATACAGATAATAAAACATCCATACTAACCAAGGATAAGATACGGGGGATTTAAAATATTCAAGCTTCCTGGCATAACTAACTGCTTGAGATTAGGAGGGAAACCTTTCCTACAGGCAGGTTATTACTCAGGGTATTACTTTTCATGGTTAGGGGTAGCCTGCATGTTCCTTTGAAGCATCACGCACTGTTGGCTGGAGCAGGATACTAGGTTAAACAAACTGCTTACCTCCATGAGAACGGCAAGTCTTCATATTTCTAGACCCTCCCTGGGTGGTGGAGATGAACCCTTTTGCTTCTACATGCCCCAGTAAGATGCACAACGTACCTGGCTACGGCTACACCATACGGCTAAGACACATCCCACATTGTCAAGCCCTTAGGTATTTCAGTTTTTCACATTTGTTTTATGACATTTTAAAGCTTATAGTTCTAATGTGGTTCAGTAGACATGATTCAAGTAAGAAGAGCCTTGTGGTTTAAAAACTGTTAAAGCAACCCAGCTGGCTTTGACTGAACTAGAGGGTGATTAAATGAGCAATTGTGCTGACAGATTTGGGACTGGGTCATCTGCACTGACAGAAGCAGAAGAGCACACCTGGTTATCCCACTGGTATACCCCAACTCCCCTCTAGCCATTGCCCACCCATGTCCGGGGGCGGGTTAAGCCCCAGCAGCTTGGCAAAGCAGACCTTGGGCCACCTTGTGTCACTGACTGCAATGCCTGTGGGCTGGTCCCTTGCCAACGTGGTGCTGGAGAAGGCAATGCAGAATCTGCTTAAAAATGGTTTGCTACGACATACTGAAATAGTAAAATTGCTGCCAGAATAAAGTCCTTTGTTGGACTATTTCGAGCAAAAGCAAAAATAAAGCAATAGTAATGGGCTTACTACTAACAAATAAGAACATTTCTCCTGCTGTTTGCAGCTTTGCCTTTGTATTTTTAAATACACACAACTACATGCAGTGTGCATGTTGTATGTGTGTGTGTGTGTTTGTGTAATAACTAGCTTAAATTCAGGCCTCATTATTTTTTTAAACTTGCTTATCACACAGCATGTCTCATTTAATTTTTTGTTCATTTCATAATTTCTGGTTTAGTGCCTTATTATATTCTTCAGTTTCACTGGATATTTCTCTCTCTTCACCCTTATTTTCCCTTTAGTTATATACTTTTTATCTATAAAAATATATATATGTACACTTACACACAGACAGAGCAAAATCATCACTCATGAGAAATCCTGAAACCCCTTTCCTTCCATAAACAGCAAACAGCTACAAGAGATTTACATTTATAAATAGGGAACCGGGGGCCAGGAGGTGGAACGCTAACGCACGACAGCAATGAAGTTACACAGATAAATTTTTCAGTTCTTTTATCTAGTAAACATCCTAACGATCAACATCAAAGACTGAAGAAAGAAGCCGTTCTTCTCTTTTGTGCCAGATTGAGAAAGAGTGGGCTCTTTTACATCTCATATGGGAGATATGAGGAGCCTTTGAATGGATCATTGCTTTTTATGAGTAGTAATGAGGTGAGAAGTATTCTAGTGTGTGGCACAGACCTTCATTAAAAGCGTGAAACGGAATGGCTTATGGTTAAAAGGAGTAATTTGTTCTAACATACTTGCTAAATTGTGCTGTAACCATGCCAGGTCACTGGACTACATTTTCCATAGGATTCCTGAATGCATTTGTGTGTAATTATTCTGCCTGTATGGAGTTCAGGGATTTTTCCAGTGGCTTGTGCTAACTAGTTGACAACACTCATTCCTTTACTGGAAACTTTTCTAAATGCTATATTTTAAGAGGTGTAGAAGAGCCTAGATTCTGTTGCTCAAGCCTATATTTCCTCAAAAGAATAAGAACCAGCAAAACAACGTAAAATAAGCAAAACTGATCAGAAGGTCTCAGTAACACAATGAAAAAGCAGGAAGACCATCCCCACAGTCTCCGTCCTCAGTCTGCCAGGATTTTATCAGAGAGGACCGTGCAAACCGAAGGCAATTAAGCTGCTATATACTGCTGTCTCTTACAGTAGCACGCTTGAGCAGCCTGGCTTGCTAAAGCACTGCTCAGTCACTCTTCACATCACAGCCATGGCAGGCAAAGGCGGTCGTCACTTGGAAAACCAGCCACTTGGACTCTGGTGCTGCTGAGAAACACGGTAATAATTATGCAGCAGCACAGATAACACAGCGCGCAAATCCGTTTCCATGTTCTCACTCCTGTCATGCCCAAAGAGAGGAAACTTCAATTATATGTGCAGTACAAATTTCTGCCTGGGTAATTTTTTTTAGAGGACAGACAGAGGTATGCTCCCTCGGAACCACACTCTTGAGCTGTGAAGGACTGGAATAAATTACACTGGCAGAGGAATAGTTTTTCCAGCGCAGGTTATACGCACAACAGGAGTTCTTTTGTCAGCAAAGCTCTCTAAGCATCCAGATCTGACCTCCAGACATTAAAACCATGCAGTCCGCTGAGGATTATGCATCCAGTCGGCGGCAGAATAAGGAAGAGAATGCAGACTACAGCCTTCCCCTGCTCCGGCCACCGCGTCGCACTGCCGCTCTGCTCTCGGAGCATTTCTCTGCTCCCAGCACTGACAGAGAAACTGCCTTCAAACCTTGCCACACAAAAAAGTGGCTGGTCTGAGTTTTAAGCTTGATCCAATGTAAGCGTAATAGCTGATTAGGAAATTTTTCTATGAAGCCTCTTTAGATGGAAATGCTGCGTCACCTAAATGAAAAACACAGAAATGATCAGCTTCAATTTATGTCTTTTAAAACAAAAGAAACAAAGCAGGGGAAAATCAAAATAGACAATATGTCTTTTTCTTTTATTCTATTCATCCTCATTTTAGGACAAATAGCAATATCCAAAAAGAGTTAAAATATTACGAAAATATTTTAATTAGCTCAAGCCAAGCTTTTGTTTGGAATGCACATTGATGAGAATTTATGAGATTTCAACTTCTTGCCCCGAGTCAGAGCAGGAAAATGCTTGAAATGTCAAAATCATCTCATTCTTAGCTTTGAACTAAGGGAAAGAACAGGACTCTGTGTGTATGTGTGTGTGTGTGTGTGTGTGTACATGCACGTGTGTGTTTGGCAGCAACGAAAATATAAGAGCTGTGCTTAGAGCCGTAGCCTTCCTCAGAAAGTGATAAAAGTTGTATGTGTACAACTGACTGAGAATTTGTCCCATAATGCTAAGACAGCTGAGTTAAGTACAGCTGTTCCTTTAAATCAGCTTACTATTTCCTCTTGCACAAATCAGGACAGGCTAGTCCAATTTAACTGATTCAGATGAATAAAAAATAGAAAGATAATTTTGTGAAGGACACATGAAATCCAGTCCTATTACCGTTTGTCTTCTGAGCATCAGTCACTTAGAAACTTGAGAAACAAACAAATTAATTTCTCCACATATTTTTCAGCCATATTGTGAAATACAGACCATTTCAATGTTTTATGTTCATCAGGAAGTGCTGGGGTTATTCTTCATAATCATAATCATAAAGGTTTTGTTTTAAAAGCTAGTGACAATGACTTAACTTGCTTATTTCAATGATGCAAAAAAAGCTAGAATAAAGCAGAGAAATACAGTCTGATTTACTTAAACAGCCACTCCCCCAAAGCATATGTATATATGAGTGTGTATGTATGTATATATGCAAGTGTAGTGTATACGTTATTATATATGTATATAGCTATTATTATGTAATGTATATAAATTACACTGTTTCAACAAGCAATAAAATACTATGTTAGATTTTTCCTACATGTTAGATTGTTTTTCCTAGTTTTTCAGGCAAAGAGGCTAAGTGACAGGACAAAGCTTGGGTAGTATGTCAATAGACATCTGGATATCGTAAGAATCCAGCCAGTGACTGCATTTTCTCCCTGAGTACAAGTGAGGAAACTCACCCAGGTTCTTACAACACTGGAGTGAGCTCAGGTTGTCATGAAGGTTTCAAAGGATGCCTCCGACAAATGTCAGCTAAGTGCTTATTAGGAAGATCTGAATGTCCTGGCATTGAAAGATCTTTGTGAGATGAAGAACGAGATGAATATGCCTTCAAGCAAGATTAATCAAATGCTTATATCCGTACACTCTAAAGTTACGGTATTAATAGAAGTTGTCAGTTGTTGTGTGTTACGAATCACAATTTTTAACATATGTTTTGGTACAGATGCTTTCTCTATGCTTTTAGATAGTGTTTGAAATGAGATCTCTAATTTTTCATTGATGTCTTGTAATTTAGGTCTGCAAAGCCAAGTTTGGCCACCTCGCAAAAACTGTGGAGTTTGTGCTGCAACTATAATTAAAGCGCATTTTAAACCAAAACTGACTCAAATATAATGTTACCAGGCTGCCAGTCTTGCCTGACCTTCCCCTTTCTCCCACTTCAGCTGCAGACTGGCTTTGAAGTTGTTTGTTTGAAATAATAGCTAATTCCATGAATAATCGTGTCATTGATAATTGCTTTAAAGGGGGAGAGAATAAAAAAGAGCAAATGGAAATCACTTGATGCTATTTGGGAAGTAGGAAAATTCAATGCTCCATAGATATGGAAGGCAGAATTCTGACTGCAGTTTGGAGCTCTGAAGCCAAGCTGACCCATGGAAGATACGAAGATCCAGAAAATGTTGGTCTCAGTTCTGCCCTGGTCTTCCAGACAGTATTCCAATATATTTTTGTTACATGGAAACTAAGGCTTTTAAGTTTGCAAAGGACTCTCAGATTCTGATAAGAGGACTGTAAATGCTGTTATTAATGCCTTCTTTATTAGGAATTATTAAAAAAGCAGGAATACAAGCATTGTAAAAAGAATGAGTCTTGCCCTGTGCCTCAGTTTCTCTTTACAGTGCATGTACAGTTCTCAGCATATTTCTATATCTGAGTTTCACAGAGTTCAAATGACTTGATGGTATTCAAAGCCCTTGTTAACAGACAGAATACAAAAGGGATATGGTTGTGTACATATAGTTACTTTGTGCAATAACGTCAAAAGTTACTCCAAATATCTCTTGTTTAATCTTGAGCCAAATTATCATCAATTATTTGTCTGCATATTTCTTTCTTCATGGGACCTAGCAGTGATCATAAAAAAAGCAATAGCAGAAGGGAAACAAGTTGACAGTGAGTCTAGTCTCCATACTGTTTTTAGGAGTCTGCAAGGTCCCATCATCCCTATCCATTTGAAAGTCATCACACAGAAGAGGAGCATGTACGTCCACTACATTTTTCTCATACAGTTCCATTACAACCGAAATCCTGCTGCTTTCTTCCTGTTTCATCAGTCCTGCGCAGAATCAACCCAGCATTCAGGATGAAATTACAGAAGGCAGGAATACATGTCCTCTTCATTTCTCTAATTTTGTCCAGGACTGGATTTCTAATTTATGTTATTATTTACCAAGTATAAGTTTCTCAAAAAGGCAATTCCATTCTTTAAGGTGACTGATCATGTACTTCTGCTGAAAGTTTTATTTATTTGCTTGCTTCCCATGTCTGTTGCCTTCAGACACAGGGCAAATCTTCAGCTGGCAGGCCAGGCTCCTTCCAGGCTTTCCAGGGCTGCTTTTTGGGTTTTGGGCCCCAAAGTTGCCCCACGACTCCTGCAGGGAACCACAGCCTGCCTTCACATTAACATCTTTGATTGACTCACCCAAAATTTCCTTGCCCTCTGAAAGGCCTGAGTATGTGCTGAGAAGTCCAAGTGTGCCGGTGTAACTCTCTGCAGATATAACCAATTTAGCAGATTTTGGATGAGAAGTTTCATTCCGTGTCCTTGTCCTCCGTTCAGGTGTACAGGGCAGATCTCATCCCAGTTAAGAGCCTTGCACGTATGGAGCTGTATGCACTCCAGCAATCCCCTGCCACTAGATGTTGGGCATTTATGAACCTTAATGACCTGCTGAGACAGTAGGGCAAAAGGATAAAAGGACCAGAGTAAGAATTAGCACATTAGTGGTTTCAGTAACAAATAGGTTATCTCCATCCTGGAACTAAACTTTTCTTTTTGGAACTTATAAAACCTTGCTTGGGATAAAGAAATTCCTTTTGTTACTTCTGGAAAAGCTGAAACTCTGTCCTGTAGAATAGGGTGCTTCTCATTAAATTTAGGATTAAACCCAAGCCTGTTGCTGAGCACTCAGAGGTGCCAGAGGCTGGAGATGGGTAGACAACCTACCACAGCGATCTCCCTCTCTGACCTGCCCAGGGCAAGAGACCTCATTTGTCCGAATGGAAGCTGTAGGTCAGGATGTCTTCCTCAGCTTTCTGTGCTTACAGGCACATTTAAAGCAAACAATCCTTGGTGACTTTGAACATGGACAGTGCTGAAATTTCACCAGTGTGTTATACCTTTAACTGGAATCACCAAAGTGTGGAGTGCAATGAGAAAAATGAGCCATGGTTCTAGCTAAACATGTGAAATGGAAATGTAACTACAAGAAGTGGAAATAAATTCAAAAGGAATAATTTTCCGAAACTATTGTTGAGTTAACAAATAGAAGAAAAATATGACAGTCAGTGAAAGGGAAAATTACTGCTTTTTTTTTTCTTTTTTGATGTCTTTCTCAACATTTTATACCACTGCACTGATCTGACATAGAGCACAGCCATACAGACAGTCTCATTGGCACCACTGCATGGGCAATAAGTTAGAGCTGGGGTCAAAAGAGTAAGTAGATGAAACCAGGAAAAAATAGGAATGTCTTTTTCTGATTTTGCTGTCAAATTAATCATAACTTGAGAACAAACCTGGGCCTTCTGGAGGTTTAACTTCCTGTCCCAAGTTTATGCACATCTCGAAACACCAAAGCAAAGGCCAGTTTCCTGGTAGGGAAGTGAGTTGGACCGGCTGTGCCTTACAGCAGCAGGGAACAGTGGGGGTACAGTGCAGAATATTGAAATGTGTGAAGTATGATACAACGTTCTGACCTACTGAAAGTGAAACACATGGGCCACTGCTTAAATTGCCATTTCCCATAAAAGCTGCACTGTTCTAATGTGTTTGCTGCCATTTTTCTTTTAAAATGCCTGAAGGAAATTAATTTTTGTAAAAATGACAGTTAAGCCTGACCCTCCATCCTTAAGCTCCTACTTGTGCCTTAGAGATCCAGCACATACGGTACAGTATGTTCCAACCAGCTGCTAATTGGGCTCCCTGCAAACACGGCTATTAAGATCAACTGAATCAAATGAAGACAGCTCAAGCTTTAAATCCAAGGGATATGTGCCTTTCTGCTGATCGCACACAGATCCCTTTTGCTACTGGTGAGAGTAAAATGGACTTCTCCAGAAAGAACAGGCTCGTAGCCAGCTTTGTTATTATTCATAACACTTCTAATATTGTTATCCACTTATAAGTGCATTTGGAGCTATACATCAGAAAGTGCAAGGGCCATTCCTCAGATACTTTGCGGCAAAAGTATATACACTTTGGATTCTATTACCTATGATGCCTACTGAATTGATCTGTAAGTTTCTGTCTTTGACTTCTTTTCAGTATATTTAGGTAAAAATGAAGTGTATAATTAGAAACTATAATTAGAAAACTAGAAATTATTATATTTTAGACTGTATTAGAGCATTAAAAACACTAGCCCTTATGTATTATGACAACATATCTCAGACTGTACCTTGTTAATCTTGCTGACACTGGCATATAGTAATAGAGTACTACTTTTACCAAGTTGAACGGATACAAGACAAAGCTTAGGAGACTCCATAAGCACCGTCCAATAACAAAAGTCTGCTAATCTACATGCAATCTTGACAGCGGCCGTACAGCGTATTTGTTTTTTAGACCGTTGTGAACATCCTGCCAACAGAGCGTGAACCTTGCACACGTCTTAAACTTGACTATCAAAGTAAACAGAAAATCTCCCATTGCTCCCAAATGTCTGTATTAATAAACTGTGTAAACAAAACATTCATGGCTACCTCACTGGGTCTGAAGTCTCATGGAACTGTTGCTGATTAAGGAGTCTCTTTACTTAGCATTTGTCTTTCACATTTATTTTTCAAAGTATTTCCGTAACAGGCCAATGTAACTAAAGTTTCCTGACCCTCTGCCAATCACAATATAACCTTCAAAGGAAAGAGATAACCTCCCACCGAAGCAAGCAACAAAGAAATGTTCTCCAGAAGAAAATCCAGTAAAATTCAAATAGGGAGTGCAAAAGTGAAACTGTTTTTGAGAGCCAAATACTGAGATTAGTTGAACTGTAACTGGTTAGCCCCATAGCGAAAGGGCTGATTTAAATCAAAGTTCCACCCACCCAACTGTGCTGCAGGGAGCAAAAGCAGGGTGAGATAAGACCTTCTGTGGCAGACACTTTGAAAGGCAGTGAGAAGCAAGGATCTTTTAGCTAGAACTGCTTGATGTTTATCAAGTGGAAAGAGCTGAGATAAGAAGGACCTGAACCCTTGTTTGTGTTAGAACTGAGAGAGCAGTGAAGTTTTGGTTCCTTGAGGCATTCTGATACACAGATATTCATTTTCATCCCAAATCGTAATGAAATTTGGAATATCATGTTTTGTGGTTTTTTTTCTTTTTTGAATGAACAATTCCAAATTAACATGATTTTGAAATGATGGATTGTTTTGACTGCATTTTCTTATCATGCCACATCACTTCATGAACGTGGTAATTCAGATCCCTTGTGCCCAAATTCTTTTCATGACAGGGTTTTCTGGCTGAATGACATTTCTCTTCAGGCACTGGATGTACCGTATCTCAATCAAAGGAAGGACGGCTGAAAATAACAGAAAGCATCACAGGAAGTGCTACTCCTGTGACAGCACCTGTGTGACAATGGTGTGTCTCCATTTATAACCCTCAGACAAAGATGATAATCTCCCCATGATATAAACATCCAAACACTGGTCTTTGGAAGGAAATTCAATGAACAGAAAATTAAAAAATGTTTCTTTTCATGCTTTACACAAGTGTCACAGAAAGTGTAATTTCCACTGAGCACAATTTTTCATCGATGTGTCTTCTCCCTGGACGAATAGCAAAACGATGCTGTGTAACTGGTGAGAAAATCAGCTCGTTTCAAGTGCTATGGTCAATAGTGTTACCAATTCATCCCTAAAGGCTTTGCCTATTTTCAGCATTCGATTTTTTTTGTGAATGGTATTTACATAATTTCCTAGAAAGTCCACCTTTTGGGCTGAAAGTGGAAACTCTTTGTCTTTGCTCATCGGTGGCAAATTCTTTTCTTTTTTATTTTGTTTAAAATCTGAAGGGAAAAAAACTCAGAACCAGACTGTGAACGGCCCTTGCACAAAACATATGCAATGATATTTTTTCTGCTTTTGAGTAACCCTCAGGAGCATGTGTGTTCATTTGGAACCTGTGTCTGCAAATATTGTTCACGTCCTTACTATCTTCTTTGAGTGGAGGAAGTTTAATTAGTCATCCCCGTTAAATGCCACTATATCCCAGCATTTTTTTAACCAGCACCAGCCTTGATTTACAGGTGTGAAACCAAAGAAGAAACTGCTGCCTTTCTTGCCTAATATTCAGTCTCAGTTTCTAAGCAAAACGCGATGTTCCTTCTCACGAATTAAATGACGCTTCATTTGTATGAGTCCAGTGCTTGCTGAAGTCTGGATGAGGAAGAATGGGGAAAGACTGTACAATAAATGACAGTTTGGAAGTTAGATGATTGTGATCACAGAATCATTATGGTCTGAATAAATATTTTTCTCACTGGAATTTGGTCACGTTTTATTTTGCACACTGGAAATGCAGATTTATTTACTTCTTTTAACAAACTTCCTCAAATAATACATTCGCTTACATTTACTAGCTTTGTGGTAGGAAGGTTGTCTCATCTTCTGACGGAAGCTAACAAGGCAGATTTAAGCTGAGGCAATAAATACAGTGCTATGACAAGTGTTTAAAATTAAATACTGTCCTTGAATTTTTTCCTTGCCCAGCTTTCACGAAAACTGTTTAAAGCTCTGTTTTGATATTAAAAGCAAGGGAATATGGGAAGAAAAGGGGAAGAAATCCTAGCTTGTATCTTTAAAGCCCTGGAATGGTGTAAATTATTACAGTGGTTTCACATTTTCATGGGATCAAGGCAACAACAGTAAGCTCATAAAACAGATACCACTAATTATGCAGAGGAGAAGTCATAAAGTCACTGGTGGAAGCATGTTTTATATTCATGAACACATCATTAAAATTTTAAGACGTGCTATCAAATTCTACGTTTTAATACTACACCCAACAGCATTAAACCCTCACAACAAGAAAATCAGATTGTTTAATGATCGTGTTTGTCACACAGCTTTTATATGTCTGCCATTGAAGCAGATGGGGACTTTTTCTGTTGCTGGACAGCCTTTATCACTGGACAATTAAAAATAATTTTTATCCAGTTTATAGAAAAATTAAATGCAACAAAAAGAAAAGAAAATCTTCAAAAAGTTAGGAATGTTTAATTGCAGAAATATTTAAATTTACCCAGTCACATAAAAATCTTTTTATAGCATTGTCAATTTGTTTTTACTTCTCTTGTATTTTCTATTTTAATTAAAAAGTAATTTTAAATAAAAGGATAGTGATTCAGGAAGGCTACAACCCAGCAAAGAAAAGGTTAGGTATTTTAAAGGAATCTTTAAATTAAACGTGGTTTTAACATAGCCATTTAAATTAATGGAAAATCTAATAAGAGATATTTCAAGCTCGGCTGCTTGGCTGAATCTCTTGGAAGACTGAAGAGTGTCCCGAGAGGGTTTCATTACCATCATAAAGTGACTGAGGCCACTGTGAAATACAGATATGAATTTTAAGGTTCGATATAGATATATCTATATAGATATATCTTCGATATAGAAAGAGGTACAACAGATGGTAAATAGACGGATCCCTGTCAAGACATCAACAGCACAAGCGACACTTTCAAAGCTGATTCTTGTAACCTGTGACAAAGACTCCTGTTTGTGGGTTTGGACCAACAGACACCAATAGCTGTGCAATTACATTCACGCACGATGTTCCTCCCATACCTCCAGTGCGGACAAAGCAGTCTTACCGCTCTGTCCCCCTTCACTTCAGAGTGAACAGTGTTGCTTCAAATGTTTGAGACCTCCAGAAATAACTCCCCCTCTAGAAAGAGTGGGCACAGCCAAGAAAATTAGAAGTCTTTCCTCTGTACCAGTGTCAGTAACTAAAAACCCAAATAGTTAACACTATGTTTAAAGGACATATTTGCAATATTTGACAACTGATTTTTGTTAAAACCTTATCAAAAGAACTAAACTTGTCTATCTCTAGTTAATTACTGTATGATGTCCAGGTACCAGCTAGTAGCATAGTTGAACATTTACCTGACAAAACATCAAGGGAGAGTTTTAATTATTAACATAAAATAGTTAAAGTGGATTCTGTTAGGACTCAAGACTTCTACCCCCAAAAAATCAATGGGTCAATGTGGCCTAATATTAGGTCTTTTCTAAACCTTTCTATCTCCAGAGCCAATATTTGGCCTACACAATCTGCCAGCATCCTTTTAATGAGAAGCACATATCTAAAACCTCTCACAGCTCTCAAAATTTAGAAGTAAATATTTTTAAATTAAAACCGTATGCTAAGCAGTGCAGATTTGCTGGTGCAGATGTTATTTTTGGCTCATTTTCTTTAACTGATTCGTAACCAATATACTTCAGCCTATGTTCCCACATTTATTATTGTTCTGAATACCACAGATACAGTGAAAGACATGAATAACATCATATCTTAAGATATTTTAGGCAGTTTCCTACTTTGCAGCAAAATTGGCAGTAAAATTCTGTGAGTAAGGTGTATCCTCAGGACGCTATAAATAGTAAAAGTGAGAAAAAAGAGCAAACAGAGATAAAAATTACTTAAATAGAGAATGGGATAAGAAGGACCATTTTTCATTAAATTCTACACTCCACCTCTCTCATGACGCTCACACGATCCTTTGGTGTTTAATTCCTGATCGCACTACGTTGCTCTGCAAGAACAGTAGAGTCATGTCAGCTGTTGTTTTTTTTGTTGATGGTGCTCCCACACTCATTCTAATTGCTTAGGATTCACAGTAATGTCTATTTTTACTGTTTAAATTCATGGCAGTTATACCGTGTCATTCTTCTCTGGAAGAAACTGAAGATTTTGGTGAAAGTCACAGTTTTCCACACTCTTCTATTTCTTAATTAATTCAGAATTCTTTAATTCTCTTGTTATGAGGGACCCTGTTGTCAGCCTTACTATATTGGCCAATGGTTTATTAAAGAAGGGATCATGCTTTTTTTTCCATAAATTGATCTAAAATTAGCCTTATTCCTTCAAAAGTTGGCTATTCTTGTGGTCTTGAAACTACATTATCTCATAAGAACATGGGCATCTTTTTTGGTTGTGGATGGAAAAACACTAACTTACTTTCTGGATTTCAAAAATTAGGATCAACTCAGGTTAACATTCAAAGTGGACAGTATGTTGACAGAAGGCTTAAAGCACAGAGAAGATGTCAATGCCATTTACAATGATCTGTTCAGATATTTTCCTCAGAGACAAAAATTGCCAGTTCTTGCATAGTTCAAGCATGAACAAATTTTCTTCTTTCAGCTGTATTTAAATAAGGTGAACAGGTTTTGACCGTGTATGATTACGCTGTTTTTACTGTTGTGAGGAACTACTATGTAAATAAATATTTTTAATTTCCATACCATGTAGGGTTAACATGGGACTAATTTTTAGCCAAATACTTATGCAGGGAATTGAAATACTAAGCAATTGTGACACTGGGCAAAAAGATTTTTTTAAGCAAGCCAAGAAATGTGAAATTTGAGAATGAGAAGCTCCTCAGCCACAGACACGAAGACAAAATAATAGACTAAAATCAATTAATTGTACTTGAGCTTACACAGGCAGTCTGAACATAGGTTTAGAAAAATATCTGGGCTCTCAGGACCCAATCCACTAAGCATCTAGTAATTTTATACACTGCTGTGATAACTAGGCCCACAACTGCTAGACAACTGATCAAGGTAGTAAACAGTATATCCAGCTTTAGCAGGATTGTGTCTTTTGGCAAGACTGTATAGGGTTTGCAGATTTCCCGTTTTTATATCTTGATATATTTTTGTTTGAGGTCTTTCTGTTAAGTTTCACCAATTATATCTTAGGTCCTATATAAGATAGTTTCCTATCCTTGATGTAGAAACTGTAACTTAGTAAATTTTCAAAATTTTTTTAATTACTAGCAAGTTATGAAGTAGAAAAACTAAGTTGTTCTGGGGTTCTTACAACTTTCAAAATTATTTTCCCAAATTGTGGATGTTTTTTTGCAGAGAGTCATTTTTTTTAGAAAAGAAACAAAATGCAAACCTGCAGGTCATTCAATTTTATTGCCCTCTGGAACAAAACAGAAACATGCAAGTGATGGAAAATGTCAAAACCAACATTTTCACTGATTTGTTAAAAAAGTCCTGATGTTTTGGTGAGAAAAGGTTCAAGAGAAAAAACTTTTGAATGACTTGTTTATTGACTGTGATTCCATAACCAGAAGAGTAAATATTTAAAATAGATAATTCCCTTTACCAAATCTAACAGTTACACCCTGCTAGAGACGCTCACTAATCAGTTAGCAAATAAATCTAGGCATAATTTATCAGACAAACTTCATTAAATAAAGTTTATATTGTAAAATGCACAAAATCAAGCTCTAGAATTGGGATTCATTGCTACTTTCATCAGTTTTAGCAAGGTCAAGGTTTAAGTAGGCTTGGAGAATGATCTGACCTTTCATTGCAATTCTGCTCCCACCAAAATCTTCAGTTGTCGAATTCACAGTTGTGGGTTTCACAGGAGATGATTGCCACAAAGTAGCTTTTGATCCTGTATGGTATTATCCATGCCTCACTTTACATAGCTGTGAAATAGTCAGACCTGAACAGAATAGCTGTTTTGAAAAGCAATGTGGAAATCATATTAACATGCAAATTTTTCCATGTTTTGATGTTTTCTGTTACGGAATAGGAGCTAAAGCTGAAAAATCAACCAAATAAAATAGAAAAAGATAGAGTAAGATGTTTATAGGAAGAAAAGACTTGAAGTTAATAAGGCTAGCTGAAAAATTCATATAAAAACTCTTTTTCTATGGAAAAATGTCTTAGGATTTCAACTTTTCATAAAATGCCCCTAAACAAAACATTTTTAGCCAAAAACTTGTCTGGTTTTGGTTATTTGGGAGGGAGGAGGTTGAGGAAGAATTAAAATCTTACAATATGGGTCTAGAAGCGTTCTTCTGCACTTGGTTATGTATATTTAAGACACATCTCCCTCCTGGCATGATTTGCAACACAATAATGGAGCAATGTTGAGAAACCCACGCTATTGCTCTCTACTTAAATTCCCAGAATTGTCAATCTGGCAGCTTTCACAGTACAACATTTACATAATTTTTAAATTACAGACAATTATACAAAACCCCTTCTCCATCAAAGGAGCAGTTTCCTTCCCCACCCTCCCTCTGAAGTCAATACCAAAGTGCCCTTTCTCAGCAGTGGAAACAAAAATGTCTTGGTTATACTTACAGAAGTGCACTGTATACCTAAAATAATTGATTTTTTTCTTTTTCCTAATACTACGGTATCTGAGAAAGTGTGTTAGAAATGGGGATGCTATAGCAGTAGCTATGAAGTCTTTGATGGTAAGCACTGTCCAGGGAGAGCATATATGGTGACTATAGAAGGCTAAGAAATAAACAGGTAATGACGGATTTTGGGGTTTGTAAAATTGCAGACTCCTACGACAAGATGAAAAGAGGTTTACCAGGAAAATTATTGATGGTTTTGTTGTGGTTTTTTCTTTCTGTGAGGCAAAAATCGACATTTTCCTGAATGAACGTAAATTGTAATTGTCAAACAAGGAAACACAGTTTCCCTAGTGCCTCCTTTCTGTTGCCATCAACCCTTCAGCTATATGAGAATTACATTCTTTACAACTGTTAGTGTGAAACAACATGGGATTGCTCTTATCTGTCACTGGCACTGTGAATTTTTTGAACCAAATCGTAGACAGATGGACAGACAGAAGCAGATATGAATGACTGACTGCCCATTTCATTTCAGACGGCAACGTAAGCACGTGTGCATGTGTGTACATAATATACGATGTTTATATGTAGCTCCACATATGCACACATGTGTTGTGACTGGTGTTTCGCATGTAACTGTGAGACAAACGAGAGAGAATTTGATTGCTTCTTCTATGCTTTTATAAATGATTCACAAAAGTGTTTGGTTATAAAAAGCTAAATCCAAATCCTTTTTCTTTTGCTAGACCAGCTGTTCATACGAAAAAGCAAAACAAACCAATCCAACAACTTTTCTTTGATTTTACTGCAGGATACATGCTCAGTTGCTCTTCTTGTGATGAATAAATAATGCCCGCAGTGCCGTGTAGCAGTGGACCTTGCCCCTTTTTGTAGTTAACCAGTGAAAAAGGCTGCATCTGCTTATTCTCAGACGTTAATACAGCTAAAGGAATAAGACATCAGAGGCCTGCGAATGAGAAGGTCTTTTTAAATTTACAAAGCATTTGCTCCTGAATCCACCTCAGCCAGTTTGGAGAAAGCGCTTTTGGCACCAAGTCACCCTTCAGGGAAAGACTGATAATGATCACTAAAGACATACTACGGGCTCCTGCCTCGCTCACTTCAAAGGCCTTCGGTCTTAATCAACATTAAATCATCATTTTGCTTTGGATATAGGGACAGCTGTACACAATCTATTTGTTTTAAAACAGATTAGGAATGGTTTTTCTGCCAGCGTATAAGCTGCACGATAAATGTGCTTTAAAGACAGAACTAGGAAAAACATCGCTGCCTTTGTTAGTTGGATCCTGTACTAGCTGAGAACACACAACATTGTCCCAAGACTAGATCCTTCTTCAGTTCTTTGGCAATCCCCGAGAACATGCAGGAAATATGACAAGATTAAAAAATCAAGTGTCTACTGATCTTAGTTGTGCATTCTGGTGAGTTGTCTGTGAACAGCAAGAGTCATAGTAAGTAGCATCAGATCTTCTGCTTTCTTCTTCCTTTTTTTTAACCTTAGAGTTGCCCTATTTCATCCACTGACAGCCTCAGAAGGTGACAACAAAGGCCTTTTACCACCCAATTAAAAGCTGACAGTCAGATAGTTGTTAAATAATTAAGTAAAGGCCCTAAATTACAGGGGGAAAAATCCCTTCTCTAAATCCACACTGGAGACGTTTTTACATAGTTGCTAAGCATTTCTCTACAAGCTGGTTTTCTTACATGATACAAATGCACTGACGTGCACAATTTAAAAGAAAAGTCTAGAAATAAGGCATATTTCCAGACTACGACAGTATGTACTGGAAAGCAGTGGTTCCAGAAAAACTTTTGGGAGTCAAAGTGAGTACCAAAATGAACATCATTCCCAGTACAACTTTGTGGTGAAATAAGCTAGTCAGTTTTTGCCTGTGTAGAGAGAATATTGATAATGGAAGACTGCAATGAGTCCTACCACCCACTTTTTAAAAAGTTATCAAAAAATTAAAATGGACATATAAAAATATTACAAAGAATATGTCTCACAATGAGAAACTTAGAATGTTCAGCCTGTATTGCTTTTCAAAGAAAACAAGAAGACTGACCAGCAACTTGAGTCTATGACACCGGTTCCTTCACGGAGAGAAAACAGCGTTTGTAATCCTTTACCTCTTGGAGGAACACAAAATGAGTTTAAGAAAGTGGAAGCCAAAGTGAGACAGATTAAAATAACAAATGATGTCCAGCTTCTAAGAGGGACCAGTACAAAAATCTATCAAATGAACTGGTCCCTTCTGCACTTGTTCCCTCTCTTGCTGCCTTTAAGCCAAAACCAGCCAGCATTTTGAGGGATGCATCTTAACCAAGCACTAGCTGCTTTAATTTGAATTGTACTCCATTCAGAAGGAGCTGACTGAAATGTGGCGCCTTCCGAAATAAGAGTGATGTAACTAGACAGAGTGATCTGACAGTTTCTAACAGATTTCTTTGCATGTCTGTGATTCAAGTCCAGGTGCCACTGCATGCTTAGTGTTTTCATGCACCTACTTTAACTGTGAGCACAAACTAGAGACCTGTGCATGTGAATTGACATGCCTATGGGTGCCACCAGTCACACAAACAGTATACATACAAGAGATTAGGACTGTGATGTCTACACAGAATGACTATCCTGCTCACCTGTTAAGAGGGTATTGTTTATTTACCCACTATTGTCAGGACCCTTTTCTAAATCCAAGAAAAGAAATTACTAAAAAAAAAATCAGACTTTTTGTGCTTTTATGATAAATCACAGTTTTGCCTTAACCACCTAATGTCTCTTTAAATATTCATTACAAAATGAAGAATGTCTGTTCTTAATGCCCTCACAACAAAATTGAGACTATTCAACTCTGAAAGCAGTCTAACTGATTAATATTTCTCTCTATTATATGTATATCTGACTGTGTTATTTTGTGATAAAGATAGTACAAGATGAGCCAGCTTGCCAGACAATTGGAACCCTGTGCAGCAAGGCAAATACTACCACTGACATCAGTTTTCACACAGTGTTTATCACATGGTGGATAGAGAACAAGTGAGAAACACAGCTTAACTTCTTTATGTAGGACTGTCATAAAGAACATTAGACTTCCAAGAGGCTACTGCCAGGCATGGGAATAAAGAGAGAAGAAAAGATGATTAAAATAATAGATTTTCGCTAGTAAACAGCACAGGGGAAGAGCTAAGCAAAAGAAGATCAGGATATAAATGGAGTGAAAACCGGGTAGATTTTTGACAAAAAAACGATTGAAGATTGAGAGGAGAAAATCCTGGTACTACCGAGCAGAAGAAACTACACCACATGTGGAAAACCAATACCCTAGTGAGAAAAAGGCTTCACTCCCTAGAGCAGTGCCCAAGTACGATTTTGAGTAAAGGGAAGCCCATTTCTTGTCTTCCCAGAGAACCAGTTTCTCAGTGGATGAGTATGCACCAGATGATCTAGCTCGGAAGCAAGACGTAAAGAAGGAAAAAGCATATAAAATGAATCATATGCATCTGAAAAACAACAGAATGCAAATCAAGGCAATATAAGTTAAAGCGAGAGAGAGAGAAAGTTATTCCAGGGGTTTTATCCCCCTCCCCCCGCAGGATATAAGCTACTTCCTTTGACTTTGCAATAGAAGTTTCAGAATGCTACTTCTGGCACTGTCTAGACTGCATGTATTTTCAGCACTTGGCAAGAAGACATTTCAAAGATAGAGGTTGTTCTTTTACCTGGGAAAAGGAATTAGACTTCTTGCACAGTGACAGTAAATAATGCATTTCTCCACTGAGGTCACCATTGCACAGACCACAGTAAATTTGGCATTTCCTAATTTTTCGCTCCTTGGCTTTCTGACCTGAATAACTTTCTTCTCTTCATTGAGTAACTGTCCACATGGAGTCCATTTTTATTGTGCACGTGCTCATGGCTAGCTTCAGGCACAGGGAGCATGAACAGTCCAAGAATGGACTGCATGTGGATAACACATTTCAAAGAAGTAGAGATCCTGAGAGGTAAATGACTCCTTACTAATGCGCAATATTGAGAAAATTAAGATGGAGCTCTCTGACCATTGCCAATGCAAATTACTGATCTTCCATAACGTGCAGCAGACAGACCTGGTTCTGATTTCTCAACAAATTTTCACTACAAAGTAATTCTACAAAGTAATTTGAGACAATTAATAATTTGATATGACTGAAGAACTGCGTCCTTTCTTAAAGTACATCAGGCTGACTAAAGATTCAAAAATTAATTTCCAATAACGTACATCAGCGTGTTTCTAAGATAACTATATCCTATGTTATATAAAAATGCTAAACAGCGTGACCGACAGTAACGGCAAGGGTAAAGGCTATGGCTTTAATTTATGAAAGCAGTTATAGGACACAGGAACAGCCGTACTGGATTAGATCAAAGCCCCAGTCTATAAGGGTGACCGGTAGCAGATGTTACTGGAATATAAGAAAGAGATGGTAACCCCTCCTTTTCTGTGCGATCAGACACTGTAAGTTTATACCACCAGACTTCCCTGTGGAGGGGCAGATATGCAGTGAGGTAGCAACTGGATGATATCTTTACCTATTTATTCACAGAAATCTCTGTTTTGGGGAATACCGTTTCATGCTGTGAAAGATTGCATTCTCTTGACAGAAGACGAAAAGAGGTTTTATGTATCGCTGATATTCACTGAGTGAAGAATATCCTCCTCTTCAGAGGAGCTATGACATGCTGGATGCCAAGATCAAGCAGAAAACCCAAAGTGTAAATCTGAGTTCATTCCTATTATATCTGACAAAACTGCTGAGATCATTGGGTGTCTGCCATCTTTCAGTGTCAGTATATAAAACTCTGAGACCCAGCCAGATAACCGACCTTTACTGAACTGACAAATTGTAACTTTGATTTTTAGTTTTATCTGGTATTAAAGGGAAAAGTAAAACTCAATTTAAGAAGAATAAAACACTTAAAATGTGTTCATTTTTAATCACTGAGTGATGCCATTTCTTTCTCGTGGGAAGAGACATTTGTGATAGTTATATTGGGACATAAGAAATATATTTTTAGTGGTTTATATATTTCAGAGCCTGCTTCATCAGTGCCTACAATTTTCAAAAACTGGCAAACTTAAAAGAATTCAGATTGGCAGTTCCACTTCCCGGTAGTGGCCAATGGCTGCCAACGTGCAGTATCACAAAGCTTGGGAACAGAAATATGTACCTGTCAGATACAAAGAAGAAAAAGAGAGGAAGTGAAATCATGCCTAAACTGTATCTAGTTAGGATCTTGTTGCTCACTTACGAACAAAATGAAGAGAATCTGAGCCCGCAGGTTTGTTCATAGGAAGCTATTCTGAAAATTAAAATGGGAAGCTCAGAGCCCCGAACCACAGCGGAGTTGTTTGAATTCCTCGGTGTATCTGGGCATTAGCTTAGAGGAAATATCAGTTCTTGTGCAGGAGCAGTGCGGCAAAGTGAGTCGGTGTTCATGTTTTTCAGTTCACATGCCTCCCCAGATGAGAAAGGGTTAAACATGAGTTAGGGATGCATGTGAAAATATAAGGGTGAAGTAGGAAAAAAAATTCTCCTCTAGCTTGAGCCACTCCATCTGTTCCCTTAATTCAGTGGCAGACCTTGACTGGACCCTGGGATCTGCTAGTCCCACACTTCATACAACTTCTCTCTGTAAATTAAGTTGTTGGCCTGCGTTGCCGAGGGTTTAGGAAGGTGAGTGATGACCTTGGTTTGAGTATGTTTGTATAGAAACATGTCACTGCAGGATGATGTCTTTCCTCCAGGGACATAGGGCCCAATACTAACCATTTGTTAAGAAAATACCAAAGCTAAACATATCCAGTGTATGAAAGGATCCAACACCCTTGCCAAGTGTAACTTTCACTCATCTTTGAAACATCAATGTACACTATATTTTAAAAGTTATTTTTAGCACTTGTCTTTTAAACTGTTTCCCATCTGATGTTAACATCTTGCAACTTTAAAACTAATATGAGTTATTTTTATTATTAAAATGGGAAATCTCTTTAATATATTGTAGTATAGCAGTATGTTTAATATATGTTTTAAAAAGGAAATCTAAAATAGTATTTATTCTCAAGAATGAGGACACGTAATTCCAGAGAAGCCCCACAATGCTTTCAAGTTCTATGTTTCTTTATATAGCAAAGATTAAAAGTAAAATTTTAAGGAGGATATAGTTCTCCTTTATTCCATCTTCCCTGCAGTATTTTCCCACCAGTCTTCTACATTCCTGAGCTCTGGTGCATATGTGTTGCTATTCAGAGAATTGGCTGTGGTAGTTCAATTGTCTGAGAAATTTCTGTTGTTAAATGACAGGACTTCTCCTGCAACATTAATTTTGAAACCAGACAAGGTGTTCAGTCAGATCACTCATTTTCCTTAGTTCATGAAGTCCACAAGAAAACATGAACAGATAAATTCAGATTAGAACCACATTTTTCAAGCCAGGTAGCCTTAAAACTGAATTCCTAACTGTGGATTTACATCTAGACTTTAGGCATCTGAGTCTGAAAATGTTGGCCTTATTTAATATCCCTATTCAGGATTGATTAATGTACAGTCAGGATGTTTTTCCATACAGCCAGCCTATAAATGTTACCTCTCTAAAGTTCAGCCCTACTTATTTGGCATATCTTTAAATAATTTATCTTCCTTCCCTACGCTTTTTAAATATTTCAGCCTATTTTAGGTTTGGAAACAGTTGTGAAATCACTGATTCGGCGCTAGAGCTTCTCCCAGGTATGAGTGGTAGCTGGTGCGGGGGACAGCCTTGGTTTAAACTGGAAAGAATGAAATCTTAGCACCGTCAGAGTCAACGGGTGCTTTGCCACCAGCTTCCACGTGGCCTGGATTTTACCCAGGGAGCCACCTTTGATCTTGAGCGGTGTAAATCAAGCATGACTGCACCAAAGGCTGCGAGGGTGCACAACGCGAAATTGGTATGTGAAGGGAAACCAGACCAAAAACAGTCAGAAGAACTGTGACAAGCTGGTCAAAGGAAAGTATCTGTATCAGAAGAGAGTGTATTTTAACGCTTTCTCCCCTGCAAAATTTTCTCTAAACATGCGTTTCAGGAAAGACAGCCTCCCGTCACGTGGAACCGTTCCTACTGGATGTGTTGCAGAAAGTAAATTATCAGAATGCTGCATATGGGGGGGGGTTTCTCTCCCACAATGAATGGCTAAAGAAGTTACCTAAAACTGATCATCAGCCATTTCTACATGTTTCTTTTCCTCCACATGTAAACAATCTTTTTGTCATACCTGAGCTTTCATAAATTCCCAAGTCCTGCTCACTCCAACATAAAAGGAAAACTACCAACACATTTCACTTATTCCTCTCTTGCAACTGAGCCCTTTAATTTAATCTGTTTAAAGAACTGTATTAGTTAGGAATGACTTAATGTAAGGAATGCTGTCCAGCTCTTTAGCCTGAAATAGTCTTTATTTACAACCAGTGTTGTATGATTTTTTGGAAGCTGTTGTTCCATTACTTTTCACATACGTCAAAGCAGAAAAGAAATGTATTTGAGTAGAAGAGCGGGAACTAAAGGTCATTTCATTCAAGAAAAAGCACACGCTTTATTTGGGCCAGCCCTGAAGAACAGAATAAAAGATTGGACAGATAGCTGGAGAAAAGCTCCAAATGTTTTCTGGGTGAAAAAACACTTTTAATTTAATAAATTAATAAACTGTCAAATAAACAGAATAAAATGTTACATGCATTTTGTTTTATACCAAGCATAAAGAGGAAAATAACAAACCCTTTTAACAGCAGCCAGAATATTCTTCCCAAAATAACTTCCAGAGACGCAAAAGCCTGCATGCTTAGAGGGCCACAGCTAGATGTCCTTTGGTGTAGGAAAAACGCTCTGTGGAATTTAGGTGCAAACCACCTGTACCTCCTTCCTTCCACAATACAATTCCACTTTGTGACAGCTATCAGACTCTGATGGAAAGAAATCAAAACCTTTAAAACTCTCTTAACACCAGAGAGGTCTCCGAATTTGAGTTTTTCGGTCAGGAACAGAAGTGCACATTAGGGGGTCATGTGAAATCCAGAGTGGTGCCAGCCAAGCTCCGGAGGTGTGGTTATCAGCTTGATTCTAGTTTTAACTAACACAGTGGCCTGTGAGTTGCAGCAGTTGAGGAGGTGGACTCTGCTCTGAGAAAGGTTTTCTTCCGAGCAGAGAAGTTGGTGGGTGGATGAGGTGGTCACCTCTGAAGCTGCCTCTGCTTGAGGAGTCAAAACCTAGAGACTGGTGCCCTGCTCTTCTGTTGAAAAAGCAGAGCACTTCATTCTCTGTTGAGCTGGTCAGAGCTCAGATTTCAGTATCCCTCTTTACCCTACCTACTGTGGACTATTTTCCTTTAGCAACATGTTTGGTTATCTTTTCTGCTTCAGAAAGGAGACATGCACAGAAATCTCCCACAAATTACTAAGCTCCTCATGCTTTGGGCTAGCAGCAGATGCCATAACCTGGCTAAAAACTGAACACATCAGATGCTGAAGACGTGCCGGGTCTGCAAACACTTCAGACTTTTCCTGTGACAGAAACTCCTCATTTATCAGGGACTCTCCACGTACTTGGTCACCATCCCTATGTGCAGAAGGAAGGTGGTTCCCTGCTTTAGGTCACTCCAATTGCTACACAGGTGGAGCATCTTTGCCTGGTAGGTGGAGAACAGCTGTTCCTTCTGCTTCTCTATTTCTTGCTGTTTCCTGCCACTGCCTTTTGCTGCCAGACCTGAGGAAGAATGAGATCCTTCTGGAGTAGTGGTTAAATAGAAGACACGAAGAACTATTTGCATTCATTTCTCTTGACTCCTATTTCTCCAAGAGCTCTGGTAGAGAAAAAAGTGAATGAAGCAAATGGGACAATAAGCTCTAGTAAGAAACATTTTGAAAAGAGGTGACAGTATGGAAGGTCAGCATTGTCTTGCTCCTCTTCTTTCTCTCTGAGTTGTGTGAATATGGCTTAATTGTAACAGATTTTTAAGAATATGTTATCTTCCCTCAGTTTAACAACCAAAACCTTCCCTTCCTTAGGGCCTGTTACCTTGTGCTCCCGGACAGAGGAGAGGTGCGTGGGCTAAACAAAGCTTGTTTATATGTGTCACTTTAAGTGAATTTACAAGCCTGCTTGAAGACTTAAATGAACTCTTGTCTATAAGAGTTCCCCATGTGGCTCGTCGTCTATTTGTCAGATATATGTATTTTTAAACTGCTTGATGCAAATCTGAGAAAATATTGGTTTCATCTGCATCTTTGTGTCTTGTGGGTGGGTTTATGCTGCTATTCCTCCCGATAACCTAGCAGTAAAGCAACATCTCTTAAATTTGATTTATTTCTTATTATATTCATCACTTGTATCGTAACCTTGCCGAATTATTTTTTGCCTTGGTTAATATCGTCATCTATATAAGCTGTATATTTCCATAGCCACAAGGTCTGAGCGACCGGGGGGCTAAACAAAGGAGCAATGGCAGGAAGAACACCTTAAATATCTTCTTGCTGTATGTTTATTAATGTTGCCTGTAGAGAAACACAAGAAAAATAAGTTACACCCTGAACATATCAGATTTTATTTAAATACCTGGGATTAAAATGCTATACCTGGGTTTACTGTATCCTTTTACATTTTTTTGTTATGTAAGTAAAGTAGATTTATGACTTGTGCAATTATGTCAACTTCAGATCCTCACTAGAATTAATTGATGTGGTAAAGAATGAAAAGTGTGAGTCTGTACTGCTTGCAGGCAGGATAATTATGGATTCAAATTTTAAACCAGATTTTCTCCAAATGTATTTTTAGTCACATTTTTGAGGGAAAGTCTACAGACGTCAGTCAGTGTTCATGTGCATGCCTGTGACTATATTTCTATTTTATTAAGAGTTTAATATTGTTCAGCAGTATTTCAAAGCAGTGGGCAAAAATGTTAATGAAAAAGATCTATTTCTATGGTCAGTACATGACATTGTAAAAAGAAAACAGGCTGAGCTTTCAAAATCTAGATTTTGACTCAATTTTTTCAAAAGTTGATAGTTTATTGTCCTTTGCCTCCTTTTAAAGATTAAATTAATGTGTGAAATTTTAGCAAAATTGGTGTCTGAATTTGTCATACCTTTTTCCCAAACTGGGGGTGTTTGGATTTATTCTAACAGTCTTGTTCTCTAACAAATTATGGGAACATCTTCTGGCAGGCTATCTGACTTTTTCCACATTTATATTTTTGGTGATAATTTGCTGTCTCTATTAAGAGTTATTTAAGAAAACCCCACAGCAGTGGAGTACCTAAAGAACAGGTACTTCTCTGCTTTTTTCCTTTAGAATTTAATTCAAGTTCCTTTTTAGTTTATTACTATTTCATTTCCCTGGCTGGCAGTCGCCTGATGAAAAGCTGGTATGTGGTGATGTGAACACGGTAAGGTAACTTCGAGATCGCATTGCTGCGACGCAGGGGGAGACAGAGCAGAGGGAATGAGTGAGAGCTGGGGAAGAGGGTCTTGTGGAGGGGCAGAAGTCAGACCAGCCTCCTCTGAATTGCTTTTCCTCCTGGACTGTCTTGGGGCACTACATACGCAGAAACCCTCCACCCCCCCCCCCACCTCTTGAAACAGGGAGGGGAAAAAAGTAGGCTGAATCAGGCACGCTGGTTGCCACTACCAAACTGAAAGCTGCGCTTGGTCCTGCATGTGCTGTCCTGGCACTTTGGGGTAAAAGTCTCAGTTTTCAATAGTTGAACTGTGATGATAACAGCAAGGAGGAGTTCACTGCAGCAGGTTTTGCTGCCGATACAAAAACAGACCTTGGAAATGATATACAACATCAACATTAAAGAGGTGTTGAAGTTGAAAAACCTAGGGTTTGATAATGGAAGCAGCAGATTTATACGCTCATTTGTTTGTGCAGTCTGAACCCGCAATCTGAACTCTGTTATAATGTGTTTGTGAGTTAGGTTGTGATTTTTGCTTTTGCTAACTCACAAGATGTGAAAATGAGCAGTGTGAAATTCATGGCACAGTGGCAAGTTGCACATATACAGACAACGAACTTTCCAGCATAGAAACACTTGTGCTAAATTTGAGATAATGGTCTCTTAAATTAAGATGTGTTTTGGATATGTAACTTAAGATCTGATTTGAAGACTAACTTTCTTTTTAAATCCCCTTTAAGAGTCAGATTGAGAGTGAAATACTTAATGCAATCAGAGGCTAAGTCAGTAGTAGTTTGTTTTAAATCTGTTAATGCTTTCCAAACTCAGAAAACTAATAATTTCAACCATTTGACTTCTGTAGTGATGGCAGAGTGCTAAATTTATGAAGCACAACAGAAATTATCACAATACTTTCCAATCATGCTGAAATAATAATTGAAGATAATTTGTCTACTGCACGGCATGTTAAATAATGATCTTCGGAGAAAATATGGAGATAAGTAAGAGAAATTATCTTAATACAATGCTAAATCGGTTGTTTCCTATTAACCTTACGGGAAATTGTAGTGAAAATTCAGGGAGTTAAATGACCAATGAGATATTTTGCTTGCTTCCTTTCGATTCAACACTTTCTTGGTAGAAATGGATAGCTATTGACCAGCACAAACAGTGTGAGCAACAGCCGTTTATTATTTGAGGGGTTTCTATTGCCACCTAGTGGCTACCCCCTCCGCCCCTTCCCGGCCACTGGCTCCGGTTCTCCAAAGGTTTGGGGTGGTCTGGAGCAAATGAGTTTGTTTGCTGGCAAAAGGGAGTGATGCAAAGGATTTAAATTTTTAGACATATAAAGCAGAAAGACACGAAGTTAAGTTTCCTCATTTATATGGACTAAAACAAGTTCTCTGAGAAACTAAGATCTCCCCCAGACGACGTAAATTAAGACCCATACAACAACTTAGTAATGAACACTGCTTAGAAAAGGAGAAGTTATACAACTGTGATATATTCGTTGTTGTTGTTTGAAGCAGATGATATGGGTTAGACATGATTCTGTCTTGCCTGAGTTTTAATCCTCTGTAGTTCTCTCTGATTTCTCTTGAATTGATCTGTTTCTAACTCTGGAGCAAAACGTGCTTCTCCTCTTACAAAAAGAGTGAGATGTTCACCTTGGTCTCAACAAGATATATTGTGATGAATCAAAAGAAATATGAGGTCTTAGGTTCTCGTGACTCTTGCTTGATAATGGTAAATATAAAACAATTTTCTGACTTTTTGCCCTTGCACACTCACACTGGAGAGTTAAAATAGAGATGAGTAAGAGTCTAAATACCTTTTACTTACGCCAGTTCAAAGTCTGAGTCACTGAAGTCCATGGAGGTACTCATGTCTATGGAGCTAAAACTTACTGTAAATAAAATTAGGATCAAACCCACAAACTTGAATAAAATCCAGAAATTTTTCTTTGTACCTGGTCTCATGTGGATAGTACAGTACTGTAATATAGATTATAATACATAACACCTGCATATAAGAGCTCCTTATATCAAAGTTTTGTTTCTCCATGAAACTGTTTTTCAAATATCCTTCCTTTTGAATTAAAAACTTTCCTCCATATAAATTGCTGGCAATTCTTTTTGTTTCAGTATAGCCTAAAAAGTGAGATTTTATTTCTCAAAAGTTCTATTTTAATGGCAAGTAAAAATTGTAAGTGCTAATTTTGCCTCCACTGCTTAAACAGAAATGGTGTGTTCTGAGTGATAACCACTCCTCCTTTTAAAATAAACCACACAGTTTTGTCTTGGCAGACATTCAGCTCTAGAAGACTTATCTGCTTGTAAAGTTTTCCTTTGCATACATGGTCACTCCGTTTAAATACATTTTTAAAGTATGGAGCAAACTACAGAATGGAAAAAAGTGTGAAAGCTGTGATATATGTTCTATCTTTGCTATGTGTGTATGGAGTTAACTCTCTCTTTCCTGGTGAAGGACTCCCCTAGACTTGGTGTGTCTTCTCCGAGTCACAGGAACTGCCCATCTGAAACTTAGACTTCCTGCAACTGGAGGCCTTTCTGAGTATTTTTCATGCGGAATTTGGCTGGGAAAAGGAGGACTCCAAAGAGCCTGACGTGGGACTCAGAGATGTGCATTAATTTTCCCATTTGGTCAAAGCCTTCCTGTGTAACCTTGGCCAGTTCACTTAGGCTCAGATTCTCAGAGTCATTAAAATACCTTAAGAGGTACTTTTCAAATACTCTTCTGCCTCAGTTTTCCACCTATAAAATAACCTGCTCCACAGTAGCACTTCTCGTCCCTGTCTTGTGCTTATTTATGGAGAATATTTAGGAAGAGAAAAGTACTTACCTGGCTTTTGTCTCTGCAAATCCCTCCATAAGACTACAAGTTCTTGGAGGTTTGGTCTGTCTGTTCACACGAGGATCTCCCCCAGTTAGGATGAGGAGACCCCATACTGAGTTTAGACTTTGAGTCGCTGCCACATTTCAAGCAGTAAAATAAAACAGGAAACCAATGTGAATGGTCATTCTTCCATCTGAGGGTGGCTTATTCACACCGAAAATTCTAACTGCAGAATAAGCCATTGCAATGACTGCACCCTGAAAAACAAACACAGCCGATGAAGCGACAGGACGCTACAGCGAGTGCATCAAGGCTATCTGCCAATCCTGCAGCCATGCTTGCTCGACAGCTCCGGGACAGGATCTAAGCTGGTGTCCCTGGGAAAAGCAGTGTCTCCAGTGATTCCTGATGGAAAGCAGAGCCAGTAAGAACCAGCAGTGGCTTGCAATTCCAGTTTTCTTACTTTAATGCAATTGATCTATCCACTTAGATATGTGTCTGTACTTGCATACATGTATACCTATATAAACATTTGAGAAAATGGTTGTCTGAATTCCTGGCTCACAGGGCAAATTTTCAGTGTCCTCTTGCATTATTTGTTGAAGTCTTTCAATGTTCCTCATTCCTATAGACATTAGTAAGCAAAGATATCTAAAATTATATTTTTTTTACTTCTTTGATTGTCTCTACAGGCATTTTTCAGCTGAATGCCCTGCTTATGCTAATGCAACAACCATCTTTGAAGCACGCTTTAAGGGGTTTATTTATACCATATTCCAGATTGCATATTGTGGTTTTTTTTGCTGAGTGAATTTTAAATCCAGGAGGTGAGTGTCTGATTTTTCTTTTAAAGAGGAAACACAGCTTCCAAATGCAAGATTTTTTTCTCAAATAACACAAGGAAAAAAATCAGGTTATATGTTTAAACTCATCTGTTGTGTTTCAGTATGATGAAAAGTATAAATACCTTCATTTTAGGAGTGGTAGTCGCCTACTGCATAATTTGCCTGGTTAAAGACGAGAGTTAATAGGAATTTGAAGCCATCTGTACAGCTCAGTAATGCGTCAAGTTTCCCGAGTGCTCTGTGCTGCCAGGTTAAGCTGCGGTTTACAGGGTTATGCACTTGTGCCAGGTAGCTGGTGTACTGCTCCCACAGTGCACTCGCACTCCAGCCAAATGTAAACTTTCCCAGTGTAAGCACTGGAGCAGCCGTGTTTAAGCTACAGCAGCCTAAGAAAAATTTCTGTAAGGACATAACATAGAAAAAACTCGACAGCTAATTGATAGGGTGAGAAGGTCACAGGGAAATGCTGGTCACTCGGATGCCTGAGATTGTAAATATCTTTCTGAAATGTTATGGCGTTTGTACGGCTGCAGTGAGTGAGCAAAAAAAGAGAATGAGGCATGTGGGAAAAGATTGAAACGGTCGAGGTACAGAGAAGTAAGTGCTTCTAGCTGCTCTCCAACGGGCTTGGTGATTAATGATGGGTTTTTCTGAGCCTCTGGGTTGCCAAGGATATAGATGTTCACCACAGCAGCCCTCTGGGATGAACTGAAGCAAGTTCAGGAGTTGTGCTTCTCTGCATAGCAAGACAACTGGGTCCTGTTCATATCCTCACCAGAACCCCTCTGCTACTGTAACCAGTACCATACTGGGCATGGCAAAGCTCTTTTCCATGGCTCAGGACATTTTTTAAAATGGGAAAGATGATTTTATTTAACAAAACTAGTCATGAAGCTGGAATTTGACTTCTCTGCTATCATTATGGAGGTGTAACATCAATACTACAGCAGCTTCTGAGATGTGTGTGTTACCAGCTGGCAGTGTTCAGTTTCTCTCCTAGGTAGCTCTGGGCAGCACAGTTTTACTCTGGTTCTTTTGGCTTTAGCATGTTTGCGAGTGCCCGGGTGGATGGGTACCTCCCTGGCCAGGATGCATCCGCTCTGCGCGGGATATCCCCTACTCTAACAACCCATTGAGAGGAAGATGAAGACGTGTTTCCCGCTCATCATCCTTGCCATGACTCAGAGACATGACAAGAAAGTGTTACCAGGCTTCAAGCATCTACCTTTGCATCTTCTCTCAGTGCTGGCATGGTAGCACATAGTCTCCCACCCAGCAAAATGCGTAATTTAAGCGAGCAGGCACGTGAGTAATCCCTTTCCTCCTCGGTGGGGCACAGCATTTGTTTAAATCCTATTAAAGGCTGTTGGATTTGAAAACATGCTTAAAGTTTGGTGGAGATGAAAGGCAGGCATGGAAAATGAAACCGAAGAAACGCAGTTCCGTCTGGTTAACAAAGACCTCACTGCTCGCTTACTGCCTGTGGATTCTAGCTGCAGTATGTGACTTCAAAAAAGTTCTGATACAGACAGGTAACATCTATTATGGAGGATTGCCACACTTTGCGGGTAAATTAGGATTTAGTCCAATGCTCATTGTCTTCATTCCTCAGAAGATTCACCAAAGTTGCGTACTGGGCACAAACATGTGGTTTTATTTGCACAAATTTTGGGCCCAGTACAAGTATTTGACAGAGAGAGAGAAATGTCAGTCTACTCTGAAGACAGTTTGCATTTGGAATGGATATTCTCTGGAAACTCATTCTGTAGGTAAATTAACTTTCCTGAAAACAGCTCTCCAGCACTGTTTGAGAAGGAAAATGAAGTGCACTCCCAGGCTCAAGGAAAAGATTATTATTTGTTTGTTTAGTAGATATTCTTAGTTTAAAGAAAAAAAACAAACCAAAACAACAAAGTGAAAGAAAAAAACCCCAAACCAACACCAAACCCCCCCAAAACCAACAACAGCACTTATTTTCTGCTAGTTGATGATTCTGGCACTGCCCCCCCCCCAGACACAGCAAGTCATGCTGCTGAGATGGGGGGATAAAAAAGGCCCCGGTGCTATCAGGCCCCTCCAGTACTGCACTGCTTTGCTCTCTGATGGCACACAGTCCGTTTCCTGACCCCTGGAGAGCTGGCAAGGAAAAAAAAAAAGAAAGAAAACAACCCTTAATGCTAAGGAACGAACATGGAGTTCAACTTGAAATATAGGGAAGACAGTTTTTCAAAAGTTGTAGCTGTATTTAGCATTAGAGTTCATGAGATCCACATGTCCCATCTTCTTTTTCTACAAATCCCAAAGGGAAAAAAAAAACATTTATTATGATAGCCTGGCAAGAAAAAAAATGTCTGTTCATCAATTTCCCCCTTTTTAAAGAGATAACCGCTGACTCTACCCGTATGTTATCTTTATCCTGAGGCAGCAAATTTATCATAATTTATTCTGGTATATTCTAAATTTACCATGTTGATTACCACTGTATAAACAACGTCTGGCATTTGCCTCAGCCAGAGAATTGAGGCTGGCGCTGATTTGGAGTAGAGATCTGTGGAAGAGCTTCAATTTACTGAAGTGGCTGTAATATCAGTACAAACACCAGAGATAGATAGCTAAGGATAGGGTGGTTTTAAAAGGGAAAAAAAAACAAGAAGGATTCTTCTTCTATGTAATGCTAATGAGCCACTTACTGAAATGTATCTGTTTGGAGAGGGAAGTCCAAGTGACACAAGGTTAAAAAAGTTTGGAAAGTGGTCTGCAAGTACAGTCAACTGGACTCTCTCATGGAGAAACTGCTCCTAAGGCTTCTTAGGGATCAGTGGGTAAGGGTTAAGAAAATCTTTTTGTAATTATTCCATGCAAATATAAGTACCATGAAAGCATTCTCATAAGGTTGGACTAAAACCAGTCCTAATCTTGGGGACTTAAAAGGAGGACCAAGAAAAGCAGAGGGAGTACCTTCACTGGAGATAAATTTCTATTTACGGGAAAAAAAGGAATTATTTGTTCAATTGGTCAAACTACGTATTTACGGAAGAATAACTGAGACCCCATACAAGCAAATAGATGGAGCAAATCTATTGTCTGTTCCCTCGTGCAGTTTCAAGGTGACTCCTTTCTTCACAAATCTTCAACTCTAATCCTAATTTATATGGTTTATTCTGAAATTAAAATCTAAATTTATGAACAAAACTTAAAAATAACATGAGGAATTCTTCTACAAAACAGCATATTCAGGATTTAATTTCTTTTTATCTTTCTTGATATCCTTTTTCTCCGTTGTCCTGTGCAGCACACTTATTCCAGAACACCACCACTTCTGCATTAAGACTATGGGTGAACTGTGCCTGACTTCAATGAGGCTGGAAAAGTCTAATTGACTTCCCTGGCCAACATTTCCCTCTGGTCTTTTTTTCTTCTGTGAGACACACCCAGACAAAGTACAATGTCTATGTATTCATTTTATTAATTACAAGTTAAAAAGCACTAATTACAATATTCAATAGCTTATTCCTGGTTCAATTATGTGTTTTCTATTGTAAAAAAAAACCACACAAAACAAAAACCTCTAGCTTGTGCATTAGTTGATTAAAATAAAAAATTAGCTCCTGCTATGTGTGGAGTGTGCACTGTCATGATCTGTGTGAACATGAGAGTTTTTGGGCAAGAAGTGTGTGTACAAGAAGTGTGTTAATGCATATTTGGACACATCTTGGAAAGTCTGTGTTTGATATTCCATGGTTTTGTTTGGAATTTTTTTATCTTTGCTTAATAGTGTTAAGGAAAACCAGACGTAGGCTATGTTTCTGATTTTCTGAGTTAAGATAGAAAGATAATTTCTAATTGTTTTCCTCCAGCTTGGCACTTTCTGCTGATTCTGCTGTCCTCTGCTCTTCTTGCTTTGGAGAGAATGCTTGAATTTAATATCAAAATATGATTCCTTGTTAAACAACAGCGAAGGAAATGGTTGAGGCTGTTTACAGTGACATCAATAAATGTACTTTCCTGGTTTCAAAGACACACTGCATCCTAAGAGGAGTGAGGATGTTAAATGTAACTTCTACACAAGAGATGCAGCGTCAGAAAATTGTGTTTGCCCTTAGACCACAATTGCCCTGAAGCTCATGCATAACTTCACTTACTTGAATTACACCAGTGGCTTCCGAAACTCATGACCTATTGATTGCTTTGGGGACTGAACAAAATCTTGCAGGACTAAGTATTAGAATGTATCTTTCATTTCAGCCTCCGTTCAGCATCTTTGATTCACGGTACACACAGAGAAGCAACACAGTATATCTTCCAAATAAGAACAACAAGAAAACACAGGGAACTTTGTATAAATAAATACATAAAATAAAATTCTGCACAATTCCAAAGCGTCTTTTGTGGCTGTTAACATATGAGTAGCAAGCTCAAAGGCTTGACCCAGCTCAGTGCAGGAGCGTGGGCTGACCTTGGAGCATGTCACCTCACCTGCAACACTACACGCTTGAAGGTAAGCACTCTGCTTCAGTGCTTTGCTTTCTTGGGGTATATAAAGTATGGTGGGTTTCCACTTCATATCCAAAGACGGTTGATGATTTTGGTCTTTGCTTTTTACAGGGTTGTGTTCTGACAGGCAGCACTCTGTATGACACTGCAGCAGTATGAAATCTGGTTATTATTCCTGTCAACCAGGAAATGAGATTATTATAAGAAGACCTGAAATTGTATGGGGTTTTGACCGTGAATTATTTGCTGGTGTGCTGAAAGAAAGCTATAAAACCCTACAACTGCAGGCCAAATCAGCCTCCCACCTCTATGCATATGCGAGGCAGGAAAGAGAACATCAGGACTCTGCACCAGCAACGGGCAACTCCTTGGCCCCCTGTAGCACAGATTTAAACTTCTTCATGTGCAGCAGGACAGAAGACATTTGGGACAGCCAATGGCAGCCATGGGAAGTGTTCATTAATCAGTCTGTGCAGCGTTCTGTGGCAGCTTTACTGAAGTCTGTGTGGCAACAGTAGTGACTGTGATCTTCAGCCCGTGTGTTTGAAGGACAGACAAAAATGAGGATGCACCTCTGCGAAGGTAACTTCTCTATCAAGACAAATAAAAATTAAAGGATTCTTTCCTTAAAGTGACAATACCTTGCACTCAGCATACATTGCAATGTTTGATAAGCCATACACTGTGATTCTTTTGCCCTCCTTCTCTGTTCCTGAATCTTGAACCCAGTTTTCTGTAAAGCCCGCAGTCACTGCGAAGAATCCTTCTATGAGTTCTTTTCTGTGTTCTGTTAGGAGTGGTTGCTTTATACAGTCTCAAATATCCACTTCTTATAATGCTAAGTACATGTTTATAGGAATTGATTTTGACGGAGCAATTTGAAATGCTAAATTTCTCTTAATGCCATCACAATCCTCTGGGACTTGAAGACAGAGACATTTGCTCCTACTTGATAGCTTCTGAATAATACGCTCTTTGAATATTGTGTTTGGGGTAACCAAGGAAAAATACAATACTCCCTTCTAAATCGTTTGGAGGGCTTTTTGGCTGGAAGACAGAGACTGAGTCTTTGCTAATGTGTTCTTTAAAGCCTAGTGTTGTGAAATAGAGTATTTTATTGGAGAGTTCGTAACACAGTCTTCCACAAAAAAAAGCTGTGCTAATCCCTTTTGCGGTATACCAGTTTCTTCTGTGGCTTTAGCAGCTAAGCCATGTTATCCATACATCAATTTGGAAAGCAGTTTGTGATCATTCAGAATGGTATGATTAAAAACAATATGGTTAAAAATTGCAGGTATTTGCATTCCATTTCATGTACTGCCAAGTTCCTATAAAGCCATTAAGAAAAGACTGAAGTTCTTTCACAAAATATATTCTAGTCTAAAAAAACGTATAACATTGTGTTCTAATTTAGTAATTACTATAAAAATGTGCTAGCCTTCAGACGAAAGAACACATTCTCTTTCCCTTCACAGGCTGCAAGCTAGGACACAGGCTAACAAAGTAGACAAAAGGGGTACACTAATAAATTTAAGACATAAAATAGTAATAAACCCACTACTTTTGATAGGGCTATGTAATAACTTGTTAGAGACACAGGGGCTGCATAGGAGACTTTGCTTTCCACAGACCAACACAATGTTGGACAAAATGCAAGTGCTGATCACTGCTGCAGGGCAGAGAGTGTTTTTTTGTAGTTTTGGTCATGATGCTTTATGTGCATCGCTCCTGGCATTTGGGTCAGTTGCTCTGGCCCAGCTTCTCATGTGGACTCATGGTTGCCTTAAGGGGATGGCACTGTCTCCTCCCAGGAGTGCACCAGCCAACATCTCACCTGTGTGATAATGATTCAGGGAAAAGGGCAATAACATTGTGGAGTGACTGTGGGTTTATTTTGGTGTTGTGTTGGGTTTTATTCTAGGGAGGAGGGGAAGAGCTGAGTAGAGCAGCTCCTTGAGAATAACTGAAGCCATAGCTCAGTGACAAGTGTTGAGGAACGTGTGTCAGAATATATATTGAATGAAACACACTGCAAAACATGGTGTTACATGAAGAACTCCTTAACACGTTGTTCAACTTGGGAGTAAAATGGATGTTCAAAGAACAGGTTGCTTTCTGCATACAGAGTACAAGCCACCACACTCTGACGCACTGTAGTGAAAATGGTGGAGGTGGTAATATCAACATTTTGGGGAAGAAGGTGTTACCAGAAGCAGTGAATGTCATCTCTGTTTGTAACTAGATTTATGAGATCAAGAGCTGAGAGAGATATCACAGCTGTCTCCTAGGAGTCTCCTTTACAGCATTCTGAAAAGGCATAGAGTTGGTTTGGGCATCCAAATATTGCTCTGGGGGCTTCTAGAACAAATGGAGAGGGGTGAAATCTGAAGATGCCATAAATAGAATTGGCAGTCAAATAGCCTACGTTTCCCATGAAAATTGCTCTTTATGTGAAAGCTGAAGTTTCCCCACACCTGCTTTGCATTGCAGACTTATTTTCTTGGAAGTTTTTGTTCAAATTTGGTCACTGAAGTTTAAGCAGCTGAACGTCCAACTGGCTTGCCAAGGCGGACACAGGCTCTTGAAGGTAAGAGTTTCCCAGAATAAGATCACTGTATCTGTTTAGTTTTATCTATATGTTGCAAGCTGTTTCCACTACAATGAGTCTAAACATAAAAAAAGAATTATCTCAGTCTGTTTATATTTTCAGCATTTAATTTAAACAAGATATTATGATATCTTTGTATCTAAAGTAAACACTTTCTGCTTTGACACTGCAAAATGTGATGCTGTAAACTAACTGGATCTTTTCCAGCTCCACCTTGTGTGCCTTGGTTGGCCTAGAACCAGATTTTAATGTTACTATTGGGACTACATTTTCAAAGTAATAAACAATTAAACAGTAGCAATGTGGCGGTGAGGAAATTTTTTTACTGTAAGACTTCAGCTGGCTCAGGTTTCTGTTTTCAGTGATTTTACAAGCAAACACTAAATTCCTTCTTTACTCTTTCCTCTCATGACTTACAATCAGAACAGGGCAGCAAAAGTTCAGTATCATAATTTTATACAAGAAATGAAATTTTATTAATGATTTGATTCTGTGATTCTCTGTCAGTTACTTAGGGCCAGACTTTTTTAATCAATGGTCTCTCAAATGCTATTTTTATCATACTTTCTGTCCGTGGAAATATAGGATCGAGGCTACACACCACACAAAGTTTCACTAAACTGTAAGTTGTTTTAGTTTGATTGCAGGCACCGTAACTACGACCTGCAATAGTCATGGAGCAAATAAGATAATAGTGAATGAGAAGAAAGCTTTGAGGGGCATTTTGTTAGGAGTATTCAGCACTGACTTTCACGCTGTTATAGATGTGGAGTAGGAAAACGTATATGAGAAACTGTACCTGTCCTATCATTTTGTGCATTCTTGGATACTTATATTGAAGTGTGTTACACACTTTCAACTCCTATTTTGTCTCTCCTGGATCTCAAATGGAAAGCTATATGTCCTCCAATATACTAAAATGTCTGTAGGAGGGTTCTGTGTAGATGCCACAATAGTGTCTGTGTTTAAGAGGTAATGTTTGGACTTAGGTCCTGTGGTGTGCTAAACTTAATGACAACTTAATACCCAGTCAGAATAATGAATGGACTTCTTAGTAGAGAGAATCCTTTAACTGACAAAGGACAAACATAAGAGCAAAAAGACAGAAAAATAAATTTCATTGTACAGGGAGGAAAAACCTTACCAGCTCAAAGGTCTCATCCTATACTTTGAATACACTGTTTAGTCATAGTGGAAATATTAGACACTACTGGGCAGAATGCTGGAAATCCTGAGAAGAAGTGGTTTTTCTTCAGCTTGCCGATTTCTTTGCTCTGCACAGGATTCAGCAGGGTGGGCCTGGGGGAGCACGTGGTGTGCCAGAGGTGCTCCACGCCTGCGGTGCCAGGGTCGCTGCCCCGAGCTGCGGAACGGGTGGAGACAGTGCCTCGAGCAGAGGTCGCAGGCGTAGCTGCCTTCAGGTGGCCTCCCCTAGGTGCAGCGCTCGTGTAAATGTTACCCAAGGTACTTTATTTCCTGCTCCAGCCCTTGCTTACGCTTGGTCCGGTGCCATGAAATTTTAGCAAGCTTCACTCTTGCACAGCTGTGATAAAGCAGCGCGTGTCCTTGTAAGCTGAGATCAAGATCGTCCCACGGGTAAAAATGGTGAAAGATAATCCAGGAAGCCCCCTTCCCTTCCCACTTCTAAGTAGGCTTTTTGGGTGCTGCTTTCCCAGTTTTCCAAGGCATCCAACTGTAGGGTCACAGTTTAAATCCTCGTGCAGTTGATGTTCTTTCCACTGACTTTAAAAAGATTTGGATTGGGCCCTAAATAAATAATGATAATTTCTTCCACCTCAATTTATGTTTAATTTCCAAACTAAGCAGTTGTGTCTTTCATCTTTAGTCTATTTTTTTCATGACTCTGCTTGTTATTTTAAGGAAGTAGTAATATATACAGCATCTATATACACAGAGTGCAACATATATATATATATATATATATATACTCCCTGAAGTCCAGTGGATTGTCTTGGTGAAGGGATGAATGTATGACTGTAAGAAACTCTTTAGAGTTCATCCAGGATACATAGCTGCTCGCTACTTTGTAGCCTGGATTCAGTCAAAGGTGTATTTAATAGTAATTCAAGATTTTCTGTTTTTTACCAGTGCAAACCATGATAAGCTGTTTTGAAAAGATACACATTCAGGGAGAAAAAAATTCCTCTGTTAGTATCCAGCTTGCTGCTTAAGTCTGCAAAAATCAGGAAATGTTAATATATGTTCAATAACAAGTTAAAGGATAAAACCAATTATCTCATCTACTGACCAACGCAAGGTTATTCCCAACTGTACACTTTCCAGTGTTCAGTCCCCAAACTAAGCGCTTTTAATTCCATTCCTGTGCATGAATGCATTTCCGCGAGGGCCTTTCAGTACAAAATCACGTAACACTAGAGATATTAGCTTCTCCCTACCAGTTTCCAAATTAACTGTTGTCTATGAGTGATATCATCACTGGCATGCTGTCCGTAAGCTGTTTTTTCTATGACATGAAGTGCTTTGCATCATATTGTATATTCTGTCACACACTAGCTTTCATTTTCATTTCTGAGCGGAAGGATAAATATTGCCTTTGGAAAGCGCGGCAGCAGAGGGAAGAGCGTGCCACGCGTCAGAGATTGCTGTGGCTGTCGTGCCCTGACAAAGCATTCTGTGAGACGTTGGCCTGGGCGCACCCCACATCCCTGCAGGGATGGGAACAAAGTCCCCAAGCTAGAGTAACCTTAGCTGAGATAATGTTACCTTGACTTAACCAGAGTGATACCAACTTTGAGGCTCGCAACCAGGCATCTCCAGAGGGGAATGCGGACTCTAGGTGCCTCTCCCCACTGCTGGTGGAGAGGGTACCAGACACCTCGGTGCCTGTGGTTAGGTGGCGTTTTGGCAAGGTGGCCTTTGTCGGAATTTTATGATACTTAGAGAGCAACAATAACGATTTCAGGAAAAAAATTTAGTATTTAGCCTTCATCTATGTAAATGATTGTGGCGAAGACATATTTAGGGGACAAATAGGAGAATTAGAAGAGGGACTTTTAAGGTGGTACATAAAATCTTGACTATACGGACCCATTGGCTGTAACTTTATGCTTTTTTTCATTTCTGTGCTAACCTTGCTTTGGGAATAAATTAGGACAACTTGTTAGCCTTTCCCTTTCTTTGAATGACACGCTGAAGTGGTACATGATGCTCTTTTCCATAATTTTTTTTTAATTCATGTATATATTTTAATAATATTTTACTGAGCACTCCAAGGTATGTGTTTTCCTAGTGCTAGCAAAGTAACAAAGAATAAGGACTGGAAAAGCTCTGGGCCAGAGGACACGTGGAGAAATGATTGTGGGAATGTGCTCTTTGGATTTGAAATGGAGGTCTTTGGGAGAGGAGAACAGGGAAGGGGGAATGCTGGCAAGTGTACCGGCTCCCTAGGCAGGAGGAAGGACCAGAACATAAGAATGTGTAATGCTGCAGCTCCTGTAAATGTCAGAAACAGAGGGAAGGGGGGTGAATATGTTGTCCACATCATGCCATGAAGTTCTGGTTACCTGTAACTGTAACAGAATTCTTTATTTGAAGTAATTGGAAATGAACAAGTACAGTGACAGACTCAGTGAGAAAATCCAGGTGTGAGCTTTGAACAGTGGCAGAATTTAATTGATCTGTTTCAATGTGTTTATTAATCTATTTTTGCGGTTTCTGTTACAAACCCAGAAGTTGGTGTTGCTTTCAGATTCAATGAGTATGTCCATTGCTGATTAGCTGGTGAAAGTAAATTCAGAAACTGCAGAGCAATTATTTTACTTGAGATCCTTCTCTCTGAGCACATAGTCTGTAACTTACTTTTTCAGTCAATAGAGAAATAGATGTTTGAAATCATGCCCTACAATGACCATTTCTGTCATTAACTGTAAAAGGTAACCTAGGCAACCAATTTTGCTGTGGATGTACCTGTGAACACAAAAGAAGTTTTTAAATCTGATCAGATGACTTCCATTCTTGTAAGTCCAATAATTCAAACACAAGATACAAACAACATTTGCTGTTGTAACAAGGAGTCTGAGTGGGGAGTTATGTGTTATTGTAAAACTGAATAACTGCAGATGATTAGAGGTAATGAGCTCCAGCTAGAAAGTAGCCTAAATCTATCTAGGATAGCAAAATAGCAAAAGCTAATTTGTCCTGCCCCAAGAAAAGACATCTTTGGTTTTCTGGAACATACACCTATAGTTGCACAAAATTAATTCGGCTCATGAGTAGGGCCACTACTTGAATGTCTCCTACACTTTCATTTGAATTGTTTCTGGGGGTGCAGGTAACTGCATGTAACTCAGGTATGTGCGAGTAAACAAGACAATCATTATTTTTCACTCTGTCTTGTGTACAAATTCCTTTGCCCAAAACAATGTCTGAGATTATACATGCCAAGTTAAGCAAGCAGAGAGAGCATGACGATGGCAGTAAGCCCCCTGTAACTCATGTACAGTCTCCAAAATCTGAGCTCTACAACTGTACGGCCTTTCTGCTCTTTATACAAAGATAAAATGTTGTGTAACTATATTACTGTGAGGGACAGATTTTTAAGCTAAAATGCCAGCCATGAGAATACCTTCTTGGAAATCTGTAGACACTTCCAGGTAAGAAACCTGATGTTCAGGTGCCTTTGCCCTAGAGCATATAGGATTCTTCAAATCAATCACAGTATCCCCAGAGCTAGTTTGACCAAGTCCAGAGGCTGGGCACTTGGCTTTTCTTCCCTAAAGAGAAAATATGTCTATATTTCTTTTTTTTTAAAGGAGGAGGGAGTAGGGAGGATGTGCTTCTTCCCTTTTCTTTCGATGAACTCTGAAAGAGAAGAAACTGGGAGAGAGGAGGGTAATGAGAACTGAAGCCGGAGAGCTGGTTCTGTGCCTCATGGCAGTACTTCACTGTGGACCTGCTCCAAGGTGGTCAAGGGTGTTGTAGCTAAGCTGGCTGCCTGTGCTAATTGTGCCTTACTTGTCACAGATACTGGAAGAACATGAAACAATAGGGAGAGAGGAAAAATTAGGCTCATAGTGAATGCTGCCATGAGATCCTCCTTTTTGGTTTTTTTTTCACTCCTGTAGATGAGGGGGACAGCAAAGTATGCAAATACTAGTGCTGTCATTCATATTTGCTTTGTAGTCATAATTTCTTATGTTAACTAATTAGAAATACCTGTGGCCAGCTTTCCAGGGGTACTGAGCCTTCATGACTACTGCTGAGATTGTTCAGTGCTGCTTTTTGGAATCTATGTACTTAAAGTCCAATTTTTTACAGTGCTATGTATGTTAAGATGGTCTCACAAATTCATGACTGCTCCTGATCTGCATTTTTGGTTTCTCTACAAGGATAAAAATGCCAGTAATCTCATGCATCTTAATAGTGAAGAGATGTGAACATAAGTCTGCAAAGCACACCATTAAACTGGGTGTGAGGAAGAAAGGTGGAAGTGAGTATAAAAACATGATGTTCATAGCTTTGTATTCAAAGCAGGACTTGGATAGCAGGCCTCCGTGTAATACTCAAGCATACAATGAATGCAGAAGACATTAAAAATGCAATATGATGCTTTCATCAAATAAGAGAGGAGTCCTGTTGAAAAGTTAATGCAGGATCATAGAATTAAAGCTGGATAAAAGTGCATTTGCACAGAGGCAACTGACGTGTATAGGTTGCATGAATTCAGGCAACATTCTTCTGGCATTTTCAAACTTAATCCACCAGCCTTAATATTTGTTAAGAATCCTCTGGGGGATACAAGTTCTACAATGTTTTCCCAGTTTGCTCAAAGTGTTGTGTGAAGTGTTAGCTTTGCTTTTAAGTATAACAGTTTGAATTTTCAGATTCAGGAAAGTAAGAGTGCTATCAAGCAGAAGCTGGTATACATGGTAAGAACCCTGTCATTCCTTGGCATCCTTTGTGGTTATAATGAGCCATTTTGCAGTTCTGTCACAGATTCTCTGACTTCTAAGTGCACAAAATCTTTGTCAATGTCAAAATGTATGATGCTATTATTAACGCTCATAGAACAAATCTATAGACCTTTGAAATATTTAACTATCCCTGTGTTGTATTAGGACAAAAATTCTGAATACACTGTTTGGATCCCTTAAATTCCAGCTTTGCACAGAGTAGGTGCTAGATCTGAGAGATTTGGTACTAATAAGGAATAAACAGCAAAGTCTAAATCAGGGAAGCTTCTGAGTTTCTCTGAAAGTCCACTCCAACCACACCCTAGCTCCATTTGAAAGAAGGATCCTCCCTCCATCTTCCATGTCATTTTTCCTATGGAGAGAAAACCTATAAGCAGAATCCAGATGAGAGCTACATCCTCTTCCTTCCAGTCTTCCTTTTAGGACGTACAGGGGCACCTCACTGCCCTCACCCATGTGCTAGTCTAGGCATAGCCAATGTATCTATAACTGGTGTAGCTGTTGTGAAGGAAATTAGGAAACTTGTTTGTTTCCTGTTCACCAGAATGAATCATTAATATTCAGTGTGGACAGGGGAGGTGTATCATTCTTCATTTGTATTCCTGTAGTGCCTTTAAATTCTAAATATTGGCCATGAGCTAAAGGTGTTTGTTGGTCTGTAGACACCGTGAAAAAGTATACTGTGTAAAACTACAGCGCTTGACTAATAAATAGACTATGAACTTGGAAATTATGTGGGTTCTTTGAGGTTGCATGTTTGAGGATGTTGCCTAAGATATTCGCTATAGAAATCTTGGCATTTCTTTTGTCATTTTATAAATACCATATCCGTATAGAGAAAAGACTGAATTACTCTGAACAGTGCATGGAATGCTTTCCTGGCTGTGGTTTTGGCACACGATATGGGAAGTAAGTATAATGCTACAGCTTGATCCGGTGTCCTAGTGAAGTCAATACAAAGATTTTACTGATGCCAGTGCCTCAGGATCTGGATCAGAGTTTTCAAAATTTACCTTCAGAAAATTAAACATACGCTCTCACAAATACAGCTTAGAGGACTGTGGATAGTAGTATCTTTGTAAGTCCAGATCGTGTTTCATCTCTTTCAGTTTCATTTCCATGCACAGTGTAAGCAGCGTGTTTCTTGGTAGTTACAGACATAGTGGCCTTTTAAATTTGCTGATATCATTTTACTTTCTCATAAACACGAGTTTCCTTGCAAAAGCAATTAATAAAAGTGAGATTATGTTGCAGAAACTTAGCTGGTAAAGAGATAAGAAGCAAGCTGCAAGATAGATACGTTAATATCATTCCCAAAGCAGAATGAAAATCTCAACTTCAGCAATGTCAACAAAAACATGTTTCTTTTCAGATTTAATTTCCATGAGAAACTATGTTAAATTAAAACCTTCCAGTGCAGTGTCCTTCCATTTTTTGCATTTTTACTACCTAGAGATCAAACAGTTTGACACAGCAAAAATTCTAGTGAGTTAGGAAGAAATGCTGATTGGTTTGTTGGCTGGTGGCCGGGGGAATGTTATGACCGAGTAATTATGTGTTCTGGACAGATGTATTAACCAGGCTTCGAGCTGGAGCCACTGGATATTATTTTAGTCATAAGACTGGAGGAACTGAATCATTTTCAAAGAGCTGGCTGGCTGACACTGCTTTAGTGATGCCTGTTCCAATGATTCTTTGGCAACAACTTCCAAAGCTGCACTTATGACACAGTAAACAAAAACTACATTAAAGGTTTGTTTTTTAATCATAAAGAGGTTGAACATTTCCACTGAGCTTTTTTGCTATTTATCAAGAAGCACTGAAGGCTATTCTAAAGCTTCCATCCTTGCTTCTCTTCCCAAAGAAGGGGAGCTCTTTAGCAAAACTCTTTTAGATCTGGTGATAGTAAGAATACTTCAGAATTCAAGGTTTTTATCAATTCATTGACACTGTATCGCTAAATCTGCTGTGTCATATTTGTTTATTCACTCACTCTGTGAGTTGAGTAAGGATGGGTTGTGTTGGTGGTTTGTTTTTTTTTTTTTTGGACTGACAGGTAGAATGAGGGAGGTTTACATTATTAGCTTCAAGTTAAGAGAGGGTGTGATTTCTCCTGTTCTGGTAAGTAATAATGTTATTTTGTAAGATCCTGGAAAACTGTATTGATAGGTGCAGAAGGAATTTGTAAGGGAAAAGACATCTGTGATAAATGCAGTCTTCACTGAAAAAAACCTGTAACTTCTACATGTGAAAGGGCATAATGTGTGCATATATTAGTATTTAACCTGTTCTAAACGTGATACTTGAGATATTTCAGCGGGCTTTGTCAGCTGATAACCAGGCATTAAAAAGGCCTTTGAGCTTTGAAAAAAAGTTGTTTTATTCATTTTTAAACCACTTGCTTCTTGCAACCAAATTGCAAATGCACATTGACAAGGTTGAGGCTTTTTGGGGGGAATATTTTGTGATATTTGTAGTTCTAATCTGACTTCATCACTGGTTCTTTCCTGAGCACACAACATAGAACAAGAGCAGCCCTTCAGAATGAAGCGGGAAAAAGTCTGTTGTTTTGATTTCCCTCTGCAGTGATGGATTATGAATGTAAACTGTTATGTAAGGTCATTTTGAACATTGCCCTGGAGGCAGTATGTCAAGTGAAGCACAGCAAACAAGTCAAAGTTTCTCTTTCTTGGAATCAAAATGGATTTAAATGAAGAAGGCTCTTTTCTGCCCTTCAGTTCTGAGGACACAGTGTGCGACTGGAAAAATATAGATATGTACAGAGAGCCTTGGAAACTGGTTATAGGAGCCTTGAGAAGAAGTTTTATTTCCAGGTCTCCTATTTGCTCATTCGACTGTGGCAAATGACGGTCTTCCTGTGCTCTGCGTTCACCTTTTGGAAAACACAGGTGATAAAGTGTTGGGGCTGACAACAGCTACCATAGTGCTTAATGTCTGGGGTTTGTGCTTTGTTTGGGTTGGAGGTGGTATGAATAAATGAACACTGAAAGTCAATGAGAGAAAGAGCATGCTAAGGGAAAATGCAAAAGAGTGAGATCAAAACTCTGTCAGAATCGTGCAGGGGTGAATTGTCCTGTTCCCTGGTGATCCACGGTGTCTTTCGACCATTCTGTGCATGTTGGAGTGCATGTACGCCCTGACCGACTGCAAAGGAGCAATCTGGCCTGCATGTTTCCCTTCCACCCTGCTACTGTTGGCAAAAGAGGGGTTTGTCTCCAAACTTCCTCAGCAGCCAAAAATCAAGTCAGCTTGCTAAAACAGTGAACAAGGGGAAAGTGAGACCCTGATTACGGTTTTGGTTTGTTTTGGTTTTTTAATCAGGGTAGCCCAATGTTTCACAATAGCAAAAGATTTCTCTCTGAAAGAGGAAAAGAAAAGGAAAGCTATAATAACTGGGCTCCTGCACAAATACTTATTTTGTAATTGCTTTCACTTCTTAATATTTTAAACAAACTGTAACTTGTTGCCAGTGCAATGTCAAATACTGCCAAGTTCTGTGTGTTTCCTGGCTTGATGGAAATGTAGCAAGCAGCAGACAAACAGATGCTGCTCTGACAGGGAGCCACTGAAGGAAGAATCAAGGGATACCTACACGCTTCTGCTTCACTGTCCATTCAGTAATAAACTATGTCACTGCTCTGGTTTGAGTCTTTCAAGAATCTTTCTTGTCGAGGGAAGACTCGAAAGAAAGCAATATTTTTCTTTGCTTTTCAGAATCCTGTAAGGGAGTCAGGAAAGCATACGCTTAATGTCCTAAAGAAGACTTCATGCTGTACATCTCTGTGTGCATCCATGTATGCACATCTGTCTGGGTGTGTGCATGAATGATTCAGATTATAATCTGAGAGCCATTCAGTGGAAGACTAACAGGCAAAAATTAAAGCCCTCAAGTGGCACTTCTAAATTTGTTCCAAACTCTTGATGTGTCTAGGAGTTTAGCCAAGACAAGGTCTGAAAATGTCTTCAAAAGCTGCTTGTTTCAGTGGGCCAAAGCCAAAGCGCCCCAAATCGATAGGAGACTCTCCTTTTACATTTGTTTGATTTGGAATGGGCCCACTGGATCCAACAGGTTGATGTGATGAGAAGCTAAGTGATCGCATATGCATAAATGAAATCCTGCTGTCGTACATGTCTGAATTATGCTCATTTAAATCCCCAGAACACATATGAGTGCTCAACAGCCATTAATTCCTTATCCACCATAATGAGCTTAAATTGTGAACTGAGGTCCATGGAAGATGTATGCAAGTTTCTTCTTTCCCTTAATTGGAAAAAGTTGGCTTTAAAAAAAAAAAAAAAAGTAATAATAATAAAAATTAAGCCTTCTGGGTAAGTCATGAGTTTTTTTCTTCTACTTACGTCCAATATGTTGACGCTAAAGTATATACCCCAAACACTGAATTCTCATGAGGCAAATATGTTGATGGTTTATAGATTAGAATAGCTATTATCCCATTTACTCTGGGAACCAGCAAGGAGGTATAAAAAATGAATGGTATAACGGATAAATCTACTGTAACCTAGACCAAAAGTTGTTTTCTAAAGATGAAAAGTGGAAGGTCATAGGACTTCAGGCTGGCACTTTTTTAATAAAGTGTGCTGACGATTGTGTCAGACAACTATAATCCTTAGACTACAACCATACATTATCCTACGAATTGCTGTTAATGGAAATAAACAGTGGTGCTCAAGGGGGACTGACTTCACTTACACAGAGCAAAATAACCCACTGAGAGTACAAATGAAGACCACAATGTTTTTTCCTTCATTAAATTCTTAGAAGTGTGTATATACTACTAAATCTATTAAATCAGAATTAGAAATATATTCTGCATTGGATATGTGGGTGCACATAGAGAAAGGGGATGGATAAATGCCGTCAAGCATTGCGATCAGCAATTCACAATTTTGGTGTGAATTTCAATGGTAAATGGTCTACTGGAATAATCCTAGGAGCTGGGAACCAACTGCATATTTAAAGAGCCATCACTGAGAAGTGACAATTTGTTGTTTCTTTGGTATTTGGAAACCAGCGGGCGATAGGAACAGCTACCTTGAAAGAAAAGAAATCCTGCTCTTCTGCACATTGGTGCCATCTTTCCTCCTTCAGCCATAGCAGCTCTTGGATGCTGGCTGTCTTATAATTTTAGTTTTAAAAAAATCTCTGAATACAACATTCAACACGGTCCTTAAAAGCGAGAGCAATTTCACCTCTGCTTGCCATGCTGCATAGGCCAGCTATGACACACAGGTTTGTTTGGCCCTTGGCTGGTAGATTGCTTTTGAGTGATTAGATTAGGTGGATGATTTAGAGGCTGATTTGCTTTGCCCTTCTTATTAGCATTGGGAGTTTTTATTTTCGTTCTGGATTTTTTTTTTTTATTTGAGCACAAGAACAACTAGGAGGATTATGTCGCTTTTAAACATACACAACAGAGGCAGAGTCCGATTTACAATTTATGAACCTATATAATGAGAATAAATACAGTATCATTATGGTGCTACTTGGGCACTATATTTATAAGGTCACCACACAATGATTTCTGTTTTCTTACAAACTGAATCACTTTTATACTGGCAAGACTCCTGATAGAAGTATGTTATGGATGCAAAGGAAAGCAGACTATGAATGAAGATATTTTGTTTTGTTTTCAAAACGAAGAAAGAAGTACAAATCCTGGTGCTAGTGGGTTAAGGATGAGGATGTTTACAAGATAATTTGAGTGAGGACTAAAACAAAAGGAATGTTTTCATCCTTTCTGATTAATTGATGTTTGTACAGCACCATGAAGATGAGAGGCACATTAAGTGTTATTAATTAATACTCTTTCAAGATATTTAGAAGATATTTATAATATTTATGTATTTATGACCAAAAAAAATGTTTCAATATAAAAGTGAATTATCTCAGAAAAAATGCCAAGCTTTTGATCTGCTTATACATCACATCACTGCAAACTTTTTCCTTTCAACCTAGAGTTACATTCAAAAGCAGAAAGATATACAGCTGACGTTTCAAACTGAACGACACTACGATAAACTAGGGTTTCTCTAGAAGATAAAATACATCATAAATCGGTGTAACACTTACCTCATTTTAAATATTACTGTCTCCTTTTATCAGGTAACACTATATAACCTCCCCTTACCTCCTTTCTTCCCATATTTTATTTGGTATATTAATTCTGAACAATGATCACAACCAGAATTTTTTTTTAATTAAAATCAAATATATGGCTTTAGAGGCTTAGGTTATCTGATAGAAATATTTTAATTAAAAAGATACCAACTCTTTTGATTCCCTGATGAATTGATAATAATTGAAATGTACAGTGTTAATTTTAATCTGCACTCAGTTGTTTAAAGAAATAATTCTTACCCTTCTTCAAAGTCAAAAATAAATAAGTAAAAAAAAAATCTCTCAAGGGGAAGAGGAATCTCTGGCCCGATGGGCTTTTTTTTATGGCAGGTGGTCACAAAATCACCCATTATTAGAAAAAGTGTATTCCATTTTCTTGTAAATTAATTTTATTTTTCTAAGAACAAGGAAATACTTGTCTGACTACAGTAGCCCAGTTGTTTCTCCTTTCATGGCACTCTACCTCTACAGGAACATTATATCTCTCACAAAAGTACTTACTTTGCAAAACGCTGGTTCCGTCATGATCATTTGGGAAACAGATTTCCCTGAAGTGAGAATTTCCCCTGGGCCTTGCCCCTGCGGTGTCTGCACGTAGCAAGGACAAATTTCAAACCGAGAAAACAATTTGTATGTCGGAACACGGCTGTTGTGTAGTGGGTCTGCAATGCCCCGTTAGAGGAAAGCGGTTTAAGGAGAGAACAGGGAATAACATTCTAACACTTCAAGAAGAAATCAAGAGCAAGTGAAACCAGAAAATACAAAGTAAATGTTGATTTTATAAATTTATTAATCTTGTAAACCACTATCAGCACTTCTTTTTCAAGTATTTTTGAGAAATTCTGGGTCAAACTTCTATTTGAAAATTGATTTTAGTACAAGCTTTTTAAGGTGGATCAGATGTTTAGGAGTGTTTAATTATCATTTTATATGGCAGCTCAGTGTAACATGAATTTGATAACAGAGACTGAAACAAAAGTATAGAACTTGACTGGCAGACACTATGTAACAGTTTCTATACAATTTAAGAAAAGTTGGAAATACAAGATACACGTGCATAAATTACTGAAGAAGTTATTTTTTCCCCTTTTGAAATCGTTGTACTTAATTAAATATTAATTCCAGGTGGGATGTCACCTGGAATTCTTTCATTTAGAATGATTGATTTCTAAGATCTAATCTGTTTTTATAAATCACTATATGAGCATGACTCACTTCAGACAAGTGATTTAATTCTATTGTGACTATTCTGACCTTAAATATTAAGTAAGCATGGGATACTCACTAAAAACTGTTACAGAATGCTCTTCTGAATAAAAGTATTTAGATTTAATTTTTTGCAGAAATTGGAAGTCTTTATTTTCCATAGCTGATGATGGGTAAGAAAAATCAACAAACTACAATCAAAATCAACTAAATTCAAATGAATTATCATGGTTGGAGTTTTTTTTCATAACAATTTAGGTTAATCTACACTTGCACGGTGTTTAAGACAGTGATAAACTGAAAAGCTCAGAAACTGGGAGAAGCTGTGCATACCATTGAATACTATAGAAGAGTAAAAACTGTTACTGTGCTACTTACTGGAAAAAGAGTACCAACTATGCACGGTAGCAGACCAAGTACACTGAAAGCGTGTATGCAGATGTCAGGATATCGCACATTATTCTCTCCCTTTAATATGTCTTCTGCGTAATCAAAGACCTTATTTAGGCAGCTTTATAAGTATTGCAATTTTCAGAAGGGCAGGACACTTCCCACTAGCATTAGTGGGAACTGTTGGCATAGCTTCATCAGGGGGCTAAGTAAGATCCTCAGAGTCCAGCTGTAGGCATACACCTCTAATGCTTTTGTTCAGCTGCCGTAACATGTAACATTTCTTAACATATGTATAGCTGATTACTGTCACTCTTTCCAGATCTTGTAAATATTCCCAGAGTCAAGCTTATTCTCGTGAGTTCTGTAGACTGTGTCTAACTATTTTCTTGTGTATCAGTTTTCACTTTGCACACATTGTTTTGCCTTGATCCTGTAGTAGGGGAAGGGATAGGATCTATTTATGCGTACTGTTTGTTATTTCATATGTGAATTCTGCAGACGTTTCACAAGCTTTCATAATATTTGCCATTTTTAATATTTTCTGAACATGTAAGTGTGTTTAGGGTATGAGAGAGGAAGAAACTTGAATAGATAAATCAATGAAATCAGAAACCAGCATTTTAAAAATAGTTAGGTAACTGGTTTCAAGTCTTTGACGTTAAATTAAACAAAAAAAATGTGGTGTCTGAAGTGGTGCTGCATTTTTTTCATCATTTAGTGCTATAACTTGATACTTTTGCCTTCCTAATATCTACCTAACTGCCATTAGGTAGTCATAATCACAGAATTAAAGAGGCATTCTGGATAGGTGTTTTAAATCAATACTAATCATTGGTGAGTAATATTCTCTCTTTAGGGTGAAATGCATTTGTTATTCACTCCCCCAAAACATACTCAGTTGGTGCTTTGTAGTCTCTTATTTCTGTCTTATTTAGGTCTGCAGTAGAAAAAAATAAATGAAGATCAGTGTACAAAGCTCTTCTCCGCTAGGTCAAGAACGTGATTTAGAAACAGGTTCGTGGCAACCAGACGTCCAATGGCTTTTACTTGTCTTTCATCTCATGCCTATCCTAAGACAACAGGAACAGCCAATATGAAGAAATTTGGGCTGCTTGCAACTTATGTCAATCTGTGCTTTTCTTAAGTATAGCTTAAAACAACATATTTCTTATCTCCTCAGGTTTTTTTCTTTTTTAATGAATCAATCTTTTATTACCTCCCTTCACAGAAGGGCAGCATTTGTTTCTCTATTTTGTATATGATGTTACTACAACAGATAACAGGATATTGCAGTCTCCGTGATGATTTAGAGCGAAGGGGGGGTTCTTTCTCTTTCCTTTTTTTTTACGTGCTGTTTCTTTACCTCTTTTGCTTTTGGTTTTGCTCATGCTGGATTGACCTGCACATGTGCCGTAGACAGTCTTCTGGCTTGCACGCATACACGCACATGTGGTGCATATACCGGCAGGATCTGCCACGCGAGTCTGCATGCATTCCTGCAAATAAAACCTCTCTCTTTTGAAAATGTGGCTTATGGACACGTCTCACTACAAACAAAACAAACAAAAAAAACCCTCAAATTTAGCATATCCTGAGAGAGGAATGCTCAGAAGCAATGCTAATATCTGGGAGAGAGGTCTGTGTTCGTGACTGCTTTTAGCTTCCTGTGTCTTTACAGGAGAAATCCTGGTACTGTGTGGGGTAGTCTTTCAGCTTTGAAAAATAGACACCACCCCCACTGCAGTGACTGTGCCCAGAGTATGTGCTTAGTGCATATTTTGATGATTAATCAACACATGTTGTCATTTTTGGTGTTCTGATGACATAGAAGCAGAAATAACTGTATGGATCACAGAAAAATAACATTTCTAAAGATTGACATATTCACCAGTTAAAATGTCAGTGGAATAGTCTGCCAAATGAGTAGACTGAATTGTTTATTCTTAATTTTTGTAAATAATTTTATGCTTTAGAAAAAAATCTTCACAGTATTTCAGAGGAAAAGCACATTAATTCCTTCAAGATAACATTTATTATTCAGCAAAACTGAAAAACTCAGGAAGTTATGTCTGCTTGCACATTTTGTACAGAAATTAGTTGTATTAATGAAATAGTCTTTTTTTTTAAGCAGAAATGAAGGAAATCATTTTAAACATCACAAATGTCTTCCAGGCTTTGCATTTTATAAATCTCTTTAGCATTCTTTAAATAACTTTATTCCCTCATCAGAGAAAAAAGATCCAACTTCTAACTGTGCTTTACTACTAAAGGTATGAAAATTTGTTAAAAAGGAAGTATAGGATCAATTTACTGTTAAATGTATTACAGAAGTGAAATGTTAAAAAGCTGCAATGGTATGTTGGAAGCATTTAATTTTGATAGGCATGATGTATAGCTAGGGAAGTAAGTGTACTCAAATAATTATGCTGTCTTTGAAAGACTAGGCAATTTAAAAGTAGATTATCCAATGAGACCGAAGTAGTAGTTGTCAAATTTTCAGGAAGTAATTAAACAAGCAGAGGGTCTCTCTTTTTTACTCGCCGTTTCTGGGTTACATAGGGATTATGAAGAGAGACAAGAAAAATGACAGAGCAGGCTAAACAGCACATCAAACTCCCCTTGAAGAAAGCTTTTTTTTTTTTTTATTGCTTAGTGGCTTTCTGACTTAGAAACAAGCTAGGTAATGTTTTGTGGTATTTTTGGTGCAGGTATCTGAGAAAATGTGCCCTTTGGAAGAGCAAGACAGAATAGACATCTGACACTGTTTTTTTTTTTTAAATATGTCTTAGTAAAATCTTTTTTGCCCCAAAAAGATTAGTTCTCTGTTTAGGGTTTGGGCTTTTTCTTCGCGCTTTTTTTTTTTTTTTTTTTTTAGGGCTTTTGTTTAGACCTCAGCTCTCCTGGTCGGCTGCCATCTGGCACTCTGCCTTTTCTTTCCAAAAGCAGGTCTGCAATCGTTTCTCCAGCTGCTGCCGGTGCTGCCTGAGCCTTCGCACAGCTCCATGCCGCTCACCGGGCACCTCAGTCCTCCTCCGGCGTACACAGCCCGGCTTCCTAACGCTCCGGTGTTCTCAGCTCGCACGCTGCGACATGAAATAGCTGCCTCTGGGTTTCTTGGCAAGACTGTGTCAGGTAATGAGCAGCTGTTTGCCTGGGTCTTGGTTCAGCTAAGAGATTTTGGTGACTGCCCCTGGGAGCAGAGAGCAAGTGTCCAGCGCGGGGATGCAGTTAGATGATCAAAAACCACCCCACGGACAGCGGAAATATGGAGGGCAGGGCTGTGTCTTTAACCCCACCTATTTCCACTTGCCTTGCCTAAGGATGGACAAAATTGATCCTTTTTTAATGATATGTAAGCCAAAATACTCCACGGAGGGGCAAGGTAACTCCATGCATCCTTTGACTTCTGTTCCATTTCTTAAATTTCTTTTAAATACAGAAATTCTGATTTCTCCTTAAAAAAAAAAAAAAAAGAAAGAAAAGAAGAGAGGACATATTCTAGCCCTTTCAGGTTTTAAAAAGCACCGAGTCTCTATCTTCCATTTCCTTGGTCTCTGACTAAGCTAGGAAACAACAACACAACTGTGTGCAGTTCTTTTTCATGTAGAGTAAATATAATTGCAGTTGATAAGGAACTTACCAGAAGGTATTGTAAGGAGATGTCTTTTGGATAAGGCACCTCGGGGAATTTCTACAAAGAGAAATGTGTACTTTCTGGGTCCTAGGTGGTCTCAGGGTCTAGTTGTGATTATTATACCCCGGAAACTTTAGAATCAGAAAGCACACAGCTATGGAATTTAAGTAATATGGACGCAAATTGAAAGAATTGAATATCCGAGTCTAAAACTTTAAAATTCATAAATCTTAAAGCTTTTATTGTGCTCAATCCATAGTTGTGGCTTTTAGGTTTTGTCCCTGTAGGCAGGTTTCAGCAGTCATAAACAAATCACGCAGAATTTAGGGGTTTGGTGAATTCTTACATAACCATCCTAGGAATCAGACCTTGAGTATCTAGGTAGTGAGTGCTGTATCAAATCAAGAGATTTTCTGGCTTCAAGAAGATGAGAAAAATGCTAATTTATCTAATGTGTCCTGGACCACCATAATACACTGTACTCTGACACTTCCTTGCAAGAAAGGAAAAGTTCAGTTCTTTCTTGTCCTCGCTTCCATGCCAGGGTCCTCTGGTAGCCAGGGTAAAATGGAAAAGTCCAGCTACCCCAGGAAAAAGAATAGCCAACTTCAGGGTAGCTAAAATGTTTGAATACTTTGAGCTATGGTCAAGTTTTGGATTCTCTAGCAGGATAGACAGCCCTGAGCGGTAAATCTAGTTCAAAGCAGGGCTTTGGCACATAGGCACTTCTTTGAAAGGGTGTATGTATCTCACATCAGTCACTCTTAAGTGAAATAGAGCTGAAACCTGAGGCTCTTTAGAATATAAATTAGCTTTAATGGTGTTTATGAACTTGTAACAATGAAGTGTCTAGGTGTTGGCAGTAAGGCAGTACTCATGCTGTTTTCTTAAAAAAAAATGCCCAACACACACACAAAATGAAACCCAGTTCTTTAAAGAGTAGCTAAGCCCTTTCAGCTGTGCCCTATTTGGCCAAATCTCATCTCACCATCAAAGAAGTATTCCTAAATTCGTGTACACTGAGCTGATCTTCAAGAAGGAAAATAAATAAAGCTCAGCATACAATTGTGCATTTTTGTATGTGTGTTACTCCTTTTCTTTCTATTCTTGACAGGCACACAGTGACTTTCTAAAAGCAGCTTAGCCACAATTTGCAAACCAGCCAAACTAATAAGCCTGAACAATCAGACACACTGCTTCCCCCACAGGGCTCACGAGCTGTTTGGCTGGGTGAACAGAGACACGCTGCCTCTGGATACCTGCGCCGGCTGCACAAACCCGCTCACATCACTCCGCACCATCCTCCCGCTCTTCTTGGTCTAGTACCAGCACGGTTCTTCAGGAGCCCTGGCTACTTACGCTCTCATTCTGGTAACAGCTCACCATCCATCTCCTGCCAACACTGTCAGAACGTATTTCCAAAGTCTGTAAAAGCAGGAGTGCAGGAATCTGATACATGAGTGTCCAGCCATGAAAACAGTTTTCATGCTTATTCTAAAATCTCCATGCCCATTTCTCTGTATATTCCAGTAAAACAGATGCAAGAGGATAAAATGCAACAGTCCCATCCCAGAAGGTGCGGAAGCAGCTGAGATCACTGCAGCAGGTTTCTCTGAGAAATGCCTCGGTGAAGGGTCATAGGCAGGAGAAAGCACTCGTGTTCTCCTCGCACGAGCCTTTGGGAATCCTCCCACAGTGTCCCATGCCCAGGCTGGCCACCGCACTGCCGAATGCGGTAAGCAACACCTGAGAGCACTTCGGGGGACTCCAGGTCCGTCTGACTGGACTCTCAGCAACATAGGAAGGGAACCTAAGCATTATGAGTAGCCAGACCGTCACTATAATTGCCTACAATTAGCTGTTTCACTCTTGACTTTTCCTGACACATGACATTTCTCCCGTGAGCAAACTGCTGACCTTGCCATTTTCAGTTGCCTAAAGAGCCGATTCTTGCCCACACCAACCAGTGCTTCAGCCACTCTCTCACCTGGCACCAGAACTAGCGTGGAAACCTTACATACTGACAACAGAGCCAGAAAAGTCTTCGTTTTCTTTCTTACCCTCTCATATGACAGACTAATGAGGATTTCTCTCTAAGACCTCAGGATTTATAGCTGTTTACCTTTCCCGTTCCCTGCTCTAAACTGCAGGACGCAGACTCCTGATTAATGCCGCTGACTACTGAACAACAAGCGCTGGGCTCCGTTAGGAGGACTGGGAGTCAGCAGTGGAAGCAAAATTTCTCAGAGCAAAATTTCCTTTTGAAAGGTCCACAGTTGCTTATGCAGCAATAATCCAATAACATTTCCATAAGTAAACCTTAGAAGTGAACTTGCAAGTGAAATGTAGACTTTCGTTTTAAAAGTGCGAATTTGAGAACTTTAGTAAGAAGGGGTTTTTTTGTTTTGTTTTTTTAAGCAATCACCTTAAATGTTCTCACTCCCACACCTCACAAATGGTTACACCTTTTTAAAAAATAAATTATCATTGCTTGTTTTTCTAGACAGCTTTGTATTTCTACACAAAAAACTGCATTTTCAAAGCACTGTTTCTGGTGGTTGGAAAATTGAGATAGCAGGAAACGATGAGAGCAGATAAAGGTGATCGCTATTTTTCTTATAGACTTTCTGCAGTCACGGTTGCGATGGCCTGGAGTAAGGTGAGAGGCCATTGCTCCACTGCAGTTGCACCGTCTGGTTAGGAGTGCATGCACAACGCTGGGTAGTGTTGATGACACTAAACAGGCCCTTTTCAAGCTCTCCGCTCCTGGTAAATCCAGTTATGCACCTGCATATCAAGAATATTCTACACCACTTGTAAAGACACTTCTGACTGCATCCACAACATACAGGAGAACTATCAGAAAAAGAAATAGCAAACTGATGTTTGTTAGAAATATGTATATGTGCACTTTCAGTTTTAGGATAGGTCTGTTAACAGACTGACTTTTTTTTTTTTCTTAACTGAAACAACTGAATAGAACTGGTTGTAGTGTCTTTGGAGTCACCAGCCTGCTGGCTTTAATGGAAACGATGCTGGAATCTGTGCCCAGGGAGAGGCTGACTTGTGAAGAGGCTGAATGGTTGCAAACTGGTTTGGGACTGGTGGGGAAAAGCTCCCCTTGATACCCCAGAGAGGCGTACCTGAAAGGTCATGTTTGAGAAAAGCAATGTTTGAGAGTGGTTCTGCGTGTGGTAGTAACCTTGAAATCTGCAAACTGCAGATCCACAGTATATTTTCATGCGGAGAACCCCGTGAGACATGAAAGTGAAGCTGTTAATTGCAGTTGTTATTAATTACTGTGGGTGTACTAGGGGTCACAGGAAGGAATAAGATTTATTTCCAGTCTGAAAGCGTGTGTCCAGAGTATCCTTCAGTATTAGGCACCCTCTCAAGCTGAAGAGCAAGAAACTAATCCTGCAAACAAGCATGCTGTGAACAACTTCACCGTTCCAGTGAAAGGGTTTGGTCGCATGCGTCATCTTCCACTTTTTGGGAATTATTTGGCACGGTTATAAAGGAAGAAAAACTTGTGAGTGTGTGTGAGAGATGCCAAAAAGCCTTCTCTTGAGATTCGTTTCTAGTCCTTTATTTTCTTAGCTCAGAATCAGGCGGCTTCAGGTTTTGCCCTGAATCATTAAGATATAACTGATTTTGGGGATCCTGTTTGATCCTATTTCGGGGACCCCGTTTGATCCTTTGACTCCCGTGCAGAGAAGCAGGAGTATGAATACGCTTACCAAAACACTTAATTTAAGAAGAAAACCAAAAAACCCTGCCAAAGCTTCTTTTTTCTTTAACCTGGCTAAAAGGCCGTCTCCTTCCCGGGGTCCCGCCGCCCCCCTGGAGCAGCGCAGGCTGTCTGCAGACAGAATGAAGAAAAAGGGGTTTTCCTTCCCCCGGCCCCCCGCTCCCCGCGAAGCCCGCCCTGCCCCTCAGCCTTTCTCCCTCCTCTCTGGACTCCTCCTAACACTCTTCTTCCCCCCCGTGTTTTTTCTCTGGGTGGGGGAGGCGGCCGGGCTGGAGCTGGCGGCGGAGGTCAATGTCCCGCCGAGGGCAGGGGCAGGGGGAGCCCCTGCGAGCCCCCCGGCCGTGCCCCCCCCGCTCTGGCTTTCCTCTCGCTGCAGCGCGGTGTGCACAAAGGGCTCGCTCCTGCCTTTCAGTGCGGGAACCCAGATTTATTTGCTTTTGCTCTTTCTCCCGTCCCTACGCGTATTTAGTGTTTGTAGCTCCTCTCAGCTCCGAGACTGTGGTTTTCTTTTCTGGTTTTTCTTTTTTTTTTCCCCAGCTCTCCTCCCGCAGAAGTTCGCGGCGGAGCGGGGCGGGCTGGAGCGGGCCGTCGGGACCCCCGAGGGGTGCCCGAGCAGCCCCGGTTGGGTGGGCGGCTGCTGCCCGGCACGTCGGAGGGGCCGCGCTCAGCCCACCCTCAGTACAGCCGTCGGAAAAGAAACAAACAACAAAAAAAAACCCCAAACCAACTCCAAACCCACGAGGTCACTGCTGGAGGAGGAGGGTTTCCCCGTGTCTGAGGGGCTGAGGCGAGGTGGGGGGGCCCGGCGCGGCATGGACAAAGCTTGGCACCGGCGGGTCCGCCGGGGCTTCCCCGGAGCGCCTTACAGGGGGGGGGGGGGGGGGGGGGGGGGGGGGGCGAGCACGGCTGCGGGGCGCCGAGCCCAAGCCCTGGGGGAGCTGCTGCTGTGTCATTCCGGGTGACAGAGGGAGCGGCTGCCGGAGGAGACGGGGGGGGGGGGGGGGGGGTGGGGGGTGTCTCCGAGGACAGCCCACCCCGCCAGAAGGGAGAGCAATGGCAGCCCTCCCGGCCGCGGCAGGTAAATCTGATTCGGGTACTACAGGTTGGGGGGGGATTTGTTGTTATTAGTTTGAGCTTCTTGCTTTGGTTTGAGTTTTTTGTTTCGTTTGTGGGTTTTGTTTGGTTTTATTATTTTTATTTAATTTTATTTATTGTTCATTGTATTATTTATAAATATTTATTTTTAATATTATTATTTACATATTTATTTTATTTCATTATTTATAATTTATTTTTATAATTTATTTTTAGTATTATTTTATTATTCTTAGTTTTCTTCTGTTTTTCCTTCCCCTCGGCGTTCTCCTCACGGTACGGCCGTGCTGGGGGCGAGGCGGCTCTGTCCCCCGGCGGAGCCCCCCTGCCCTGTCCCCCGGCAGCTCAGTCCCACGCTGGGACACGGCGGGACAGCGCGGAGCGCCCAGTCCAGCAGACACGGGGGGTGGCGGGGCGGCTCTCCTAGGGGGTCCCCGCCGCAGAGCTTCGCCCCCAGCCCCCCGGAGGGACGGACGGACAGAGGGACGGAGGGAGCGCTGCCGTTTGCCGGTACCGACGGGCGGAGCAGGCGCTTCTCCTTGCGTGTCTTCCCTGAAGCAACGGAGAGGCTGGGGGAGGCGGGAGCGCAGCCCGAGGTTTGTCTGTTTTGCATTGAAAACGGGGGGAAAAATAAAAATCGCGGGGAGCGGCCACCTGCCCGGCGGCCCCGAGCGGGGGAAGGGGCGGCTTTTACTGTCCGGAAACCGCGGGGCAGAGGCGGCCGGTAACGAGCTCGGGAAAGGCGGCGTCGGGCAAGGCCAGGCTCGGGCACGGCGCGGGTGGAAGCTGCGCCGGTAAAGCCACCGCGGTGAAGGTTGTACGGGAGGCTGTGGAGTCTCCCTCTCTGGAGATATTCTTCAAGACACGGCTGGATGCGGTCCTGTGCACCCTGCTGTGGGTGACCCTGCTTTGGCAGGGGGGTTGGGCCAGATGACCCACAGAGCTCCCTTCCAACCCCGAACATTCTGTGATTGGCACCCGCGGTTTGGCGTGAACCAGCGCTTTTGCGGGTGGAAATTCCGCTGCCCGGCTGGTGGGCACAGGGCACTGCGCGGGAAAAGCGAGTATTTATTCAAGGGGTCACGGCCAAAAGGGTGCCGGGGTTCAGGCTTCGATCTGCAGCTTTTCAGTTACCACGAAAGCAGGCCAATTTATAGAGGAAAGGAAAATACTTAAAGTCAGTAACTTCTCTAGTAGCTGAAAATTAACTTCTGACAACAAACGGGATTTTCCCTCACGGTTGAATCAAAGAAACTCCTATACTTCAATTTCAGCCTGAAAGATCTACTATTTTAAGAGTAACAACACCCCGCGGGGCAATTTTTCAGCTCGGGAAGCGCCTTTGAAACCGAAGCGCAGCGTTGCCCGCGGGCAGGGGTGTGCGCTCAGAGCTCTGAGGGCAGCGCACCCGCGCCGGTTTTTGTTCGGGATTTCGCCTAAGCGGGGAGCGCAGAAACGTTATTCTCCCCTGCCGATCCCGAAGTTCTTCCTACAAGGTTTTCTTTTTGTTCTGCTTGTTGTCAAGCGAAGTAACCAGTAAAAGGAATTACCCGCTCTGACGCTGCGCCGTCGGGGAGCAGAAGCGTTACGGCTGTGACCCCGCGGTTTTTAAATGGGGCTCATCTTCCTCCTCCCCCAGCACCAGCCCGTTCGGGGTCTGTAGCATCTGGGTTCAGGTCGGTGTCAGGCGGCTGCGCAGGGGGGGACTCGGTCGCCGTCCCCGCCCGTTTGAAGTCCAACAGGCTGTGTCCGGTGGCTTCGCTTGTCTGGGAGAAGGCGGAGGGGAGGGCTGCTTGGGCGGCGGCTGTGCCCACAGACCCCGCTGCCTGCCCGCCTGCCCACCTCACCGCTGCCCGCCTGCCCGCCTCCCATCCCCGGCACCGCCGCCCCCCGCCCGGCCCCCCCGCCGTCGGGGCCGGCAGCCACCCTGGTCGGGAGGGCTCCCTTCTCTCGTCACTGAAATTCCACCACCCGAAGTTCCCCCGCTGGGGCCCTATCTATTAATACTCTCTTTCATGTTCACGTTCCTTTAAAAAAGAAAGCGAAGGCGCTCGTGACTCGCCAACCTTTGCATTTTTACCTTTTCTCGGACCTGGTTCTAAGCTCTGAACTCCGCCGCTTGTTCAGAGCGCTTTCCTTGAGGCTGAAGAAAGAGTTATCCCTTCATCGGATTAAACCCCGTCGGTTATTTTTAAACGTTTAAATCCTTTCGTCGGGATTATGGCTTTGTTCCAGGTGATGAAATACCGGGATTTTGCTTGTCGCAGGAAAACAACCCGAATAGGGGATCCCCCCAAACATGTTCTCCGCCTTCCCACCTCCGAAACAACAAAAGCCCAGAGCATCCGAGCATTTTTGGGTTTTATTTTGCTTTCACCATTCAGCGCCGAGACTTAACAAACGATTACAGGTTGGAGAACACATCTGAAAACGGCAGGGTCGCGTTACGACGAAGGTCTGGCCAGCGTTAATCTCGTGTTTGGAAAACACTTGACAGTTGTGAGGGTTCCCCCTCCCTCTCCCCCTTATCTTCCTTTCCTTTAAAAATAAACCCCTCCGAAGAGAAACCACAAACCCTGTCTCGGTTCCTCTAGGGAGAGTCCCCTCTCCTCTCCTTTTCCACTTGCCACCAACGCGAAGGGGTAAATCGAAAGATCGTTTAATTATTTTCATTCTAATCGCTTTAATCCCCCATTCTAGTAGGAGCAAATGATGATAATGGGATCCACATGGAAATGACCCCCGGGGGGGGATCCTCCCGGCCCTGTGCCTGGCAGGTGGAGCTCGGCGGGGACGGAGAGGGGGGCTTTAAGTATAGGAGTAAGGCTCCCTAATCTGTGGGCAGCTTCTTTTTTATTTTCTTATTTTATTTATGCTCCAAGTGACGCGGCTGTAAAGCGACCCGTGGTGACAGGGGACCCTCCTGAAACGGGGGGGGGGGGGGAAACAACCCAAGAGCTCGCTCTCCCCCGGCCCCTCCACCCCCTGCCTGCTCGGAGCCGGAGCAAGGACAAGTTCATGGATTTTGTCGGGTGGCCCTCGCAGTCCCCCAAGGCCGCTGAAGGCTGGGGAGGAGGAGGAGGAGGAAGAGGCGGAGGAAGGGCAGCTCATCGGCGGCATTAGTTATGACCCCTGCCGTAGCACCCCTCCCGTCTGAGGCTGCAGGACTGGAGCCAACAGCAGGATCACTGGGCGCTTGGGTTCCCTCGGGTGTTTGCAGATCTGTCCAGATACGGGACCGGCCGGGTTTCATAAACATCTTTGGGGATGCAGTCAATCAATCATACTGGCAAGCAAGCAGACCAGGAGCCTAGGCTATATACAAGGCATAAATATATACATATAAACCCTGTCAACTCTGTAGTATTTACATTTTTTTTTTTCTATAAGCCTTTCTAAGAGAAGCTATCTAGAAAGATCCCGACAGAGCCAGGAAATCACAGTGAAAAAGTAGGAGTTACTGTTAGGAAGTTACATTACGCTGTATGTTTTAATACCAGCAAGGGAAACATTAGAAAGGAGAAAGAAAAAAAGTGTCTAAGCAAGTTGAAGACTTAAAAAAAAATCCTATTATACTTACAGTCAGGGACATAACTTCAAGAATATGTGGCTGAAAAACATGAAACCTGGCCATTTTAAAACATGATGCAATAGATATATCTGGAGAAGACATGAGTTTACCGAATTTTCTAGTCAGCAAAGTATTCTTTATGTTGCAGTCATTTCTAGCCTTACTTTAATTTGAAACATATTTCTATCCAGGGATAGGTCCTTGCCCATGTACTGTATTTTTTTTTTTAATGATCTTTTGATTGTAAGAGCTCTGCAGAGCATGGAGTTTGTGCCCTCTCTTTCTGACACTGAGTCTCTTGCTTGCAGAAGGACATGTGTGAACAAGGAATCCATAGCATGAAGAGCACAACAGATCTGAAGCATCTCAGTAATGCAGAGAGAATAGTTACACACAAAGGTAGGAGAAAATCAAATTTCAGGACTTAAAAGAGAAGGGCGGATTCTGAGCTGGTGTAAATCAGGAGTTTCACTGAAGCAGAGAAGTGGCTGGTGGAGCAGAAACGGTGGGTTGTTGTTCTTATGCTGCCACGGTCCGAAACTGTGACCCCTTCTCCTGGATAGCGAGCATCAAGGAAAGCCCTGGGCTGCTTTGGCCTGGTGGGGGAATGATGCTCAGCGAGCAGAAGCTGTGCATTGGCAGAGAGTGTCAAGGGGAGCTTTTCCCAATGGGTGAAAGCTGCCAAGCAAGCTTCTAAGTGTTGGCTGTGCTCAGGAAAGACCTTGTGACTGCATTGCCTCTATGGAGCCATTGCCAAGCATACTTTTCTTTTGTTGCAATTACTGCATTTGTTGTGAAAGTTGTCCTACCAAGAATAAACTTGATATTAAACTCGCTTTCACTCCATGGTTGTCATCTGTTAAAACAAATCACTTCTGGAGCCTGCGCCAAATGTCAGGAAAACGGGTTTTGGTGCTGTCCTTCCAAGCTGGCTGGGCCTTACAGACATAAATAGTATGGAAAGCTGGTTTCATTGGCTTCCCAGAAACTTAAAAGCACATGTTTATAGACGTGTATCATCAGCACAACAGGGATTGGGTTATTCATCTGCTTACATCTAAGACCCCATCTGTGAAGACTTCTGTTTAAAACGGATTGGATCACCTGCTTGCTTAGAGGCCATTTTCATTTTTATATAACCATTTATACTTATCAACATGTACGTTAGAGCTTCATCAGTGAAAGCTTTGTTCTTGTGAACCTGATGTACTATTTTCCATAGCAATGTATTACAAAGTCCTTTCACAGAAACTTCTCTTGGTCTGTGGTAGATACAACTGACATGATGAGGGATAAAAATCTTAATTGACAATTTCCAGCTAAAATACTCCATGAAATAAATAACAATAATTACAATAGTAGGTGAAGAATCCGTAACTATTTAATAACTTTGATGTAAGTGGTATTTTTGCAAGCATGGCAACACCAGTTCCACGTTCTAACCTTCTGTGGTGATAATTGTGAGGTGTCTCTCCTGCTCTCAGATATCAGTGGATCAGTCTGGGTTTACATGAAGCTCACAATCTCTATTCACAAAAAATTCTTGGCAACCACGGGAATGGTATTTTAATGTTACGGAAGAACTCTGAAAGCTCACACAATTTTTTTACCCTCGAAGATTCACAGTCTTTCTCGCCCCTCCAAGATAAATGACTGTTAAGAATGATATAAACAAGATTTTTTTTTAAATTAAGAAAGTGAAAAAGAAGGAAAGGGGGAGAGAAGTATACAATACACATACCTGACAGTGTAAAAACCCCACCCAGCCTGGCCTTCTTCAGCCTTTGAGCATAGCTTCTAAACTCTGTGATAGGGCAAGTGACAAATCTCTTTCTGAAAGGTAATACTTACAAAGACAATGCTGCTGGCTCACCAAAGAGAGACTGTGAGAAGTGCCAGCCAGAGCAGACTGATTACTATTCATCAGCCTATGAACATGCAAATTCTCCTTTGCTAGGTGATGTGGTACACCTGTGCCCTGAGAACTGGCCACAAACTGGGTGAAAACAAAAGGGCACTTGAATCACCAGTTGAGAAAATTAGATTATAGTTTACTGAGAGACCTTTTCTTTTAGACCGATATTCTGCTATGCCTGTACAGGTGAGACTCTGCTATTTATTTTACAGATCTCCTATGCATCGTGGACATTGAATTTTACTGTTTCTCTTTTATCTGAGGTTAAATGCTTTTTGACTAAAGCATTACGTCTATTAAGTAACAGCATTACTTGCACTACTTGTAGTATGCGTGAGGCCTCCAGAGTGTCAGCCTGCTTCTGTTTCTCTTCTTTACTGAGGTTATCCACAAAGATTTGAGAATACTGCTATGTCGCATTTGATAACCCAGTGACATTTACCAGCTTAAACAGTGTGCTGAGACCACGAGTATGCCAGAAGGTGAGGCATTAAAGCTACTTCTAAGCCTTTCCTTCTTCCAAACCATAATGACATCCTGACTCTACTCCCACGAGTTACTGACCTGCTTTTGACAGTGGTCAGAATTTTGCTAGGATATGTCCTGTGAGGTGAGTTGTAAGGATGCTGCAGATCAGCCCCTCCAAGTGTTATCTCATATTCTATGTAAAATTCTGCTTAGCTCAAGTATGTAAGTGACAACTTCTACAACAGACTGGACATAGTTAATCAGCATTCATGGAATTAATCTGAGGATGGTTTTGGAGTAGTCATGAGATTGAAGTTATTGACACAAAGCTGTATGATTGGTAACATGGGCTTCCTTTTTTATGTCTTTTGTATAACAAAACAGCTGTCTGTACTTAAAATATATTGACTCTCACTGAGAGCACATCTTAACTGCCATTTTCTTTCGTGTCTGTTATTTAACCAGTGTTAAGAAATTACATTTACATATTAAAAATAACATGATTACACACAGTCCAGCTACTAATTTGGGGGGAAGAGGAGAGTAGGCTGCAAAGGAAGAGCCTGCTCAGCCTGGCTGTGGATGGACTTGTCGGCCGGGGCAGGCAGGCTCTTACGTTACCGCAGGAAAAAGGGAGGATGAGGGATCAACAAATTTTCTTCAACTAAGAAAATTCTAGTTTTAATGAAACCTTTACTGAAAAGTCTTCTCAACTTCTTCCCTTGGCTTTCCTCCCCTTTAACTAATTTGTGTCTTTAAACTCAGACTATAAACTTGATTTATGTTAAACAGTTTAACTTAATATTACTAAATATTAATCATTTAAAAGAATTCTCAATACATTCCAGGGTCTTTCTGGCTTTAAATAAAATCCTCTTTATATAGGAGCTCAGCGCAATGTCTATCTACGTACCATTTAAATTTTCAAATTAGGCCTTTAAGTGCTGTGATTTTCAGTGTATGTTGTGCAGCACAATGTACACTGTGAACAATTCATACCAAGAAAAGGAAATAATACATTTATTTTTAAAAAGCTGAAAAAAGTTTTAACAAAAGCTGATTACTAATTATGTGAGTTCTGTATTTTATTACACATCAAAATCTTATATATAGGGAAAAAAGATTAAAACATTTTTTTATCCTATTTTTACTGTGACAGATGAATGTTGTGCATCTACTGTAAATTTTGCTGCTATGCCAGGGGAAAAAAAGCCCAACAAAACTAGCTTTTGCTAGTACAAATCAGAAACGGTACTGTCAGACTTTAGACAGCATGGAACTGTAACAAACACTTTTATTGCTATAAATTCCTAAGTGGAATGTAGAAACGTTACATTTAATGTGAAAAAATGCAAGATCTTGATTGTCACTAAGAAGTACACTGAGAGATGCAGTTCTCTAGCACTTCTAAAGCGCTTCTGTGATTTTCTTGCTTGTTTTGTCATGTAGGTGATTAATGCTGCAGAAGGCAGGCAAGCTTAAGAAGTCCTCCAGTTATAAAAATAGATTTCAATTCAATTGCGTCACATGTAATTATGACAATTAGGCTGAATTCTGGATGTGAAGACATGGAAACAGCAGTTGTGAAAATACTTTTTTTAACACATAAGAAATAGCTGAAAGTCATGCAAAGGATACCCGCGGCATCACGCCCCGTAAGGAGTACGTGGTGCCTGGTGTAGCAGAGCAGTACTAAGCCACCTTCACCATCTGCATCTCTGTGAGGGCCCACAGCATTTTTTGCCTGCTGAGTTAGTGAGTAGAACTGATGTGTAAAGGGGTCCACAGGAGTGAATGAAAGGTCAGTCTGTTGATACAGGGTTATGCGACTGCAGAAAGACTTGTGCAGAACAGGCAGACACATGTTTTCCTGGAAGGGGAAGGCTACTTTTGAAATTAAAGTCTTCAATTTTTCTGTATATTTCATGTGTAAGGAGAACACAGTGGTCAAGCTGTAGCTCAACAGAATAAAATTCAGCAAGGAAAGTGAAAAAGTTCATAAATAATTTTCAATATCTACCTTGCGTCTCAGAAGAATTGCCCATTTTCTTATGTTGTGGTTACGTATGAAAAGGCCTGTGAACTTGTTAGGTTTGGCAGTTAGCGTACGTGCGCATGCAGACGCGTCTGCCTGGAGTGCAGCGGAGCACTCCCTGCCCCTCGGCAGGCTGTTCCTGTGCATAGGGCTCGGGGGATGGGATCCTCCCAACGGAACACAGCCAAAAATGAGGCAGGTTGCACAGATGGTCGTTGTCCAGAAAAACTTACCTGAACAAGCTTTGGTATTTTTTTTCTTCCTTTTAAAGAATTTCTCATCTGCACGGATTACAGGATTTTCCATAAGGTCAATAATAAAGGCTATGCCTGCTCTGAGAACTGGTATCCACTGTCAAAGCCAGACTACTGAAATAACGAATGAGGTTCACTTCCTCAGAATGTGTAAATGTCCCAACTCAGAGTTAAACTGTCAGCAGCTGAAAGACAATACCATTGACATGTACCTGGCACTAGTTACTCAGGTTTATTTTTTCCTGGAAAGCTGTTTTGGGCGACAGAGTGGCGTCCGGGTTTCCCAGGTTGTTGTGCTGACAAACTGCAGTGGTGGTAAAGGCAGGGAGTCTGACAAAATCTCATTAATCATTTTAAATTAAATCGAACATTCCTCTCCAACACTGCCAAGAAGAAAGCTAACTTTTACAAATGAATACTCTCTCTGAAAAGACCTGGCATCCTGACCGTGTTGCTTTCACATAAATACGCAATACTCAATAAGTAGTATTCTTTAAGCTTAAAAAAGAATGCATTTGTTGTATTGCTAGAAATCTGAAAATTGCTTTTTGCTCATTTTCTGTATTAGGTCTATGAGTGAACCACATATCTGAAAATTAGAGCCTCTTCATTCTTTCAGTGAATTGTAGTTTTTCTCTTTTTTAAATTATAAACAAACACAGAAAGTTCCTTTTTAATGCAAGAAAATGTCACATACAGAATGGAAGTATTCTGCGTAAATATTTTCTAATCCATCTCTTCTCTAACTTGTTGATATGAATAAGAAAGGAAAACTGCAAATTCACTAACATCATCGTCAACAAAAGCACTGAAGTGATGCAGGAGCAACTGGATCTCTTTGAAGCTTTCCACATACACATTTATTCCTGTAACTAATCCTAGCTATCTGGTTATGATTTAATTACACACATCGTATGGTGAATCTTAACTTTTAACGTCTGATAAATAATATTAGAAGATCACATAAAATTTTAGCTTACCAAAATCACTATTATATGTGGATTATAAAAGTTTGTATATTATTTTTCTTTAAGGCAAAATGAAACCATAATGTGCCTATGGGAGACACAGGAAATCCTTCAAGCCTGTCCTTTGTCTGATTTAATAGTGCTTTTGAGATTAGAGTGGTAGATTTTACAACGGCAGAGAACAAGTCATCAGCCTTAATGTTTATTAGTTTTGATACTTAGATGAAATATGTGAAAACAACAAAAAAATCCCAATCCAACATAAGTAAATCTGACTTTTCTAAATCCTTAATATTCTTCTTTTGACATTTTAACATGATCAAGTAGGTGTATCTCAATTTTGCATAAGTACTTAGAATAATGTAATACTTGTTTTCTAGAAACAGAACTATAAAAAAATATCAGATTGCACAACCTTACACAGAGAACAAAACTATTACCACTTCAAGAGAGCAATTGATAAATCTGTTATGCAAAGAACGTTAGTAAACTGCAGTATACCGAAGAGGAAATAGTAACATTTATTTGCCCAGCTAGAGAGTTTATTTTCCTAAATCTGTATTTTGAAACTGTTCATAATTTTTCTTTTTCCAGTGTGGGGGGTGGGGGAGAAAGGTTGAAGAGAACAAATTGATTTTTTTTTTTCCTGAATGCAAATTTTTTGCCCTTCAAAATTGACAAACATTTCTGTAACTTAAAATTCTTCGGGCTTTTGTATGTTGAAGAGGCTTTGATTTATTTTAAAAAGCCAAAGCTATATAAATCTGTTGTTTAGAGTATGAATGGAAAGTATTCAAGACAGAAACAGGGTTTTGAGAAAATGTAGAATGTCAGACACTGTCTATAACTAAACCACGTGAGTATGTAGTATACGCTGTGTTCCTTGAATAAATACAATGAGAGCCTCAGAATTTAATACAGACAAAAATGAGCTGCATTATGTGACACTTTACACGGACATAGGTACACTCATTTCCCCTACATTGACAAAGAACAGTTGTCCTTCTGTCACATCTGTGTACACTAAAGTTAGCAAAATTTCAGAAATGGCCATTCAGAACACCACTTCAGTGTCTTTTAGGACCAGAATAACCACTCTTTGCAGGCGGACAGGCTACAAGCTCCGTTCTTACTTCAGTGCCACGCAGAGTTAGCATGGAGGCAACATCGTATGGCCAAAGTTCAAAGGACATGCAGGGGTGGAATCACAACAGCTTGGGAATCACTTTGCAGTAATGAATATGATCATGCTCATGTAATTAGGCTTGGGATCTTCTAAGTTTTCTGAAATGCTTGATCAAGGAGCTATCTCCACATCATATCATTTAGTGCCACCTGGATCAGTGAAGTATCTACCACTTCTTTTCTTTTAAAATGTATGTGGAGACACCAATAGTGCATTGAAGAAGACACTGCCCAAAACTTAGTTTTTAGAAGGCTTTTGGAAGATGACTAAGATAATTCAAATTTAATCTTTCTCACTTTGTAAGAGTATTGTTACACCTGCTTAAGATTTTTCTTTAAGGCAGAAAAATGCCTAACTTCATGAAAAGTCTAGATGCTTAAAATGCAAAAAATAACTTCTCTGCCACTCTGGAGAATGACTCAGTCTTCAAAAGGACAGAATAAATGTCCATTGTCATTTTTTGTTTCTTGGTTACCTCTCAGGGAATTCACACTTGGCATGTTGTGTTTGCTGTTTTCTGTTCCACTCCAAGTTAGTAACAGAACATACAGCACGAGTTGGGCGCTAACCATCTAACGCTACTCAAAATCCTACTGTGAAGACCAGATGCTGTTATCTGTATGTGATTAGGGTTTTGTTTTTTCTTTTCCTCTGGACTTGTGTCTTACAGAAACCTGAACTATATCATCCTGTTTCTAATTTATTGTCTTGGCTGTTACACTGGCCCTGAAGCTTTCTAAACCTTGTTAATAGATGTACTCATCTATTCCAGAAAAAAACATGTTCTGTCTGCCTGGAAGCTTTGCTCTGTATCTGTTTGAGGACAGGAACTGAGGGCAACTGGAAATTAAGAGAAATGAAGATTAACAATTTGTACTCTCTTATCAGTGCAACATCAAAACCAGTCTCACTAATGTCAACATAAATACCAGTCAGAGGAGAATTAGGCTTCACTCTGCAGTTGTGGTTTGAGAAGAAAGCCTTTCCTGATAAGATTAGTGCAATTTCAAAATTCACCGAATTCTTCTGTTTAAGTGTATAACTCCTGAGGAGTGTTTTCTAGAAAGCCATATTCTGCAGTCCTCATGTAGACCACTTTAAGGAGCACAGAGACACCTTTATTGTCGGTTTTACAGATTATGGTAAAAGTTTTCCACCTTTTCTTTCTTGTCCTTCTTGTCCTTTTTTTTTTTTTTGTTACAGGACCAGATACCTGTGCCTTAAACTAAGCTCCCCAATGTATTGTATACTCTTTATTTGTATTTGAGATTAATTGACCACTGCAGAATGCACCCGTGGCCTTTCTGAAATGTTTCATAGGGTGAAGTGGTGAGAAGTTATCCTGAGAGAGGGGGCTGATACTGTAAAACCTGCCTGGAAGATAGCTACAATACTGCTGGCTCCTGGCTTTGGCTGTGTATGCTACACAAATACAAATGGCATTTACACTTGATTAAAGGTAATGGAATTAAAAAAACAAAACAAACAACTTTTTCTGGGTGCATTTTTGCGTGTGGACCAGAGCAACAAACAAAATGTACTAAACACTTGAAATAGCAGCAGTAGCTACACTTTTTCCCGCCTGTCATTTACGTAGCCCTTATGTGGACTGTCATTGTCATCATTCTTCTCCTATCTAAGGCAAATGTAACCCTCTCGGTGCCAAACGGAAAGCAGCAGTGTGGGCAAAGTGCGTGCCTGTGAGGAGTATGACCTGCTTTCAATTCCTGGCTCTGCCACAGGCTTCCTACATAAAAATAGCAGATTAATCTGTAAAACTGAACTAAGAATATCATCCTACCTCACCTCATGGAGTGGTAGGGAAAAAGGATAAATCTGCTTGTTACCATGATGAATCCAGATGCTAGCAATAGCTGAGTATTACGTAAACAAACATAATCAGGAACAGCTCTGATTTCAACTAGATGTCAATTTAAGAAAAGCACTGCTCTGTGAGTTACCTGAACAAAAAGCAGACAAATCCTTATTCAGTTCTTTCACATGCACAGCAGTTGCAGTGCTAACATTCTACACACTTCAGAAAACCTCATACACAACCTGACTAAACCCATTTTTGAAGTATTTTCATAAATCTAGAACTATTTAAAATCTAGCTACATGACAGATTTAGAAAGAGTAGTTCAGTATCTGAGGCTGAAACGGCTCTCCAGTCCTGCACAGTCACTGCTCTAATCCTGCACAGTCAGTTTTTAACAGCTTTAGCAACGAGTCATCTGGTGTATATTTGCCTACGCATTTCCATCACTGACACTTCCAGTGGGAAGCAGCTGAAAGCAGCAACACATCAGCCGCCCCTACCACTTCCCCTGCTGAGCTTTCTCCCTGCTTACCGTGCTGAGTAGATGATTGTAGTTGTCCTACGTCCCCAATAACTACTGTCTGCAGTACAGGTCAGCTCTTTCTGCGTAAACTGCATGATTTTTCTAGGCTATCCCTGTATGACATCAGGTTCATCTAAAATAGAGGTTGTAACCTTCTTTAAAACCAAGCAAACAGCAGCTTGGCAATATGCTAATTCAAGTGAGTCAATATAGTATTCAATATCAGCTTAGGTATTTTACAAGTGTTCTGTCATCTCCTAGAATAAACTTTATTGTAGTATTCAGACCAATGTTTCTCTAATATATGTATCTGAGGTAGTCAACATTGTAAAAAATGCAAAAGAAAGAAATACAACACTATTTTAAGAGATAAAAGGAGAAATTTTAGTTAAAATATTTTACAATAAAATAATTACAATTATAAATCTCTTTGTTAAATATATACACGTTACATGGTACTCTAAAAAGAATAAACTTATTAAAGTCTCAAGCATATGTAATGCACAAAGTCACCACTTTGTCAGCTTAGAGTGTAATGTCAGTTTAACATTCGTAAATGGCTGTGTCAGACTAATGGTATTGTTTTGTGCAAAACTAAAAAAATTATGAAAAACAAATCTCCAACTCCTTCCGTTCCCACGGTAAACAGATAGAAAAGGTAATTTACACATACACACACTTACACACACAAACTTTGATTGCATACAGAGGTCAGAATGACCAGCGCTAAAATAACCCCCATCTCTACAAAATAATTAATTTCTTGAATTGATGTAGTTTTTGAAAATTACAAATTTTAAGTGCTAGCAAATTGTGCTTTTAGGCAGCCACATGGCCAATAAGGTAGATGTTGTCATAAAGGTGCCCTACAAAATCTTCACTAATATTCTGTGCCGCTCGTCGTGTATTTCGGATGAATTCCCTCTTTGACATTTTGTTCTTCACGTGAGGGCTTGTTAGATCAATGGAAAGTAGAATCAAAGAGTAACACAGTACATAAACTGCATCTAGACAAGAGAGAATAAATAAAAAAAAATTTAAAAAGGAAACTGTGATCATTAAAAGTACTGTTCCCTGTCCAAGAACCTAAAGGTCTCCATTATCTGGGCTTATATATATACACACACACATATGTAACAACTCAAAAGGGTGTCCCAGGGAAATAAAATTTAATACAGCAATTTTCAAAGTAATAATGTCAGCACATTGCCAAATGAGCATTTACAAATCTCTTAATATTTCTACATTATCCAAAAGTCACTAAGGGTTTTATGCACATTCACTTAAACAGATTTTTGAAAGTTTTTGTAAACTACGGCCAACATCCTGCTAAAGCTTATCTTTAAGTATGTAAGCAGTCCCACCACTGAAAACTGGCTCCCCCCCAACCAATTAGAAATGCTTGTTAACTTGAGTGAGGCCCAAAATTCCCTCTCATTTCTGTAGGGCTGTCCGCAAGGTACAACGTTAAGCGTTTAAGTCTTTGCAAGAGCGAATTTAGAGATAGTACAGAGCTTAAGCACAGGCAAAAGTAAAGGAAAGATATCACAAATACAAAACCCACTTGTCAGGTAGGTCTAAGAATAGAATCTGTATGTTACTTTTGATTTTTTTTCAACGCAAGTGGGATGATGCCTGTATACTGAACCCTCCCCCAAGCCATGTTTGTACTTTCAGAAACACTTGTTTAGGTGCTATTGTAAACAGTAGCATCATCCAGAAATATAAGGACTGATCCACTGAATCAAAGCTCTTTTTTGCTTACCAGGGCTAAGGCCAAGCTCTCTCATCAAATCAGGGTTACAAGCACAGAATCTGTGAGAGAACTTTGTTATGAGAGTCTCAAGGTACTCCCCACGCTCCTCAGGAGCATGAATGTGTCTGAAGAACTCTCTCAGTGCATTTGGCAAGAACTGATTTCTGAAGTTGTGCAGCGTCACAAGGTCATCCAAAACATCTCGCCTGGTAGAATAAAATCCCACACAATTAGAGAAGTTTCTTTTACCTGTTTAAATATAAAAGTGTAGGTTTCAAAAACAAAAAAATGAAAGCTTTAGAACAGTTTATGAGCTTTGTTTTTTCCTGAAAGACAAAATGATCACTAACAGCACAAAGATAATATAAACACATGTTCTTCACACACTTCCAATGGTAGCCAAATACTACAAAAATACACATTAATCAGAACTCCACATTTCTTTATATACATTTTCAATCATAGTCTACACAGAGGCTTCACTTCCTTTAAACTGTCTGACAAAGCCATTAAGAAAGACAGTAAAAGGAATAGATTCATGTGTGTCACACATTTTGGTGTTACAGGAGTATCTTGTTAAAACCAGGCTTAAGTTAGATAAAAATCTGCTCACAAAACCCCTTTAAAGTCTACGTCCATCAAGCTGTGATGCTCTCAAATGTTTTCCACTGAACAGAGACACATCTAACGGATTCAGACTAGCCTACACGAACAGATGCGCAAATGACATCTGAAGGAAATTTGGAAGCAATTTTGAAGTGACCCAAAGAATATTCTCATCTGTTTATCCTTTCTATTAAACATTTAAATACTAAGAGGGGAGTTTCAACATTTAGAAACCTAGTTTGTATTTTCAGTGTCTGATTACACTGTGTTTAAGAAGGGAAGATGAATGGTAGTAGGGGTTGCTAATATTAACTTGCAAGCTCATCTGTTAAATGGTTTTGTATTTTTTCAATTGCCAAAAAAAATTGATAATCTGAAGTTTTACAGCACAGGACTGTCAGTGGCGATAACACTACAGAATGACTCCTTTTTGTCCTTTAGTGGTACAGGCTTAGGAGGATGAGAAGCAGGAGAGGATTCCTGCTAGAAGCGCTGCTGTCCCTCTGCTCTTCCTGTTTAGGTCCAGTTATTATTCTCCTCCTCTTTCAACTTCGCTTGAACATGTTGGTGCTCCTCTTCCCTGATACTGCACTACCCCAACCTGAAGGTATCCTGGAGGGCAAGAGAAAGCATTGTGGAGGTAGCAGAGCACGTCACAGTAGGGAGAGTGTTCCCTACTGCAGCTCAGGCCGTCCCCAAGAGAATGCTCCATTGCATCTTAGGGAGTGGGTGGGACTTCCATTCGAATAACTGTTTGGATTTAGCAGCAGCATTACGTGGTTGCATTTTCACATCTTTCAAATTGCATCAATACAGGTAAAATATTGTTGAATGGTGCTGTACATTGAAAATGAATAGGAAATGTCTCGAGAAATTCACATTACCTTTCATCAAGGTAGATTCTCAGCTTCTTCCAATTTAGTGTTCTTGTGCAAAAGATAAACTTAGCTATTTCTTTCGGCGAATCGTCTAGTATGCCCTTGGACATAAAGTAGTTTACTCCCTGAGATAAAATACACGTATGTATAAGTACATTTAATCTTCATAATGTGTTCAGGAACATGTATTGTACTTGGCAATATAGGAACACAATCCTACTAATTAGTTGGTTTGTTTTTCAGAATGATTCCTCTTCCTCTAAATCACATTTCAACATGCACAATACACTCTAAAACTATAAATCAAATGCAAAGAAACAATTTACTGTTATGGCTGACATTTTAGATATACTCACAGCAGGAAATTTAGAATTATGAACCCCATAATAACGAGCATGATGGTAATTTAATAATTTATTTACAGCGTGGACTAGTATCTTGATTTTCATACTTTTGTAATTGTATTTAAAATTCTGTGGGGACCATAACTTTTAATTTCGTAACCTCTGTAAATAAGAAAATCTTAGCCATAATGTGTTGAATAGCTTTCATTAAAACACTAATGTTCTCACATGTATACAATGTATCACATTCAAATAGATGCATTAAATGCATTTGTTTAAATGTGTAATAATGCAAATAAACACAAGCACGCTGATTTCAAAGCATAGGTAAATATCAACATGTATAAATATACATACACATAAATAAGACCACTTTACCTAACATATAAAAAAAGTTTAAAAAGATACAACAATTGCGTTTATTTTGTATTCATATTATGATTTCCAGGATTTTCCACACTTTGCCAAGCACACACTTCTTACAGAATACACATGCCAAATTTCGTCTAAAAATATTTCAGTGATATTCTGGATTCTTTCTGTTCATTGAAACATCCCAAAGCATAAAACTATTTTCCTTATGATCTCAGAAATCAAAACCAACCTAACGGATTTTGAAAAATGATCACATTTTTCAACAACAAAAATCTAGACCTGAGAATTAGTTTCAATTCAATTTGGCAGGGGCTGGGAGTGGTTCTGAGCATTTGTCAAAAAGAAGTGTTACAATACTTAAGTACAGTATCTCTTGACTATACCATAATGTTGAAATAATGTAAAATCCGTAGGACAGTCCATTTCTGCATAGGATAATGCACAAAGGCCACAACCTAAATCGCCTTTAAAATATTTCCGAAATCTCTTTTTCATAGATCTTCTGACATCAGACTTCACAATATTTTCTAAGTCTACACTTTTAGTTTACATTACATCTATAAAGATGTAGGGACAACCTGTCATTCAGTGTATAAACTAACTTCCTAGTGCTCTTCAACTTTGCTTAAAAAAGAAAAAGGACTGAGTGCAGGTTTGGAAAGTTGTTTTATGAAGTGGATTAGTAAAGAAAAGTCTCAGTTATATCAAGCAAAAAAGAAATAAAAATATATACACTTAGGATATTAATAACACAAGTGAAAATCCAACAAACACCTGTAATATTATCCAGCTGTTTTTACCAATCTATAATTTTTGCTTATATATTTATAGAAAATAGAAGTTAATCAGCTTTTTTTTTTTTTAGAAGATTGTTTTATAAAATAAAAATATAAAGGTTTTATACAGACAAAACAAACAAACAAAAAAGTCGTAACAATTTTGGGCCCCGATATTAAGAATCTTTATGTAGGACCACAATGAAACATGCATTGCACTGTAAGCTTGCATTTAAGTCCAAATTAGATCACTTTTAAGTTTGTCCATAATATGAATGGACAACATAAGGTTAAGTACTTTCTTGAATAGGAAAGCAAAAATGGGAGATCAAAATGAACATCAACGGCATCTTAATTCAAGTATTTCAGAAATTTATGCAAGAGTAGCAGCAGAACATCTCCTTTACATATATCCTGACTTACTGAGACTTAAGCACATGCTTCATTAACAAGTATTTGCTGAAGGTAATACAAACTGAAGCCTGGTGAGGAAGTCTCAGTTGCATTCCTGCTGCAGTTATTTAACAAACACTTCTGCAACGTATCCAGAAAATACCTGGTACGTCATAGATGTGGCAGGATGAAAATAACACCTCCTTTAAGCCAGACAATGGGTTGGTTTCTCTGCGACAGTAAGTGCCGTAAATAATTTCTTTCATGCTCTACATTTCAACTCAGTGTAGGACCTTCACCTGACACGCTACCAAGTCTTCTGCCTCTAATTCCTCCCCGCCCCCCCAATGCTTCACAATATCTTTCTCTGCGAATGCAGTCTCGTTATTCATTTGCCTCATCTCCTTCACAAATAAACAGGGTATAAATAAAATATACTTCAGCACATGCCATCATTTTTAGTTGCTTTTGATTTCTTCCTAAGCAACTACAAATACTTTGCAACAATAGAAACATGATTTCTCCTTAAAGTTCTTAAATTTTGGCTCACAGCAAATGGAATTTATTTACAAGATTTACGGCATGTCATTGAATCTGCTTTTTGTAACACTGTAAACACTGCCTTGAATTCCTCTCAGAACCCACACTTCAAATAAATCGCTGTTGGTAGCTAAAATGGTCGCTTGTGGCAGGTATACTAGCTGAAATAAGTAGGTCTACATACTGTTAAAAGCTATGCTAATATTATTTATCAGTCATCTGGTGATTCTCTTGGGGAACTTTTGACTGAAGCTGGGTAGACAGATCTGTGCCACTACCTACCAGGTCTGAGGAGGTCTTTTTAACGCTTAGGAAACAATGGAGGACAAGCACACACTGTATGTTCCTCTGATTTAGGGGAAGAGTAGTTAGGTGACGATTTCCAGTAGCTCTGTGTCTGCCTAATTTATATGAGGAGCCTGCTTGTCACCATAATGTTCTCAGCATTAGAGAATTAGGAAAAATGCCTTAATGATACCTTGCCTTTGTGACAAGAATGTTACCACTGAATTTCAGACAGCTCTGGATAAAATACTGATGTGTGACACTATTGATTTAAATTATATATGCAAATAACAATCTTACCTATGGACTAATAGCAACAACAAAAGCCATTTGTTGTATTTCATTATGTTGTTTTTTACAGTTGCTCTTTTTTCCCCAGTCACATGATGCTTGTTTTGCCAGCCTATTCCATTACAGCACTGACACTCCTAGCTTGCTTTCTGCCTGTTCCCAAGAGCCTGTCCCATTCACTTATGTCTATACAGGATATCTACAATCAAAAAGGTTTCTTTTTCAGTATTAGTTTCATTTCTGCATTGATTTTCTTCTCTGCTAAGAGTACTTTCAGAACATTTCAGTACAGCTGTCACAATTAAAACCTCTGTAGTTGCCTTTGACATCTCTGTTTAGATATGCATACAAAACAGACATATTCTAAGTTAACAGCATAGAAATTTTGAAACTAGTATTTTTCTACACATATACATGATTTCTCTTTTTAATATTTAAATGGAATTGTTTGCTAAGTCAGAGTTGGGAGACAATCAAGACTTACCTAATGCACATTTAAAAGTAGTGCAGGAGAATATATCCCAAATACATTTGTCAATAAAGACAAATTTCACTTCAAGTTTCACATAAATGGCTGTAGAGATGCTCTATTTGTTTAGCTTAAATAGTTCTAAAAGGCGAATAAGAAAATCACTAGCAGCATATTAACATTAACGTTTTTAGGTGATTTATAATTCTGTGAGTTGTGTGCTTTTACGTTTTGGTAGGATTACATAAATATCAACACAAAATGCTGATTTCCTTCTAGTCCGTACTGTATTCAAAAGACTATTTTGATCACCAATGAAATTAAAACATGCTTAAATAAAAGGTGAGGAAATACAGCAATTCAAGTTTAAATAGCAGCTTAATTTTTTAGATAAATTCTTTGGGGGCAGTGACTGTTATTTTCTTCTGTATATACAGTATCTGGCATAGTAGGGCCTCAACTTCTAAAGGGGTCTTCTGGGTAACATTATTAGTAGATAATAACTAGACATGTATGGCATTATTATTCCCATTTTTCTAGGGAAAGGCAGTATCTTAATATATTTCATGGTGCATCTTCTGGAACAAAATGCACAGTATGTGCATTTAATATGTTATATTTTCTAATACAAATTTTTCAGATTCTTAGGAAGTTATGAATCAAGTCATTTGGTGAAAAACGTCGACACAATATAGAACATACATTTCAAATAGTGTCTCTTTCACTATGTATGTTTAAAATACAGTCTCAGTCATACACACTTATGATGGCAGAAATCACAAGTAGAACATTGAAATATATTTCATGTTACACAGAATCTATAAATAATAATTTACAAGATTAAAGTTCTCTGACTTTAATGTAGAGTTTTCAAAAGGTTTCAGCTGTCTGGTCCATTTCAACTTTTTAGATAAATCACACAAAAGAACATCTTCCTTCCATAACGTACAGATACTTATAATACTCTTAGGACAGATAAATCAATGCATCTCAAAATTGGCTTGCTTAGTAGAGAACTATGAAATCAGATAAATTTTCAAAAAATTTGGTTAGAAATATACGTAAAACTGACCTCCCTGGCAAAAACTAAAGGCAGTTGGTAATGAATGAAACAATCAGAAGACTCAAGTGCTGTCTTACTGTACTTTATCATTATGCTACATAAAGGAAATCCTGACCTCATTAAAGTCTGAGAGTTTCAGTACAGTCCAGATTCCAACAGATCCACAAAAAATAACTGCTATTAAACAGAATCATTTAGAATCATTAGGAATGGGGAAAAAAAAAAAAAAAAAAAAAAAAAAATCTTTCCTGACTGAAGGATTCTCTTTTCCAACTTCAGTTCCAATTTTAACTACATAGCATAGCTCCATGTAATAGACTTGTGAAAATATTTTGTAGGGAGTAGACAGAGTATACAAAACAGTGGGAAATAACTTCTGGTTGCTTACAAACTTTGAGTCATAAGCGTATGAGATATGAAATGAGGACTGCATGAGAAACATTTCACATATGCCATACACCCTTTAGAATAAAATACAGCAGAGACCATGTAGGCAGATTAAACAACATAGTATTCGTATTGAAGTGTTACTACTAACACTAAACCACCCCCTCTCCCAAAGAAATAAAAACCAAGTTCCAAAATCTTGGCTACAATGGTGCTGCCATATGAAAAAAACCCAAAAACAACAAACAAAAAGAATAATGAGAAACAAAACATGCACTGGAGTTCTTTTTCAGATTATGTGTAATGTGATTAAGCACATTCTTTCAGCAGAATGTGAGCACCTGCTACGAATTAGCAAGCTCATGCACACATACATTAAATTACAGCAGATATCACAACACCATGCACACAACAATGGCTAACCAGAGAATCCTACCACAAAGTGTGTAGATGCTCTTCCCTACCCCGTGAGCCACCGCTAGCTCTGGAGCTGTTGCTGTGGAGCCTGGTTACCCATTTTCATGACATGGGCGGTGTCCTTTGGAGAATCTTGCTCCTGTGGCTGTAAGTATTCCTATTTTTATAGTAATTTGATCAGGTCTGTTATCAAATGTAAAGCAGAGTTTGGCAGGAAATTCGGAGACACAATTTGTAATAGTGGAATGTCATATCATATATTCCAGTCACAGTGTCCTTATAATAATAATAAATCTGCCAATATCACAGTCATAAACAATAAAAGCAATAGTATTTGTGAATTCTCCTGAAACTCAGGCCCTGAATGATCCTACCAGGCTATGGTGCTCCACAGGGAGAGAGGAACAGAAGCCCTTAGGAGAGATCCTGAGGTTCTCGTCTCTCACTAGGCCTGAAGCAGACTGTTTGTACTACTACTGTACAATATAACCACAACGAACCCAGAAGAAGTAAGTGCAGCATAATAAATGTAATACCTAATTTAGGTATACTATAAGGTAGCTCTTATCTGCAGATCTTAACTTCCTTTAAAAGGAACAAATTTTTTATTCAGTGCTTTTTCTGAAGGCTCAAAACGCTTTAAAACTACCAAGATAACTTCAAATTAGGTTGGAATAACAGCATATTATAAAGTAAGACTAAGTGAAAAATTGTTAAAAGATCGAAAGATAAAAATTTGGTTGAACAAAGTTGTAACAAATTAAAACCTGACAGATTCTTGAAAACACATTTAAGTTACCTAAATACTGCATTTCATTTGAAAAGCTTCACTTTTATTACTAAATTCACTAAAATCTTGCTGAAAATCAATGCTAATTAACTCAAGTGGCAAGGTGCTGATAAGACGTGTCAGCACTACGTATCACAGTTCAAGGCAAAGCTCTACCAGAGACATTATAAAATACTGTAAATTGTGACTAATAGAAGTAGTGTGTTTCTTTTTGCTTTATCTCATATTCTGCTTGATAAATTCAAACAAAATCACATTACTGTAAAGATTCACATGACTGCTTTATTTATTTCACCCTGTGGTCGCAAGTTCATGTTTTCTGTATCGTATCAGCACAGTGGACTATTGGCTCCTAGAAGTGTATCTCTTCCTGTCTCTTAATCCTTTTCCTGATTTGGATTTATTCAATTACTAATTCCTTGTGCATGTATAAATACACGCAGGAAGTTAATACCACTTTTTGTTCAGTACTGTGGGCCTTCATTTCCTAGGAAACACAAAGCAGGAGTCTGGTTTTGCACACAAAAGATTCTCTTTGTCAGGTGGGTGCTAACTGAGTCTCTCCCAAGCAAAAGCTGTCTACTCTCAAGCTCTTTTCTTTGAAAGGTGACAGAGTGAAAGCAGAAACTGACTTTTCCAGTTAGTTACATGAATCAATAAATGGAAATCTTTTAGTTTGACATGGGGCATTTTTTGAAAATAAATACATGTTGTTACATACTATAAAGATTATGTTTATGCATAACTAACATCCACAGCAATCAAATTAAACTGATCTTTAGGATAGTTAAGCAATACATCTTTTTCATAATATTTCAACATTTGCGCCTTGATAGTGGAAATATTTAAAAATCCCTTACAGGAAACCATAATTGTCATAGAAGTAATTGGTGCTACTTTATACCTCATCCTGCTTTAACTGAAGTGGGAACAAAATCATACTCTGTAGAAGCATTTCAGCATTTTACTTTATGTAAGCATACTATTATAATCCTTTTTAAATTCACCGTTGTCTCTTCAGTTAGGACCTCTGCCTCATTCCTAAGCCAATATGTGGTTACAAATTTCTGGCATCCATAAGTCAGAGCACTGTACAGAGCACTTAAGAGGCAAGCCATGTAAATGATATGCACAGGTACCATACGCAAAAAAAGATCAGGATAGGGCTGTAACTTAGTATTAACCATCCCTACAGTAAAGCAAACGCCTCTTAAAACTTGGCTTTTAATATAGCTATAATTATAAAACAACAATCACAATTATTTTAACTGTTTATTACTGTCAGCAACAGTTCACTTACCTCATCAGGGTTGGCATTAAAGGTGAGACTGCCCTCATCTAGTTGCATATACAATTTTCTAAAAGAAAATCCTAGAGGTGGATTCTTATTGTATATAGAACAGTGACCCCAAGTGGATTTGCACAACCTATGAAAATAGAATTAGTCTATTATCAAAATTCTTTTCTGTATTTCATGTATTTTACAGAAGCAAAATGTAACCAACACTTCAAAGCCAAATACTCAAACTATAAGAAAAGTTATAAATAGGTTGCTTGTAACACTTGGTTATTAAGCCTGTTGCAAGTGTGCTGCTAAAGTCTTCATTTATATGATTATTTTTTTCTCACAAGGGTTTTGGTGTATTTCAGTGCAATCTCAAAACGCATCCCAGTAGGTGGCATCATAACGACATTCACACAGCTGAGACCTCTGGCACTCCTAGTACGTGAGCACTGGGTAACTGTGACAAGTTGTTCTCCTGCAGCAGTATGACAGTGTCAAAAATTGTTCCTCTTCTTGTGCCCCAGTTGTGCAGCGAGTGGAACACTGCACAGAATTATGCCACTAACTCACTGCTTTCCCAGTCTGTCCCTTTCCACCTGACTGTCCTTTTTCCAGTCTTGACCGCTCCTAATTATTTGATCCAGTCCCATCCCTCTCTATCTTTCATCACTTCTCAGTTTCTTTCCCTTCTATCCCACCCTGACTCCACATCTCAGTTTCATTGGTTTCTCTCCCTCACCTCAGTCTCCTTGATGACACAATCTGAAATTCCCTAGAACTTTTATTTTCTAGTCACTCTGACTGTTACCCAGATTCCTTCTTGACCTGGTAGTTCTGCTTCAACACATCTGTTTCATAAATAATTACGCACAATGCTTAGGAACCAGCAGGTAGCCACTAAGGACATAGGAGAGACTTTGTTTTCAGTTGAGGAACCTGGGTCTTATTTGGACTGAGGTTGGAACTGCAGCCACAGGACTTGCCAAAGCTTAAACTCAAACACATCCAATACAGGTGGAACACTGAAGACTAAGATATCTACAGAGATATGCAATTCGAGATTTTTATTAATTTGCTAAATCAGCACACTGACTTTCACTACCAAAGTACATACTTTGAACTGAGTAGTATTTGGGAAGATTTCACTAAAAATGACTGAGCTATTTCCCAGGATGAACTCTGAGGAAAATATGTATTTCTTCCCCCCGCATGTTAAGAATATATACTGCATACAATTAAGAAGCTCTAGTATCTTCAAGCTTTGGTCCAGGGAATTTATTTGTATTTAGTGTGGTTTTGATACCAAGAACCAAGTACAATCCAATGCATACTTACTCAACTGCCAAGCCATTTGATATACATAAACTCAGATGCTTAGCAGGACCTTCACTAGAATTCCTGTTTCCTGCCAAGACAACACTATTCAACAGCAGAACAATTGTGACTAAGAAGTTACAATTGCATTATCACGTTGCTGAGTTCATGCAGCATTATAGGAAAGGAAACTGGTTAATTCGAATGCAGAGGGGAAAAGAAATGATGAGGAAAGATGAGATGTAGAGCACAATGAAAGGAAAAGAAATAGGACCTGAACAACCCAACTACTACGGTAATAGTACTTACTGTGTGTTAAGGGGTATGTTCTGAAAGAAGATACAAGTTCTCCTGACCATCTATTCTAAAGGTAAGTATGATTTCATGAGTCTTTCCTAGTGTTGAAAAGCATCAAATATCATATATTTTTAATAAAATTTTGATCTTATGCTATTTTGTTTGATGGAACACTCATTTATTTATTTCCTGGACATACTGCGGAAATTCCACTTGACACATCTGCAGAACTGACCTTTTCATTCTCTCTTCCATCACCATCTTCCAAAAAACATACTTAAGTTGCTCTAAGACAAGTATAGTAGATGACTTCTGATCCCTTTCTATCTGGAGCTTCAACTGAATAGGTTTGTTTGCTCAAGCTAGATACTTGTTTGAAGTTCAGAGAAGTAATAATACAAACATTTGACATGTGCTTTGAGCCAATACAAAAGTGAAGACAAGTCCTTGTTTTTTTCCCCATGATATATCAAATAACAGGTGTGCAGTAATACACATGTATACTTGCACCAAGCATCTCCACTAATACCTAACAGTAATTAGAAATCCAGAATAGCACATTTTTAAACTATATTCATGTTTCCCCTATGTCAAATCTCTTGTAACTTAGGAAACTTTTGCTAGCGTTAGAATGACAAAAAGCACATGTTGAGACAAATTTAAAAATCCAACAATTACTTTTACTATGTCAAGGTGATACTTCTTTTTTTTGCTTACCCTTGCCAGAGAAGCTCATCATTAGCAAGATCCTGCCAGACACATGAAGCTAGACAGAGATCAGTTGCATTCAGGTATGACAAAATGGTAAAACTAAGCTCCGGTGGCAGCATTTCCAGGTTAATGAATCCTTCTTGTTCTTTAGATTTTCTTGTCTTCAACAGGTGGTAGATGTCAATGCCTCCTTGGGCTTGTTTGCGATGGCTTGTATTGGAAACATTGTGGGCAGCTATCCTCCTGCCATGTTCTCTGGTAAGATAGCCTTGTTCATTGTATCCTTGGTGTTGCAGTTGCTGGTTCCTAGCAACTCTCCAGAGTCCCTGACCCATCTGCGAGCCTGCTGGACAAAAAAATCCAAATTAAACATTGACAGCTATTTATAAACATTTGTAAGACAGACTCAGCACATGCTGGAAAAATAAAACTGTAGGACTGATCTGACTAGAAAAAAAGTGTGAGTTTTCTCAAAGTAATGCTGACCATGTAATCTGTCTCCAACAGAGCAATTGAATAAACGCTGAAAACAAAAAACATAAAAACCCCAGATTTTTTTTTCAAAAAATTTATATGCTTGAAGACTGACAAAATTAACAATAAGCTTCTGCAAATAGTACCAAATGTTATCTATGTCCTATGCAAGTTAAGAAGCCTTAACCATCAGAACACTTGGAATTTTTATCTTCAGACTTCCTTTAAGCTTATTTAGAGTCAATGAAGTTCTATAAAATGTAAGGAGAAACAAAAATGTCCTGAGTAGTGGGGAGGAGCACACAAAACTAGGCTGTGACCTACATTAAGACAAAGCTTAACGACTTCAGTGATAATGCATTAAGGATTCAGTTTCTTGTTTCTGAGCACTCAAAATACCTGTTCAAGATTTCTTGCACAGTAGCATAAAAACTTCACAATAAGGCTTCTATATCTTACTTATCACTGTTTGTTATTTTTTGTTAAAATTTGCTGCAGATGGTAATAAAAAGAACAGAACCTGAATGTTCGTCAGTTGTCAAGATTTCTGAATGCCACAACTCAAATTTCAGTAACCAGTTGTATTTACCAAGACGGAAAATTGAAGTACGATAATTTATACTAATTCAGTACGGGAATGTTGTCTTAATCACATCACAAGTGGTGTATATATGGTGATCTATCTTACTTTTCAAGCTTTGCTATGATGACAGATCACTAAAGTGATCATACTAGGAATCTCGAGGTTCCTGATGCTGCCTTTCAGGAAAAAAAACAAAAACAAAAATAAACACTTATAGCCTGGTGTGGTAGGATCTCACATGTATTTGAAATTACATATATTCTATCAGTACAGGGAATTAAAAATGCGGTTTTAATGCTGTTAAAGGTTGAACATGAATGGTAACTGTTCTACATCAGCAGAAACTAACACGCCATGAATGTGATGAGGTATTACGGGATAAAAAATGAGAAATTTGAAAGATTACAGGGGAAAAAAAGCACAACGAAGATGGAAGTAGACAAAAGACAGGTTCAGCTGGCTGGTGAAGTAGTTACCTACATCAGCATCCATTCAGGGGAAGTTTAAGAATTCATTTCTATATATGACCAGAGTTGTGACCAAACTGTAGTTATGTATTTCAATTTACTAATATGCAAGATTTTACATAAATTCTTCATTATTTTTATTCTCATTGCTTGTACAGTTATATATTTGGCTTATTTGTTTTATCATACAGAGGCAGGTTAAACCATGATCAATTGCTATAAATTACCAGGCATGTTTAAATAAAAAAGCTTACTGAGTCACACCATAAACAGCACATACCACTGGCTGCAACAATGTACGCATAAAGAAGGTATTCTCATTTTCTTGAGACCAGCATACAACTTCTAAAAGTGCTTTAGGCTACCAGTAAAGTTGCTTCACGAGAGGAAGCTATACCACAATCTGTCATTTAAAAAGTGGCAACACAAAGATGAGCAGTCTGATGAAAGCGGGCCTCGGTAATTCATGCTGGTATTTGCAATTAATTTATGAAACCTCTAGCTGTAAGTAAAACATCTTTCTTCTCTGCCTTTATTATTCATTGCCTAGCTAGATTAAAATAAGAGGTAGCCACTTTTTTTTAATGAGACATTCCCAGAGCTACACTTGCTCGGTGCCCCCTTTTCCTGTTTTTGAGTAACCAAATCTCTCCAAGGAAAAGGGAGTTACTAACCTTCACCCCAAAGGATCACCAAGCGTTGTCACAGTAAAAACAAGGGCTATTAACTGAATCAGCGGTAGGTGTGCCAGAACTGGCATTTGGGACCACAAGCATAAACCTATTAAGTCGCTTGCCACTCTGACTCCAGCTGCTGTTGCTGCTATTGTCCCTGCTGAGCAGGCAGAGCATACAGTGATAGGCAATGAAGAATCAAGCTAAAAACCAGGTTGTGTGGGTAGGCAGTAACGGCCAAGAGCACATAAGGAATATTTCTGAGCAAATACAACATTTCAAAAAGGACTACTATCACTGTGCTAGAGGATTCAATTAAGATAAAGCTCCCATTTTGTTAGGCACTGCATATGAGCTTGTTAATTACTTAAGTACAGTATTTAGTAAATGGGTATCTCTAGATATCTTGGGAGGCTTCAACCAGTTCTTGACCTTAGCCCTGTGCGTAAACTGAACACTGCCAACAGGCCATTACACTTTCAAAGATGCAGATGCAAAATTTAGAGGCTGTGTTCACTCTCGGAAGATATCAGATGATCTGAATGACTGAATAATAATGATCACTCAATTCAATTATGTAAAAAATCTAGGGTTTTGAAAGAGGTAAATGTACACATACGTATGTAGATGTAACTTCAATATAATCTGCGCACTTCCTCAGTGCAGCTCTTCACGTAAAAACAAAAATAAAAACGGTCTGAAAATATAGCACTGACTCTAAACAAAATGATAAAATAGCCAAACAGCAAAACACTAGATTCGGGGACAGAGAGAACAGAGAGTGAGGGCTCATAATTCCTCATCATCATTTCAAGTCCTTAACCACTAAAGCAATAGAAAGTAGCATGAAAAAATGTGACAACATTGCAATATTAAACTTTACATTTTACAAAAAATGAAATAAGAGAACTTATTCTATGTAAACTGTGTATGTCAAGTGGAAAGAAAGAAAAATTATGTTAAATGCAGAAATCTGTTTGTTGAGGTTAACTTTTTGTAAGACATATTAATGAATTTATTTTGCTAGTATTTTTTGCCATCTTTTCTGGCACTAGTTTATATCATTCTAACAAAGCCACATTTCTATACACACTTGTTAACACCCAACTGTTAAAAAATTTTTGAAAATATTAAATATTTGCGCATAGTTTAAATAAAAGAAAAAAAAAAAGGAGTAGCAGGAAATGCAAGGCTCTGAAAATCATCAGGAATCATATTTGTGGTAAGTTTCATAATCATAATACACCAGAAAGATGGGAGAGAAAGACCGGCAGCATTATCAGAAACAGTTCACAGAAAGGGTGTGCCAAGTCAATTATCAACTGAACTTTATGCTATCAGATAAGCACCTGGCAATTTTATAATAGCTTTCAAACCTCTTCAAAGTCCAATTATCCTTCTGTTCTATATGCACTACTTGTAAAGAGTATGGTGGCGGTCACAGACGATCAAGTTTTCTTACTTATCCCTAAATCAAATATCCACATTTTTGTTGCTACTTTAATATCTTTATTGCAATATTCAGCTAGAAGTTCCTGTTCACAAAATACATTGTATTGAGCAATACTGAGCTGACAAGAATATCAACAGTTCTTCTTGGTGCTCACACAAAAAATCGGTAATTGCTATACATCACCAACAACATAATCACTTCTAAATTATTTAGCAGTAGAAGTGGCTCCAAGACAGAAAAAAAGCACTATATCATTCAAGAAACTAGCCTTATAATGTACTCACATACTTATACAGAAGATATGACTGCAGAAATCGTTTTAAAAAGTATTTTTTAACATAAGAAATTATTAAAAAATATCATACCATTTTAAGTACCAAATGAAGAAATTTCAAAGAAACGGTATGAGACACAATTTAAACCATTCTAGAACCAGCTGCTGCAAGCTTTAATATGTGTGTAGCTCTTCAGCAGCTTATATGCCATTTGTTAGATCACATTTTAATTTTCCCCATCATGCAATTACTTTAGGCTTTGTAGTAATCCACGATGAAGAACTCACTCATAAAACAAGATGAGTAAACTCACTGTTATTATAAAATCCTTTAAGTAATGGTGTCTAGAACGGAATTTTTAAATTATCTTGAGCATACATTTTCAATCTCCAGATTCAACAGGCCACTGAAACATAGGTTTCCAAACTTTCAATTGGGTAACTTTACCTGGTAATTGATAGCTTGGCTGTAATAACTATCACTGTGAAAATAACATGAAGCTTGTTTATAAGTTGCTGATCTTCTCTGGCTCTGTCTGGTACCTGTCAGAGTCTGATTTCCATTTTAATCATCTCACCTTGTTACTGGGTAATCAATTCTTCTACGGCGCTGAAGAGCGCGACAGGGTACTAAAAGCTAAACGTAAGCTAGATTAATGCTGTACTGGTACCGGCTTCTAGTTTATTAAAGAAAACATTATTTATATCTCGACATAAATGCCCTCCACTTTACGAGAACCGAGCCCTACAGCCGCGGCCTTGCGACCACAACCGCCCCAACAGGAACGCGTCCCTTCCTCCCGTGTCACCGCAGCTGCAGCTTCGCCCGTGCAGCCGCACCGGCCCCCGAGGCCTGCGGATTCCCCCCGGCCCAGAGCCTTCCCAGCCTGACTCGCGGCAGCCACGCCGGCGGGTCCAGGGCCGCGGCCGGTCCCTCATGCCCGCGGCCGCCCCAGCCGACGAGACCGCCCCAGGGAGCCCCCTCCGCCACGGGCCGCGGCTGCCCTCCCGCCCTCGGCCGAGGGCCGCCCTGCTCGCCGCCTTCTCCCCGCAGCGCCGAGCCGGGGCCTCGGCAGGGGCACGGCCGCCCCCCGCTCGGCGGGACGGGCCCGGCGTTGCCGCCCCCCCCCGCACCATTGGGCCGCCTCAACGCACCCGGCTCTCGATTGGGCGCGCCGCCCGTCCGTCCGCCCGCCCCGCTGAGGAAGCTCCGCGGGGCCCGTACCTGTGCGAGCTCAGGTCCCAACCGCCGCCGCGACGAGCCCGGCCCGAGTCGGTGCGTGAGCCTCGCCGGGCGGGGAGGGGCTGAACGGCCCCCGGCGGCGGGGAGAGGCGGGGGGGCAGCCAGGGAGGCCCCGCCGGCACGCAGGGAGACCGGTGCCGCGCCCCGTCTCCTGCCGGGCGGGTTTGACGTTTGCTGTTGTTGCTGGAAGTGACGTCACGGCGGAGGGACGCGCGGGAAGCGGAAGCGGCCGTTGGGTCTCGTGGCCGCAGGTTCGGGCTGCGCGCGTGCTGGGTGCCGCCGCGGGCCGGCCGAGGCCTGAGGGGAGGCTGGGAGGGGCCGCGCCCGGCCGGCGCGGGTGAGCGTCGGGACCTCTTCGGGGCGGCGGTCTGCTCCCTCTGAGGGGACGGCTCCTAGTTCGGGGCCTTCCCTCCCCGCAGGGACGGCGAGGCCCGGTCTCCGGCCGGGCGAGGAAGGGCGGGGGGAGACCCAGCCCCGGTCCCGCTCTTGCGAGCTCGCCTCAGCGCGCTGTTGGGGTCCCGGGAGCGCAGCCGGCCCTGCCAGGGCCGCGCTCTGTTCGCTGGCGACGTGTCGGTGGCCCCCGGGGCAACCGGCCGTTTGCGAGCATCCTGGGCGCTGGACGCCGCGTGTAACAGAAGAGTCTAAGTGCAATTTGAAGAAATCAAAAGTCTCTTTTCTTAGAGATTTCAGAGTATCTTCTTGGTAACTTGCATGGTTTTTTTGAGCCTTTTTTTTTTACATTCTTTAGTTCTTTGAATACCATATGCAATTTTGAAAGTTGTTCTTTAAACCACTTGCGGTTCTAGGTTATTGTCTCTTCAGTCTTTGTGATACCTGATTTTATTCTGGGTAGCCGATGTTCTGTAACTGTTCTTTCAGAAATTCCTACAGGCAAAAGCTGTGTGCCGCTTTTTACAGTGTTCACCTTCCCAAGATGTTGAAATATTTTCTGCTGACTTAACTCTGTTATTTTTATGATCTTCTGAGCTATTCAGTTTGTAGTGACAGTAGTTGCCAATTTTGCATCCAGAGGTCCAGCGTAGAAAGGATTGTTGATGCTCTTGGGAAACAGCCTTACGTGATTAGGTGAATACCTGTGAGAGTGTCTTCTGTGAGTATTTGCGTTGCAGATTAGAGTTTCGGTTTTATGTCAGATTCTTTGAGACTTGTCTTGAGATCTGGTTAAATTTGCAAAACCATAGGATGGGTCACTTTGTAAGGTAACGCAGGAAGAACAGCTGCCTCCATTTCCAAATACTTGAGGTTAAATTGTCCCTAGCCTTTAACAGTGAGTGTTGTGTACTTACATTTACTGTGACTAATGACCCAGAACCTAATGATTAAAGAAGAAGAATCTAATAATTAAATAGGAAGGAAATACTTCAACAAGGGCAGAACACATATGAAGATCTTTATCTTCTTGAAGATTGCTGATTTAAAGACCATAGAGGCACAAGCAGAAAAAAACCCCAACAAACCCAGACCGTTGTGAGTGGAAGCTTTAACTGGTTGTGGTTTGGTGGGTTTTGTTGGGGGTTTTTTGCTTATTTGTTTTTGTTTGTTTGGTTTTTTTACTGTAAGTGAAGTGTGTGGTCAAGAAGTTCCTTTCAAAAAGACTCATTGCTTAATGCATTGGACCAAATAACAAAGCTGCAAGCTCAACTACCCATCAGAGTTGATTTCTGATGAGGCTGGACATAATCACTTTGGAACGTGGTCTTTTGGTCTGAATCTCATGGATCAGCAAGAGAAATGATACGGAATTCTGTATCTTGAGACTATCTTGATGTATAGCCTGTCAGCCAATGCCTCTTCACTGCTTGGATTGGTAGGCTTCAGAGTAGTTATTTTCTGTCAAGAAAAGAAACTCAGTGAAGACAGTGTCAGATAATTATCACCCAGTTTCTAGCAGAAAATTGAACAGTAAATTTCTGTTCAAAGGTTTTATAGCTCATGTTGTGACTTCTACTGAAGTGTTTGGGGGAAGTACTGTAGAAGATCAAGTCAGTCACAAGCAGATCTCAAGGATGTGAGGAAGGAGAACTCTTTCTGTGAGAAGTGTTAACTTTCTGTACTTCTGTACTTTTTTTTTTCTCTCTCTAAAGCATTCAAAAAACATTGAGTTTGGCAGTTTGCTGATAAACTTTCTTAAGTTCTGTCAGTCTGTCCAGAGTGCTAAGATGTAGGCCATTTGTTTTCAGTAGTGACTCGAGAGTTGGCCTATCATCCAGTTTGTGCTTTTAAAGTCTTGTGTTGTAGAAGAACTAATACGGGTTGCTTATAAACAAATGGTTGTAGAATACAGTACATAGTACTCGTAGGCTATCTCTAAATATGAATGTACTTTGAAGCAATGGAGTGAGGGACAAAGTTCTATATTATTAGTACTGATACTTGAATGTACTGCTTCAGGTGTTTCTTCGTACTGTCTGCCAGCCAGGGGGAGTTGCCAGGGTTCTTAGATCTCTTATGGCAATTTCTTTCTTTTTTTTTTTTTTTTTCTTTTTTAAGAATTTACTAATCGGTTCTGTTCAGTAAAACGTGTTAAAAGTGTGAGCTTTCTGTACTTATTTATCCCTCTGGTAGATGGTGATTTCATGCTTTGCTGATTCCGTTTTGTTGTCTTCCCCTCTCCCTTCTAATTTTTTTTTCTAAAAAAAAGATCATCTAAATAGAGAAGTATTGGCTGTGATGAGTTGCTAGTTCTGCCTTCTGTTGACACATCCAAACATTGCTCTTTTAGCCAGTGAAGAAGAGAGTAAGAAGCATTCTAAACCAAAGGATGCAAAAGGTTTTTACTACTTGTGGAGTTTCTGCTCCTTTGAAACAGCAAAGAAACTTTTTTTTGCTCGGTTTTAGGGGATTTAGCCAGCCCTAAATTTTTAATATGTTTATCTTTAAGGATCTTTGGTAGTTGATCAGATTGAGGATTATAACTTGATCCTATTTAGCATGAAAGAAGGTGATGATCGATAATTGGTATCGAGCCCTAGCTCTGTGCTATATTCTAACACTTTGGAAATAGTAGTGGCTAGAAAAGAGGAGCAAAAACCTCTGAATTTCAGTGATAATTCTGTTGCATTTTGTAATTTTTGTGTGCATTTTTTTTTGTTTCTTTTATTTTGCCTTTTTTTTTTTAAGGAGGAGAATGAGCTATGTTACATTTATTTCATAATCTGAAAGAAGAATAGCATTTGGAATAATGGCAACAGGAGACCTAAAAGGAAGTTTAAGAAAAATAGAGCAAGGACTTCGCTTGTTAAATTATCCAAGAGATGTGGATTATACAGTGTAAGCGGCAGTGTGAATAAATTTTTGCTAATAAATGATGACAAGACGACATGTAAACAAGATATGTATAAATATTAGCATTGCACTCAGTGATGAGTAAGCACAGCATATGTCTATGGGAAGTTGGGGTTTGGTACACGTGAACTGGAAGATAAGAGGGTGCAGTTTTGCTATTCTGAGCAATCCTTAGAATAATCCTAAAGTATATCACTACCTTGCTCTTCTTTCCTCTGTTGTTTTTCACTTTGATTAATCCCTCACCTTTATAATTTCTTTGTAAGTGCTAGCAAAACTTTCTTCAGGAAATTTCATCCTGTGAAGAGTTTAAAAAAAAAAAAAAGTGTTGAATGTTGAGATGGAAATGCTGGTGGGTTTTAGACTTGACAATGTTAAAATTATATGAGGGTCACAAAAGAGTTGTGAATATTTTACAGGTAACAGTAAAGACTGCTGAATGAGATATGCCTTGTAAAAAACCTTTAAGTGAAGGAGATACTTGGGTATAACATGCTGGCTATATTCAAATACCACTCAAGTTAAATGTTTGAATTCATGTAATGAAAGGCTTTTGTTGTCTTCTGCTGTGTAAAATACTTCTGTTTCTCAATAGGTTAGTAAAGGGTGATCCAGCTGCATTTTTGCCCATCATCAGCTATTCTTTTACATATTTTTCAACTTATATAGCAGAACTTTTGGTGAAGTGTGATGTAGAACTCACAGCAAAGAGTGACTTACGTTTTATTGAAGCTATTTATAAGGTATCTGTCTTCATGTTCTTTGCAGAAGAGACACAGTTTCGAGTGTGGCCTCATAAAAAAATTAAACATAAGAGTTTTACTAGAAAGTGGAAAATTTTTGGGAATGAATGCGAACTGTGATTCTGTTAGAATTTAAGATGAGTAGTAAGTCACTGTGTGGCAAATCTTTATTCAGATTTTCATGAAAATAAGGCTGGATATTATTAGCCAAGTCTCAATTTTGAGACAATTGCAGAATCAGTAATATTATTGCGTTTTACATTAGTTGTGAAGAGTACCAAAATATTTATTACACAATACGTTTTTACAGAAGTCACCTGAGAAGAAATCATAACCAGCAAAAAATCACAACAAACTTCAATAATTGTAATTGAAACACAATTAAGAAATAGTTATTTTAAATCACCATGCAAAATTAATATATATTCCAGTTCTTAACAATTTATAGATCGGAATCAAATCAAATTCTTAACTGAATGAAAATAATTTTAAATTGTCCTTAAAAATATCCATAAGCACGTTTTTATAAAAGGTGGCTTGATGTATTAACGAATATTAGCTTACTCGGAGTAGTTTTCCGTCTGAGGAGGACAGAGACTCCTTTACAAAGAGGCTCTGTGAGAACTGTACTTAGCCCTCTGATGCATTTGCTGAGATTAATACAACTTTTTATTGTGCATTCAGTTTGGAAAGTTTTTGTTTAAGTTTTTAAATATTAATATCTACAGTCATTTATTTCAAAATCTTAAGAGTGTGAGTTAAACTTTGCAAGAGTGGTGTGAATGAAATGTTTCTGGAAGTGATATGTTGAAAGTCTAGTTAGAAGAAACAGCTGAGAGTATGTGAGTAACCAAATGAGAAAAGGTTTAACTGCTGAAGTGCAGAATGAAAGAAAACACTGTAGAAAAATAAGAACCTGGGCATGCCACTTCTACAAAAAATTGTGTGGTGATTTTGAAAGTGAAGTTAGCTCGTATTTTGTTACAGCTTCTTCGAGATCAATTTCAATATAAACCAGTTTTAACAAAACAGCAGTTTCTTCAGTTTGGCTTTGCGGAAAGAAAAATGCAGATTCTTTGTGACATTATCAACTGTGTGGTGAAAAAACATAAGGAATTAAGTAACTCGAATAAGGTACTGATTAAATGATAACTTTATTATGAGATGTTTCTTTTGACATGCTTGATGCTGCAGGTAGAAGCTGAAGAGCAGTTTACATGAAGGTGCAGCATCACGGATAGTCAAAATAGGGGGAAAATTAGTATGAAGATCCGTTGTAAGATGCTTGAGTGCCATCGTGTATACAAAAGATACGAAGCTGCCAATGCTTCATGGTATAAACAAAAAAATACTAGAGTGAAGATAAATCTGGTACTTGGTATCCTTACCGTAAGTGATAGTTTCTTTTACACTTCTCAACGTAGTGAATGTTTGTGTAGCTTGGTAGACTTTGCAGGCAGATTTAAAAACAAAGCAAAACCATTGGATATGTTGAAGTTCTGGTAACAATTTAAACATGCCACTTGTATTTGTGTTTCAGTGGTATACATCTCAAATCTGATTATTTTTATTAATCATATTTGGTTTACATTAAGGCATTTTTTTATCAGTGTATGCTGTGTATCAGTGTATGCTTTAATAAAAGGAATTTTCAGTCTTCATATTTTACAGGATTTTGTTTGAGTTTATAACAGTCTTCACGACTTCTGTATACTTTATGCCCCCGAAAGTGACCAATAACTACATTTTTGTCATATTCATTTGTCTTTCAACTCTGGTACAAGTTGTCTTTTCTCTCTGCCCCGAACTTGATGCAGCCTTGCATAGGCATTAATGAGTGTATGAATACAGCATTCACTTTCAGATCTGTTTTCTCTGTAAATTTGGGTCATGCTTAATTTTTGTTTTTTAGATACTACTGTACTGCAAAGGTTTAAATGTGTTTATGTGTATGCCATGCAGTATTCCTGCCTGTTAATGATAGCAGAAAATGGGATGTGTCATCTCGTCCCCGTGCTCCACTTTCCCCCCTCCCTCCCTTGGAAAATATTCCTGTGTTGGAAGCGTCATACTTTCTCTTCACTTTGAAGGTTAAATCCCAAACAAGGAAAAAACTCAGATCTTTTAAATATGAAGTATGGTCGAATTGTGATAATGTCCTTGCTGATCCTTGTGGCAGTGCTCTGAATTCCAAGCAGGTATGAAAAAAGTTTTTATGTTGTATGTCTAAAAGTTAATCTTGTTTGTAGCAAGTCAGATTCTTTCTGGAATATGTGCTTTCTTTTAGGTTTTAAAGTTTGATCAGACTTCCCCCCCCCTCACGCCCCTCAAAGTACGGTTGACTGAAATAGTAGCTAAAGTACAGAGGATATTCCTTCTCTCTTTTGCTGAGTAGTTGATCTCAAAGTCTTGACCTTGACGATCTAATACTGTTGTTTTCTGTTTGAATTTGATCAAATGGAGGGACAGCAGTGAAAGTGAAGATGCAGCTGGAAAAAGAATATACATTCGATTTGGTTATTGAAGTGAAGGCCTAACATTGCAATGTTTTCAACGTAGCTTTCAAAATAATTTTTTGCTTTTTTGTCTGAATCTGTTCAGCAATGATTTCTTAATGTAACGTTCCTCTTGGCTTTAGCTTTACAAGAGTAGCACTTGATTTTGTGTGTTAAGCTACTCTTGGCCTGTGGAAGAAACAGCTTTCCTAATATTTTCTGTTACAAGGGTGCAAAGTAAAATTGTACAAAACTTTTAGGACTGTGACTGCCCATTAAAAGTTGGTGACTTCTATTTAGAAGGAAAATACTGCTTTTGGCAGCGAGGAAAATTTCGCAAAGAAAATATTTTGAATGAATTATCTGGCACTTCTGGTTGCTGAATGGTAGAACCGAATGGGGATATGTGCGTGTGTATTAAGAATTTCCTAGCAGAGGAGGGTTTCAGTTTCACTAAAACATTTAGGAACTGTAAGTGTTAAGATGCTGCACAAAACTAGTAACTGTGGGTTCTTAATCATTAGGTGATTTTGGTTTTGGTTGGTAGTGATCGTAGGACTCTATGAAACTGGAAAGGAAGGTGAAATTTGTCTCATTTTGTTCTTTTAAAGGGAAGAAGGGAAGCATTCAAAGGATGTATCTAGTAGGGCTGTTTTCCTGGCAGTTGTCAAGAGAGAGTTCTAATCTACCTAGTTAAACTTTTTTTTTTCCTGAATGTTTGAGTGGTGGTTTTGATGTTGGAACTATGTATACATATGTTAATACATACAGTGAGATTCATACCTTCCAATCCACACTTTGAAATCTTAACAACCCTTACAATAAGAGAGGACATTAATGCCTTCATTACTGTTTATGGAAAGGAACCAAGGTACACAGTACATAGGGTAAAGCGTGTGCATGTTTGTTTTACAGCTCTTTCATGTCTATATGTTTTTTTAAATTAAACTGCGTGCTGTTGCTTTCTATGTTTTGCAGCCAGTTGGGATAAGATTGTCATTTTAATATAAATAAATAAATACTAAAATGATAGGTCTTTAGTGTCAGTTACTTGGCTGATGAAATGAAATGTTCTTGTAATGAATAACACCAGTGAATTCTTTTTTTTCCCCAACATACTCAGAAGAAGCCTCACGTAGAACGGCACTCAGGAAATGAAGTTAGTGGTGACCTTCATCCACTACCCCTTCCAGCACAGGGAGGTAGTGAAGAAGAATTGTGCCTAGATCATGATGTTGTGGAAGTTAAATGTGAACAAGTAAGAACTTTTGTTTTAAGATGCTGTCTGTATTTTTAACTGTTGTTACAGAACTTTTCAGAAAAGATAAAGGTTTTAACAAGATAGCTGGATGCTCCTTAAGTATAACTAACAGATATATAATAAATATATTGAAAAAAGCCAGTTAAATTATGTCGTCGTTTCAAGAGCCAGTTCTGTCAACAGTTTCTTTAAAAGCTGAGTTCCATGAATATTATGGCAATTCCAAAAGAAAAATAATTTTCTAATGTAGCAGAATGTGATTACTGAACTTCAGAAAGATTCCACTTAATTTCATTGATCAAATGATGAATTATATCTGTTTTCTAATTAGAGGACATGATCTTATCCGTATTTTCAGGTCATAGAAGATAATTCTCAGATTGAGTTCCTAAAGAGTCAGCTTGCTGATTGCCAGGAAAAGCTTCATAAGCTAGATTGTATGGAAGATAAACTACACGTTTTAGAAGAGAAGCTGAAAGGGAAGGTGATCATAGATGAGAAGGACTGGAATAACTTGTTGAGTCGAGTTTTGCTTCTTGAAACAGAACTGTTGTTGCAATCCAGAAAGGTATGTTAATTTACGTTTCCCTTCTGTAACAAAAATCACCCACACACAGTGTTACCAGCCTGTTTCTGCTCTTCCTGCCTCCTGATGTATGCTTTTTTCACTATTTTTAGAGGCATGATCTGAATGGAAGTGCTATTTATGGAGTTGGTGGTACTTGTTTCTTAACTGTGAAGTTCTGTTGTTTTCTCATGCTCTGGAGCGAAGCTCTTCATTGGAAATTGTTTCCTTGCAGGAACAGCACGTATAGCTAAGCCTATTTTCATTAGTAATGAATGTGTGGTTTTTTTATTTCCTAGTGAACTTGTAGAAGGAAGCTTTTGAAGACTTTTAATTATGTTGTCTTTGAAAGCGTAATGTTTCTGTAGTTGAGAGTTTCATCATGCTAGTGACACATTTAAGAGTTTACTTACTCTGGTCTGCATTATTTTGAATTTTCTTATACTGGCCTGCAAATGTTGCTGCTGTTGATACAGTTGAATATCTACTTGCTGTTGATGCAGTTGAATATCTGTGTTTTTTTAATGTTTCAAACTTTAATCAGATACAGATATTCCCTTTGGAAAATTAAGTCTTCAATCTATATAATTAATGTTGACAAAGAAAGGTGGTGTACTGAATGGAAAATACAAGATTAATGGAAAAGTTTATTTTAGTCCCGTTCTTAGTTTGTGGCTATTCAAAATTCCTAGCCTAATCGATGGTCTTTCTCCATTTTGCGTGTCTCTCCAACCTTCCTGTTTCTTGTCCATGATATTCATTGCATTTTTAAATGTGTAAAAGTGCTACAGTTGTGATGACTACATTTGGCATTTTTGTCAGAGAAAATCAAGTATTTTGTTGTATTAAGACTCTTGCTATTTTTCGTGCTGTTGAAAGGTCCTTGTATGCGCATTATGTAATTTCATATGTGTACACATGCAAGTATTTTGAGATGCAGTGAACCATAGCATTTTTGTGATCATGTGCTTAATTTCGAAGTGCGTTTGCATGTGTATCTCGTGTATCCTTCAGATACTGTCAGATGCTTTCCAGAGGTTGAAAACTTGCGTGGAAAATAGTTGATCAGTGTTGCATTTTTCTCTGTAGTTGTAAAAATGTTGAAAAAATGTGTGCGGGCCCTGCAAATTTGAAAATGTCGCTAATGCTTGTATACAAGATGTGGGTTTTCTTCTGTGTACCTTGAAGGTGTGCTAGTTATGCAAAGTCTTGAAGTGTTCGGACTAATCACTAGGTTATTTCTAAAGGTTGCAGTTCAATTGATGAGGATTGACATTGTCAATCACTTTTTTCTTGAGTTTCAGGTCTGTAATGGCTCAAGTGATTTACCATTTGAAATCAATTTCTTATGGATATTGTAATTTAATTATCAGTAGACATATGTCCAAATAACACCACTGGTGATAATGTTTTATTCTGCTAGCAGTCTCAAGAAACTTTCCGCTGAACAACCATAGATGGTTTTGCTACCATTTCAAGTGTATTCTCTTCAAGAGATGGTTGCTGTATTTATGATAGTAGCAGCATGGGAAAGCTTGTGTTTCAGACTAGGCTTGTTCTTTTATTTCTGTAAATTTGGTTTATTATTACTTCAGTAGCGTATTTATTGCAGTTGTTCAAAGATTGGGAATAGTATTTGGAAAATACTAAACATTTATATCACTCAAAAATTTCCAGTAAGATAGTTATATTTCTGTACTGCATGTTACTGAAAGAAGTCATCTGCAGAAACAAGTTCAAATTTAGTTTGTGTGGCATTGTTGCTTGTCTCTTTTTCAAAGCAAAAGAAGCTGTTTTTTATATTTAAAAAAAAGAAGTCTTCAAAACCCTGACTTTTTTTGCAGTAGGCGTTTGAAAACTGCCAAGAAATAATCCTTTGGGCCAGAGAATTGCTGCTTCTTTGTTTCATGAAATTCCATCCAAGTTGTGCTTCACAGATACAGAAACAATTCAGAATTACTCCTTTCTTCTTACTCTTGCATTTTTCAGGGAACTTTTGGCATCTAACCAGCATAGCAGGAACACTCTCAGATCTGTCTTGCACTGCTGCCAAAGGAGCAGCAGCTGTGCATTTAGCTCTGGGAAAGTCTGAAAGCTACCAAATCCATTTCAATGAAAGGAATTGAGCAGAAGTAGTCAGTGCAGATACTTTTTTTTTTTTTCCCCGAGGTATCTGTTATTATGGTTTTTTCCAGCTTCTTGCCGCACAATACCTACTATTTCTCCCTCATTCACTTATTTGGGTATGATATTCCCCTGTTAACTAATATAGTTACTCTAGTACGTAAAGTGACATACTTTACCAAAGGCTCAGTTTTCAAATCATCGCAATAAGTGCTTGGTGGAAAGAAGTCTTAAACGTTGTTTATGAGCGTTGGATTTTTTTATTTTCAAATTTGAATATTGCACTCAAAAACATTTGTTGTTAGTACAACATGAACTCAATCTAGCTTAAAAAAGGTTGTTCATAAATAGGAAAACAGAATTAAACTGAGACTCTTTCTTAGAAGAGCCCTCTCTCATTTCGGAGCCTGGGAAACTAGCTCAAAATAGACTTTTCAGTTGTAGGCATTTAAGTGGAATGAATTTCAGTTCATCAATAGGTTAATTTTTTAGGACTGGGGAGCTGCATTTCTGAATATCAACCAGAAGTAGAAGGTACACTTATTTTATTAAGGTAACAGCAGCCAATATCAAGATGTAATTGTTAGCAAAGTCCAAGAATAGTCTCGTTCATTCTGCTCCTACCTAAGTTGTATGCACTATATTTGGACCAGGTTTTGACCTGTTTAGGAACAGCAATATTGATACTAAAAAAGCCCCCATGAAATAGACTAGATTTTTAGTGCAGTGTATGTATGGAAATTTTGGATTTTTTAGTCCCGTAAAGACAGTTGTGCAGTGCCAACATATCTGGATGGTGTAGCAAATGCATACATAATTAATACTTAAGTACACTTTTGTTCAGTCAAAAGATGATTTAAACATGGTGCATGGCTAAAACGCAGTAAACTTTTATTTCAGAAAGACTTATCTGCAGACTTAAGCAATATAAGTCAAGAATGTACTTCTAGTAGGGCTCCAGTTTCTCCTGGTGAGTATCTTTTTAGTTGACATCATATGCTAAACACTTCTTGCTGACCTTGACTAGAATAATGTGTTTTAAGTAGACAATTGCAATTAGTGACCTCTGAATTTAAATGTGTGCTGCAAATTAGAAATTACCCTGCTAGTTCTTTCATGTTTGTAATTTATTCTTTAGAAGCTTTATTTACCGACATAGTTTTTGAAGCATTAATGAAAATATATAGCATAGTAATTAACAGTTACAAAGAACTCCACTAAAATTCTCAAAGATGCATATTTGATTAAGGTGCTATAGCTAAAGCTGTGAAAAACAATAATGTTAACTGCACTTTAAAGCAGTTGTCATAATGTTTTAAAAATAAACTATTTGTAAGTGCAAAAAGAATTATATTTGCTGCCGTGAGTTTGTTAGAATTAAAATAGTGTCACATTTATGATGTTGTTTTTTACTTTTATAATGGGACTCAGGACAAATCAGGACATTTTCCTTCATAATCCATGTTGTTTTTCAAATCACAGAATCACAGAATGTTTGGGGTTGGAAGGGACCTCTGTGGGTCATCTAGTCCACTGATGAATGTTCTTAATAGTTTCATCCCTTTTGAAGCAGCAGCTATCCAACTAGCATTTTCGCTAACCTTTCTTATTTTGCATAGCAAGACAAAATCTCGTTCTTCCATTTCCAACTTAATTTTGATAACATACAAGAAGTAAATGAAACAGCCTTGAGTGGGAAAGAAATTAAAAACGTTCCCCAGGCCAGAAATAAGTCTGCTCTCTTCTTCAATGGTGGCTCTTTAGCCCTTACCTTATACCATTCTGTTTCTCCTATGGCAGCTGTTATTTCTACCACCAGTAGTAAGGAGGATATTCTGTTTCCCATTCTCAGTTATTTGGCATTTTTGTCCAGTGTTGGGCTCTTGCATTGAAATTAAAAGGGAATCGCAGTAATCCAGTTTCCATGGAAATTAGGAAGGCAGTTTCTTGGTTATGTCAAAGTTTGTTTTAATTTTGAAGTCTCAGAAATAGGACCTTCTTTTTACAGACCTTAGAAAACTTGCAACGTGTTTACTTCCTTTCGTAAGTTTAGTGGTATGTTATTGGTGCTGAAGTCAGCAAGCAGGCTGATGGTCTTTAAAAGAGACTTCTTCTATTTTCAGACTTCTAGAATTCTCCTGAACTTGCTATTCCTGTTTTTGTAAAATATGATTCAGGAAATTTTAGGCATACAAGTTACGCGGCCAGTCTTAACTCTGCTATATGAGATGTATAGCACTCACAATGCTTTGATGCTCTTTTTGGTTGTAGTGCTCTTCAGGAAACACAGCTGTATTGGAGAAATGCCTTTTAATTGATTAAAAATAATTTAATATGATTTTAAATATAGAACAGTGTAGCTAATCGTGTTCCAAAGGTATGATCCATAGATGGTGACCTTACTAAAAATAAAGATATGGGAACGCTTTTCCTCTTTTTCTAAATCCTAAATTCTCTTCCCTGACAATAGCATTTTAAAATTGCAAAGAATATCAAAGCCTTCCCAATGTAAAAGAAAATACTGTTTCTGCTGAATGGATGCTAAACCTACCCCAGTGGGGTAACTAGGGGAAACAGCAAGAGCTTGATACAAATTTTATGCTAAACAAGAAGGTGAGGATTTTGTTTATATTTTTGCTGCTTATAAGGCAGGTTACTTAGCACAAATTAAAGACATGTTTGAACAGGCAGTTTACAGTAAAAATAATATAAATGATTTGAAATTACTATTAAATGTTTGACCCAGTAATTAGACTTCCATAAGTCTTGATCTGACTGTACTCAGAATAAAGGTAGCATTCCTAGTAATCTTTTTGGATTTTATCTTGTATGTGTTATTCATAGTATAATGCACTTACCTTGTTTTAAGAAAATGAGAAACCTGTTTTGGACCCTCACCAGTAGCTTTTCTTCTTCCATCTCTAAACAATACGTTCTCTTCTGTTACTACATATTGTAAATCAAACTATTTGATAGCTGACCTTGCAATAAGAGAGCAAAAAGGCAAAAGTGACATTTCTCCATAGATACAGAGAGGAAGGAGGAGATGCCAGAGAGTCCTCATCAGTTGTCTGGATTCAGTTCACTGTTACTCACAGATCCATCTCCCAAAGCCATGGCCAGTAATTCTCATGGTCTGACAGACATTTCAAAGGTAAGTAAAACTGGCAAATGCTTAGCTGATTTCCCTTCTGAGGTCAAGAGAACAAGTAAGCATTATTTTTAGTTGAGTATACTGCTAGTGGAAAACAAGGGAACTGTGCAAAACTACATCTAGGTCTGTCTCATAAAAATCCTTTTGATATGTAAACAGTGCTGAAAGTCACATTTTCTCTGTGAATTTTTCAGGTTGAAAGTCCATCTGAAGAATGTTAGCTTTGAAGAGTTCAGTAACTTTTTTTGCCTTTAAATTGCAGGAGACAACAAGACAAAGAATGGAAAGGATAAGTAAAATGTAAGTAATAGGAAAGGGCAGCAGGAATTCATTTCCCAGGAGGGAGTTGTACTGGACTAAGGCATATAGAGAACGTACATATGTGTTCCAAACCTCAAAGGTCTCTACATCAGGTGTGGCATTTCCTTATGACTCTGCTGGATAATAAATCCACTTACAGTTCTGTATTTGTGGGATGAGTCACTGTTTTGGTTTCTAAAAAGCAATAGAAAACGTTCTTAATAGTATTAACTAGAGATTAAAGAGTGTTTAGAATCTGGTTGACAAGGAATAGGAATATTATTTATCTTCTGATAGGAATTCCATAGTACTTGAAACTTTTCTTCCTAAAAAATGGCTACATTGTCTTAACTCTTTTTTTATTATTTAAGGAGAAGTAAAGCCAATTTTAGGCTGAGCATTGTGGTAACTGTATTAAGGTGTATATGATACTAGTCCTGAGATTTGTAATGAAAATTTTTTTATAGGAAATATTTTTATTACACTTGGAGGAAAGTGCATTCCTGTATAATGTTTCTTTAGTGAGAGATTTCTATTCTATAAGTGTCTGGCCTGAAAAAAAGCTGTAATCTTTTTTGTGATTTAATGTTATTGTGTGGGTTACTTCTTTCTTTATGCATACTTAAGGTTTGTTGATATGTGGTAGGCATTTAAAATACAAACCAATTTCAGAGGAAAAGGGGGGATGAGAGTAAACCTAAGAGATTTCATGCTGCTTGTTAGTATTTTGGATTCATTAGAAAGTTAAAGGCAAGTCAATTATTTCTCACCGTATTTTAATAAGTATGTGTGTGTGTCTAAATGCTATTTATTTTCAGAATTGAAGAAACTTCAGAGTTGTTGAAAACCTCAAGCAGCACCTCTGAGAAGACGTGAAAGCACAGGTCTTCAGACCTGGTCTCTGTAGACTTATGGATATCAGAACTAATGTGTATGTTTGTACAACATTAAATTTTTAATATATCAAACTTGTAATGATCACTAGTGCTTTTATTCCTTTAAATAAATATTTTCTAATGCACCTGTGTATTGATTTCTCTCTCCCTGGCCCTGATTTTTGGTTTTAAAAACTGTTCCAATAGCTTCCCCCCTACTTTTGTAAAGTGAAGTCATTATAACAGTGTGTTTTTGTGTTGACATTTGTTAGCAGTGTGCTAAGTAATATGTTTTTTAAAGTGCAAGCTTGAGGACCGCGGTTTACATCCTGTTGGAAACATTCCAGCTGGGCCTTGCATATTGCACCCAAGTGGCTTTCTTACATACCATCTTACCATCTGTACGGTTGAAGAAGTCTTAAGGAAAACTTAAATATGCAGTTTTAAATATGTACCTTTTTTGCTGTTTTTATTTAAATTTTCATGCTGAGCTGGAGAGCACCAACACATTATGGTTTCTATTAACACTGACAAAGCGAGGGTCAGTTTGATCCTAAACACTAAAATGTGCAAGCAAGTCCACAGACTTTGACTGCAAGAGATGTGTTGAGTGTTTTAGTGCCCTTACCCAACACCCTTTAAGACCAGCAGCACAGATGGAGACCAGCCAGTATACAAAGATACACCACAGTTTTATGATTTGAAGCTGTATTAAAATTTCTCTTTAGAGATGTAAGTAGATGTAAGACTTCCATAAACATTATATAATAAAACCAAAGAAGCATGAGGTTTGATTAGATTTATGTATTTATTACTCTTTGTAAATTGGTAGCGTATCCTATCAAGGTTTCTTTGTGCTATAATACTTCACTTAAAAAGATTTTTGGAGTTTGATATCACAAAAGGAGATTTTTTTGGCAGAGCTTGCAAATGACGGCGAAAGCAGCTGCTTGACATTACGCTGTAAAAGGTGATTTATGTGTTTTAACAATATGATTTCTTTAACTATATGGAATATAAATCAACTATTTTACATACGAACAGAAGAACATACAGTGATCCATTATGTGAGATAAACTTTAGTTAAGGATTTTTGGACTTTTGCAATAGAACTTTTCCAGTTGTTTCGAAAAAAAAAAAAAGAATTGAGAATACACATTGCAAATCACTGTTTGTTATCTTAACAATGAAGTGAAGTGAGGTTTTCTTCTAAATGTTAGACCAATTCAACAGAAAATAGGTGGTATTTTCTAAAACAGGACTATGGCACCATCTTGTGGAAATTTTTATGCAACATAATTACCAAAGTAGGGAAAAAAAGTTTTCCTGTACAATTAAAGTTATTGCTGTAAACCAGTATTGATCAAAGATTTTGAAATATTACCTCTCTAATTTTTCCTCTTTATCTTGGATTCAAAGAGGCATCTATATTAAGTAAGATAATAGTTCTGTATGATATTTGATAATGTTTGTGGCAGGAACCAGAACAATGAATCTGTTTGTCAACATTATGGCAAAAATGAGAGGTATTAGTCAATATAAATGATTGAGGTTACTGGTATTTATCATTAAATGCATAGGATTAATGCAGCAAGTGTTAGAAAAAGATCTTTTCATTAAGTGTGCAGTTTGGTACTGCAAAATTGAAAATGCAGACTTGTTCAACTATTGCCTTCTTCCAGAAGCTGAAATGCAGTACTCTCCTCTGCACAGTGGGATTCAGCCTTTGCAATTAAAGGCTTGGCTTCTCCTGTTTTCAGGACCAAGCAGGGGCTCACTTTGATTAAACTGAAGCCAAGGGTGTTTTACTGTTAGGACAGCGGAGCTGGTTTTCGAAAGGCCTTTCTCTCACATTTGCTTTCTTTCATTAAATGGAATTTGTTTTTGGAAGATAATACCGCCTTCTGAAAAACAAGTATTCATAGTGCATTCAAACCCTCTTTACATGTTTGAGTTACAATTTACAATTTTTTTTGTTGTTCAGTTTTATCATTGGAAATGGTACTGGTAAACGGTCTGTGTCACAGTAGAGCTTCACCAAAGCAGTGCAATGCTGGGAAATGTATGTCTTTACTGAAAATAGCAACAGTTTTTGAATAATTACTGGTGCAGTACTGCTTTGAGCATTGTCACAACAGTCAAAGAGTTGACATTCTACATGTGTAACAGTTGCATTGGTGGGTCTTGCTGAGTGACAGGGAATGTTAGATACCTTCTGAAACACAAATCAGATAAATCTAGAGAATATTCCTCGCTGTAGTTTCTATCATGCCTAGCTCTCTCCAATGACTTGGAAGAAATTCCTGTTGTTCGGGATAAATGTTCCATCACTGTAAATCATTACTTGAACTATTGTGTTTCTTAAAGTCACTGAATTTAATTGTTAGTTTAAAAATATTTATTATTATAGTTAAGAATTGTTTTAACAATTCTGTTTCCTTAAACATCAGTAGAGTAATTCCACCTTACTTAACTGAAAGTATTTATGCATTATGTGGGATAATGAAGCATAATTGCATTAAAGTAGAATGCTAAAACTGAAGCTTCTACAGAAATATACATTTTAACTTATTTTTTTTAGCAGGATTCTAAATTTATTAAAACTTACAGGATTCTCATGAAGTTTTTTTTTTTACTTTGCCTTAGCTAACATCAGTATGCACTTTGATTTATTTACTGAAATTAAAACATGCTATAGAAAACATCATAAGAATCCTTTAATCCCAAATCTGTAGTACTGAAAAGCATTCTGATAATCTCTTTTAGTTATGAGTTTGTATATATACTGCTACATGTTGTGGAATTCCAGTGTTCTGCCGTTACGACACGAATATATTCTTTATGATGTTACTTTTGATGTTTAAGATCTGATACTTAAATTGTGTTGCAGATCACTCAAGTTTGGTTGGTCTCATACCTAGGTATGAGACAGGCCGAGTTCAGTTCTATCCTGGTGTTTATGCCTATCTTGGTATTTTTTTGCATCATCAGAAGTGTATTCGAAGCTCAAAGCCATAATTACTAAGTGTGTCCTATTTCCTTGGAAGTATATCCAATTTTCTTATGCTTATTCGTGGAGCTCTTTTATGTGTTTCTGTCCGGGTTTAGTCTCATATCCTATGTCAGGATCAATTCAGTTTCTAGTCCAACAGTGAACATTGTGCAGAAGAAACCTGGACTGAAAATGTTTTTTGAAGTTTTACTTTCTTTTAAATTTGCCTGATACAGAATACTTGTGTTAAGGAGAAAATCTCTCATGGAATTTGCAGAACTGAAATCCAGACTCTGTGGAGAGGAAGGTTACTTGTTTTTCCGTTCTTGTCAGTCTAGCAGTGATTAGTACAGCCACCTTCTTTGAAATCTAATATAGAACTAATTTTGTTGCTCTTTTTTCTGTTAATGTGGTATATTTATTATAGAGTTTTGAAGAAATATTCCAATATGAAAAATCCTACATATATATTTAGCTAATTTAATTTAAAGCTGCAAGTGGTGTTGTGACTTCAGTTGAGCTATACCCAATGAGAGTGGCAGTTTTCTTCTCTACTTGTGGAAGATCAAATAAGTGATAGTTCTTTCAAATGAGTCATTCTTTTTAATTTCTTGAACAAGAGTATATGTTGTGGGGATGGCTGTCTGGTGCCCATATGGCTTCACAGCAAATCTGGTGTGTTGCTAAATTTGCTGTTACAGCCTGCAATACAGCCAGCCTATTGCTCATACTGAGCACATTTTTTTCTAATGGCTATTTTGTTCCTTCCCCCCCTTTCTCATTGGCTTTTTTTGTATTTATTCCTGTTTTATTATAGTAATAAAAAGCTAAAGTCAAGGATATGGACACACTGAAGTTTGAGAATTGCATTCTTCTCTTGTAAAAGTTTTTCTGGAGAAAGAGAAAGGTAAGATAATCAAAACGTATCAGAAGCTATTAATATTTGAGGAATTCACTTAGTTACATTGTATTGGAGGTGCTTAAAATTCTTTACTAATCATCACTGAACAGGAGTTAAAACAGCTTTTTTCAATCGGCTGCTCGTTTTGATATTGGAAGTTAGCCATCACTTTGAACAGTCTCAGTTGTAATATATTCCACCTTAAAATTATTCATTTGGCCTTATGGTTGTCTTTCCAAACACTTTATGCCACCTAAAATTCCTTTTCGGTTTCTTTCTAGGATCTTTTTTTAAACTTTTTGTGGTGAAAATCTAAGTAGTTCACTTGTAATTCTCAGACAGCGAAAGAAGCTTCTTCAGGAAGGTATTAAATCTGCAAAAATTGTTTAATGATAGTATGTTGCTTCTGTGATATCTAGGCAGATTTCTGTGCAATAGAGGTCTGTTGTATCCTTTGTAGGATACTTAGGAGAATGCAGTGTGTTGGCTGTGTCAGACGAGCACTCGATATGAGTTAAAACACCTGTGACTAGAGTGGCCCAAATGGGGAAGTCAGACTGTGTGATATTCCTTCCCTTGAGCATTGGTCGGAATTTAACCCCAGCCAGCAGCTAAGCACCAGACAGCCGCTCGCTCACTCCTGCCCTGGTGGGACGGGGGAGGGAAACGGAAGGGTAAAAGTGAGAAAACTCTTGGATTGAGATAAAGAGAGTTTAATAGGTAAAGCAAAACAAGAATTCATTCACTGCTTCCCATCGGCAGGCAGGTATTCAGCCATCTCCAGGAAAGCAGGGCTCCGTCACATGTAACTGTTACTCGGGAGGACAAATGCCATCATTCCAGTTGTCCCCCCCTCCTTCTTCCATCAGCGTTTACTACTGAGCATGATGTCATATGGTATGGGATATCCCTTGGGTCAGCTGTCCCAGCTGTGTCCCCCTCACAGCTTTTTCTATGCTCCCCACCCTCTCGTTGGGAGACGAGCGTGACAAGCTGAAGATTCCTTGGCAACAACTACAAATATCAGTATGTTACCAACATTTCATCCCAAATCCATAGCACAGCACTACACCAACTACCAGGAAGAAAATTAACCTGATCCCAGTCGAAACCAGGACAGAGTGCTAGAGCTTATTTTATGAGGTGTAGGAAACTTGGTAGCTCTGTTTAGATAAGGCCACATTGCATAAGAGAGGAAGAGGCTGTATCTGTGGTTACAGAGCTCATCCTCTTTAGACTATCCAGAGCAGATGCTTGCTTTGGAAGTAGCGAGGGTTTTTACTGTCTGGGAGAAAATTGCTCTGGTTATAGGTTAACAGCAAGAAGCAGTAGTGTGAGCACTGAGGTTCTACTAGAGCAATGTATGTTGATTTTGTCCTCCCCTTTACTTCTGCAGCTATGGTAAAGGAAGCTTCATATGCCATAAAGCAAAATAACTTTTGATGATAGGCTCTGGAATCAGCAGAAAAATAGTTTTGCCAATGTTAGGTTTATAATGATTAATTTTTAAAATAAGCAATATCAAAGAATATTATGTTTCATTATTTTAATCAAAGACAATTATATTTCTAAAACATACTGCAAGGTCTTCATAAACTTTCACGTTTCTGTGTCTGTTCTCATCTTACCTGGTATTGCTGCACTTCATTGAGTGCATGTTGAAATATGAACTGGGATTAAGAGAACTGCAGTTAAAGAGCCTTGAATACTTTCCATGAATGCTGAGAATAGTTTCACAAAGCTAAAGTTTTTGGCAGCTTAAGGGATTTCCTCCCACTGCTGCTCGTTTGCATCTGACTATGCTATGAACTGCATTTTGTAACTGATGTGACTCAAGTATATTCTTCTGAAAATACAGGTTGGTTTTGTTTTGTCTGTGATTTTTTTTTGTTGTTTTTTTATCCGTTTACATCAGCTCTGTGATCCAGCTTAGGCTGTTGCATATGAAGGTTTGTGTCTGACCTTTCAGTTGGAGCAGCATGCTGTGGTGACAAGAAGTAACTGGGCAGCAGGAGAGGGAATGGGCCAAGTTGGTGTTTTACTGCTGAAGTATCTTTTCTCTGAGCCCACAGTGAGCTAGAATTGAGTAAGTTGCTATGCAAAGTTCTAACGTAGGTATTAATGAAAAATTGTTTATTGCGCATTTGTTTAATTTAGATTTGAATTGGCTGAATGAAAAGGCAAAGGAGTGTCTGAAAAAACATGGAAAATAAGATTAAAGGGAATCTACATTTTGGAACTGGGTCAGTTTTCAAGTGTTGAAATAGGTCTATTTATCACAAGTGCTTCTGATTTTCATTTTTTTTTTCTCCCTGGCTAGTTTTTGTGGATTTAGAGGTATATTTTTTCATTGTATTAGAAAAAAAAATATTCTCTCCTGTTACTATGCAAAATGACCATAAAATGTACAGGCAAATGCAAAACCAGTCCTTAGAGAATATGTTTGCAAACCTTTGTGTTAATAAGCATGTATGCACAAGTAGGGCATGTAAAATAATATTTCATGTAGGTGATCGCACTGTAGTATGAAAATATGAAACAAATCTTCCTCTCAAGGTTTAACTGTAAAGTGATAAGTTAAACAACACAATTAAGGTAGTTCAAAGCATTTCATTACTCTCAGTGTAGGTGAGTTTTAATATCAGTGAAGACTCTTCAGTTATTTTTAGCAATACATGTTCATTTTTCTTGTACGTGATCAAGTCTGAATGTGCTATGCAATTCCTGTCATACTGACTTATGATCTGGGATTACGTGGAGTCTTTATCCCTATATCATGGCATAAGTCCTTTATAGTAATTTCTTTATATCTGCTTTCTCCAAATGTCAAATTAAGTGATTCCCCTTGTTTTCCTCCTGAGAGTATTATGCGGTTTGGTTCATTGTTTATGCCCACTTTAAGAATTACTTAGGAAAAAAGCTAATGGAAAAAAATGTAGTCTGGTTTTAAGAGTTCTCTTAATTGAAACCATTCCATTGGAACCTATGGAAGGAACTAAAGGGGAAGTTCATGAACTTACTTGAGCTTATGTATTAGTAGTAACTTAAGCTCCAGCTTCTTGTAGTTATAAAAGTAGTTGACAGCTGTGATTATTTCAGATAAAGTAGTTGTGCTTTTGTGTGAACTGCAGAAAAATAGGTGCTGATATGATGGGAGATTGTTGGCCTTGAATACTTTATTGGATTCCTTTTTAAGCTGTGATATAACAACCAGTGACTCAAGTTTTCTGTAGGGTTTTTTTGTAAGTAACTGTTGGAACTTTCCTGTATCATCTATATTACATACAGCCTTTTCCATTAAGATGTACCAGCAAACAATTTGTTGCTCTTAAGTATTTTGTGATTGAATGTCATATTAAAACCTGTTAAAACTTTTCATTTGAAGCTGACTTTGACTTGCATAATACTGTGTTGATGCACTGGTCATAAATTGTTTTCAGTATAAAATATCCTCATACCTCTACAGAGAGAAGGGGTACAAACGTTATGTCGTTTTTTGCATGGGGAAAAAAATAAGTAATTGCTCTGGTGATTGGGAGGGCACTGAAAGAGATTAATGTCTTTAGTTATTTCATAGTTGATTTCATGACCTGGCCCTGAGCAGAAGTATTTTTGTTACAGGCATGGCTTTGATATACTTGTGGATTTTGATTTAGTGAGCTTTCTGATAGTCTTGCCCCCAACTTAAAAGATTGACATAAACATGTACTAACTAATATTGATCTAGAACTACAAGAAGCTGTGGTGATCTGTAGGTGTTCTGGAAATATTTGTGAGCTTTGCTGTACAGGTATAATTTAATCTTAGCAACAAGTTAGATTAATCATCATCAAGAATCACTTCTTGCTGAAGGAGAGAAGGTGTCTTGAGTAAAGACCAGACTGAAGTCCTAGTGGAGATGTTTATGGCCTTGAAACATTTATGCCCAGAATATGGAGGTCTGTCCTGGTTACAGGAGATTCTTCTGGATGAGGAGGGAATGAAACTACAGGGGAAGCAGGAAAAAAAGGCTCTGGATGAACCAAAAGCAGATGTCAGCAGGACATATTTTATTCAAATAATGCTTAGAAAGTTAGGTTAACAATATAATGTGTCTGACAATGAAACAACATGAAATACAAAGGCGGTGTATTTAATTAAAAGTATGCCAATATTGAGAACCATTTGAAATTAGAACGGCTCAAATGAGTAGGGAAAATACACTGTAGTATGATGGTCATTACTCGTAATACAATGGAATAGCTCTTTCCATGACCAAGGCAAAATGATGATTACAACTTAATCTTCAAAGGTGATGTGTGGAAAGGGAGGAGGTGGTTCAGACTCCTAGGCTCCTCAGAAGTTCAGCAAATTTTCTACCCAGCAACCCCTCTAAAACTTGGGGAGTGGTGAGCAGTGGTGTAAAAATGAAAATGTTTGACATAATTCTGTTTTGTACTTGAGGGGAAAAAAAAAAGAGTCTGTATCCCTTTGTAGGGAGTTGATTGGACTTGGAATCTGAATTGGTGTTTCTGTTCAAAGCCTTTTCTGTTGTTGTTCTGCTTCCAGGATTTAGGTAATCCCATCTGCATTCTCCATGTTTCCATCAGAACATTTTTAACTCTTTGTTAGAACAAAAATATCAAAATCTCGTGCTTCAGAACATAGTCAGCAAGGTTAAGGAGGAACGTGTGTCCGGTGCATGCATGATTGGTGAGGTGTGTCAAGGGCTTGGGGGGTTGGAATGGGATTTTTGTTGTCTAAAAAAACTCCCATATATATGGTCCAATGTTGATTGCTAATATTAATATATGATAATATTTCAGTACAAGTGTAATCCAAATTTTAATATAAATTCTTTATTAGTAGCTTTTTCTTCCTTTTCTGACAGCCATATGGACAGCTATTCAGAGTCAGGGTCCCCTCTGACTCACAGACTGTCAAAGACTTTTTTTTTTTTTCACTTTTTCTGCTGCATGAAGTCAATTTTTACTTTCTAGCTTTGTTTGGTCGTATCTCATCCAATCTGACAACCACCATTGCAGAAGCTTGTTGGAGACACAGAATTTTTGGTAAGTCCAAAACGGCAACCCGCTGCTTTCCCATGAGGTTCTGCCCCAACCCTGTGTCTGTCCCACTGAATGAATTGGGTGGTCTGTCAGGAAGCTGCGCATGCGGAACAGTGTGAGCTGGGTCAGTTCAGCTGTGGGGAGACCAGACGTGAGAGAGAAGCAGATTTCAGCCAAACCAGATTGGCTAGGCACAAGTCAAGGAAGGCAATGTCCGATGGGGAAGACAGGAGTAAGCAGTTGGGCCTTCCCAGAAGTGAGCTTCTGGTGGGCATCCTCCTTGGCGGTAACAGGCTGTGATAGTGTTGCATTACCATATCTATGGCTCATCACCCTCAGTTTTCTGGGGACTAACACAGGTTAATTTGCCTCTTTTATGATTTATGAGGCGAGTGAATACTTTGATACTTTGTCTCCTATTATAGTACCTCCTCAGAGAGGCTCTTCCCAAACTTCTTTAGGTCAGCTGTGGTGGTTTTTGAATGCTATAACATTTTAGGATATATATGAGGTCGGACCTAGTATCACAGATATCACAGTCACCTTGAATACAATGAAAACTAAAGCATTGGGATTTTTTTTTTCTTCATTTTTTTGGGTTTTTTTAGGTGTTGCTGGCCATCTGGAGTTGTGTGTTCCAGTATAAGTCTATATTTTTCTTTTCGTTTCTTGAAAAGACAGCTGTGACTACATGGCTGTGTAATTGTAGTAGTAAGTGTAAAAATTAATAAATACTGTCATTGTTCCTAGCTCTGTAAAGCACACAGAACACTCTCCTTTGATCAGTGAATTAGCAACATTCAGTCACTTTCATTCATCATAAATACCTTCCAATACTTTCTAAACTATTTCATTTTGTTATGGGGTAAAAAAGGAGAATTAAACAGGTTGTTAAGGTAAACCAAACACTGGCACAGTAACAAACTCACTGCTAAAATAGTGAGCAGCACATGAAAAGAATTATTTTCGAGCCTCTGAAATACAGCAAAAGCAATTCCAACCATTCCTTATTTAGATGCCTGTGGCCATATGGTTAAACTGATGTAACGGATAGATGTTGCTTAAAGATCCTGGTCCTTTCCTCACGGTTGACTGCAGGCTTTCGCTCACTCTCCTATGCCTGCTCTCACTTCAAGAGAGCTGCTGCAGAGTCCCGTGGCTTGTCTTTAGAATGGGTGTTTTGGCCCTGCAGGGAACCATTACAGCCACGCGCCTCTGTGGGAATGGCAGGAGTTCCCCGAGCAAAGCAGCAGGACTGGGACCAGGCTGGCTGACGAGATAGTCAAACTACATGCTGCAGCCTCTCAGCGAACTTCTTTGGTGTCTGCTCCTTATCAGATATCATTCTTTGTATACTTTATTTTACTCCAGCGGTATCTACTGCATAAGTTGTCTGTTTCTGTGCTTTCTTGCAGGCTGTTGAAGTGCTGAGACACTAGTATTGCCTCAGCAAGTGATTTCATAGACAGAGCTTTAGTCAATGTGAGGACGGAATGTGACAGTCAGTATCGTGAATGTTGTACAAGTCACAGACCTGTAAATGAGAGGAGACAACTTAATTTGACAGGTTATTTAAAATCACATAGATATCAGAGAGGGTTTTCAGGCTTTAGGTAACAGACCTTTCAGACCTGTGCTGTCCCTCGGAAGCAGACCCATAGCTAACTTTAAAGAAATCCACCTAATTTGTCTTGATCACTCATTTAGCTCTTTCTTTGTTTGCAGTGTCTTCTGTATTTTTCTCACAGTAGAAGTCACATTGGATATGTTAAGAGTATTTATTTCTATTATGCCTATGTATTTAATGTTGGGGGGTGGGGGAAGAATGAATTTTTGTTGTTGTCTACCTAAGTGAGCTTTAATATGGACACTTAAAGCCCAAATGTGCTCAGCAGAGTAAGCTAGCTCAGGTCATCTTTGGTCTTCTCGCTCTAAATCCATTTAAATAGTATTGTGACTGTAGCCTATGTGAGCATGCCTAAGTTATCAGTAAATTGAGTAGCTCAGGTCCTGACTTGTTACCAGGGCTGTAATGTTGAGGTCAGCACAGGCTACGAGCCCCAGGAAGTTTGTTGGCCAGAACATGCCAATCTCTGTGTTGCTGTAACTGTGCTCTTGCTGATAGCTGGGCTAGTTTGATAACTCTAGTCTTAACAGCTTGGACAGCAGCATATACATCATTAACTGAATGGGGGATCTACAGTTAAATGGTGTTCTCAGTAGTTCATGTTAGGCAGTAGTAATATTCCATGTATCCCACAATAAAGGTTATTATTTGCATTTTTATGTGTTTTCCTATGGGAACTAAAGGGAAAATATGTTTAAAAATACAAAGAAAAAGGTTCAAAACAGAACTTAGTTTAATATTGTTTTTTAAATAGAAATGGTAAAATAAGTAAGGAATAATCTTTGCTTACCTTTGAGGTTTTTCATAACACCTTAAAACTAATGAGTTTTTGCTAAGCTTCAACTTACATGAACTCAAGATACCTGTTTTAAAATAGGTTAAGTGCTTTCCTGTTAAAAATTGAAATTATATTTGGAGTGATTTAAGGAATAATATCCAGTTCCTTGAGAAGTAAGCCTGCTATTCAAGCAAAAATAATGTTTTTAAATCTGAACTTTAACTTGGATACTTTGAGTCATTCTCTATTTGTCACTCCAGTGTTAGTCATTATACAAAATAAAAAGCTGACTCTTAGTGCAAATAGAACCTATAGCATGTTCATCTAAATAAAGCATATAAAGTGTGATATGTTTTCTATTTCAGTGTAGTTTATTGGCAAACGTAGACAGACGTGTCTACTATAATATAAACAGTTTAGTCTTTAAGCTCCTTTTTTTCATAAAAGATTGACGTTTGCTGCTTTTTCTAGATAACAGTAGCCAGCATTGTCTTATCAGGAAAAAGGTTAGCTGCAGTTCTGTAAGTCATAGAGAAGATAAGAAGAGCTTTGAATAATGGAGCGATGGTGCAAGTTTGCAGCAAGGCTTTGTGTTTGGGAAAAGATTAAAGACTAAAGAACTTCCCCATAAGCTGACAAAATCAGCCCTTTTTTTCCGCATAAAAAAATCTCATTAGCTTAGAAATATGAATTTCAGATAAACATGTTAAATTATACAGCTTATTATAAAAAGCTTAAGTTCCTAAATTTTAAAATTACAAAGCTGTCTGCAATATAGTGAATATTTCAGAATTGTGGGATTTTCTTTTTAAGAGAAATTCAGTGTTAAGTTCACTTTTTATTCTTCGTGTGGGCCATTATTTGTAACACTGAGCCTGTTGCAGATACAATCTGTATAATTCTTTCAATTTTTTCTAAATTTTAAAAGAAGATACACAAGAATATGTTCTTAAAATGTCTATAGAAATTGCTGCTTTGCATTTCTTGCATGTCTAAATGTGTATCAACTCCCTTGATAAGAAATACTTTCTGATGTCAATGATGAATACAGTATTGCACATAATTGTGGATAGGCCCAGTTGGTTCCTTATTTCTTATTACTGTGATTGGCAGGTATGTCACGTAGTCCCTACTGTAAGTTGTTAGAACTATTTTTGTAACTGAGGGAGTTTTACTCCCCTTTCTCTTGCTTTCCTCTGGTCTCCTTATACCCAGCCTGTTAATGTTTTCCTTCTTTACAAATTGAAGCTATGCTTTTCTGTTTCAGAAACTGCTTCTCGCATTTAATGTCTGGAATACATATCTGGGAGAAGAGAGAAGAAAGAGCTCATTGCTTCTGGTCCCAGTACTAAAGCTGATTCTCCTTTCTAGTTTTATCTTCGTATTCCCTGTTGTTGAAACTGAAAAAAGATCAACACTGGCCATATTTTAGGATAAACAGAATTTACTCTGATTATTGGAAAGAACAATAATCCAAAAGCAAGAGCTTTAAGAAATGCTAGAAATACTGTTTCCAACCATATTATTCTATGATGGCTTATGAGCATTTCTGTTAGTTTAAGCCCTTGTGTTTTCTTCTTTGAATAACACTACTCTTAAACTGATCCATTTTTCTCTCCTTCAGTAAGGAAGAAGTTATTAATGGTGTTTATTACTGTATCAGGTGAATATGTATTTCGCTTGCCAGTACTTTCTTCTACGCCTTGCATTTCAGAAAGAGACAGTTACTATTGTGATGGGTTTTGCATTCCAGAGTATCTACAAGAAATAGAGGGAATAAATAAACAGGATTAGTCAAGTACCATGGCAAAAATGCTGCTCTTAGTACCTCATTCTGTTGTACTGGTAGAGATTCAACATCACTTGGAATATTTTTCAGAAAAGGGAGACCACTGTGGACTTTCTGCAGGCTCTTGCAGAATGCGAACCATGAGAGAGGTGACAATCTGGAAAAGGTAGTGCTCGAAAATACCCTAGGGAATCTGTAGTTGAGCATCCTAGTAAAATGGTGACTATATTTGTTATATCACATGAGTGGAGAGAAACAGTAGAGACAAAATACATAGACAATAAACATCAAGTATGAATACAATGCTTGCAGAACATGAATAGGTCAGCTGGAAACTAGCATGAGTATTTCCAGTGTTATATGGAGAGGTAAGTGTTAGTCTGGGATTCTGTATAAACCATATTCTTGTCTGCCATCTTCTATTTTCTGTTGGAGACCTGGATTCTTCATAGCAAAATGTAATGATATTTTCCAAAGGGGCCGTTTTGCCTCTTTTGACCCATCTGTAGATCCAGTACCTCACTTCTGGATAGGGAGAACCAACTCGGAACCCATCACTGCAAAGTTAAAGTTGTCATATATCTTGTTTGTTTTCAATGCTTGTCAGCATTGAACTTTGTCTGCATATTTTTTTTCACTCAGGTAATATTTTCAGTAAATATTTTTTTCAGTGTTTCTCATCTTAACAACCTGAATATTATCAGCAAAAATTATCATATGAAAAGATAATCACCTCCTCCAGAACACTTAGGAATAGATTTGGATTTGATATTTCTACTTTCTAGTGGTAGCTTCTCAGCTGAATCTATGAAAAGGGTAGTACACATTAAATTTTGGTCCTAATAGCCTTTTTCTAAGCTTAAGTCAGCTTTTTGTTGTCTTTTACACTTTGTTTCCTGCTAGTTTTTCTAGGTTTTTACTGGAAAACAGTGAGCCTATCAGTATGGTGTCTGACCCTTAACAAAATGTCACTCTAGAAATTTCAGAGAATTGTCTGTAAGAAAAATTCCCAAAATTCAGAAATGTCTGTTATCTTCAAAACCTTTTCCAGATTACAGTCTTGTTTGTCCATATATTTCTGTTGCTTTACCTGTTCCCCCTGATTTATCCAGGCAAGATAATTTTACCTTTTCACTTCCTTTTTACCTTTCCTAGCACAAATTTTGAGTTCCTTTTGGCATGTTAGCTCTATATGAACTGTGACCCTTAATGGAGAATATTGGAAGCATAGTATTAAACAGAAATTCTCACCTGAATATCTCTTTAAAATGAAGATGCTGAAGAAGGCATCTGCTTCTCCTTTTTAGTCCTGTGAGAGTATTGCATATCTAATGTTTATGTGACGTGAAAAAAAAATTAATAATTTTTCACAGAAAAGTGCAAAAAGACAACATAGATAAAACTGATGGATTTTTAGGAATGTGCCTACGTCTCACATAACTGCAGAAACTGCAACTTTAAACAGAGCGCAGCACCCTTCAAAGGGAACCTAATTTCATGCTATCAGTTGTGTAATATAACTTATTGCTTGGTACTTGACAACAACTTTAATGATTTTACGTTTAAACTCCCATTAAAAAGATAAACACCTTTAAACTGACCACTCAGTTCACAGAACTATGGTGTCTGCTTAGTATGAAAGACTTTATGCATTCTTTCCTCTTTCTTTTGGGTTCCTGAGGCCCTCTCTGGTACTAAGCTTTGATAACTTGTCTGCCTGAGACCTGCGGGCTACTCGGAAGTCTCTGACAAAACTGAGGAAGATTCAAAGCTACTTACTTACAGAGCTTAAATTGCATCGGATGACCTCTGAGAAACAGGTACCATTGCAAATTCAAGGTACTTTGAAGATTCCTGTCAGCAAAGGCAATCATTTCAGACCTTTCTTGCAAAAGCAACAAAATAAAGTATTACTCAAACATCTGTCAGCAGAGACTTGAGGGTCTAACCCTCAGCTAAACTAGAAACCCGTAATGAAGGACAGCTGGTCCAAACGGCTTCTGCTTGCACAGGGCTTCAGCGCTTCTTTGATGTATAGGTAGGTCACATTTCTGACAATACAGTTTTCTGGAAATAAGCTGTCCAACATAACTTATGCAGTCTGTTTAACTTTTCTTCATTAGGCTGCTTTGTTATTTATCTTCAGATTCTTAAAATGCTCTGCATCTGCATGTGTTATGTTTCTTTAAAGCTGCTCAAACCTGCTGTGCTAGTTTTTACTTGTAAACGAATTAAGTATTTCATAATTTCTGAGATAAGCAGAGGCCTTCTGATCTGCTTTCTGTATCCCTGTCCTGTAGCAAGCCAGCAGAACCTCCTTCCTTCTTTTTCTAAAATGGTAAGCATTCCACTTTTTATATTCCCCGGCTGCTTCTGCTTTTCTTTAGTGTGTGTACTTGCTATTCCAACGTCTTAGCAAAGGGCTGAGTTTCTTTCCTTTAGATTCACCTTCTTTTTAGGTACTCAGATGCTTCCAGAAGTTTTTCAAAGTTCAGGGTGATCTAAAAGTTGAGAGCTAAGCAAAACTAATATTTCACGTTGTCCAAATGGGGTCAAAGGGGGAAGGTGATGGGCTGTTTTTAACAAAACAGTGGAAAATCGTCACTTCAGTAGAGAGTTTAACTGCTGCTGTTGATTAGAGATGGGCTGTTTCATTTACTTGGAAAAAGTATAAGAAAGGCCATTAACAACTGTTTATAGTGCATGACAGCATCTCATAATTGCTACTATTCTATTAGTAATAATCTGAAACTTAGTGTTGTATTGGGGGGGAAAAATAGTCAGAATCCCACCGAAAACAGGATCTTTATCGCTCCTCTTTTTTTTCCTACTTTAAATTATGTTACTGTTCAGAAGCTTAAAAATAAATACCCAATAGTTAAAGCTATTGCTGAACCTGAAGATTTTTTTTTTACATTGCTATTCATTTTGCGGTTCAAATATGACTTTTATGGATTTCTTACATTGCAAAAAAAAAAAAAAAAGTGTTTTCTCTTTTGTAGCCTTCCTGTAAGGATCGCTGATTCTTTGTTTCAAAGACTATCTAGAAACTGTTGAGAACAGTTTAAATTGCCAGTTGCTTAAGGAGTGAATCTCTCTCGTGGTACCACAAGGCAGGATATTTTTTGGAAAGTGAGTATATACAACCAGAGTCCTTAATGTCTCAACTTTGTAGTTAGAAATCCTGATGAAACTAGGATCAAGATTAGGTGTCTTACATAAAAGTGTCACCTTCCTCAAGAAGATGTAGAAAGCTTTTTACAGGTGGAGAGTGGTTACTTGGTGTGGAAAATCTTGTAAAACACTTGAGTAATCCCTGACTATTCCAGGGATCTTTTTTCAGTATGTATCCACACTAAGATGTTTCTACCGTGATCTTGGTGCTGAGGCCCTGATGAAGTGACCTGAAGAACTGTTGACTGACTACGTGTAGATAGATGATTTTTTTTCTTCTTTTCGCAATGCCTCTAACCCTGCATTCATTTCCTCATACCTCCAGGTATTGTTTTAGGTTACCCTGACCCTTCTTAGCATGTGTGGTAAAAACCTGAGGTACACTGTAAGACATAACTGAGGTTTTTTAAACAAACTCTAAAAGTGTTTTAAAAACCTCTATGGATTTTATGCAGACTTTTGGCTTTACTGTAATTCTAATACGTTTTCTATATGGCTTTCATGCTTGAAAGCTACCCGATATTTAAACTACATGTGAGTTGTACTTCTGTGTGCTGAGGGACTTTGCAATGTTCTGCTGTTGATGAAGTATCTTGAACTGTTCCAACCCTTACTTTAACAGTGACCTCTTCTTATACTGGGTTGTTATTCAAAATTTTCTAGTGCTTACTGACTTACTTCCTAATGCCGTAAGAGCTACTGCAAGTCTCCCTTACACTCAGAAAAGAAAACAGATAGTAACTGTGATGTGTCTCTCAAGCTTCTTTTTTGAGTGGCTGTTCCTGTAGATGGTGCAGTTATGTCTTTGCTGATGCAAAATAAGCTTAGTGACAGGTAAGTTTTGTCATCTTCCTCACACGTTAAAAAAGTTATATTTTAAGTAATGGAAAAAATTTCCCTTTTCAACATAAAATATTTTTTTCACTGAAAGCTTTCCACTTCTGATAATTGCTGAGGAGTATGTAAATCTATTTCTAAATACAGAACAGACTGAAGACCCAAATTTGGCTATGATAAACATGTTCATGTAATTTTGTTACCTATTCTAATATGCAAAAAAAAAAAAAAAAAGGCACAAAATCCTTTTTTCTGTTGTTTTTTTTCTTCTGCTTTTCCTTCAGAAAAATAACCAGACTGGTAATAGCTGCCTAATTACTGGTGTGCAGCACTCCAGCATGTTTTCTCCCTTTAATGTTTAGTACAATTCTTATTGTGTTCTCAAGAGTATGTTTTACATATTTACTGTAAATTTGGAGGACTTTATTCACATTCTGGTGCACTCCTGTGATTAAATCGTGTGACTAACAGGTGTCAAGCATACAGCAGGTCTCAGTTTTGCTGATTAGTTTTCAGAATTGTGAAGAGGAAAATCCAGAAAGTACTGCTGCCTGTTCATGTGCGCATATGCAGCCCAGTCCATTTTTTAGAGCCAGAATACCTGAACTGATATAAAAAGTAAGAAAATTGAGTGATTAAATTATTTGAACTCTAGACTTGGAGTTTAGTAGGCTAAATACAACATAGAACCAGTGACAGCTGACAAAAGTGCATTGGCAGATAAAGTATTTCATATAAATGAAGGGAAAAAAGGTCCAAATTGGTGTTTGTATCTAAGTACCTTAAAAAAAGGTCAAATTTGAAGAATCATTAGTTTTACTAAAGCAAATATCATTGAATACCTATTGAGACTAAACCACAATGATCGGAAAATAGTCACTCTGAAAGTAACTGGGCCATTTTTGTCACTGAAAATGCGGGAATAAAACCTCGTAACACCAATGTAGTTAGTCTTCAAAGGCAGGCATTCTTTATTGTAGCGCTGGATGCACGGGGCATAATTGCACTGAACGTGCATATCTCATACCTTTTCCATGCGGTTTATATAGATGAAAAATATACATATTTATTTTATTTATACATATTCATTATTATTCTTTTTGATTGGTGCAAATTTGCTCGCTTCGCATGTAAATTATTCCGTAGACTCAGTCATCTGCTTCCATTGTTCTCTTTTGAGTAGGTGGTGTCAATTGGGTAGGTGGTCAATGGGTCGGTAGTCGCTATCTGTCCCTGCCGGAATTACCTTTTACCTGTTCCGCTCTTAATCTTGGCAGTCCTAGCTAGTTTTCTCAGTTTGCTACATGAAAATACACTTCACCATTGTCTTTTGACAGAAATGCATTGTCTACTATTTTGTTAGCATTAACGGTTACCTAGAGACTAGAATACAGCTTAAAAAAATATAATAATTGGTATCAGTCCCCCCCTCCCCCCATTTTTGTTGTTCATTGCTATGATTAGCAGACTCTATCACTCTGGTTGCACTATGGCTAGCAAACTATCGCTCTGGTTACATTTTGATTCAACTAGTTACCTAATAGTGCATGTTTTACTGGCTTCAAATCTTAAACTCCCAGCATTTCTAGTGGAAGTCTTCCTTACCCGTCTGCTGTTCTGAGGTAAATATAAAGCGTAATATATGTATCTATAAATATATAGAGAAAGCAGTCTGTGATCGAGGAGGGTGTTGGCTGGTGCAAACAGTATACGAGCGTTATCCAGGCAGTCTTCCCCAGCACTGTGTCCATAGAGCATTTAGGTTAATTTTGCTTCTAATTAAGTAAACCTGAAGTATATCACTGAACCTTTACCATCTTGGAGCTGAAGAACAGAACATAATGTGAGTGATTGAGTTGCTTGCTAATTGAAGCAATCCGTCAAGATAATGAGGGAGGATTTTCTAGGGAGTAGGGGAGGGAGCTAGGGGAGATGTTCAGAACCTCATTGAAAGGAGAAGCGTGATTAGTGGGTACAGGCTTGGGAGGATTTCTGTGTGAGGTTTGGCAGCGAAGAAGTTTTGCAGTCTGCACTTGGGAATGATTGAAAAGTTCATTGTTTATACTTGTTACGCTGGGCTGTTTTACACTCTCACTAAGCATGTTTTTCTGATACATGGCAACACAGAATAGTTATTGACTTAAATTGGAAGAGTAACTGCAAGTTCTAATTTAAACTGAATTGGTACTTCACTGTGGAATTTTTACTTGCTTGCCGTAGTTCTTTCAACTAAGTATGTGATTTGGATGGTGTTCAGCCCTCATTTATCACTTTTGCATACCCATTTTACAGCTGGATTTTCAAATCTGGTTTTAAAGTTCATTTAACTTGCCTTTCAGAAAGTAAATATGTCAGTAAGTTTTGGTTTATTTTACATACTAAAGATAGTTCAACTTAATACAAACTTATACTGCATTCAAACTTTATTCAGAGTTGGTCAAGACTAGTCAGATTTCAGATTATGGAAAGTGATTCAGAAACACCTGGAGCCAAGATTTATATCCCTACCTAAATTCTGAGAGCACTGTGTTTTTACAGCTCTTTAGAGAAAAGGCAGGAACTGCATTAACACTTGTTAGTGCAACGGTTAATGCAATGCTGACTAGAACTTAAAAAACCCAAATATTAATGTTAAAATGTTAAAAAAAAAAAGAGGGGGAAATGACTTGAAATATTTGATCTTTAATGAATTAAGTTATTTTTTCTCCTTTAAAAAAAAAATCAGTCAAGTTTTAAGGCTTTTGAAGGACATTATAGTAACGTGAACAAGGCTTGTTTCTTTATTTTCTCTTGATGTGGTATCGAAAATAAAGACATCAAGTACTCCTGAAAATTATTTCACTGGAATAAGTATGTGCAGATTTTAAATCCTTGCAGATTATGTATACCACTCAGACTTGGAAATTGATTTATTTCTCAAAGAACTGAAATATCTCTTATTTCTTATTGAAAGTTACCTTGTGCTGAGCTTTTCTTTGAGCAGAGAGATTCAGGCCAAATATGTTGGAAAGCTTTGTTTCAAGTTGCAAGGGTTTGAAAACATCTAACTTTGAGTGCTTTTGTATAATAATGCTGTATAAATTGGGAAATTTGTGTCCGCATAAAGCTACACTGATGCTTAAATCCTCCTCTGGAGATGATGAAAATTACACTGTGTGCGCCCTCGGGCCCCGTAATCTACACTGTGTAATTCCCTTGCTTAAGGTAGATAGTGGAAGGCCACTAGTTACAGAAATTCTGGCAGATTTCTGCACTCCAGGCTGCTTTTCCAAGCTTTAAAATAGTGTAAAGATGCCAACTTTTGCTTTCTTTAGTAAATTTCAGTCAATCAGCTGGAATTGTCGTTCATCACTGACAGCACTCCATTCAGTATCGTTTCACTTGAGTTAGGGTGATAAATCCTACTATGCAATTTCTCTGAAGAATATAAAACCATTCCAACACTACATCTGTTAAGAATATAATGCTAGTCTTTCCATGCAGCAGAATGTGAAAGATTTAATGATAACAGCACCATTCAGAGGTGTCCATTAATGTATTTGGATATTTTAACTAAGAAAGATGGGTTGCTTCCTGAATGAGATACAACTACATATTGGGTAATCTCTTCTATCCAAGATATTTTCTCTATGAAATGGGATCTTGAGATATACTTGTTTAAAATATCTTCAGGAACTTGAAAGCAAGAAGTGTTTCCAGTATTTCTACAGCTGTGTGAAATGTTTTGCATGTAAAAATGAAGGTGATCAATTATGGTGTCACAAACGGGGCAGGGAAGTTCTATTAAGACTGTCAGCAAAAGCTGTTTTAGTGACTTTCTTGTAGGAGGTAGATCTTTTTCTCTTAAAGATCACTACAAAATAAATGAAAATTATGTATTTGACTTTTAATTTATTTTTGTAATGACATTGTGATGCATTATTTCTGTCTGCCTCCCTAAATATGTTCTGGAGAAAACCAAATTTCTTCAAATATTCGAGAGAACCGACAAAAGTTGACAAATCTGTCTCTAAATAGACCGTACTCTCTTCTTTTCTACTGCCTAAATCCCCAGGACTAATTCATACATTCTGTTGTCTCCCCTCCCTGTAACCTTTTCACCACTTAGTCCTGTTTGTACTATGAAGTGGTCTTATTCTTTTGCAGCTAATGGGACATCAGCTCTCTTTCCAGCTTAAGGAACTGGTATGTGTTTTAAGCCTTATTTTATTCACTGAAGAAATATTTTTAAAATGCATTTTGTAATAAGTAAGTCTCCAGGTATTGTTATGTTTAAAAAAAGGTCAGGGCTTATTTTTACCCCCTTCCTGTGCATAGATTCAAAACCTGTTGAGAAGCTTCAGTTGGTCACAGTTCAGAGAAGTGTGTTTTTTTTCCCCATGAAGCCTTTTTTTGGTGTGCTTTTCTTTTATGGATGTGCAACTGTCACAAAGTAGTACCATCTGAATATTACATTGCAATGCTTATGGATGATTTAACACTCAATTTTGTATAATTATTTAATATGGGATTGGAGGATTCATTTAGTGCCCAATACAAGTCTTTTGTAGTGGCTTTCAGCTGGTCACTTGGCCTAGAACTGGAACACGTAAGATGAGTATAGATGCACTGGGCAGGGCAATTGCTAAGAAATTACAAATGAATGGGTGTGAGAAAGCGTGCTAAAGCAAAAATGAAGTCTTGTGATGAAGGGAGAGGCAATTTTTGTAAGGCTATGTCGATCTTGGTAAGCATTGCAGCACTCTAAGACTAGATCTTTAAGGTGAACCAGCTTGTAATGTGGGCTTGGTGTCCCTCATGGTGTATACTTTGCCTGTTTTGGTTTGGGTTAGACCTGGTCTTGTCCTGTAGACTGAATACCTACCAGTAGTTTGAATGTTTTAGCTGCCCCACCTCCCCCCAAGAATTCACTTTGCAAACTGTTGTTTTTGTTAAATCTGATTGATTGAATGTTCTAGAAGTATCTGAAAATTTGCCAAATAGGTAACAAAAAAAGAGAACAAATTCAATTCTTCTTGAGAGACTAGCATGCAGTTAGTGGCAAATGAATTTTATATGTGTACTCTAATCTTATCATGGTTTATACTTTTAATTTTACACCATGACTGTATCTTGCACAAAATAACAAGCATCGACCTAATTGGTGGGGTTGCGGACCATTATAAGCATTTTCAGAGAAATATTTTCTGCTATTTCTCAAAAACAACAGTCTATGCTTGCAGACATCTTGCTCTTCTTAGCATATGTTTTTGTTATTCATATATCTTTCAAAAACGGAATTGTTTTCATTGATTAAATTAAATCACAATATATTCTCTTTCATATGATTATTCTTTTAAGGAAGCATCCATCTATGTTTTTTTAGTAACTTCAGTGTGTTTTATCTCCTTTTTGGAATATGAACACGATATTGCCGTATAAATTAGAGCAACAGGAGGATCCAAAGGAGCTATTAGACTAAATTTGAAGAAAGTTGGCATGAACTTAAATTAGGATTCCTAAGTACAAAGCTGTCTCTCAAAGGCCACCAGAATTCAAAAGAAACATTAAAATAAAAATCCAGATAGTCTAGAGCTCCACAGCATTGTACATCTGTTTGTGTCCGGCGTTAACCAGTTCTGAGAAGCATTTCACCCAGTATCCGAAACCGGCCAGCTCATTCACACTCATTTCCTTGGGGGCTTGGTCTGATAGATGTCCTCAGAGCCCACCTTCTGCACGGATCTCCCTGCGGGATCGGTGGCAGGACTTGCCTTTTGTATTATGGCTAGGGCACATAGCAGTTTCCTCAGCTGTAGGAATGCAGGTATGTGTCTCCACTTTCAGGGACTGTCCTAAGCACCCTTCTGTAGAATCGGTCACACAAGGAGCGTGGGTTTTGTTTTTCTTTTTTGCTTCACTAAACTTTTCACTTGTTATTGCATTATACATACAGTAATAAGGTAAGCAGTCTTGGGAAAAGCAAGGGGTATGTAACTTGTCTCTCTGTGAGCTCTCTGATGGCTAGACCAGAGTTTCATGGTTTTTATGTCATTGTGGCCCAGACAACTTCCTCTGGATTACTTTAGAAACATCATCACCATGTGTGTTTTAAAAGAGAAAAGTGTCTCCCTTCCAGTAATATATAGGTCCTTGTAATTTGGAGAGTGTTTTTGTCTGTGATCCCAAATAGAGAGAGAGATCTTACTGTAGGTAAGACACCTAAGCCTCTAAGAAGTGTGGATTTTGATTTTGTTTTATATACGTTTTGTAGAATGGGCTTATTTCAGGGTCAGGGAGGAAAGGCGTGGGAACATCTTAAACTGGCTTTAGTGACTGAAGACAAGACAATGTATGGTGTAACTACATCTTAATACAGATGTCTGGATTCCTTTATATTCCTTGGAGGGAGGAGCTGGTCATGTGCTTAAGCAGTTCTGCAGCACCTATAAACTCTTTAGAAGTGGAATTATAATTTATTGGACTGTGGAGTCCTTCACAGTTCCTGTCAGAATTAATTACACTCAGCAATACAAAGGAAATTCATTGTTATAATTTATTTTAATGCTTTTGCATATAGCCCCAAACACAAGACTGCATATTGTCCTAACCAGCAATTAAGGTATTACAATAAAATTATATGTAAAAAAAAAAAACAAACCAAAACTCAAAAACCCAAAACAAACAAAACACCCAAGCAAATCACAAAACCCCTTTACATATAACCCCCAAAACAAGTAGTACTTTGGAGATAAGACTGCTTGTTACTTTTAAATCTTTTTTTTTGTTTGTCTAACCCTTTCCTCTTCCCGCCAAGAATAGCTTGAAAACAAAAGCATAAATTCATCACCCTTGGCCAAACGATTCCTGTTCAGGAAAGGCATTTTGTGGGGAATTAACTCGTGCCCTGCCACTATGCGCGTGGATCTCAAGCGCATACCAGGTGCTTTCCGGACTTGGGACCTCTGTCAACACATAAATACAGAGGAAAACAGCTAAGATTATAAAGTGAGTTTTAAATAAGAAAGTAGAAAGGTGGAAAGATGGGGGAAAGCAGCTTAAGGAAGATCATTGTATGATAGACAGTTGCATGTGGTACGTTCATATATTTGCTGTTACCCATCTTGGGCAGTCCTTGCCAAGACAGATTATTTGCATCAAATTACTTTCCCTTGATTTACTTTAAACTGTTGTGTTCATTTTGTCGCCATTCAAATGGCATAGACCCAATTAAAATGTGGCTGCCTTTATCTGCAGAGAGCACGCTTTGTTCATCTACTTTTCTCTGAACCATTTCATGTTTTCTTTTTAACTTCTCAGTTATTTTAGTTGTCTTTTGAACACATGCTCACCTGCTTCAACGGATCCAAAGCTACTAATAAAAACACCCCTAAATACATAACAGATGCAGAAGTGAATATAAGTGGAAACAGTTGAATAAGGGGAGCAGACCCAGAGCTGTCATCAAGCTCTTCACAGTCACTAGATTTTTTTTCACCTGCTCATGCAGTGCTTGCTCAGGACCTGTTGGCAGTGACTATGTATTTCATCTCTCACCATTTTTTTTCCCATTCACCTCACAGGGTTTTTCTGAGAGTTTGTGACTATATTAGATTCATCTTTAAATCCTACTAAATGTGCTAAACAATGTAAAGTGGTTGCCATTAAAAAGACAAATTTATGTGCTGCAAATATTTTAACTACGGTCTCCTTCTAGCATTTGTCCTTGGAGACTCTCTGGAATCCTTCCAGCTTGTGGGAATCTGATGTGGAAGGGCACATGTCAGCTTGGTGAGGAGAGCACCAAAGGACTAGGAGTTTGTTGGTTTGTTTTCCTATATCTAAAAAAAATACAACCCATGCATTTTGGGAAGAAAGTTGGAAATGCCATTTGGCAAACGTATTTTATGCAGTGTTTTGAGTCTGAGGTGTGGTACTCCAAGACATACAGAACCTATTGAAAATACCATGATCCTATGTGTAAATTAGAGGGCAAAACAAATGGCGTTAATCTTTCTTCAAAAATGTTTTTGAAAGCAATTGATGCTCGCTGTTCTCTGACACGTTCCACAGGTGAGACTTGTGTTCACAGAGATTTTTTAGATGTATGAAGACGCTTCTGGGCAAGATGGCTTTACGCAGGGTGCAGAGAAGTTTTGATCTGGTTACAAAAATAAGGACTCCAGAAATCATAACTTTATGTGCGTGCCTTTCCTTCCAGGAGTGTTCCCAGATCATGTTAAATGCACCAGGCTTTGAAGCCTTATGTACTTTGTGGATACCGAAAGAAAAAGTAGCTCCCATCGAAACAAGTTTACAATGTAATATCTGATTTGAGATATCAAAATCAGTTACATTCTTCATTGTGATCTTTATCTCCATTCGTTGGTTGTAATTACGTAGTTGGGCAGTAAATTCATGGTAGGACCGTCTCAGTGGCACACTGGCATGATTCTATTAAAACAGAACACAAACGAAACCAAATTAACAAATCCCTTTTAAGTTCCGCCTACCCATCCTACAGTGCTTTCCAGTAGAATTCTGGGCAGTAAAATAACTTACAGACACAAGCATCTTTTTAGAAGCTCTTGGAAGGACATGTGATCCGACTCCTTCCATCAGCAGTGTAGAGAACACATCCCCAGTTCCCTACCAGAGATTACAGACAGGAAAACTGCTTTGGTCACCTGCCCTTTCTCTGTCCCCTCTCTCCTATCCACCTGAAGTGAAATGCAGCACTCCAGCAAATAGTCACAGGGTTTTTTCCAGCTACATTAGACAACAGCTTTTCTGCAATCGCTTGGTGCCTGTTCAAAGGTGTTTTGTAGTTTGTGGTTGAAGTGATCTATCTGTGTTCAATATGGCTGTTTCATTTTCTTGCTGGAACTGAGCTGCAGGCTCCTCTTCTTAGTATTCCATAGACCTCTTGAAACCACACATCTTCCTTTGTCGTGCGATCTAGTGACCACTTGCCTGTACAGAGACAGAGCAGGACAGTAGTGAAAGTCTGTTTGGTGGTGGCTTGTGAAACTGCTGTTCTTGTTATACTGTGCACCTCCTTTCCCCCTGCTGAATATATGGGTTTAAATATACAGTTCAAACCAGCTCCACTATGAAGAGACCCATTTCTCTGTTTGTACACAGATGCTCTGTATTGGGCATACAGACAAATTATCAGTGGAACTTTTACTCTCCTTTGTTTGCAGCCTTATTAGTTATATATGGTTTCAAAGTTTTAAATATGCAGAGAAGTAACCGTGCACTAGAACATATGGATTGAAATATTGACCTCAGTTGCATCACTATAAATCTAGACAGTAACTGTTATCATTTGGATTTATGCTAGTGCTATTAAAATAGAGGGATTTATTAGTGATGAGCGGATGTTTTATGGCATGCCAGTCTTACACAAGTTTATAAGGTTTTTTAAGTACCGACACTTGCAGGTGTAACTTTTTTTTTATTATGTGTAAAGAAGTCTACAGCAGGTCATTCATTGCACAGTCAGTGAATGGTATCTAAGATTATACTAGTTAAAAGTTCTGTTATTTGAGGAAGTGGTTCATTGGATTCTATTTAAAGTCTTGGAGCTCTTGTACAGTCCTTAATTCAACTAATTTATTTTTTTTATTTAATCTTTTTGTTTGATGTGTGTATCAGTATTGGATTTTATCCTTGGCTTGAAGAGTACTAGCAAGAGAGGGAGCATGTATGTAATTTCTTTCAGGGATACAGATGTGGACGTGTCCAGTGCGATACATTTTCTGGCCGCCTGCAGAAACTATAACCAGCATTCAGCAACAAGGGGGAGGGAGGCCTGCAGGGAAAACTTGTTTCAGGGGTGTTGATTGTGGTTCAGAATTAACACTGCTGTTTGGTCTGTTCTTGTCTTTTCATTCACAGCTCTTTGTGTTGTTTCAGGCTGCACTGAAAAGGAGATCGATAAATAGATTTGCATATGTAGAAAGAATAAAGAATAATATATGAGAAGAATAATTACTTCAGTCTATAAAAACTGTTCAGTGTCCAAGAGTATAGAACTGAAGGAATTGTGAGTGCGTACCATTCTGCCATTAATGTAAGCAACATGTAGACGGCAGGAATCTTCCTGAGATACACGTATGAATAAATGCAAAATCAAGGCCCTAAAGCAGCCCAGAAATACTTAGCTCTCTTGATGTCTATAGGTTTTCAGAATCGATCCTACTTTTACTTACTTGGAAGTGGTTATTCTCATCTTGATAGGCACACATAAAACTTTCATGAGTTCCCAAGAATCTGAGAAATTATGCAAGTATACCGTGGGGAAAAGGGGCACAAAGGTGGATGTTTAAATGATACAGAGAAATTGTGAACTAGTGTCAAATCCTTACTGAACAGAGCACGGAGCCGTGGTCTTTTCAGACACACGGAGTTGATGGCTGTAAAATGTTAAAGTGATTTTTGATGTCCATCTCTAAGGCAATAAAAATAGATCTTCAGATATTTATGTATGAAAACTGGGCTTATAGAATAGTAATGGCCATCAGGAGGATGCTGCACTTTTGCAGACCTGCCATTTTCAGCGCTGGTATGCTACCCATCTGTTTCTGTCTGCGGTTTTGAGACCACTGAGGCTGCGTAACAAAAGCCCTTGTTCATCTGGCCTCTGAGTAGCCTCCCTCAGTGCTGAGTATGGGCACGGCAGTCAGGACTTGTGTTGCGGGCTGGCTTTGCAATCAGCTCTCAGTGTTTGCTCTTTGTGGCACAGCAGCTCAATTCTGTTCTGCATTAAAGGAAAATATTAAAGATGTGCTGAAGTAGTTTTAAAAGTAGGAAAAAGAAAGACCTATCATGACAGGTGGCATTATTCTTGGATGTTCATTCTTGGCTTATATGTCTCTGGAAGGAGGGCAATGTAGTAACCTAGATAGAACTGCTTACTTTTTGAATTATTTTTTTAAGAGGAGATTTCTTCTGTGGCAAACCCACTTGTTGTTATCTCTACATGAATAAATACTGAATAAAAAAATAAATAGCATAAGAGTAGAGAAACATTCTCTGAATTGGAAGAAATTTCTTTCAAGATCATGAAGGGTCCTTTTTTTTTTTTTACTTCTAGCTTGGTTTTTTACTATTTTCCTTCCAAAAAAGGCAAGAAACAAGAAGATTCTTGAAGGACACTTAGTCTTCATCTTGCATTCATTACATAATACAGGCATTCCAGTTTATAGTCTGGCAAAAATATTAGAAAATAAAATTAGGAACATGAAATTTCTCACCTACTTTTTAACAGTAAAAAATTTTTTTCAGGCAACTACAGAAGAGTGCAATCCCTGAAAAAAATATTTGTTATTCTTTAAAGCCAAGCCAGCTTTTTGGTAGACTTGAGAGAGTCTTACAGAGCACAGCAGAGCCCTTAGAGATGTCCTAGAAATGTTTAATTATTTAGGGCCCAAATGACTTTGCTCTGTAAATTCCAATTCAAGCAGTTATCCTGGTAACCATGTTACCTGAGTGAGCAGAAAGTATTACTGCAACAAGAGAATTAAACTATCATCTCAAAATATTTATTTGGTTGGTTCTAATTCTCTGCAGTCAAACTGACATAGAGTCAACAAGTCTAAGCTGAAGCCAGAAAACACAACTTCTTCTATTCAATCCATCACCATTAATTTGGTATTTGAACTCTAGAAAACTATTAAGAATTGACAATGGAGTCAGTTTTGGTGAATTTGTCCTGTTGCTCTAGTTTTCCAGGATACTGATTTCCTTTTAGTGCCTGGGGGCTCCAAATCAAAGCATCTAGGATATTTGGCATTAGCATGTATAGAACAATTTTACCAATTTGTTCTCTAAAGTGATAGGCAAGTCTACTTGTATCAGCAAGTGAGTGACGAGATACTGTATTGCACTAAACAGAATGGAGTAGTTCCATCTGCAGTTAAATAAGTAAAACAATTCAAAACTTAAGAAAGGCAGATAGTCATATTTATACGTAATATATGGTTATCTACAGATCAGATTATCTTTTTCCTATTAACTGCTAGTAATTTGTGTAAAATTCGTCTATCCCCCTGTGTAACACCCATATAATGGTTTCTGCAGTATTCTGTGGAATTATATGTACTCTCTGAGACAGGAAGATCTAACAGTAAAAACAGTTATTGTACTGGAAAAGACAGAAAAATAATGAATTTCATGATAGGTAAGGAGGAAAATCCTGTCTTCATTTAGAATGAGTTTTCAAGAAAAGTTGCTAAGTGCAGCTGTCAGGGACTTCACATATAATTAGACCTGTAGAAAAGTATTGTTATGGTGTTCTGCTGTATTGTGATCTTAGCTGCAGAATCTGCAGAATTTGCCTAACCAGTAACAGAGGACTATCGTTTGGGTGGGTTTTGTTTTCTTTTTTTTTTTTTGTTGGGCATGTGAAGTACCTCTGAGATTTCATGTCTGGATTTATGCTTATGCCTGTCCCTAAGGTTTCAAAGATTCCAATCATATGCTTCCTATCAAATACATGAAGAAGCACGTATGTTTTTATACATACAGTGTGTGATGAATTCTGAAGGTCTTCAAATTTGTCTGAGCTAAATTCAAGATAGAATATCTTTGGGTTTAACTAAATTCTAATGAAAGTTTTTATTTTTATTTGATTTGTTTTCATTGCAACGCATTTCACAGTAGCATTATATAGTTCTAATTTACTTTCAGCCCAGTTGGTGAGGTACAGTTGATATTTGGTCTGCTGTCAGGATATGACAGGTGATAATTACCTTGCAGCATTTATTTTACGATAATGCAATGAGAAAATATCCCATATGACAACATATATTTCTTTAATTTATATCATAGAAATAGAATTCGCTCATGACAACATTTTGCAAATGTCTGATGTATCCCAGTCTGTCCATACAGGCATGATTTTCTTGCTAGAGTTATTTGACAGGCAAGTATACAATAGGTATTATATCACATCCAGGAAACAGCAAGGTCTAGCTCTTTGCCAGCCTTACTTATATTGTGCCAAGTTCTGTGTCTGAAGTGGAAATGATTTGCTGACGACTTATTTATGTACACTATTAAAGCATGTTATACGTTGGTCAAGACAGATACAGAGACAGCTGGCATATTGAGGTACAGAATGTACATGTGGTCTTAGACCAGCCACAGTTAATGTGTGCATATACATTTTTGTGTACACATGTTTGAAAAGATTGAATGTTTCTATTAAGTAATTATTTTCAAGTTTTCTATCATTTATTGAGATGTAATAAAGAGGTGGTTTCAGAGTTTCTCAAACTTCTACCTGGATTTGTTCTATCTTTATTTGAAACTTCCCCAGATTCTATCTCCCCTCTCTCTCCTCTCTTGCAACAAAAATTCCAGGCTGTTCTGAGTATTAACCTAACCTGGACAACAATACATTCCACAAAAGGTCTCTGAGAACACAACTGCACGGTCTGGAGATGGTGAAGAATATCAGATGTATTACTCATTGAATAATATTTGTTCATTAAAAATAAACCTATTGCATACAACTTTCTCATTGATTTTGTTCTTGTGTCTCTCAACTAGAACTGCAGCAGGTGGAGCTGAGGGATTCTGAATTGGGCCAAGAATGTGGTGGTGGTGCTGCTGCTGTCCTTGAAGGAGAGCCTGAGGAGGAAGAAGGGGAGAAGACCAGGGTGCGCAGTGACTAAATCACATCCTTTAGATAAGTAAATATTTAAAGTTATTTCCTATAGTAAAAAATACGTAAGCAGCTTTGTACTTACTGTTTTTAAAAACTTTAATATAGTACTTGCCTGTGGAAGCAGAAGTTTTATCTTTTCACTCTGTTTTAAAGCCCCTCAACTTCTCCACTTTAATGGATGTGTAAAACCAGGAAGATTTAATAGGCTATGCAGAAGATGATCTTATATTTGGAGGATAAAAAAAAAAAGCATATTTTTGGTAGAACTTCACTTCTTGCTAATGGAAGTCCCAGCTCAGCCTGGGAGCTGTGAAAGAAATTAATGCATTGAAGTTCCCTATCCAACTAGCCACTTGTGGATGGAGAATTACCTAGGGTTTTTTGGGGTTTTATTTTTTAAATGCATGATTGCAAAAAAAAAAAAAAGCTTTTTTTTTTTCTGATTGGAAATTAACCCCCTTTCTAGGCGTGTGGTCCTATATGTCAGAATAATGATTTTAACTTTATGTTCAGCTCTGACTGTAGAATCCTTCACAGCTTGTGGTGATACTTTCAGTCAGAAAATTTGTTGATTTTTGTCTAAAGTCTGAAGTCTACCATATTGAGGTGGACAGAATTTTATTAAGTCTTCAAGGTCTCTTTATCTGTGATAATGTCTCTATAAGTATATTTTATAGAATACTATATCATGGCAGTTAATTGTTATGCTACATACTTGAATTCTTGGATGACTAACATCTAGTTTCTCTTTGCTCTTCCAGTGGTAACTGGTATTTATGGTCTGGAGTAGCCATAGTAGTTGTCTCTCTTTCTCCGTTGTTCATCATAATGGAGGAGGCTCTCACTGTTGCAGTTTTCACTCCAGCAAAACATGTTCCGTCCTACTGTTGGTCTCCTACCCCACTTTGCCCGGTAATCTCCTCTGCCCCGTACGTGATGGACAAAGGTTGGCTTGTTTGTGTTTTGTGGCCAAACAATTCCCAAGTGGCCTCTTTTGTGGCATTCGGGATCTTAGAATTCAGTAGTCTTCCTACTGGGGACAATAAAGTAACGCTGTATTAGGAAAATGCTGTATAATCTTCATCATCTCAGAACGCCAAAGCATTTTCTCAGAGCTGTGTGGGGGATGTAGCGTACACCAAGATGTATTCGTACTCATAGTAGCTCATGGAAGTGCGATAGAGAGGGATAAGGGAGAAGAATTAGGGAGATTAACATGAAAATAGAATAGGTCCAGGTGAAAATGTGGAAGACCTGGTGATATGTTTGTTAAATGTATCAAACTAGACAGCCTATAGAACAGGCATCAGAGCACATTTGCAAAACTGCAGACTTGATCCCAGCTGTAGTTTTTCTGCAGTTACAACTCTTTGTGCCCTGTGTTGTGGTATTTTGCTTTTTTTAACTTATGTGGGTGGTTCCTTCAACATTATCAATGTCAAAATAATGAAATTCAGGTAATTAGAAAAGTAGACAAGTTCTTATCCTTTTACTGAGTCTACCTGATATGGCACTAATTATAAATGAGTAATGGTTACCTATCAAACCTGAGTGAAAAATACATATGTTGTGGTTCTTACAGGCTGTAGTGGGGAGGAAGTGTGTTTTAACCTGAAAAGGGTGATGGACAGCTTCTCACACAGGTGCTTCCTTCGTATTCACTGCAGAGCTGGTCCCAGTCTGGCCATGAATTCTGCTCAGTGACAGCTCCTCTGAGGGTGAGAAATGTTGTACAGGTGTTATTGGGGGCCTTACTGGAGCTGTTGAGTGTGTAAAGGTTAGATTGAAGGGGAGAGGATGTGTTTGAAAGGGGGATTTTACAAAGCTTGTTCTGGAAAATGAGAACATTCAACAAGCTGCTCACTGAGATGCGTTCAGCGGGACAGGATTTTTCCTCTCCGTTACTGGCTTTAGCCGAGTTGCACCTTAAATCACAAGTTCAGTGCAGGATCTATGTTACCCTTTTTATGTTACAGAGTGCAGAGATGAGTTAAAGTTAAACTGATGCTGTCCTATTAAAAAAATGTTTACATGTCTAGTAGGTAAGAGCAGCACACTAAAAGAAGAGGAAATTTCCTTTTGAAACGGTGTTTGAGCCAGCAAAAGCAGCCCAATCAATGCAAAACGGGCACTTTCCACAGGGTGGCGGTGTAGGTGCATTTTTAAACTTTTCTGAGCCGCAATAAATTGTTCCGCAAAACCCAAAACAATGTTGTGATAACCAGCCACTTATAACTATAAAATAGTTGCTAAGTATTTTATTATTGTAGTTAGTTAATAAATCCTGAGTAATACAGAACTTCAGTAACTTCCATTACCACTGGATTTTAGTATCATGTATTTAAAATATATATAACTGCTTTCTTGCCCTTTGTGGTTAGAAGCCATAAGCACTCTGGGCAATGAGGTGTCTGTTTAGATAATGTACTGTGAGGGAGCACCAAAGATGATGAGAAACCTTTGCATCTTTTAGCCCAAAGGTAAAATCAGGGCTAAGGTTTGCCATCAAAACATACAGAGTAGAAGTTTCTATGAGGAAAAAATATTTTGGCTTCGTGTTGAGAAACAAAGTGCCACTTACCCTAAGTATTATTGGCTTTTAATTGTCCTACGTTTTTTCAAGATGAGACGGATAGGTTTTTTTGGGGGGTGGGTCCTCCCTCCTGCCCCCCCCCCCCCCCAGATGTTAATTGAGGGTTTTAACTAATGCTTCTGCTCGATTTAACAAGCTGCCTTTCAGAAGTGTTTATATTGGTATGGATTTTGTCGCAGTGTATTTCATTCAGCAGGACTGATCACTGTCTCTGGCCCATCGGGGAGTGGAATTTCACGTGCACCCACAAATCCATATTCTGATTTTTAGAACTCCTTAATCGTGGAGATACAGTGCAAATCTCGTAAGGAAATACTAGAAAGCCCGTCCTTCATATAGCAGTCCGTCTTGGAGAATACCAAAATCACAAATCTGTATTTTGACAAAATCACAGCTTTTTGTATATGTTGTTTTAGAGACTCTCCAGCAGATGTCCCTTGAGAACTTCTCATTTTATCCAGGAGCAACTGTTGCATCTGCAAAGATGGGAAAACGTAGCTGTGGAGTGGAGTTTTTTGAAGGTGTGAAGACTCAGAGCAAGAGGAGAATATAGTGTTACATAAAAAGTTTATTTAAAAAAATAGGTTATTCCTAATTTGTCCTACTAGACAGTCTTTAAAAAAAAAAAAGCTGTCTAGCAGAACATACATTAACATCTTATAATATCAAAAAAGGCACATAGGTCTGAAAAATAAAGTCTTTGGCTGCCTCTCAGCTCTGTTCCAAACAATACCGATCTGCACTGTGAAAGCCCTTTTTGGGAATTCCTAGATCAAAGAATCTCACAGATACTCTGTCCAGCTCTTTCTGGAAAGCAGTGCTAGCAGCCATCTCCAGAAAGCCTCACAGCTGCTTTCAACAAAGTGTGTAGATAGTGGAGCAGTTGTTATTTGCACCTTTGAATGCAGCAGAGATTTGTTTGTCTGTCTGTAATGCAACAAGGACTTCAAATTCGAGTCTGCAAGGTCATGAAACAAAAAGGCTATCTGAAGCTACTAGGAAAATAAAAGACATTATGGAACCACATTGAGAAAGTAAGCAAATTCAAATACCAGAGAATTACATGAGACTATTCTTCAGTTGTTTAAAGCAACAAAAGGTATTAGCCACATCAACACAGGTCCTGCATTAACTTGATTTCTTTGGCCCCCTGCCCCTCTGAGTCTTTCTTAGGAGAGGAAATCTGAAATATTCTCTTTGCCATTCTCAAATTTCAGTTTTCTTATATGACATTCCAAACACAAAGGTATCTGTCCTGCGTGTACCAGGAGGAGAGGAGTTGGGGACAAAAATATATTAATTTCTGTTTTATTGGCTTGTTGAAGGTGGGTCTGTGAATAATGTGTTTCTGGATGGATGTTTTAGATGTGCATCGTGTTGTGGCAATAAAGATCAGTGTGTTGGTGCCCTTTTTATGGGGGAATGACTACATTGCTACAGCTTTCAGTTAAATAATACATTTTTAGTTGAAGAAATAACCTTTGCATCCTTGTTATTCTTTTAAATGTTTGTTTTTTTGTTTTCCCCTGTGTTTTCTTGTGGCCGAAGGATGGTAGTTTTGTCTACTTGTTAGTTTGTTTGTGAGATCTGAATGTTTTCATTTGTACAAAACAGGTGAAAACATTCAAAAGAAAATGAAGGACTCTGAAAGAACTTGTATTTAGAATGTTTTGAAGTCTTGGAAATAATCAATTAAAATTTAGATGCAATATTTTCTAGCTCACTGTCTGCATCATAAAATAATAAATTATCATAATACAATGTGTATTTGATACTAATAACGTGTTGATGCATCTTAGACCAGAAAAGCACAACTATTCTTCCAGTCAAAAGGATAATTTATAAGAATATGCAAATTAAATGTGAAATGGTATGGGAACTTAAGCAGTCAGCAACAGTGCTTTCATGTCTTATGAAGAAGGAAAATGGGCAATATTATATTTTGAAATTATCACTGCTGGACTGATAAAATAGAATTTTGCAAATTGCATAGTTAATGCTACTTGTTGTTTGAACTGGACTCACAAAGTGTTTGAAAACAGGCTTCTGTGCATTATCATATAGTCAGAATGTATATACAGCTGTGGTCCTTTCCTTGGATACCTGTTTATCTGTGCCTGTGTACAATTCCTGGAGGCCTGATAATGCCTTCAGTCCCCTATTTGTTACTAACTGCTGTCCGTGTCACAAGTTTAGAAGCAAGGCAGGATTATGCTTTTAAGTAGTAGAACTGTGATTTACAAATGTTCCATGCGTGTTTGGTTTTTTTTTATTACATTTGGGGAACTGACTTGGTTCTGCCTATTCTAATAGTATAATTGTAAGAGAAATAATGAAAGCGCTTCAGAACAAGGAAGGTGGAGAGGCAGAGAGACGTAGAGGTTAAACACCTGTCAAACAATATATGTGACTGTAGAGTGTGTTTTGGAAGTGAAACTATAAATGCTCTTTTGTACATGTCAGGGATGAACAAATGGCAGGAATAGTTTCCAAAGTTAAGCTGGATTTGCTGATTCTTCTATTTCTCCAAAAAAGGAGAAAAAGGCCGTTACCTTACAGCAATGAGCTCTTCTGACATCCAAGAATTTCTGCATACTGCATCCAGTGATATCGTGCTTTAATCAGTATAAATAATCTAATAAGTGTAATAAAAATTGTCCGCTGATATGTGCTCCAGCTGTCTTTTGCACACAATGCTTGAAAGTTTTCAGTTAAGGTAAGTGGTTTCATATGTAAAATGTGACTTATTTAATTTTCTTGACTTGGATTAAAATATGCTCTCCCCCGCCCCGTGTTTCCAAGAGGTTGAAAAGGCTAACATACAGCTGGAAAATAATAAAGGTCAAACCATTGTCAGTGTGCCTTGCCCAAATAGGGCATTAAGAACATACTGAATCGGTAGAGTATTATTTCTGTTGGTTTCATTTTGTAGAATTATCGTTGAAGTGATGGGAAGTTTCATGGGGTTTTTTTGAGGAATGGGTGGGAACCAGGCGATTGTTAGAGAACACAGTCTGACAGTGTAACAGAAACTCAGCTGCACTTTAAAATCCCATGAATTCATTTGTAAGCTGCTTTGCTCCAGGTGGAGAGTAGTGGTAATGAAAAGCCAGAATGTGAAAACTCAGGCTTCTTACAACTTCGTTTGACTGCAGCCATGGGGAAAGTGGAAAAAAATAAGGGGAGCTTCAGTAAGAAGGAAGCATCTATCATTGCCACGTGAAATGTAATGGTGTTTATCTGTATTGAATACTTTGCCCTGTTGTAGCAGTGCACAAAATCTATGCTACGGTCTTAGAGGCCTAACAAGTTTATCTGTGTCCTTTTGGCCTATTTCTTATCTGGTTGGGACAAACAAGTCTGTATGGGGTTTCGGGGAAGTGTTGAGGCTTTTAGTGCTTTACGGGGTTATGTTACTGATTAGCGCTCCAGCTGGTTTGTGTGTTATATGTCTCCCCATAAGTGTATCAAGATATGATGGAACGAACATCTTACCAGTGCATGGAAGATAGCCAATGAAGAATATGTTTGGCTAATCCCAACAACCAGTGATTTAGTGCAAAGATGTTTACTATTTTGGTGCCCAGTAGGATTCATGTTATGTTACCTCGGTTGTGGAACAGTTTCAATACGCTGCTTAAATTTGTATCAGCTTCTGGAGCTGATACAGTGTTCAGGAACTTCCCTAGCTGGCTGGCAAGTATTGTAGTGAGAAGTGTTTGGCAATTGGTGAAGTCATGGAAACTTACTGTACAGGTTAACTGCTGGTGTTTGTTTAGTAGATTTCAGTACCTTGTTGAGGTCTCAGTCACTGCCCTGAGGAATTTACAATCAAAGATACGTAGAGATAACAAACCCGCATGGAGTTTACTTGGCTGAAAATTGTTAGCCAAGGCAAACAGGACACATGAGGCATGACAGATATCATATTCCTTGCATTCCAGTATTAGTGAGCCAGTGAACCAGTGAAAATAATATGAGTATTTAAAATAAATATAGGAGGAATTAAAATGGCATTAGGACTGGAGGGATACGGTAGAAAATGAGGTAACTTGCATTGTCCAGTGAAAGCTTTAAAAGGGCTGGATTTTTATGTTCAAAAATCATCTGGAAGTTGGAGATAGGATTATTTTATTTTTCAGAGCAAACTATTTACACAGAAAAGTGGCCCAGAAAGGGTCGAGCTTCAGTATTGTGTATAAAAATCAGGGTGAGAGAAATAGGGTTTAATCCTGGAAGATTTTCAATTATTTATCAGCAGTTTGAAGATGAAAGAGCAGACAGAAACTTTGTGTAGGAAATTACTTACCTGACTGCCTTCAGAATAGTGGTTTTTTTTTTTCTTGAAAGCAATTTGTCTCATTTGGTTTATCGGGTAAATGACAGCCCGGTCCTGAAGCTGAGTCACAAAGTGTGCAAATTACTTGGCACCCTCGGTGCCAGCCTGCTCTGTGCTCAGTTTGCTCTATTTCGAAACACGCTACTTCATCACGTCGGTGTCAGTACTTCATGGAGCATTCAAGTGCAAGTCCTGCATAGTTGTGTGCTAAAATAGGCTATTGAATTTCAGTCAAACTTAAAGCTGTCCTTTCTTATCTCATCTAAAAGTGATAGCGATGTATTTCATCACTTACAAGAGAACCACAGTAAATGAATTGAATGTCTTGTCAGCAAACTCATAGTTATCTATATAACACAATTGTTACAGATTCATCATCAAGGTCACTACAATTCTTGCTGAGTTCTACTGAACAAATTTATCTTGGCTTTGTGAAGTTAGATGGAAAATATAAACAAAGCTAAAGAAATAATTTGTTTCTTTACTTTCAAATTTTAAGATTGATAAGGCAGATGAATTGAATAAGTCCTGATTTGCCTTATTCAACTTCTGCATGGTCTGGATTCCCACACCTTTTTTTACATCAGTTATGAGTTTTCGTATTTAATTTTTCTGTATGAATTGTATTTGCATTTATGTGCTACATTATTGCAAGACTTGGCTGAGTTTACATTACATTTTCTGTTTTGTTTCATTTGGCCCTTATCATGTTTATTCTACAGCATTGTATATGTTCTCATTTGTTCAGATGGCAAAAGCCTCATCAGAAAATGAGTGAAAAAAATGGAAAGGAGAGAACAATAATCTTCCCAGTCCCAAAACCTTGTAAAAAGAGTTTTGGATTAAGAACCCCAGAAGACTGATGATATCGGGAGCTTTGAAGACATAAACTTAAAAGGGCAAAAGGAAACAACTTAAAAACTGGTAAATAGAAGGAAGAGCCATCCATATAGTTAATAGAAGTAGGCACTGGGGCAAAATGAAGAGAAGGAAGGCTTAGAAAGCCTTTTCTGAAAAAAGTAGCTATGATGCGGGGGTAGGGGGGAAGGTGAGGACAAGAGGTGTGTTAGAACTGTCAGAAAGGCAGACGCTTTTATTGAGAAGTTGTAGGAATGAAAAAGGGTTTAAAGATAATAATAAAAAAAGCCAGGGTCCTGAGATTTCATTAATAGCACTTCTTTAGAGTATGAAAATATTCTCTGCTTTGAACAGGATTTTACCGTGGTTAATAACTGTGTAGATTACTAACTTGTGAAGTAACATAAACCTTCCTACATTGTGGTTTCTTTCTGACATGCTTTCTAAGGTGAAATTTTCTGTGCAAAAAGTCTGCATAAACAGTTCTCCACCTGTCTGGATTAGCCTTTGACAGACTATAAAGAACATTGAACATAAATGATTATTGAGTGATCCAGAGCATGAGATGGCATACATATGGTCTTTGCCCAGAACAGGACATCAGACTCAATGAAGGTTATTTTTTAGAATAAAATAAAATTAAGTCTGGTTTTGGCTGTGAGAAGGAAGAGGGCTGGTTACTAATAATTGGGTTTATCCTGTGTCCAATAAAAATAGATTGAAGTTGTTCTATTTTGTTATTTTTTACATTCAGATAATTTCAGTTAGAATAATACTTCCAAGACATCTGTGCATTAGAGTCTAAGCAAGCTCAGGAGTATATTTTAAGTCAGATGACCTCCCAGTATTGATGAACCTGTGGATTATTCTCCTATTCAGTTTCCTAGCAGCAAAAGCTAGTGGGAGGAACAGCAAAGGGAAATATCACTTGAAGAAAAAACCCAAAACAAACGAAAAAAAACCCTGAAGAACCCAACTCTACACGAGCGGGAGGCAGCTTTAGAGTAGAGGCAGTAGACCACATAATCAATTGGCTGTAGAGCTGTGCCGAGTTTCAGCATCCATGCAGGGACAGGAATGACTCTCACACGTTGATGCAATGCACAGTAGATTCGATTTATTGCTCTGCTTGCGTGGTTATATACATTTTTCATATCTGTACACGTGATCACGCTTATTCGGATAGGCTACAGACATAAATCACGCTCTGTTCACATGCCCCACATTCCCTTATGATTGGTGACTATGCACTAACACCAATAGCAACAGACCGCCTCCACGTCCTTGAACTCATCTTGTTTTTGCTAACCCACATCATGTGCACTATCAGAACTTTCTCAATTGTTATTCTTAGCTGCTCTTTCCAGCGGCCTGTCCAGCTATGCTATCTGTTTCGCTTAAGCGGCCTAGTCATGCTAACTCTCAAGCTACATCGACCCCAACAGAGCTAGGTAGGAGTTGTGGCTGTATTACCTGTGACCTGGACAAAAACTTCTTGCTGATGGGAGTCATAGCAGGCTATTTGTAACCTGAAGCTAAATAGCCCATTAAGGGATCATGCTACTGCGTTGTTCTACTATCTCTGAAATCCTTAGCAAATGGGTGTTTAACTAATAGGTTTAAGGAATAGCACCTTTTTCATGTTCCATGTAAGGTAGCTGTGGAGTTGTAAAGACTTGCAGGTGGAGCCCTGACAATCCTGACTTGCTCTGGATCATATTGTAAGCATCTGTCGTATGTGATAGTGGTAGGCTCAGCAACATCTTTTCGTGGAGAGATTACCAGCGATGCACACATTTACAATAGGTTCTTCCAGATTCTGGAAAACCTGAATGATGAAAATGGTCCCTAGGGCTCAGAGTTCATTTCCCCTTTCTTTCTTGAGGCAAGAGTACGAATGAGGAAGTTCACAGCTGATGGTGCCCTTCCCGCAAGTGAATTGTTTCCTTCTTTATTTCCTTAGGGCTTTGTAGGGCTTTTGTACCTTCTAATTCAATCTAAATCACTGAAGCAGCAATGTATTGTTGAGAGCTACCAAGTGCCTTGACCCTTTGCTAACCCTTTGACAGAAATATTTCAGACTTCTGATTTTATATTTCCATTGTTGCGTCCCCACATCCTGGGATCATAAGGTGCTATCTGGCAAAATGCAGTTTGGGATGAATCAAATATGTGCTATGGCACTAGTAATATGGATTGGAATATCTCACTGGAGTCCCCATAATAATAATAATAATAATAATAATAATAATAATAATAGTAGTGAGTATGAGTCAGTGCAGGAGTGGCTAAGATTAACTCAGAGTTTCAGGGAGCCAAGGGATGATTCATCCTTTGAAAGAAAGAGAAGCTGCTAATAAACATTAATAGACATTTTCAGTTTTGTTTGCAGCATACCATCACTTGCTATAGATACCGGGGAAACAACATGAGGAACGGAGAATATCATACCACCAGCAGCTTTGTAAGCAATGACTTAGTAGGTGCATGCTGCGTTGTTGCTGCTGTGGGTATCGGCACTCTCTAGAGCCAAGATTCAGCAACAAACTTTGCTGGTTTTGCTGCTGCAGCAGCTGACTGTTTTTCCAGTCCTTAGACGTGTTGTTTTGCACTTGAGATTTGCTGCATTTCCTTGAATTACTGTATGTTAAATTAATTTGTCAAGAACAAATATGTTTAATTTATAGTATTTAAGTAGCAAATGACTCGGATAACAGGAAAGCCACTCTGAAGTAGATTCACTGGGCAGGAGAAGGACTTTGCTCTCCACAGAGCAGGGGTGTTTGCTCCTCTAACTTACAGTAGTTTTTGCTTATCTGTCAGATCATTTTAAGTGGGATGAAACCTCATGCTGCTCTGCCCGCTGTGACAGGCCCTCTGAACCCCTGCTGCCTGGAAGCCATCCTCACAGCTCAGCACTGAATGGTACTGCTTCCAGCTCATGGAGAGCTCGCTTACTTCAGGTGAACAACAGCGTGACACTTATTTAGCTCAGCTGTCAGACAATGTCTTGGGCTTCCTTGCTGGTGTGTCCACTTGTAAGAGAGCTTTTAGGCTTTCTACTCGCTGCAGGTGTTTGAGTTGTCTTTATCTGGCCAAAGAGAGGTCAGGACGAGACCCGAGAGTATCATGATAAATTCCAGTTGGTATCCAGTGTGATACAGAGCTTTCTGCCCTCAGGGATTTTGTTCCTCCCTATACATTGCTCAAAGTGGAAACTAGCCTGGTGTGTCACAAACTGTCATATTTTCCTGGTATATTTAATGCACATCCAACTGCTGCTTTTGTTGTCTGTGCAGTGCCTCAGACCGCGGTGGCCGCTGCTTTGCCTTTGTCCGACCAAAACAGTTTATTCATTTTTTCCAGTATCAGGTGTTTAAGTAGGTCTTGGCCCACTTCACAAACATTTCCAGGAAAAAAGCTATGTCAGGCACTTTTCTAGCACCAATGCACTGCTTTCGTGTGGGTCACTGTAAAATTACTTTTTTCAATACATGCTCTTAAGCTGTATTTTTTGTTCTTTATTATCGAGAAGAAAAGGTACCGTAATTTTCATTGCAATTCATCTTCTGCATTACTGGTTTCTCACTGACCTTGTAGCTGCTTTGAGGTTACACTCACACAAACAACCGTCCAACATTTTTCTCAGCTTTCCTATTTGTCTTTTTGAACAGAATTCTCCACGGAGAAAACACCTTTGTATCTGTGAACTCAGAAGCACTTTTGTAATTTGTCATCTCTTTGAATGCTCAGATATCTCAAATTCAACGTGTGCACTGTTAAACGTTCGCTAAATTCCTCCTCTTCAAAAAAATGATTGGCCTAAAACCTTGAGGGCTACGTGGTTTATGTCTGCTTTCACTGGAGAAAATAAGTTTAAAAAAGCCCTGTAGAGTACACACCTGCTCTTAGCATTTGATAATGTTTTACTTTCATGAAGTCAAAAATGTTGAGTAGATAGTGATTTCAGAGGCACTGCTGGGACCCCTCCTTTGTGATTTTTTTTTTTTTTATTATTATTTTTTTTCCTCTTTTCATGGCTTATAACAGCCTGGTTTATAAACTGGGCTGAGCTGCCTCTATTGCATGTCTGACCTATACCTTGTTAAAGTATTTTGTTTGTTCTGATTACTTTTTTTTTTTTTCTGTGTGAGTGTACAGGTTTTGACTGGGATAGAGTTAGTTTTCTTCTTAGTAGCTTGTATGGGGCTATGTTTTGTATCTGTGACCGAAACAGTGTTGATAATACAGGGGCGTTTTAATTATTGCTGAGAAGTGCTTACACAGCGTTAAGATGTTTTCAGTTTCTCTTACTGCCCTACCAGTAGAGTAGGCTGGGGGTGCCCAAGGAGTTGGGAGACAACACAGCTGGGACAGCTGACCTCAACTGACCAAAGGGATATCCCACACCGTATGAGAACTGTGCTCAGCAGTGAAAGCTGGGTGAAGAATGAGGAACAGGGGATGTTTGGAGTTATGGTGTTCGTCTTCCCGAGTAACCATTGCGAGTGATGAAGCCCTGCTTTCCTGGAAATGGCTAAACAGCTTCCTGCTGATGGGAAGTGGTGAATGATTTCCTTATTTTGCTTTGCTTGTGCATGCAGCTTTTGCTTTACCTATGAAATTGTCTTTATCTCAACCCAGGAGATTTCACACTTTTACCCTGCTGATTCTCCCTGCCATCCCACCAGGGTGGAGAGTGACCAAGCAGCTGGGTGGGCCCTGGCTGTCAACTGGGGTTAAACCATGACAGTAAGTTGTCTTGCTTCAAACTTTCCTTGTCCACTCTCTCCTAATGAACTTGGGAGTACTGTGCTGCATGTGAAGATTTTATTGGTCTGTCCTTCTCGCTTACTCAAAGGTTGGATAATCCTTGGCTTCAAGTGAATTATCTGCTTATATGGAAAATATTCAGATGACACTGTATGGGTAGCTACCACGTAAGATAGCACAATGGAATTATCTAAAAGACAGATGGAATTAAGATCTTATAAATATTATTTTGTTTAAAATAAATGTAAAACATTACTTTTGTGATCAGTGAATACTATCATTTTTTTTGCATTTGTGTAGCAGGTTTTGTTACATCAGTAAGGCACCTGACTAGTTATGTTCCATCTAGCAACTCTTCTGAAAAGAGAGTTGTATTATTGTAATAAAGTGTGTCATTTTAGTGAATTTCTATCCACCACAGGCACCAGGAATCTTTCTACCTTGGAAGCTGGATTACTTTGTACAAATACTTTGTTTTTCTTTCTCACACTATCCATTTATTACGTACTACTTCTGTGGCATTTAGGCAGATTAACTTTCCTTTCAGATTTGAGTACACACACGTAATATTTGTCTCTTTCCCAGGTAGAAGTGGTAAGCGCTATATAAATCAGATACTTCCTAAAACCAATTGTTACTCAAGAAAACTGTGCAAGTTTTCCCAAGTTGAGACATCTTTCTCCATACCTTCTTACAAAAGTTGTGTCAACTCTATTTAATTAGCATTGACGTGATATCAACTGACGATTGTACAGGCTGTTCAGAGTCCTTTGTGTTGCAATGCTGTGTTCCTTTTTGTTGTGGGATGACTGGATTGCTCTGCAGTACTGGCCTCTGTCATAACATTAAAATTTAACCCTTTCATGTTTCAGAAATAATGGGATTTGCCAAGTACACTTCTGTGTAGTGGTAGAAACCTTCTTTTTTGGAAAGTTTGCAGCTTGAATAATTTGAATGAAAAAAATGGTAACCATTTTAGGATTCCTGGACAAATATTTCTTAGACAACAGTTAGCAACATCTATGTATACAACAAAGCTCACATTGCTGAATATGGAGTAAGAAGAGAAGGGAAAGAAGAACAGAAAAGAGAGATGAGATTTGTGTTGTCTTCATGCTTGTCATTGTTTAACCCAGCAGCCGGCAACCAGGCCCACACAGCTGCTCACTTGCATCTCCCCCTGCGGTGGGGTGGGGAGGAGAATGGACAAAAAGTAAAACTGGTGGGTTGAGAAAAAGACAGTTTAATAAGACAACAAAGAAATGTATAATAATAATAATGATAATAATGCGTAAAACAAGCAATACACAGTGCAATTTTTTTCTCACCGCCCGATGACTGGTTGCACAGACAGTGCCCAAGCAGCAATTGCGGAACTTGCAGATTTTTGCGGAACTCATGGAAAAAGTTCAAACTCACAGAAAAGATTGAACTCACTTGCCCCCCTGGCCACCCTCCATTTATGAACTGAGCATAACGTGTGGTATGGAAAATTTCCATTGGCCAGCTTCGGCTAGCTGCCTGGCGATGCTTCTTCCCAGCTCCTGCACCCCTGCTCATTAGCTGTATGGGAGACTGGAAAAAAGTCCTGGATTTCTTAGCAACAACTGAAAACATCAGTGTTATCAACATTCTCCTCATACTATATCTAAAACACAGCAGCTACTGGGAGGAAAATAAACTCTATCCCAGCTGAAACCAGGACAATGCTGAAGATAGTTCATGTTCTTTGTAAGGTAGAGAAATCATTGAAAAGTGACAAGATAATTTACTGTTAAGCAAAGTATCCTAAAAAGTACTGAGCTCTCAAGCAGATGGAGTTTGTTGTGTTTTTCTTCTACTCTAAACAGTTGATTAATTCCTTCCAATTAAATGTGTGTTTCAGAGTGGGAACATTCCTGTGGCCTTGTGAAAGCCAGCCAAACTTGAGGTGATTCATAGTAAGACTCTTCTGTGTGGGGATCCTGAATTAATGAAAATACTTATGGAAAATAATGCAGATATCCAACATCCCAAAAGTCTGAACAGTTTTGTTCAAATTCTTTTTATACGGTCTGCTTTTATTCATCTAATTCTGCATGCACACTGTACATAAGATGATACTGCTATGTGAAAAGAATGTAAACATTATACTTCCACTCCTTCTGTTGTGTAATAAGTCTTCACATTGTTTTTAGTTTGGAAAACTAAAGTAGGTTAGTTACTAATTATTTCTTAAACAGAATATTTGGCCGTGTAAGTTATTTTGGAATTTTGCATCTCTGTGCTGGCTCCCAGTATATCTCATACTAACTGTGAGGTATTTCCCTTTACTTTAAGAGAACTTGGTGGCCTCTCTCTTTGCTGTCCCTCTTCTTTCGTTCTCAGCTGCAACATGTCCATCATCTCTGTCCTGATATTGATTATTAGTTCAAAAAAGTGGTGGGAGGAAAAAACAAGAAAAAAAAAGCAAAAATCAACTTGTAGGTACTTATGCTTTTGCATGTATAGATGCAAAGAATTAGAGGAATTATTTAGTATAATCTACTGAGCTAGAAGCCAATACAACAGGATGAAATCTGTAAAATAAAATCAAGATTTGAACACGTGGAAGCTTCTGAAGAGTGAAATCTGTGAAGAAAGTGACATTTTGAACACTTGGAAACTTCTGGAGAGTGAAATCTGTGAAGAAAGTGACATTTGATAGAAGTTGTGGAAATTCCAAGATGGTGGATTTTCATAGGACAAACTACACCAAATCTTGTCTATAAAGAGCAGCCTGAATTGAGATACGCTAGATGATCTAATCCAGCAGGTCTGTCTAGGGTTTTTTTGGATGGCATAGAAGGACTGGATGCCAAAGATATGGAAAAAAGTTAACTATGAAATCCTATACTAATGTTCTAATTATCTGATGTAATAATATCCAGCAACAAGAGGAACATAAGCTGGTGTTAAGGTGAACTGCAAAATAAAAACTCACTCCAAAGTTTAGTCTAAATCCTTCTACTAGGTCACTTATTTCCCATTCAATACAAGAACACATTTTCATTGTAACTTTTCATTACCTTCCTTGGAAATGATGTTTTTTTCACAAGGAATTGGATTTATGTGACCTCAAATATCAGAGAATAACATTTTTGATGCCTATGATGGAGCAATTTAAATGAGTTTACAGAAGACAATATTATTATACAGCTTATTTAAACTTACTTTATGCTAAATTTTCTTTGCAGTTTGCCCAGTGGGAATATTCAACACTCACATTGAAAAAGCTTTCCCAATTCACATTTGAGATTACATTGAAGAAGATTTGACTTCTTACAGGTAAACAGAATACCAGAATTGTGGAAAAATTTGAAATTTTTCTTCTCTTGACTGCTTTCACATCATATCTCTAAAAATTAGAGGCATTTTAGGAAGGTCAGAATGACTTTTCCAAATTATGTTGTCTGATGCTGAGAAGCAGCGCTAGGTTCACTAAAGGCCTGTAGATAGTCACTGGTAAAGTGGAGAATATAAGGAAAACTACGGTGATACTGCTAGTACATATCTGTAGAAAGTTGCATAGTAATTTCTTCTGAATTTTAATGATGACCAAACACACTGAATAATTTGAACCTCATTGATATATCCTGAGGGTTATTGTAGAGTAGAAACTTTGTACAGTTTGTTTCTGTTTGGTGCCATTGGCAATCCTGTACTAGAAGTTCGTGTCCCTTAGCTGGGAAAAAGAACGGTGTTCTATCATTAGGCAATAGAATTGAGCAAGAGATGGGATCTTGTGCTGTGGTGGAGAAATGAGATGTTTATTTGGAAATACACCAGAAGGTCAAGAATTTTTGTGTAACATCAAAGCCAAAGGACTAAAGAACAGGCTGCTGTTTTGTAGAGGTAGCAAGATTATTTGTATCTTTTACAGTTTGAGGATAGATATCTTCTAGGCATGAATCAGTTTCAGATGGTGAGAACAGCTTTCCATGTTGATAGAGATATCTCGTTACTGCCACCTGCTTTCTTCTGATAGTGACAGTGACTGCTATCAGAGACAGGATATGGAAGTTTGAGAATTCTTGTATACTCTGATATGTTCACTGTCTACATAAAGCAAGGGAAATATTTTCACTCTACATTACTTTTAGTTTTAATGGAGAAAACAGATCCAAAAAGACCAAATGAGAAGTCTGTGTGCCAGAGAAGTACTTCATAAAACATGCAGGAGAAGCTGCATGCATTTCAGACATGTAACTTTTTAATTAACTTTTCTTTCCTCGCCCTGTAGGCAGAAGGAACAGAAAAGACTATGCTGTCCCACTTTTTCGGCTTTCACAACAATTTTAATCCCTGTTTTTCTGTTTAAAAAGAACAAACACCGTGAACCAGCTACTGAACGTTCCAACTTATGTCATATGCCCGACTACAGTCAGTTCTGGGGTTCTGGATCTGCCCTGTTTACAGTGACTGAAATGGATAGACTTTCCTAGTTTATTGGATTTGTTTCTAACAGTTCAAATTACTTCTCCTGCATCACAATCCATTTTATAATGTGGAAGTGTTTTAGGAAAAAGAACAAGATTAGCGTAACTGCTATACAAAGTGTTCCCAAAAAGCCCGGCAAACAAAAGGCAGCCAAGATTGCGACAGATAAGGAATGTCCTTAGGAACATAGCTCAGGGCTGTTGTGACTGGTGACACTAAAGGCAGGAAGTAATATTCCTCCTGGATGCTTTTTAAATACAGGAGCAAAAGAAGAGTCTGGTGACTGTAGGTACGGTGGGTGGGAGATGCTGAGAGGTCATCTAACTGTCTGGGTGATAGGATGGAGATATCCCCATGCTTAAGTACAGCAAGAGCTTTTGAAAGGATGAATGATTTTTGTTTGCATGTGTATGAATTCATAACTCCTAACTGTTAATTTTTTTTAGGACGTTATCACTGATACACCAACATCTGAGATGGAATTACATAATGTGTTAACAGCACTTCCTTTCTTAACAGTCAAATAATGTGGTTGGATGTCCCTGTTCTCAGGGTCTGAACAGTATGTTCACAGAATTGCTTGGAAAAAAACTTTGTTTCTGTTTCCATTATGTCAGCTACAAGAAGTACGTGTAGAAGCTTTAGGGGTTTTAATAATTAACTGGAGAACTGTCTAGATTGATTAAAAACCCCAGACAAACACCATGTATATGAAACAAATTAACCCTGCTGAGATATTAAAACAATTTAATCTCCAGAACTTTACCTTCTTTAGTATGGATCAAATAATGTATATGTTTATCTCTGTGTGTTGTTTTCTATGATTAATTTTCAGCTTTTATTTACAGTTCAACAAACAGTACTTTCACTGCTTTCTCAGGAGACTTTATTATTTGTATTTGTATATTATACACGTGCTCTTTAATCCCTATATAAATATATTCTTTGTAAGGAGAAGTATCTTGCTATTGGGTTTTTGACTCAATCGCATGTTTTTCATGTTGTATTTCACAGTTATTTCTTGCAAATTCAAACTGACATCACGTGTAGCAAAAAAGTATAGTTTAATGCTTATCTGGCCATCTCATTTTCCAGTTGCATGTTTCCTGCAGTTCACTGATTTTTCCTGAATGTTTTGAAAAACGAAATTTTATCTGTAAATATTCTCCTTTACTACTTATTCTGCATTTAAATTAATTCTTCCCCAAATCTTTGTTTGTACTAAACCCGGAGAGCCAACCAACTGCTTCCATTTTAGATTCAGACAAGCAGCTTCTAGAACAAACAGAAATGAAGTTTTGGTGAGATAAACAGAGTTTGCACATTACAGGAACTCTTCCTTTAAGATTCAGTCTGCAAATCAAAGTTCTTAGACTATGAAATGACAATACTTGGAGTGAAATAGTCTTCTGTAGGGTAGCTGGGAATCGCGTTAGGGTTGGTGGTAATCTCACAGGTTGTTTTATTTCTTAGTGTTTCTCAGAGGAAGTGTTGTTTTGCTTTCCTCCGCTACTCAAATGCTTGCTAGATGCAAAGGGCAGCACAGGTTTGTATAAAAAGGACAGGCCAAGTGGTTACAGAGCTACCCAGAAGTTTGTTTCAATGCCCCTGAACTGTCAGGCATCCATATGAATTTTGCCATGTAAAATATCATATCTCCATTAAAGCAAATTGTAAAAGCCCATAGATTTCTTGAAGGTAGGATTTAATCTTTAATGTCTCCCTGTTTCAGGTCCTCCCCTGTAGATTATAGTCATTCTTTACTGCATGACCAAGCATACAAAATAAAGAATATGCTTCATTAATGTGAGAATGGGAACTGTAGTAAAACATAAGATACCAGTGCAGAATGTGATTGCAAGACTGGGCTTTCTATAATTTATTTAATTTTGCTTTAATTTCTCTCTGTCTTGATCCCCAGCGGGATTATGGATAGTGCAGAGAAAAATTGTGAAGTAATCAGCATTCCAGAAATCATACAGTGGACTCTGGAGGAAAGCATGCAAGCAAATTAAGTAATGCATATTTCATTTCATTAGTGGGTAAAAACTATGTTGATCAGAATATAGACAAAAGCTGGCAGTTGGCAATTTTTGTCTCAAGGGAAACAAAATGTTCAAGTTGAAGCATTTAAATTAAATAAAACCCCCCTTAGATTTGTTTAAACGAAAAGTTTTCAAACTTGCTTTTGTAACGTTTAATTTCAATTTTTTTAAATAATTTATAAATATTTTTCCAAAGAAAGAGTTTAGTGACAGTATACGGACATTTTACTCCTGTCAAGTTCTGTGGGGAAAATTTAATTCACGTCTCGATGTTAAAAGGAGATCAGGTAGTTTCCAACACAGCCTTAAGTCAAGAATTACTATTGCTAGCTAGAATAATGTGAATTTAAAGTTAAGATACTCAAGGTCTTGTGGAAGTGGTGTGGAGTCTTCAAAAAACTAGCCCAAGATGCTACTTTTAGGGAAACTTGCCACAGGACTGTAAAATCGTGACTGCAAGTTTCATCGCATTTTCGTGAAAAGGCTTGTTTTTTTCCTCTAGGTTGCTTTTCCTAGAAGAGGCTCACCTACATAAGCCACATTCAGCAAAAGTCTTATTTCTGAGAGAGACGTTCTTGGGAAGTGTTTTGAGAAAGATTTTTGATTTTGCTGTGGTATTAGTCATGTAAATGTTTAGGGGCTATGTCAAAACAAGAGCTGAGTAAGAGATGAAAACAGAAAACATTGTGTAAAGTTTCTGTTGTATCTTTTTGTGTTATTTGGAATTTCCGTTTTATTCATTATGACCACCATTATTCACTCTGTTTTCTAGTTTGATTTTTAAGTCCCTTTGCCAATCCTAGCCAGAAGCTGCTGGGTACTGTAACTTGTGAAAGTTCCACCTCTTCATTATGGGCAGTTTGAGAAAGAGGTTTAGGATCAGGGTCAGTGGTTTGGTAGACCCAAAGACAGAGTAAGAGGCTCGACAAGCTCCTGGATAAAAGAGGCACTTGAGTGTGGTCTAGCAAAGAACAGTAGGAGAAGAAATGAGGTTCAGAATTACCTGTCCTTGTAAACACAAACCATTTTTCATGTTCTTGTACTGTCTTTTGCTGAGAAGAGCTTGTTGGGAGAAGACAAAGACAGGGCAGTCTGCCTCTGCCTGTCAACCACTTAGTACTTCATCAGCTTTCCCTGTTTCTCCCTTCACACGCTAAGAAGGCCATGTCTGCAAACATTCTTGTAGCGGGAAGTTGGGTTTTCTGCAGTGAACTTCACTTAAACTAGGGCTACTGATTTTACACTGTACTATTTCTGCTGAGAACAAACTTCGCGTGGAAATGTCCTAGGAAGTGGGAATTTCACAAGGCATTTTACCTGCAATGTTTTTCTCCATCTTCTCTTGATATTTGGTTCTTGGACATTTCATAATCTTCTGTAGCATTGGCTGGTGCAAGGTTTCTAGTGAGAGAAAGGACGTTCATATTTATCAAAAAATGTTTTCATAGCATACCACAAATCACAGATTGTTTGGAAACCAAGGATACGTGGAATTTTATGATTACAATCATACAAGCACAGAGAATCAAAAGAATTTATTGTAACAAACTAGCAGCAGACAGCTAAAAGGCAGAGAAAAACCATGAAGCCATAAGAGAGAAAATCACGAATGTACAATTTAATTCCCCCAAAATTTCAGCAGCTCCACACTGGCAAGTGCCGTCTGTGGTTTGGAAATTAAATATTATTACAAGTTAATCCAGTAGGCTTTATTCCTCAGGCTAAGTCTGAGAAAGAAAAGCAGAACATGCAAGCCTGGTCATGTGCTTATGAACACCTTCCTGCGTGGTCAGGATGTGGGCTTGCTAGTCGTCCTCTTCCTCCATGATCCCATACCAGTGCTGAGGCCGGTGCTCCCTAGTGGTATGGACTGGCTCGGCCTTCCGATAGTTGAGTAACTCACATGCTGTGGGCCACAAAAGGCTGTAGAGAAGCTCTTGGGTTACTTGTGCCACTTTATCAGCAGCTGGCTTGTTTACAGGAACAGCTCGCTGAGAAAGGCTGTGCTGTGACCAAGTGGGATGAACATCTGAGAGTGAAGGAACAGGGACAGCGTGGGTGAGTCAGGTTCTTGATTCCGCTTTCTTTTCCCTTTTAGCCTGTCATCCTAGGTTTCAGCCCTAGCTGTGTATTTAGCCATGACCTCTGAAGCTGTAGCTTTTCAATTATCTCACTTTTATTACTCTTGTTTTATGCAAGAAACAGGAGGTGGCATGCATTTGTTCCAGTTTTTCTCATGAACCTTGTGTAGTAAAAGTGATCGTATGTAAGTTGAAAAAAAAAACCAAGCCCAAACCAACAAGCACACACATGGAGCTATCTAAAATACGTTTCTTTTTTCAAAAACTTTTGAATTACAGGGTCTGTGGTACAGGTGACATGCTTGTTACTACATATTGCCACATATGATAGCAGAAACATTGCTTTTCAGCCTTTTTCTGGAGCTTCATCCATAAGAATGAGATGTGACATTCAGAAACCTGCCTGGCTACTTTAAGTGTTTGCAACAGAGTAAGAAAAGAATGGTGTGCTCTGTTATGTAGGTGTTTTTAAATATTAATAGAGAGAAATTATTTTTCAACTCTTTCCCCAACCAGTTTCTTCCCTCCTAAAATATATCGTACATTGAAGCCTAATGTGTTTGCAATATAGTATGATAAATGTATGGCAACTAGTGTTCATGAGAAAATATAAATCATATATGAAAATCAGTTACTAGTTAAAAAATAAAATTGCTACTCCTACACAATAGAGTAGTCGCAGCACTTAGTTATGCAGGATCAAAGTGAGTTTCACAGAATCAGAATCACAGAATCACAGAATAGTAGGGGTTGGAAGGGACCTCTGTGGGTCATCTAGTCCAACCCTCCTGCCGAAGCAGGGTCACCTACAGCAGGCTGCACAGGACCTTGTCCAGGCGGGTCTTGAATATCTCCAGAGAAGGAGACTCCACAACCTCCCTGGGCAGCCTGTTCCAGTGCTCCGTCACCCTCAGAGAGAAGAAGTTCCTCCTCATGTTCAGACGGAACTTCCTGTGCCTCAGTTTGTGCCCATTACCCCTTGTCCTGTCACTGGGCACCACTGAAAAGAGCTTGGCCCCATCCTCCTGACACCCACCCTTCAGATATTTGTAGGCATTTATAAGGTCCCCTCGCAGCCTTCTCTTCTTCAGGCTGAACAAGCCCAGTTCCCTCAACCTCTCCTCGTAGTGGAGATGCTCCAGTCCCCTCACCATCCTTGTAGCCCTCCGCTGGACTCTCTCCAGTAGCTCTTCATCCTTCTTGAACTGGGGAGCCCAGAACTGGACACAGTACTCCAGATGAGGCCTCACCAGGGCAGTGTAGAGGGGAAGGAGAACCTCCCTTGTCCTGCTGGCCACACTCTTCTTGATGCACCCCAGGATCCCATTGGCCTTCTTGGCAGCCAGGGCACACTGCTGGCTCATAGTTAACCTGTCGTCCACCAGGACACCCAGGTCCCTCTCCGCAGAGCTGCTCTCCAGCAGGTCCACCCCAAGCCTGTACTGGTGCATGAGGTTGTTCCTCCCCAGGTGCAGGACCCTGCACTTGCCCTTGTTGAACCTCATCAGGTTCCTCTCTGCCCAGCTCTCCAGCCTATCCAGGTCACGCTGAATGGCAGCACAGCCTTCTGGTGTATCTACCACACCTCCCAGTTTGGTGTCGTCAGCAAACTTGCTGAGGGTACATTCTAACTCTTCATCCAGGTCGTTGATGAAGAAGTTAAACAAGACTGGGCCCAGTACTGACCCCTGAGGGACACCACTTGTCACCAGCCTCCAACTAGACTCAGCGCCGCTGATGACAACCCTCTGAGTTCTGCCATTCAGCCAGTTCTCTATCCACTTCACCGACCACTCATCCAGCCCACACTTCCTCAGCTTCCCCAGGAGGATATCATGGGAGACTGTGTCGAAAGCCTTGCTGAAGTCAAGGTAGATAACATCCACAGCTCTCCCTTCGTCTACCCAGCCAGTCATGTCATCGTAGAAAGCTATCAGATTGGTCAGGCATGATTTCCCCTTGGTGAATCCATGCTGACTACTCCTGATAACCTTCTTTTCTTCCACTTGCACTTGAGTTTCAGTTCCAAACAGGTCATGGATTCTTGAGAATAAATGATATGAGCTCCAGCCGGTAATGCTGGAAATATTTTCTATGATGTAACAGCATACATTACCTTTGAAGCAGAAGTGTTTTGCCCTGAGCTCCCTACCTGCCCAGGAAAATGAAAAAAGCGCATCTAATACTCCCTAGTCTCAAATAAACCGAGCAAATTCCGGATTGTGTTTATCACTGACAATTAAATTTTCATATGAAGCATTTTTTTATCTTTTGGATAAAATGAAACTTCTACTTTTCCCCTTAATGCTTGAAATTATTAAAAACATTTTGAACGTGATGCTAGCACAGCCAACAGTGTCTTCTGAGAAATAAGATTACCAGGAAATTAGAAGTATGAAAATATTTTGCTAATTAAGAATTGGATATTTTCATGTGAGGAAGCCTGCCTTACTAAAGTAATCCCGTTTAATTGCTCTTCCCTCTTGAAAATTGTCTGCTTTTGCAAAGCAAAAAAATACTAAATCTCAGTAAATGCTGTAGCAGGGACATATGAGTGTAAGTTCCCTCTGTGGCCTTGCAGTCCATCTTGCCAGCTTGCTTTCTAAGCTTGCGGCTGAGTTTTCGCCATCATTTGCCACTTGTAGGATTAGGACCAGACAAGGATGTACTTGTTGCATAGTTCAGATCAGCTGATCAATTCCTGCTGGTGCGTGGGCCAAGAGAGAGGAAGGCAGGTGTGGTAAAGTCCCCTGACCTCCTGCTGGGCAGAGCTGATGTTGGAGGGAAATACAGGCATTCTGATTATTCGACTCCATTCCAGCCTGTCAGGCCTGGAGTTTCCTTAATGTAGCAGCATATTGCTGCCTAGGAAGCCCTTTGAAATCTCAGACACCTCCTGTTCACAGCTGATTACAGCCCAGTTTAGGAAGAAAACTCCTCCTTTTCTGAGACTGAATTAGATGTGTTCTTTCTGTCCAATGAAAGAATCTAGAAACAATGAAAGCATTGTGTGTGGTGTCCTCATGCTGCTAGTGGCACTGTTGTTTTTCTGCCATAAACAGAAGTTTCCTTTCGTTCATCAGGATGTGCACATGGAAGCAAGACCTCTACTGTTTCAGGCAGTGGCCAACCTCACAACTGGTTTCAGGTTTTCGTGTTGTTTGGTTTTGTTGTTGTTGTCGCCCCCCCCCCCGCCTGTTACCCTACAGTCAGCACTGTTGTTTTCCGTTACTTGGTACAAGACCATTCTTCTGTGTATAATTTCTAAGCCTCTAGATCTGGCATGGGAGGTGGAACTTTGCAGCCACACTCAGTGATTGGAAGAGAAACCAAGAGCTTTGTGTCCAAAAAGGCATTTTGCCCTTCTCTTCCTTCTGACCCAAAGCCTAGAACTTACTTGCTTTTAGGAAGGAAATTCCTAGCTATCCACTGTACGATGGGTCTTTATGCCATTGCTTGCCACCATCTGCCAACGAGTAATTTGTCAACAGATTAGAGTTCAGACTGGTTGTGGGATGCTATGGTGGTCTGCAAGGGAGTAGTTCCAGAAGCACCGTAACATGGCCCATGTACAGGGTGTTAAAAACGTAATGTGCAGAACCATAGAACAGGCCAGGTTCGAAGGGACCTTTAAAGAGCATATGGTCCAACCTTTCATGGGAAAGGGAGCCTAGGTGAGATTGTCTAGATAATGTAGAACATCATAGAGTTCTCTGTCCCAGAGGAGGTGCCCCTAACAAGGCTTTCCTGCAGCCTGGGTGGATTCTTGTCTGTCTCCTTACACTTTATTCTCTTCACTGGAACTGGTTCATGTTCTTCCCCCGTAGGAATTTTGTCACTTCATCTCTCAGGCTCTGGACTGATCTCCAGCCAGTGGGTGACAAATTCCTCTTCAAGTTTTTTATTTGGTCATCTGGTGAATGCATTTCACCAGAATTCAAATGAAACTAACCCAATACCAGTCTGAATCTAAATAATGGGGGGAAGCACTCCAATTCTGTGCCTGCTGAGGTGACCTCAAGCTCTACAGATTAACTTCCTTCATGACTACCTTTACCTTCTCATCCTTGACCATCAGGCACCCTACCTCAAAGTGTAAAAACATGAAGTTGTAGGTGTGGAAAGGTCAAAGAAGAAAAATTAATAATGTGATTTCACTTCAGCCTGGCAGTAACAGAGCATGAAATTAAAAACAATGCTTTACTAGATAAGGAAGAACCGATTGCATATAGAGAGGGCCCAGTCCTCAACTATCAAATGTTTTATCTGACTTTAACCCACATCATTTTGAACAGGAAACTGAGAAAAATCTGTTTCCTCCAGATCATGTTGACGTAATGGTATACAAGGTAATTAATATTCTGGATTTCAGCCTGGCCCACTGGAATCCTCAAAGGCAAAATGAGACAAGAAAGCAAGCAAAACATTTCCTTTCTTTTCCAGAGAGAGGTAAATAGGAACAGCTAAGCAAGCTCTGACAAGCTTTAAAATCTGATATGAAATTGGATTGTATTATACCACCTAAAGAGGATGCCAGAGTCATCAAATTGATAAGAGTTGGCTGTTCCACTAAATAAACCTCTGTTTTAGGAGGAAAAAAAATAACAGTTGGTGACTAGAAACTCTTTTAATCCAAAAAATGAAATGCTAGGAGACTAAAAACTGGTGCTTTAAAAAGGCTAACCATTTGCTAGACATTAGAGGAAGCAAAGCAAATAATCTCTCAAGCATTTATTGGTTTTTGTTGATCTCGAGCCACTTAGTTAGGAAACAGCTCCCAGAGGTATGAAATCTGGAGGAAAAGAGAGGAACAGATCTCTGAGTGATGGTGACCAATTATTTTAGTATTACATTCAACTTTTGCTTAAAAAGAAAACAAATGCGCTTGAAGTTTACTATGCTTTCCCCTGTCCTTTCCCTAATTCAATTAAGTGGATGGAGGGAGAGAGCGAGACAGACAGAATGTGCTTTCTCTGTCTGCATGGAGGTGGCTGTCGGTACGCAGCAGGCTGAAGTTGATGGTACCTGTGGTGAATTGATTGAGTTTGCTCCTGTGATCTATCTACCAAGTTCTGCTGTCAAAGAAGATACAGTATCCTGGTGGATTTAAACCTGTTCTGTAAATCAAAAGTGTGATCTATGGCAAGAGGTTTGCTTTTCATCAGCTTCAAGTCTTTCTCTTTTATTTGGCCACAAGGTAAAAGGGTGGTGCAAGATGTAAAAAAATACGCTGATCTCCACTGGATTTAACGAGTACAGTTTAAAACTAATTTCATACAAATTTATCACTCCATTTCATTTTTTTTACATGCGATTAGAGTTGTGTATCCAACAACAGATATGCAAAACCCTCAAGTGCTGCCAAAGAATACAAGTTATACAAGCGAGCATGTCACAGGCTGACTTAGTGACTCAGATCTTGGCAGCTGCCCTATAAACAAAGCTACTGAATTGGTTTGAATCTGTCTAATCACAGAACTCCTTATGCAGCTCACTTTCAAAGATGTGCTTTAAAGAATTGCTAGAGAGTGAAAATTTGATCAAAATGCATGAATTACTAATGAGTTGAAAAATTAGAGTAGGCTTTAGAAATCCAATTATAATAGCTGTATTTCAGTCTCTGAGTTTTAATCAGACGTGAATACATGCTAAATCTAAAGCAAAGATTTGCAAGTCAAAATGCGCTCTCTTTCTGTATTACTGTAATTTGCATTTCTGCTTTGGGACTCAGACTCCCACTCCTGTGCCAAAAACCACTGTCAGAACTGCTGATCACCTGCAAAAACTGATTTCAAATAGAAGGCAAATATTGAGGATCCAGCAGCGTAGGTTGCTTTGCGGATGATTAGAAGCCTGTTCGTACATTCTGAGTGTTTTAAATATACAAAGAGGAACAGCAAGCGAGAAAAAAGTAAAGTACTGGAAACCGATAGCTATGATTCTACAGGTCAAATCTTTCCTCAGGGTTATAATATTATAGAGGTAGACGAGTTCCAAGAGAGGGTAGACATGCTGCTTATTAACTGTTATTTGCCAGTTTATAAAAGTATAAAATGCATTTATGCTCCAGAGTTTGATAGCAATGAGTGTTAAGTATTAATAATTGTGGAGGATACATTTGCTAGCGTAAGATTACCGGCTTAATTGACAGCAAGCCCCCTTAACCAAATCCCTATAAATTTTGAAACTTTGGAATGGTTACTATACTATAATGGTAGAGTCTTTGTGGGTTGATCTTTGTCTATCTGCACCTGTGACTGTAAAGTCTCATGACAGCTCTTCCTCCTTTCATTTCTTCTAGAATGTTGTTTATTGACTTCCAGAGCTGGGGACTCTGTCACGTCTGCCCGGAGGGGAGGGAAAGAGTGTATGTGGTCAGTTTGGTTTGACAGTGGCATTTCATTTCGAAATTGCATGTGAGATCTCAGTTTATGAATATTTTCAACTACCATTAGCAAATCTTAACAGTTTGTCGCATGCTTTGGAGCAGCTTTTACTGTTAGTTAGTGCCCAGGTCAATGTAAGTTAACAGTTTCTTCTGCATTTTCTCCAGAATTGTGCAGCTCAGAAGATGTGACCCAATACAGTTGGAGATGAACTTTAATTTTCTGTAGGCCAAAAGTGACTTTTAACTGAGTTTTTCTCTGAATATCCAGAAAGTAAGGGAAGCTGGAGGCAAAGAGCTAAGACTATGACAGCTCACAAAGCCGGCTTTTCTCCAGGAGGTGGAGAACAATGTCATGCAGGAGGCGTTGGAGTTAGGCAGAAAACTCCGACTCATTTCTTTGGGGGCTTCTTGCGTAGTTCTTGCCTTCCCTGACTACAAGTGCTGTCCAGAATGCTTAGTGCTCACAGCAACATTTGGCAAAGAGGGAAAGCTCCACACCTGAAGGACCTGTATGCAGTTAATGCCTCAGTATCTCATGTATCGGTATCTCATGACTGTATGTGTGCAGCACGGAGCTAGCCTCTGATTCAGTTGAGTAGCACACTGGTTTCGGTCTCACTGCAGTGGTGGGATCTGAGCGTCTCCCTGAAGCTGGGCGTGCCTTTTCAAGTATTGCTTTACATACAGATGTTTCTGCAAAATGACTAATGGTTCAGTGCCGAAGTTCCATTTAATTTGAGAACAAAAATGTGTTGTTGTAAATGCAGCACTAAGGCTTGAAATTTACAGAAATTAAACACAGACAGTTTATTTAAAAAACTATGATTGCTTTTCAAGGTATTATTAATTGAAAATGGCATTAACAAAGTTAATATATTTCTAGTCCCTGCGTCTGTGAAACAGACCCCACAGATCTTTGTTGGCGCCCTATAGTATTTGAATTTATGCTACCAACATATTTTCACGGTCAAATGTTCTAAGAAGCTCTCCTTGGAAATGATGTTTGAGTTTCATTCCAGCGTGCAGAGTGATTACTGAACCATTTTTCTTCTTTAAGCTGTATAAATATTTTTTTCCAACAGTTTATGGTATGATGACAACTGGAGGGAAAATTAGTGGCCAAAAGCAACCTTACTATTCATACCAATATGTATACAGCCTTTCTGTTGCTCGTACAAATGAATCTTGCTCTTTTAGCCACAGAGTTTCCACCACGTACGTGTCTTAGACAAAGATCTATATTGGAAGAAATAGCTATTTATCTTCAATTCAGCAAAGTAGTACAAACTTTATAATTTATGGAAACATTTTGTTCTATGCTTGTTTTTTTTTGAATGGCTGACATATTAGACATAATGAGGAATGACAAGGAATAATGAGGCTACTCAGATGCTATATTTGATGATTTTTCAAGGGACACAGTCCCGGAGGTGGGCCTCCTGAACACATTTTTGGTTTTGGCCACTTGGTAACATAATTATTGGGATTTTTTTATGCAGAACTCACTGTTGCACTCAGTGGACAGTTCTCTTCAATAAATGCAGTGGCAATGTATGCTCTCTTCTACTGAAGCTTGCCATTATTCCTTAGCTTTCAAAGGGAAGTTGTTTTTTTGGGGTGGTTGGGGTTTTTGCTTTGTTTTGTTTTCCCCTTCTACAAGTAAAAGATAATACTAGCAGCTCAGAGACCAGGAGGAGAAAAACCCATATGAAAAAAAGTAAATTCCTCCTGCTACAAAGACTCTGTCATGAAATATTTCAAATATGTCCAGTGCATAGGATCACAAATATTTCAGTGACTGTGAAATTGATCCATGATAATATATAGAATAATATAGAAGATCTTATAACAGAAAAGGCAATAGATTTGCCTCAGCAGGTGGAATTTTAGAGATACGTAATGAGTTAAAGATTTTACATCAGTTAATGTGTGATTATTTGAAGAGTAAATCTAATTTTGATATAACTCAGGAACTGAGAAGAAAAATGAAATTGCGAATTTGACTTAGGCTAGGTAAAACCTGCTCGATGAAGTGTAGCTTATACAGATTTAAACATGAACTTCACAGAAAGGATTCGGCAGATGAACATCACTGAAAAAAAAATGCTTTACTACTTTTCTAAAAGTTGCCAGCTTCAGATACATGCATAAAGAGTTTATGTTGCTCTAGAACAAAAGACAATTTCTATTGTATTGTGTATTCTGTGAGTGTGTAGATATATAGATATGTATAGGTGGAGATATGTATGTGTGTGTGTGTATATATGTCTATAAAATTAAATTGTCCTGTACAGAGGGTGTAAAAATGAAAGTGTAGTAGTCCCTGTATGAAGTCAATACGTACATTTCTTCCTCTAGGAAAATGTGAGTAGGAGTCGAAGTGCTGGTGCAGCATTGAGCATGCGTGAATACCTAGCTGCATTTTCTCTAGCCTTGCATTAATACATACCAAGAAAAGTAACTCTCTTAAATCAAAACAACAGCAGTGGTTTTGATAAGTGTCAGCTAATCTGTAAGCATTGCTGAGGGCGGAGTATTTAAACAGCCTTACAAAAGCAGAGGAGAAAAAAGCTCCATGAAGGAACACTGTATCTGTTTGAAGTGAAATTGCCAGAAGGTTTTCGTGCAAGGAAGATGATTCACTTTTGTAACAGCTGTTCCAGAAGAAGTGGCAGAGATTTCAGTGTTCTCTGCCCATCTGTGGGTCTTTCTTGAGAACTGCAGCATTCGTGTGCATGTGAGGTGAACTCCTTGCAGTGTTAATTGCAGCAGTACTTCTTCAAGGTCAAACGCTGTACAAGATTCTGAAGCATTAGTCATTTTTGTGAATAGGAATGGCTAGATTAGCTAAACCACTATTTTTCTGAAGAGTTTTACATTCCTGTGTTCCAAAAATATCTTTGTTTCCTCTTTTCTTCTGTGGGTTTTGTTTGCCGCGGTGGGAAAGTGCGCTCAAAGTTGTGTTTGTGCTTTTTTCTGAAAGCAGGCAGAAGTGTGCTCGTCCTCATGTCGTGTAGTAAAGAGTTCACAGCCGTGTCACTGAAAGCCTTATTTCCTATTTAGTTTTTCAAGATTGCGGCTGCTGAGGGAAGCTTGCATTGCAAAGAGAAGAATGCTGCTGAGATACCTTGGGCCATTTCTGCGGAGCAGAGCATCCTGTGAGCTAATAAACTGGCGTAACAGTTTGTCTGAAATCAGTGAAATCAGCAATGTCTTAAGAGAAGATGCTCTTGGTGACTGATGAGTTTTGGTGTAGCTGGAGAGTAGTTCACTACTAAAATGCTGGTGTTTCAGATAGTCCCTTTGAAAGATGCAGGGAAGGAACTGGCAAGTCAGGGGATAGATAAGGGGTCAGACAGATCTTTTGCGTTCTTCTGGGATGTCACTACTAGGAATTTCTGCTTCAGGAGGCTAAATCTAGAGCCTTGAACCATCCAGAAATCCTGGACCAGATGTCAGACCTGTCACGAGATGATCATCGTGTCCTGTGTGGCCTCTCTTCAGGGTGAGAGCAGGAGGGCGAGAAACCCTCTGATGAAAGTAAAAGCTGAAAAAGTGCAATTTGATAGCAAGAAATTAATTCTGCCTCTGCAGTGGTAATAGTCTCTGTAAGATTTGCCCAGCAGATGCCAGCAGTGAAGTAGCACAGAGCTTGTGGATAAACAGAAGGAGCTGAACATGTAACTGTTGCAAATGCTTCGCTGCTTAAAGCATGATTGCTTGAAATAGATGACTTTTTTTTCATTAAGGTTAATTTTTACTGTGAAGATCCTAATTTATTCTCATAATCCGTGAGAATAGTGCGTTAGACTGTCTCTGTATACAAGTCAGAAAACATTCAGGTTTAGTTTGGTCCACAGTTCATAGTAATGGCCTTCCACATAAACAATGGGAAGAACTGACGTATTTCAAAGATGTTTTAGGTTTAGAATTTTTGCATCTTATATATTTTTTTACCTGAACTGCTCTCTTCCTGTTTACTGTCCTCTTCAGAGTAAGAGCATAACTCTTCTTGTTTACTGTCCCTCTCAGTTTGAATTACAAATTTGACCTGACATTAAGCTGTTCTTTTTGTACTGGAGGAAAAAAAAAAAAATCTAAATCATATGGTATTATCCTTCACTTTCATTGAACCATCTGGACTCCTGGAGCCAGAGCTGAAAACTGTCAACATATCTTGATGCAAAGCAAATAGACTTAGCTAAAAGGGAAGTTCGAGCTGGAGAATCATCCTGTAGAAAGTTTAGGGCAGTTCAGCACTGGAGGAAGGAAATCATTATCTGTCAGAAGAGCCCCATCCTGCCCAGAAGCCATAGCATTAGTTATTTAATGCTGTTCCTTTAAAGATTCGGCTCATATTCAAGATTTCAGTGGAAAACAGATTTTGGTTTTAACTAAAGTTTATTTTTGGTTTGCTGTTTGCAAAACTTATTTTCCAAACAAGCGGAAGAGGTCTGGTCTCTCGTTTCAGGACTTCCTTAATTTAGGGAAACTACAAGGAGGACTTGTTACTGCGCAGATCACCCCCTCAATAGTAAAATTGATGCACATATGATTTTATGATACATAGAATGCAAGTCAATTCCAGGTCCTTCTGAACAGTACAGAATATGATGCGTTATTCACATAATTATGTTGATGACTATGGTTACGTACCTTTTCAAAAAGATTTCCTTGAATCAAGTCTTTAAATAGTACAAATAAAGTAAGATTGTCATATCACAGTGCACTTGAAATGCCTTATGATTTGGGCTTTCACATAGGATCATAAACACTGGAAAAATGGAGTTCACTAGTTATATTTATTCTTTATCCTTAAAAGATTCCTATTTGAAACTGTAAAGACCCACTGAAAAGTAAACTTATCACAAGGAATTGAACGTTCATTGCAAATAATAATCGTTATATGAGTCTAGATTATTCCTTGTCACTTTATGTTCTTGGCAATTGGTATTTCTCATTTAAAATATTTATTTTTCCCTTTGGCTGAGTTTACCTAAAAAGTTAGAACAGTCGTCTTAAGAATGATGATCTCCCAGGCAAAATAAATTAAGCCTTGGAATTATGTCAAGACTTTTAACTGAAGACGAAGTTTCAAAACAATCTTTGTGCAGAAATGAAACTCACTTTCTTCCTTTAACTCATCTTTCTGCCTATTGCTTCCCTGGGTGTTTCTGTCTGTAAATCAAACATATGTTCTTTTTCATGCTTTCTGGAAGACTTCCAAAGGTTGGGGGGAAGTCTTACAGGAAACCTTTCCAAAACATATTTAGGACTTGTTCTTCCTGTGCAGATAAAACCATCAGATGTGTTTGAATACACACTAACTGAAACTGGAAAACTGGGATATTTGATTTGAGGCACTTTTTTTTTTTAATTAGAAGGTAGAAATTTGATGGTTATTTTTTCCTATTAGAATTTGAATTAAGAGGTTTACTTCATTGCTACTTCCTCGATTCTTGCAGTGAGTTCCAGATGTGCTAATAATTAGAGATTTATCTTAGTATAAATGTTTATTTGATCAAATGAGCATGTATTGCATTCTGAGACTTCCTTATCGGATTATCAGACGGAAGTGAATGCAGTCTCTGCCTTTCATGAAGTTTTCTGTATGGCATTGATTTGAAAACATCTGTCTTTGAGGTACAAAAATAATCCAGAAGAAAAGGCCTATACGTCAAAGAAAGATGCGGCTGTAATTCTTTCCAAGATATAGGCTCAGAATTTCCAAGTGTCCTGGAGACTAATTGCCTATTTTATTAATCTAAGTTTGTCTTGTGTGACTATTGATACACCACAGATGGAATCCCTTCTTAGAATACTGCCAATTCACAGAATCAGAATTTTGTACCAGTGTAATACCTCAAGTTGCTTGTGCAATGTCTGAAGTGATTGGCTCTAATTAACTTTAAATTTCTTTCTGTTTTTTCTTCCTCCAGGGAGCGTACATTGGACTTCTGGCCTTTTATTTCTAATACTCTTAAATTATATATTCTTTCATTGATCCCTTGGAAAACTCAACCCTCGCTGTTAAACAGCTGTTTCTTTGGGGATAGCAAGTAGCAGAGATGAACAAAAGCAGTCAAGGCGACAATGTATCATCAATATACATACTGTCATTTACAATATTCCCATTGTTATTTAAAGTATGTTGTTAGAAGAAGCTGCTGAGTTACTATCTAACAGTGTGATGTTTGCTAATTACATGCTTTGCATATACTATCATTGTTATTAAACCTTCTCTTGTTTGTAAACTATTTTGAAATGCTGCTTACCGAAGAGAGAAGCAGAGGTAGCTGATTGTTGGTGTTAGGACCTAACTAAAGAAGCGTGCTGACTTTGAGTTTACATCACAACTTCTGTACTACTCTGTCACATATTAGGAAATGCTCTGATTTTAATGAAACAAAAGTAGAAATTAATAATCAAATCAGATAGTATCTTTTAGTCCAGAGGGATACACAGATGCTTTCAGGGATGCTGATGATGTGGCTAACATGTATGGATTCAAAATAGGCTTTAAAAATAGTGTTAACAGAGCCAAAAATGGAGGCATGGGGAGAATGATGAGTAGTTCAAGGTATGTGTGTCTGCTTCTTTTCTTCTCCCCACAGTCTTATTACTCCCTGACTTCCACAGAAGGTAAATACTAGTGTTTCCACTCTTTCAGTTACAATGCTGAAATAAACAATGCTTACATCAGTGAAATTAAAGTCACTGCTCCTAAAGAGGGTAAACATTAACTTTTCCCAGCCGTCCCAGGAGTTATTCAATCTTCTTATGCTATCATCCTAAATAAATTACCATGTAAAAATTTTTTTTGTCAGGCATGTAACCCATGGAGTACCACGGTTTGTTTCATAAATGTAGCTGGGTATTGACCTGGATTCAGAAGGTCCGGTGGCACTCAGGAGACAGGAAGCTCATTTTTTATTTTCGTTGCCACTGTATGACATGCTCCATCTAAAAATATGTATCATGATACCAAAAGGAACATGTATAAAACACAAAACTCCCAGATTATTCAGGATTTAACTGAGGTTTTAATCACTTAAGGCAAGAAATTAGATTTAAAGGTTTAGAAAATGAGATTTAATGAGGAAGTAGACATTTCAATTAATGCCAAAAGTATTCATACATGTATATACAGAGAAAGAAAATTCATATATATATATCTGTAAAAGAAAACAAAAATAATTCTGAACTGTTTTATAAATAGACAAAATCCAAGAAGATAAAAATCTGTACTTCTGTGATATGCAACATATTCAGTTGCATATATAAATGAGGAAAGAGATTTTTGCCCCTTGTTCTATTTTACATTTCATAAGAAGTAGTAAATTCTTAACTCCTTATAGGTATATTTGCGTTCTAGATTCCTGAACTGAATTCCTGGCCTAAAGAATTCAGAATATAAATAAGTAGACGCTTACAACAGTGAGAAGAATTATAAGTCAGGTCCACCAAAATCTGCCTGGAGTATGTAGATCAGAACTACCAGAAGGAAAAAACCTGGCCCCTATTACTACATAACCAAAAATCTTCCAAGCAGTGTGTTTATTCTACTGAATAAATACTATTACTACTGCTTACGGAATCAGAATAGAATGGTAATGTCTTCCCACACCAGATTTTCTTGTCCATTTCTTTGCTAGTAGGATGCGAATCTGTGAACATTTTCACTGCTCTAGATAGAACACTAACCTTTTTTAAAAAAATTACGCTTTTTCAAAATTTTTCTATGTAAGAAAGGCCAAAAACAATTAGCGTAAGGCATATATTTATCTTTTTGATGATGTAAAAGGTGTTTGGCTGTATTGTTGAAAATGAATCCCTTGGGATGCTGTAATCTTCATAACTTCTCCATTTAGAGTATCATCTTCAATTATTGTTATCAGTCCCTCGGCAATTAATGATGGGCTGAAAAAAAAAAAGTTGATATTTCAGAATCATGATGTGATAGAACATGTGAAAGGGACAAGTAAAGAAACTCAATATAAATCCATATACCCTGAAAATTAAACAATCTGGTATTTGAACAAATTTATTTTCACGAAAGCAGAGGTGGTATGAGTGAAATTCAGTTTCCTCAATCAGGACATACGATGTAAAGCGGGAACTTTACAAATCATCATTTCTTTGCTCTACCTACTGCTAAATCCCTGTGGACATCCAGCTGCCACTGGGCTTTCTATCAAAGTTTTCTCTGCCAGGGCAAAGGACAGAAGTAATCCTTACAGAGTCCTCTGCAGGTCTTTGCTGTTGTTTTACCCTCTTTCTGTAGCAGGACTAACATACAAATTAACATAAGGACCACATGCAGTTTTCTGTGGTCAAGAGGTGCAATATATTTTACATATGAAAAAGTGTGGGTGAAACAATGCGGTCATACAATTTCCTTTGTGCAGGAGTATCTGAGCAGCTAATTGTTAGAGATTGAGAAAGTGTTAAAAAAATATCACTTTATGCTCGTCTTGTTCTTACTCTCTTTCCTAGCTGTCTGCTTTTGGCCTTTGTTGGCAGTACCATAATGGGCCAGGTAACTCTTCGATCTGATCCACCATTGTCGCTACTGTGCTCTCATGAACTTAGTCCAGTTTTGTCACTTCTTGGTCTGATTTCTGCCATGGTTCATTTGGAAATTTTGTGGAAATTCAATACAAATGTTATACCCTGCATCTCACAACAAGTTCGGTTAAACAAATTTATGGAAGAACACCAAGGGCTGTTAAAAACTAACACACCATCTTTAACTTGGGAGTTTGATTTGCATTTTGCTGGGGAATAGGAATGCATAAAGGGAAGTATGACTACGTAGGAGATACACTTAAAATAGCCTTAGATATCTGCCATTTGTTCTTTGTATATAAGATAACACATTTGATAGCCTTCTATCTGAGACAACATTTCCTTTTTACTTTAATTTTGCTGAAAGTTCTATTGTGTGTGCTTGTTCTTCATTAACAAAGGCAAAAAACCTCCAGGTCTGACTTGACTTACTCCATCACGCCATAGAACTGCATCATATTTTTGATCTCATCCTTATATGAATAATATTGTCCCATATTCTCTTCTTTGTCTATTGACTGAAGAATCGGTGTGTTGACAAATCCTGGACAAATTGTGTTGAGTCTCACACCGTAGTTTTCCATATTAGCAGCTAACTAGAAAAGAGAAAAAATTAGGCGTTTGTCATCAATAGTTTAAAACAGTATTGTGTAAGTAATTTTTCAAAGAATGAGATTTACCACTAAGTACTTTTCAGCCTTGCCTAGTAAGCAAATTTTGTTACTACTGATTGTTCTGTTTCAACAACTAAGTTTGAAGCACATTTTCTCCAGTAATCGTACTAGATTGCCAGAAAAAACAAAAATCTGATTTGCTGGGAGAACAATTCCACAAGAACACAACACTCTTCTTTCCATGCAGCTGTTTTTTTCTAATATTTTTGTTATTAGTGCTCTTGGCATGTCATTAACAGTATTCTAGGGTGATGATATAACTCTCATAAGCAAAGCCAAGTAAAGAATATCTCCCAAATGTATGCTTCCAATCTTCTAAGAACTTTTTTATTAAAAGAAAAATGTCTGAAATCAAATCAAGATTTAACTCTAGGATTGTATTTACCTTCCTCAACAGAAATAGGATTTGGTCTCTGCTCCTAGAACTGTAATACTAAACCTTGCCAGCTGCTCTATCGTCCCTGCCAAGGGACGAGTCTATCACTGAGTACCTCCACAGGCAAGTCCCTGTGAACTCCGGGAACAAGGCAGGAGTTTTTTCTAGGAGCAGTTCAGGAACATGATGAAAGCAAGCAGCACAAATTGTTCTGGGAATGGTAGGGCCCGTCATTTATGATGCTACCAGTGCATGTGCGTGGCAAAGAAGTCTGATCAGCTTCCAGGCGTATGTTGTACGCTGGATAAACTTTCTTAGCGATGGCACAGAACTTATGAACTACACATGACGTATCCAAGAAAAACTATAATTCTTCAACACTGAATTCTATTTATTTGAACATTTAACAGGAAACCTTTCTGATATTATGTAAATCACATATCATTTTCATGATATGGTAGCCTGTGCTTTTGGTCTAGAGAAGAAAATAAACTCAAGTCCTGGATGTTTTTTGTCATACCTGCCCAACATTAGGCTGTAGTGCCTTTCCTGGTAAATACAGTGATTTGCTGTGTTTATTATTCTTTTTCTCCTCAGCATTCTGATGTTCCATAGAGACAGCGTTTCCATTAATTTTCTAGCAGACCCTTTATTTTTGAACTTAAATGATGATGTTTATATTGTCATGAGAAAACAAAAAAGGAAAAAAAGGTGTCAGGTTGATGCTGTGGCTAATATGTTATATGCAGCACTTATCCATACTAATCTGTTTCAGTTAATCTGAAAAAGAAGTTATCTGGGTGGAAGATGGTGGCATAATATATGAATAAACTATCCAAATTATCATTTCAGGTATTTTATTCTGGAAATTAGATTGGAAATCTTATATGAGTAGACTATATTTTAGCTTCGCCTATGAAAGTGTAATCATATTTGCCCCCTCCAAGATATCTTATCTTGCTGCTTGTTCAGTTTAACTAGAAAGTTTTGGCTAAGACTTACTGTATAACATCTGACATATGCTATCCTGAATGTGTCATTTTGCATTTTCAGCATATTAAGCATTGGTAAGAATAAAGAAAGGTAAATATTTTGTGTTCAAGTCACTTTTTGTATACTTTAGTGCCTATTTATGATAAAAAAGTCATCAACCTGGCTTACAAATAAGGAAACCAAAATGTTAAATGACTGGGATGGACTTATGAAAAATATTTTTAAAGCTTGGATAAGAATTTGACTTTTGGGCTCCTCTCACTGTCCTTAAACTACTTTGCAACATCTTTCTTCCATGCTCCCAAAACATCAAAACAGTCATAAACACACACATGCCTTACTTATTCCATCTTTGGATTCCCTTTGTGAAAGGAGGGAACCTCCACTGCTTCAAACACTTGGGTTTCTTTAAGAAAATTAGTTCCAGTGGTGTGACAACAGAGAGGGAACATGAGAAACTTAGCATGTTCCCAAGGAGCTGCTGATACTGTTTTCAAAAACACATACTTACTGCTATTGACCGTGTGAATCCAATTACACCATGCTTTGTAGCACAGTACACAGGTTGGAATGCAGCAGGCATGAGTCCTTTAAAATAAAAAGGCAGCTGAATAAAGATGTTGGGTACCTCTGCTTACGATTACCTTAAACAGACATATAGGTCTTTAACGTAAAAAGTAAGTGGTGGATTAATAGAGATGCAGCAAAATAGGTTAGTAAAAAGTTGCAAATTGTATTTTGCAATCTGAGGTAGTCTGGGAAGAGATATGAGATGGATAAAAACATGAGGAGGCAAAAGAAGAGTAACAAAAAAGTATAAACTTTAAGAGGAAAAATTGTGTGAGGTATGACTTAAAATGGAGGACAGGGTCTGGAAGAAAACACTCAAGGATTGTATTTTTGAGCCGCCTTCTATGAATCTGTAAAGTATTCAAAGCATATGAACTATGTGAAGTGTTTTGGATAAAATTTGATTGCTGACACCCTAGCTGCTGATATGTAAACTGGACACCTGCAACCATTCACAGTGGTTTCAGGGAGGAAATGTGGGAAAAGGTAAGGGAAGTAGCAAACCCCATTTTGACTACTGTCACTGATTTAATACAGTCTTTGTAATGTATCAAAATCTAAATATGAAGTCTGACTTAAATCCCTCGCTTATGTTGCTTCTGTGGAATAGTAGCAAAACTCAGCCTCAGACAAAGCTTTTACTCTAGCCCTGATGCCAGAGGTGAGGAGGAGTGTGCTGCATGGCGGGCTGAAGCGCAGTCAGCCGATACATCTGACTGTGCCATACCGTTACTGCCTACTCCTTTGACAAGGCGGTTAGTACTATAACAAATACGTACTTTTTTGCACAATGTTTTTTTCTCAAAGGGGCAGCTATAAACAAAGTAATTGAGACTTGAGGCACCATCTGAGGCATTGTAAAATTTATTTTACTTACTAATCTGGTAATATTTCATAGATGATAGGGGTTTTTTAAAGAGATTTGACTGAAATAGGGAAGCCATTTTGCAATAAGCAAATGAAAAAAGCACTAAGTGAATGCAAGACCTCAGTGTGGAAAGAGTGTAGAGATAAGTGACTAAACGCAGTGAATGGAATGATAAGTTGAAGACCTCAGATAGTGAGCAGAAAGAAATGAAAGCAGAGATGTGGATAGGAAAGCTTTTTAAAGCATTTTCTAGATTGAATTAGATCGGCTGAAAAGAGTTTCATGGTATGGTACCTCCTGCAGTGGGCCCTCTTCTGGAATGAAAAGCCAGGACAAATATTTTTAGAAGAGAACAGAAATAAGAGGTAAAAATCCTGGGTAACATCATTGCTGTCCTCTGTAAGGAGAAGCAAAATGAGAAATGACTGCTAATACTGGGAACCGTTATGGTGGGACTGGGAGAGCATAGAATCATTATTTATAGTAAAGAAAGAAGAGAGAACAGAGGTTTTGGAGGAAAATTTAGGACTTAATTCTAGTAAGACTGAGTTTCATGGCAAAAGGGTGCTCAAGAAGAGATGACAGACTGAGTCTGCCCATTATGCCAACGTTTTCCACTATACAACGGCAGCTGAACTGGACTGCATAGATGCTGTAGTTCCACCTGAAAGCTAGGGTCTCATGAGTAGCAAACCATAGCCTGTCCTAAACTTAAAGGATAAAATTTGTCTGTGTTCCCGAATGTAGTATTGTAAAACTGGATACTGATTTTGATATGTTAATGTTTGATTCTGCTGGAAGTCATCCCAATTAATCTCTCAGATGTGGTTTTTTCATTCTCCATATTTTATATCTTAAAGTGATGTAATCAAAAAGGGGTGTGACATCTCAGTGAAGATGAAGAATACACTACCCAGCTTCAAGTATGGATTTGTCAGAAAACTTATGTATGCCAGAGACTTGCATGGGCTCTTTGCTCTGGAATCAGTTCTGTATGAAGGAACAAACTTTCTAAGAAGGCATAAAGCTCTAATTACAACCCTAACAGCTTCAAGTTTTTATTTTGATTTAAATGCCACGTTGGTGATCCAGTGAGAGCAACAGTGGTGTTAGCACTGTTCAGTGGTGGGAAGAGAAGAACTTAACCTAGTGGCTGGTTGTTCTCTTAAACTTGTATTTATCTGCTTGGATTGGATTAATGTGTTCTGCTTCTGACTGAGAACTTGCTTTATGAAAAAAGGTTTTTGTGTTGTCTCCTCTGGGTTGTGATCGCAATACAGGCTTAATATTCCTCTGTTTGGTGACTCTTCATCATCATCACCATTCTTCAGATAATTAGAAATATTAGAATATTAGCACATTAGAAATATTATGATACTATTTTTTTAATAATTCCTGAGGAGTTTTACGTGTTTTAAAGAAAAAAACAGTCCCAATGAGGCTGCAGCTAACAGGCATGCAAAAGACAAAATCTACTGGGAAACACAGAGGAGGAGGAATTTTGTATTTTTTTTTTAAATAGTAAGATAAATTACTTGCTCCTTGAGAAGGAAGAGGAACAAAGTCAAGAAATTAACAAAAGAAGGCCACAGCTCACAATAATGAAGTGGAATAAGGTTCAAAGTCTTACTCCAATGTCAAAAGACAGCAGGAATAACTAGGCAGGAAGGGGGGAACAAATAACTTTTTTTTTAAAGAAAGCATTAAGCCCAGTTCTTTTCTAACTGAAATTATTATTTTTGCTAAAATGGAGAACCAAGAAGAAATCAGTGGAGTCACTTTCAGCCAGAGCGGCGCCAGTGAAGACTAGTCCTAGCATCCCGCACCCCAGGCAATGACAGTCTTGTCTCCCTTTTGTTCCTGAGTTTGGTAGCCGGAGCTGAGGTGTGGGATTTCCAGGTCTGAGCCACTCCCTGCCCTGGGGAGTGCTTGGTCTCTGGCTGTTAGTGGTGGGTCCTGGGGACTCTGCTAGCGAGTCTTTTGGGATGAACCACTGGGTGACATTGATCCTGCTCGGCCTGAGTATTTACTCAATCAGTGAGCAAAAATGAGTTCATAGCATATTGGTTAAGGCATTCATTTGTTAGAAAATCTGGATTCTATTTGCTGCTCCCATGAATATTTAATTATTTTATGCAAAGTGGAACAGCAGTGAAACAGATGAAACAGACTGGAAAAGATTATGCACAAAATAAGGGGAGGAAGGAAAGGGAGGGTGTTCAAATGGATGATGATGGGCCAGTGTACTCCTGGAAAGTGATACATGTGGTTTTCAATCTCTTTCAGCAAGAAGAGGCAACTATGCGTTGATTTTTCTGCTCTCTCTAGATGTTGCTGCATCACTGAACTCTTACATGACGGGGAACCTCCTTCTCCCCTCAAATGATCTTCATCGAGAACCAGTTGGTGAAATGCCAATGATTTCATGATGACTGAAGGTGCCCTTTGGTTTACTAAAACCAGCTCAAGCAGACCAGCAGTAATCCTGTGCACCAGTGCTAACTGTGCTTTTTTTTTCTGAGGTCCTTGCAGGCTGTCAGAGACAGCTCTTGCCCTTAGTTGTACTCTAGTCCCCTTGTTGTTACAGTGTCAAGACCACTCTACCACTCTACGTTGTGTCAGGCTTCTCACTGCAGCTGCTTATTTATTATGGTAGCTAGTTTCACTATCCACATCTTGAGAAATTAGTATTGGAGGTGGAGGATTGTATCAATAAGCTTGAATTGAATTGGTAAGCTTTGTTGAAACCAGTATTTCCTTTCAGGGTACGAAGAGCTTTGATGAATACAGAATTAAGCATTTTCCCCAGGTGCTCTTTCCCACTGAACACGATGCCCTGAGAGATTTGAACAAGTCTCTGAATAAGATTTATTAGCTTTTAGGTGACCTTTCCACTCCCTATTTTCTCCATGGGTGCACTGTTAGGCAGCTTCAGACAAATGTACTTTCTATTTAATAGTATCTTTGTTTCATTAATTCTTGGAATAGCGTACTTCATGTTTGGACGAGTGTGACACAGAGCATACAAGAACCAAAGTCTGTTTTCTAACATGGCAGTTGATTTCATGAAGGCTTTGGACTCATCAAAAAGCAACGCTTCTACACTATGGCTATGCGGTTATTAAGCTCTATTCTCAGTTATGCGTTAGACAATTATATTCACTATTAAAACATTCAAATATGCCATTAAAATAGTTACTATTCTCTCACTAATGTGATAATCACAGTATCGTGTTGCATTCTTAAAACTCTAAATTTTCATTGTTTATGAAAAAGATGTGAAAATCCTGAAACATATTTTTTGGCAAACTGATGGAACCTACTGAAAGCAAACTAAAAGTGTACTTTGCCACTTGTTGGGAAATACTGCCAAAGTAATTTGTTTTCCATTCCGTACTAGGTTTGTTTTATAAGTACACTTATCAAAGCCTATAGCAACACATAGAATACTTACAAATAAATAATGTCACAGCATTCAGTTATATTTATTTAAATGAAACATTTTCTCAAACCACATTACAGACATCTCTTTTGTCGCCCTTAGGCAAAAGTCTGGATAAACAGTATGGAGCATGCTTACAGAGCTCTTTGAAGGCCAAAGCCTCATTTGAAGAAGTGGATATGTAACTAGAGAAATGAGCTAGGGGCGTGATGGTCTTGCAGACTGATAGTAAAATTGATTCATTCTTAAGAGCAGGGAGGAGATATAAGATCACATTCCATTATGTCAATTATACTGCTGTGATCTGTGTCAAAACAAAGCAAACACAGAAATCCTAGCAAAAATTCTAAGTTGTGTCATTTCTAGGATTTTTTTTTAACAGTGGACTGAAGTCTCAGGAGAATAGTTTCTAAATTTTATTACTTTATCTCTGTGGAATCTGCTCAGCATTTTTTTTTACAAAGGGGAGGGACCAGAAGCTCTTTCATGATGCTGACCTGAAGGTCCCAGTTGTACAGCCATTTACACTGTTGCTCCACTGTATCACTGTGATAAAGTCTGGCCTTTACTCGGTGATGTTAACCATATGTGTAGCTTTGTTCTTGTAATCTATATAGGATCAGGTCCTAAAGAAGCCAGTTTGCTGCAAGGGGTGCTTTAAGTATTTCTTTTGGCTGAAACTTTCTGTAGGAGGAGGACAAACTGGCTGCTTGTGGAGCCAGAGTTCTTGAACTTGAATGTAATTAAACGACTGATATGGCTGTACAACAGAAAGGTACCCAGATACACTACACATTGAACAACTCTCAAAAAAAAATAGCATGATCTGATGCTAAATATTTTACTAGTTTTTAAGCCCTCTTGTGACTACTTATATATATATTTTTTTTAATCTGCTAGAATCCAGACAGATACAAATTCAGTTTTACAGAATACCTTCTTGAAAGTATGAAAGCTATCAAAGCATAAGCGCATGCACACACAGGAGTTCCCTTTCCCCCTTTACTTAACAAAAGTGTATAGGTACCAGCCACCAAAAGGTAAGAGACAATGCTAAATTTAACTCTGTAAATAATCTCAGGAGTTAAATTTAGTTTTGTATGTTTTTTTCTGTTGCTTGTAATTATTCTGTTAAACAGAATTAAAATTAATGTACATAGCTTCCTACAGAAGAAATTTTAGAATATTTTACTATGTAAATTGGAAATGAAGTTTATTACAATGCAAAAACCTGTAGTCATTGGCATTATCTTTTATGGGGTCAAGTTGGCAGTAAAACCTATTTCACATTAGCTCAGTTGTTTAGTGGCATTACTTCCTCTTCATATGAATGCACAAATCCCGTAAAATTAAGAAAGTTTTATAGCTTTGAGAGGCAGTGGATTAGGAATTGTGTGCCTGCTGCATGTCCTTACATATTTCTCTCCCTTTAGTATTTAGTCCTGTCTTGTGGAGATGCTAAGGGAAGGAAGATTCAATAGCAGAAAGAAAGGGGGGACGCTCTGGCTTTCATCCAGTGGAATGAACACTTTAAGCACCCACTTCATAGGAAGCATTAAAGTAGTTCCATGGGTGTTTGGAAATATAAAGCAGTCAGGCTTGATTCTGTCCCTAGTTCAAATCATTGGCAAAATTCCCATGGTGAAGAACTGGAAACTAATTAGCGGGTAAAGCAAATGTTATTGAAGTTTATGTAAGCACTAAATATAACTCTTCTTTCTGCTCAGCAAGACACAAGAATATTTGCTGTCTGCAGAGTGTATCTGATAAAATCTTAGAAAGAACTTGGACAGGGGGGATCAAAACCTCTCAAAAGTTTAATGATCAACAGAAGCTAGCTCTGAGAAAAGAAAACACTAGAAGAGAATGTTAAACAAGCCAGTGGCAGTTTGCCTTTTATATATGGAATAAACTGCAGGACTTAGACCTCGAGACTGGAAATGGGAATTAGAGTCACAAAGCACAAATACTAGTAAATAAACAAAAGATAAAAATTAGTGTATGTCAGCTTTTCTAATGTATTTTTCCTTATGACCTTGGAAGCAATTGCTAAATACAAGCTGTGTAAAAGCAAACAAAGCAAAGAACACTTTGTTTTTGACAGGTTCCCACAATCACTATGGCACAATGTTAATGTTAAAAAACTAAGTAAATAAATGTAATTTTTAATTACATAATAAAAAAGGCACTTATAAGCTCTTACCAAACCGAGAAAAGCCAAGCTGTTAGGTCTTAAAATCAAAATAATTTTGTGTTCTTTTGAAATTAGTTAGAAACTGAATCAAACTACTTTCTGCCCCTGTCCTTTCTTAAGCATTGCATGGGCATCAGCACTTCTGTGAAAATGTTTAATCTTTTACTTGTGTTGATGAACTCTTGTACTGCAGTAGCAGTTTCCTTTGGGTTAATTTGGTCCTGATACAATGTCCATTTGAACCAACGGAGAGGAATTTACTGGCATCAGGAGGCAACATGTTAGGCAGCATTGCAAGTGCTGACTTAAAGGGACTTGGAGACCTGTAATAAAGGACCCCTCACTAATGCGAAGCATGTGTGTATATTAAGTCAGATCCTCAAGACCCACGTGCATTATGTCAACAGAGTGAACTGGACTTCTTGTCACAAAAGCCAAAGTTTACAGGAGAATGTAATGATACTCAGAACGTTCACACCTATGGGGCACAAATCCCCATTCACACTTAGGAGCTCTGGCCACTGCTGTCTTACTGGCTTTTCATTGTTAAAACACGTAGGAATACCATGGAATAAAATTATTATCATTTGGTGTTCTGTACAGATACCGCAGAAAGCACTGACAATCCAGGTGCAAACCAGCCTACGTATTATTTTTCCCAGACACTGTGACAGTAGCGAGAGAGAAGAAACTCTTCAAACAAATGAGAGAGTGCAAATACTTCCCCACAATTTGTTTGAGGAAGGGTGTCAGGTGACATCATTCTCTTTTTACTTGTTTCCCCTTCAGTTGTGCTTTTTTGCTATGAGCCCAGCCACTGTAACGTGTGTACCTAGAGGAAAGGGAGAAGGATTCTGCCTCACAGCTGAGCAGCAATAACCCTGACTGACTTAGAAGCCATATGATTCTATTTTTATGCCAACAAATTGAAATACAGTTATAACATAGGTAAGTAGTGAGCAAAGAATGTGCTAGCTTAAACTCAATGAAATATAAGTGTTTATTTTATGGCTTCTCAGGCAGAGGTAGATCACATGTGAGAGGACTTAGAGGACGGCCAGAGTTGGTGTGTGGCAATCTTCATTAATAAAGTAGATACAGTCTAATCTTAAATATTCCTGCAGATGTGCACCTGGGGAGTTGAATGTAGGGCCTGCTACTACTTCCTCACTTTCTGTGAAAAAAGATTATCTTATTTTCCATGTTTAATGCCCAACAAATACTTTATAATAGAAAAAATAATCAGATTTAAAGTAACCCTGAATTCAAATTAGGTCTAGACATTAGATTTTGTTTCTTACACACAATGTGGTGTACATAAGGTTTTAATTCAGCAGTGTTATTGAATAGTGTTGAATAAGCATAATGAATTGAGGCTAGTTAGGTTTTACTCAGTGTGTGGCAGTACAGAAACCTGAAAAAACTATTTACATCATGCTCAAGAATGTTAAATATGAGACTGATAGGAAAATTACTGAATTTTTCATTGAACTGAGTTTAAAAAAGAAGAGGATAGTTGTGGTCCTTTGATATTTGGTTGCTATGATGAAAACCAGGTCAAAATGGGAATAAACAGAGAAGGGCCATAAGAAAGAAGAAAAAGTGTGAATCATTTGTGTGTGATGCATTTATTATAGAAACAACCCAGTGAGCAGAAAGCGTTTATACAGAAAATATTCTTACCTGCCAAAGATGAGATATTAATAATTACTCCTCCGTCACCTCCATTTCCTTTTCTCATGTATTCTAGGCCGAGATAGGTTCCTCTGATCACAGATGTCTGATAGAGGGGAGAAAGGGGTGATTAAATTCAAAATATGTTTCTTTTGTGCTCCTAAAAACTGAATCTTGCTGTAGTCATGGTGCTTAGAACCTGTATTGTTTTACCAGTGATCATATTTATCCTTGGAAGGTTATAAACACAGATGACATTCCACAATAATGCAATTTAATAACTTCAGAATCACAATTGCAATGCATAGAAATAATAGCAGCTTAATTATTATTCTTATTAAGATATCAATAATCAAACTAAAAAGATACAACATGAGAGAAATGATATGAATGAAATGAAATGCAGAACAAGTAACTAATTTATAGATTAAACACTGTATCTGAGGATATAAGTGGTGGATGAACTTATCAAGTTCCCAGCATTTTTACTGAGACAAACTGCTCTACTTTATAAAAGACGTACAGACTGAATCTGAAGATAACACACACTTATAACTGCATTTGGCTCCAGGCATGAGATCTGCTTTTAGAATTAAGTTATATATTATATTTCTGGTCCAAGCATATTATAAATCTGTATTCTTTTCTGACTGAAGTTACTGATGTTTTACTATTCCTCTCAAAAGAAGGTTAATCCAAACAGACAAATATAGATAAGGTAAAAAAGCATTTGAAGAGGTGTGAAACGTGGAGTTAACATAGCATTAGCTGCAGCATGTTATTTTTAAATTTTTTTTTAAGAGAGGTCTTTGAAGAAGAAAATTTTACTGAGGCCAGTATAATCTTGATTCCATAAGATCTGGTTTTGAACCCTACTGCAATCAGAACTTCTGTTGGGGTTCATCTCACCATTTACTGATTTTGTTAGATTTCTCCATGATCAGTTCACATTTGGTTTACAATTTCTACTTAAAATGAGTAAAGGTATTGAGTTACTTTTTTTTTTTCTGGATATACTATTTCAGTTGCTAAATGAGAAGCCTATTTATATTTTATTACTGTTTAGTGCTATTTATTTGACCCAAATAAATTAAGATATTCAAAAGATGAAGTGGCATTACAAATATGTTCACATATGTGCACAATTATTTCACTAAGAGTTTTGACCAGGGAGGTTCTACAGAATTTTGAATCATGGAAAAGGAAATCTCCCAAAGTAATAATATAACACAGTAAAAAAATAATCTGTAGATGACTAAACCCTAATGGATAGTGGCTAGGTGTACTAGAAAGAAAAAGCTTTTAAAATCAGAACATTAAGTATTTATCTACCATTATCTAAATTCTGAAACCAAAATTGGAATAATTTAAAGACATGTATTGCATTTCATTTTTGTTAGCTGATAGTTTTACACATAAAACTTAATGTTATAAAAAGTAAAGTAAAAGTCCAAGTTCAGTTGCCCTTCGCGCTTATTGGTTTTAACTACTGTATTAGTATTGCTTGTCCGTTGCCCAAGTAACATGAAGTTAAGCTGCCCATTGGCAGAGATAAAACAACTTGAGATGCCATTACCAAATTTGCTTTGGAATTTCAATAAAGAATCAGCTTTTTTCATTTTCTATGGTTGCAGCATTTTATGCAATATTTTCAATATACCAATTTCCTGGAATAAAGTAAAAAAAAAATCACAAATTATGAACAGTTCAAAATTCTGAAATAACATTTTAAACTTTTATTAAAGAAAAAAATTCCTATAAAAAGCTTTTTTTTTTTTTCTCCTGGGAAGTTTTGTCATAAGTAACATACTTTTAAAAATGTTTTGATTAGTATAAAAGGAATGTTATTGATTAAATGTTTTAACAGAAACTTTCCAAAGAACTGCTTTCGGTGCCTTTTAAAATACCCTGCTAAACCTGATTTCTCTTGCATGTCTGGGAAAGTTTCAGAGCTATTATAAATGTAGTCAACTGCTGTTTAATGTAGATTGTCACATGAAAATTTTAAAGAATTTATTGAATAACAAGACCGTTAATGCCCAGTAGTGTTGCTGTGAGGTGTGCTTATACTGAACATAAACTCATTGGCAGTTCAACTGAAATTAGACTTGGACTTAAGGGTGGGTGGTGTTTTTTCATCTATCCACGATAGGCTGTACACAAGACATTTTAGAAAGGAAGGGGTTAATGCTGTCTGTGGAGAGCAGGTGCAGGTCCTACCATGCCCTGGAGCAGTGGCTCAGCCTGCTGAACAGAAAAAGAGAATTCCACTTAGGACGATTAGAGGAAATAAATCAGCTGGAGAAGGAAGTAGCTTGGGGCACTTTGAAGATTTTTCTATTCCTCCAGCCCTCTCATTCAAAGAGATAATAGAGCTAGATGAGTCTTTGGCCAAACCACAATTATAAGACAAGGAAAAAGTGGGTAGCTTGACTCTTCTGTCAAAATCGCTATACTGCTTTTCTTTTCTCTTTAGACTCCACTAATTTACATTTCTTCAAGTGGCTGGGGAAGCCTTCTCTTTTACGTAGGTGTTGTGAGAGGTCGTCTTCAGAATTAACACAGAGTTTCATTCGGATATTGCCCCTACACCTGCTGCTACCCTTGCAAAAAACTTCTCATTGAGTGTGGCTGAGCTCAGGTGACATGGCTATTTCTGATGGTTGGGCTGGTAACATAAAGTATTATTCTGGAGATAAACTCTGAACAAAATAGACAGGGTGAGAAGAACCTGGCTGTCTGCACACTCAGCAGATGGCACTTCAGATGAAAGGTGTGTGATAGATCTCCCATTCTCTTGCCAGAATTCCTCTCTCTCCAGGAGAGAAAGCCCTCTCAATAGTTCTCCAAGGAAGAACAGCAGGGGCTGAATTTACTGTGGTAAGGAAGTCATAGAATATGTGCTTAGAAGTCTTCGTGCCACTTTCCAGTCGAGCCTGAGCCTGTCAATCCAGCTGAGTTGAAGAAGTGAAGCTGGTTCTGGTGTCTGGGTGCCAAACACTCAGATGGGAAAGCGATTTTTCAAAGAAAGATAGTCTTTGGACTATTGTTTTCCAAAGAACAATAGCATACTGGTTTTTTGTTTTTGTTATGAAATCCATCTTTGCAAATGCGTAAATTGCAGCTTCAGGCCCCCTCTAGTATGAAGTGCGACTTGAGATTCCTATTTGTTGATGTCAGAATGTACTTCAGATGAATTCTAGAAGAAAGCTTATCAGCTGTTACTTCACTGTCCTGTGAAATACACAAGAGGAAGTAAGCCAGGCAAAGAATGATGGGTTTTGTGCAGCCCAATTTCAGGATAAGATGAACAATATCTGTAATTTGTCTTTCAAGAAACTGAAAGAAACTAAACGTGTCTTCAGATTGTGTAGTTCTCTGTGTATACTTTTAAGAATTATAATTTAATCTATGCTCTTAACCAACAATGATTCACAGTTTGTCTATTGCAAATAGAAATTCTGGGAAAGTTAACATTTAAAATTACCCAATTAAAAAAAATTATCTGACTTGTTTTACGACAGAAATATGCTGCAAGACATAGCTTTGTGCAAGAAAGCATGTTGCATTTTAGAGTTGGATTTTTTACAATTCCTTTGTTTGCAACTGCATTTAGCTGCATGGATGTTGTCCATAAACACGTCAAGAACAAAGAGTAGTGAAGTAGCCAAATCTGCAATTAAATGCAGGTAAAGCAAGTACTGGGACAGCTGACTCACCTATATTTTTGCTCCTGGCTACTGAAAACTAATATCATTAAAATTAGAAAATAATCTAAGCGGTTGTCCTCCTAGCTGTTGAAAAAATATCTTAGTGACATTGCTGTTTGTTTTCTTGCCCAAATATGGTGTTTTACTATAGCACATAATGAAGATGGACCATCAAGGTACGCTGCAGGTCTGAGAGTACTCCCAAGAGAGGCAATTTTGCTCTTCAACTGCTAGTAGAAATTAAAATTCTTTCCAATGAAGTTGTAATAGTGAGTGTGGGAATATCTCCTAGTATTATCTTCCATAAATTACAGATTTAAATTAGAGGAGATCAGCCATTCTGAAGCACCATACAGAAATAAACCCAAAACTTAGTATCTGACAGCATGGTAAACTTTGCAAAATAATTGTGCAAAAGGTCAAAACATTTGCAGTTGCTTTTTTAACAAATCATTAAATGGCAATTTGTGTATCAGTATCAAAATCAGAAACAAAACTTACAAAATCTGTGATTCTTGACATTTCTATGTATCCCACAGCTGTATGGTTTTAATTGTGTTCTTGTGTAAGAAATCATATATTGAAACTCTGATTCTAATACGACTCCAAGTCTTCAGTGGAGACCTAATTCATTTTTTTCTGGCGTCAGGAATCAGTGTTAGCCAGTGTTGTACAATGTTCTTGTATTCCAATATTAGATCTGTAAGTCAATTTGCATACTCTGTGTTTCATTTTAGCTTAATCTACAAAAAAAAAAAAAGTGTTCTTCAGTGGTGGTGCCCAAAACATCATCCTTTGTGTGTGATGATTGCTTTGAAAGTAATTTAATACACAGTGGGTTTTTTTTTTTTCTAGTGTTTCAAGGCAGCTGTTTCAACTGACATAGTTTCTTCTACCTATTTAATAAGGTTTCCCTTGCCATCTCTTGTCTGCTACTTCTGCTGTCTCCTTATGCACGCTAATGTTTTATGCCGAGAAACTATATCTGTGTTCCTTCAGTGCTGAAGATGACTACACTGTTGTTATCAAGGTGATAAGGCAATACGCATTCCTTTGAGAGAACAAAGTGGTAATCAGTAATCAGTCCTAATATTATTTGTAGGTTTCTGAGCTAACCTCATTCAGTGCTAAGGATACTGATCAAAAAACAAATGAAAGAGCCATTGGCTTGTGGTTTCAGAAAACAGGTTAGCACAGAGATGGAATTTGACCCAAGATCATTTGACTTTCATACTGTGATGTTGTAAATTGATGGCTATCTGTAAGGAAACATTTTGAAGTACTTTATGAACTGCGTAAGATGAACTTCAAAAGTCTGAAACTAAGTGCTGCTAGTGATAGCTGTGGAAAATTTTAGCATTTTGCTGTTGGACAGGGAGGTGGGACTGATTTTGTCTTAAATGTAGATTTTCTAGGAAGCAGGTTGTAGCAAGCATGCAAGTCCCTTGGCATTCCTATGTATAGGTTAGTTTACTTGTCATGTGAAGTGAAATTGCAGGCTCTTGAGTTTGAAAATCCAACTCAAACTGTGGAAAACAAGAAGCTGAGGGAGGGAGAGGCAGAAAGGAGAAAGGAATGTGCAATGGGATTTGATCATCTGCTAGAAATCAGTAGCTTCTGTAAAATGTGGGAGTGAAATACTATGTTTTAGTTTTTTTTACTGTGCAGGTGTCTTTCCTTTTCTTCCTCCCACACATTCCTGAAGAACATAGGAAGAGTACTGCAGTTTGAGTAGCTGGGCTTAAGTAGTTCTTAGTGCAGAGAAATCTGCTTTTCTTTCTACTTCAACATTGGTGACTGTAAACATACATTAAAACTGTAAGCTAAGAAGTTCATTGTCTTACTGTGCAATTAAGGTAAATCTGTGTTCTTCCTGGCGCAATATGAACAACAAAAATAATCTTACAGGCTGCTTTATGCACTTAGAGAATTGACCCTCATGCCACTGATTGCAAGGTAAATGGTACTTCTCACTTTTTGGTGGCCGCATCTCTCCCTAGGCTTAGTCCTCTGTCTGACATCGAGTTATGCTGAAGAATAAGCAACTAAGCCATTGAACAACAGAGTTAGTGTATTTTTGGCTATCTTAGAATGCAAGCTTGGTAAATTAGTTACCTATGCCATTTTGTCTTCTACAGATAGCACTGTTTGGTTTGTTTTGTTTCTGTGTTGGTAGCATTAAGAAACAGTGCTTGCCTCTGTCTGTACTGTGGGACCTGCTGGTAGTTTCCACCTGCTGAATCCAGCTATATGTCCTAGTCACATTATTTTGGGAAGGAAGTTCAGCCCTTGTCATTTCTCCTGGTACACTGGGAAAGGAGAGCAAGGTGTATGGACCAGAAGAAGGTTGTAGCTACTCCCAAGGGATGACTTCTCCTGCTTGGACAGCACAACAGCCTTGTCATGGTCATGAAGTTTTTGTCCCCAAAATAAATAAAACTAATCACTTCTGAAGTTTGCCTAGATACCCTTCTGGTTTCTGCCAAGACATTAACTTGCCTTTTGAGGAATCTGTCCTTACTGATGAGCAAATGAATTCATTTTGCAAGGTTTTCTAGTTGCTGGAACATTTATTTCACTGTGAGCTATATTGAATGGAGCCACACGTGTATATACAGTGTTGCATTCTCTTCTCTGTAGTACCAATCTAAGTATTTTGCAGGGACAAACACTGCATTAGGTAGACCTCATTTTAGAAAAGGATTTTTCTAAATTCACAGAAACTTGTTACCTTTGTCATTTATGGAAGTAAATTACGCAAACCCATGAAAAATGTAAAAACTTGGAATTCTTAGGTACTGCCACATTTTGCCTAGTAATGAAGGATGAGACTGTCACACACCTGAACAAATTTTACATGTGTATTTGAATTCTACTTCTCTCAGGAAAATGCTTAAACAATGAGATCCCGTATGACTGGGATTTTTTGGCATGCCCAAGTTATGGACTGCAATTTAAAGTTTTGCCAGAATAATGTGTTATAATGTGCAACATCATCCCATTAACAGGAGAAAATTGTGATTTTGCAGTCAATTTCTTTCATGAGTCTATTTAATTTCATCTGGGGAATCGGTTTAAATATACCTACAAAATAATTAACTTTTTGGAGTAAGAAAACAGTAAGATCACAAAAACGTTTTATAAAGTACTTCTGTACTTTTCATTCAGGTAATATGTAAAATGTAGGCACGTATGATACCAGTTCTGCTACATGTAACTGTATACTGCAACCTATGTCAGTTTTCAGAAACCTCTGATACAATCTTAAAAAAGCAACCTCCAAGTAAATTTTGGGATTATTTTGTATAAACTGTGCTAAGTGTACTTGTAAAGAGAAAAGATACTGTAATTATAGCAGACACTGTAATTGCAGTGGTTCCAGAAAGCCTATATCATCAACACAAGAGAAAATTAGGGAAGCTTCTTAAATGACCAAATTATGTTTAACTCATATATATGTTCAAGGCTCATAAAGATTTGGGCACTTCTCTTTCTTTAGGGACTTGAACAGCAAAGAGTCAGGTTATAAAATTTCTGGATTCCTTAGGCATAGGTTCTTATGAAGCTAGATGCAGGAAACACTGTTCTTGTCATGCTGGACATGGCGGGGGCTGTGTGTGTGTGTGTGTGTGTGTGTGATGGGCTGTTGAAACTACACTGCCGATATCAATTTAAAAGGGAATTCCAGTATGTTTGCCAAGATCTTTTTTTATATACCATAATAACAAGAGTGGTTGAAGCTGCCATTGATCAAACTGACGTTGATCGTCAATGCAGTCAGCCTTGGAGTTCTGAGGTGAGGAATGGATGGCGTTGCTGGAATACTTAACTAAAAAAGTTAATAGAAATACTAATAAAGTAATAAACAAGTGGATGTTGTTCAGCACAAAATAGAGCAAAACAGTGGAAAGCACTGCAACAGAAATATCTTTTAGCAATTGATATTCTTTTTACTCCCATCTTTATCAAGTTGCCTTTTCTCGCTCTCAGGAAACTAATGGATATAGGTAGGAATAGTGTTTTATTCCCTCTTTTTCTTTCTAAATTAAGTCCCACTCTTTGAACTTGCTTCTTCATTTCTGTTCCTCATGCTTTCTCAAGCAGTGCTATCAGGGAACTTCCTTGCACTCTTTTAAAAACGTTCCTGAAGACCAACCGGTTCTGTGAACTGTTTTAGTCATAAAGAACACACCCCATATATGTTTGTTCTGATTTATCTTGCTCTGTACTGCTCTACTTTTGTACTTTGCACTTGAAACTGGGGCAGGGAATATTTGTTGTATCAATACATAAATGATAGAAGACTGGCAAGTAGAGGGTTTTTTTCCCTTTTTTAAAGTAGAAAATGTGTACATAATGTGTATCAAAATGTGTGGCCATAGAAGTTATTCCTGTTCTTAGGCATAACACAAAGGATACTTAAAATTTTCTACATTGGGGAAATAGAGACATTTTAAAATCATGTATTATTTTGTACATATTTTTCTCCTTTCTCTACAAGAAGCAAAAGACATTTTATGGAACCAACCAATATAACATATTACATACAGCAGCTGTTATTCTTCTATTGTTATAGTTAAAAAGCAAAAAGTACAAAATGTTATATCTTGGTTTATGCAAATAACAGTAACTATATAGAAATACCCTATGGAAATAAGCTAGTAAATCAACTCAAGGTTAAACAGGCAAAGAATATTCAAATTACAAGATATTTGGATCTTAGAGTTACTATGATTTAACCCATATGGCTGTACTTCTACTCTGCTTAATTGTTTTAGATGTTCTTATGTATTGATGAAATTTTTCAACTTTCAACCATGAATTAAGTCATTAGGCCATTTAGGGTGAACTTACCTATACCATAATGTATAAAATATATAATATTCCCCTTTTTTAAGTTAGGACATTTACCTGGATATTAAATATCTTCAACATTTGCTGATCACAAATGCCTTCATTTTTTTTGTGCTAAATTTAAAGGTGAATCACAGACAAATGTGTTTCTCACATGGACTTCAATTTTTCTGGTGAAGGCTAACTATCTGTACTTGCAAATTTGACAAGTGGATGGCTGCCTGCAGTAACTTACATCCTGTGTTAAACCAGGCACAAAAATCAAGAGAAATAAGTAATCTAGAACGTAGATAAAGTCTTCTTTCAAATTCAAGGGATCTATATTAATAGATATTGGTGTTGCATATCAGTGAGGATGTCACACTCCTGTTACTTCACAATATGACATTTTCTGTTGTTTGTTAGAATATTTTAGAAATTAAAAAGAGGAAGAAATACGTGTAGTTAAATCTCAAAAATGTAAAGAAAAAGCAAAGGAAATAAAACAAATGTATTTGTCTTGTTGCAGAAATTTTAATCTCTGGTCTCAGTTTAGTCCCTTCCAAGAATAGGCAAATTTGACCTTGGCTAGATATAAAAGATCAAGAAAAAGTATTATTAAATCTAACTTCTTGTTTTTCCAAATAAAGATTTTCCCATTAATTTTTCTGTAACTTCTCTCATACACAGCTTGTGTTACTTGCTGGGGGTTTTTGTTAGTTTGTTTTCATGGAAGAATTAGGATTCAAAGAGTCATGTACCCTTGTCCTTAAAATTTTCGAGAAAACCAAAATTTTAATTTTCTTATCCTCAGCTTTCTTGTTGCATTGACAAATTCCAAATGACCAATGGGAGAAAACTCTACATGGTACTCTTCCAAGCTTCCTTTTGCTATTTTCTTTGCAAATGCAGGTTATAACACTTTGTAAGTATGGTCATAGGTGTGACTTACTGAATCACCATCAAATTAGAACTTCACAGGTGGTAGAATAAGAGCTGGTCAGAATTTTATTAACCTGGAAAGTTAGGAGCTTAGATCTCCTAGCAGTGTAGTCTAAAGAATTTTCAATGGAGAAACATATATTGTGGTCTCACCTGAAGAGATACCACATAATATCAAAGAACTGGTAATAAAACTGACCTGTTTGAAAATAAATTTTACAGGCACGTTGAATGTACTGGGTTTTAGCAAGTAAGTGGTGTGCTTCTGTCAGTGACAATGGTGAAAGGGCCTATATTAAAATCTCAAATTGTATGCATGCTTCATTGGTGAAGAAAATGTGGAGCTCTTGGTTGAACAAGTTTTCTTGCAATACCAACAAATGGCAACTTGTTTTGTAATGCAGGCCATCTGAGTCTCACAAGAAACTAAACTGTTCTAAAACATTCTTATAAACAGACTGGCCTCCTGTAGGTGCAGCTCTACTGCTTTGGGCACCCAGCTGTTACACCTGCCTGGGGTTTCATTGGGTTTTACAGGAAGAGAATGTTGTCTGGTGTTAGCCTGAGTACCTCCACACAGTGCTGTACGTCTTGGACAGACAACTTAAAGGACCTACCACACACATTTACTGGCTACTACATACGCAGTTACAAGGTTATTGTTTCAATAGCTGTGCTTATCAATCCAAGAAGTCATGTTCCGTCATATGGCACAATCTGTACAAGCCAAGGGCTGTTAAGTGTATTCCAGCATCAAATACTGAAGTACGAACATGCAAAAGGAAATAATGCTTACCAAGTTAATTTGTATAGTGCTTTCCCAGTCCTTCTCATTGTTCACTCCAGCATTATTAACCACAATATCCAGCCTTCCAAAATGCTCAATTACTTTTTTGAAGGCACCTATAGTAAGATCCAAGGGTGAAATGTCTTAGCACTTGTGGAAAGTAAGATATAAAAATGCAATGCATGCATACGAATTAATATTTTATTAGTCTACCAAAAGGTCTTCACTTTTTTCTTAGCCACTAATGAGCAACATGCAATTAAAATTTTTATCTAACCATTCAGCAATATTAAACATATTCAGGAAAACTGAAAGGAATATGTTACCATAGTAGCCATTCAGTTTCATAATGCCTGACAAAATGATCTAATGAAAGTTCTTAGCATCGATACATTTTGTTTTAGATAGGATGTATGGCACCCTAATTATATAAATTAAGCATTTACAGCTTGATTTGTATCAGTTTGATATAGCTAGTGAATTCAAGATTTGGCACTATCTATTTTAAAGCAAAAATAGACGCTTCATGTGTTCAGAACAATTTTCTTTGTTGTGAATTTAACATAAGAATGCAATTCTTATTCAGTGATATAACTAATGTGAATGTTTTAACTACAAATAATTCATCATAGTTCTTGTCTATCCGTTTAGGAATCAATTTTTATACATCCCACTTGTCAGGTAACCTTAACAATGTGATTCTCAAATTCGAATCTTCTTCCTTCTGTTGTTGAAAATAATGGCCTATCTCCCAAAGAATTTCAAAATAAAGTACTGGGAAACTTCCACAAAGACATTGTGTTCTCCCAGATGACAACGTTCGAACTAAGATAAAACACGTGTATGGAAAAACGTGATGTCATAGTAATGAATGAACTCATCTAGGCTGGCTCTTCTTTGACAGGATAGTTGGATGAGATGACCGCCAGATGTTCATTCCAGACTAAAATTTTCCATGACTGTAGACATTATCTGACATGTATATAGGTGTTTGTTTTCCCTCCAAATATTGTTCCCCGTCACTAAATATTTATTATTATGTAAACCAAGACACCGCTCCCCCAATATTGTTTTAAAAACCATCATTTGGTGACTGAATACAAATCTGGAGTATTTCAGGTGTGCTGAAATTAAGCTTGACAGGCCTTAATGAAAGCACTTCACTAAAAGGTGATCCCACGACCATCTTAGTTCTCTGATCATTAGTCTTTGGCTATTAGTGTCAGTCAGGAGCATAGCAGCAGCTTTGAGACATCTACCTTTTTTGCAGCAGTTGCTGGGGTTTACAGAGTTTTTTTCTTGCACCAGGTGGTCGATACTGTTACAGGTCTTTCTTTGCCTGAATGCTGCAGGTCCATCACAGTCATCATCTTGTCATCAGAACAAGAGCTGGGCAGCTGATGGGAAAGGTTTTATTTGTCCAACTGCCTTTATTGTACAGATTTTTTGAATATTCTATTCCATACTAGAATATTTTAAAATTGCTAAAGCCTCTATGTTTGGCTGTCTGCCTTTTTGGCTTCTGTTATGTTTGTTGCTAACTCATTCTCTGGCTTCCCAACTTAACTCTTCAGTCACTTCTTACCTTTCCAAGCCTGCACCAGCAAGGGCAAATGAAAACCTTTGGCTTTATTAAGAGCAGAAATGATTATTCAACTTGGTTTCAGTGAGTAAAATAAATACAGTTTGGGTCTTCAATTAGCTTCCAAATTTTGGAAACTGTCTCCCTGATTCCCTCTTAAGGCTTCTCTAAATAGCATGTCTCATCTTAATAGAATTTTTTGCCTTCAAAAAACCACCATGAATAATAGTACTTTTGCCAATTATTTTTTTGTTAAATTCACAGTCTTGACTAATTGTAATTTTCTAGTTACATAGTGAGACAAGAGCCAAATGTTTTTCAGCTGTTTGCATATCTAGTGTTGAAATAAAGAATTATTACCAAATTTGGAATATTTCTGGTAAAAGTTTACCTGCCTACAGTAATCCCATCTATTACCTATCCACAAAAGAAGAATCTTATTATAAATTCTTAATAAAGTTATCACCCATACACCGGTGTAAACTGACTTGTTCATCCCTTTTCAAACATAGAATAATTCTGTGTTTAGATTGCACACTAGTTAGTGCTTATGGAATCATAAAAATTAAAAGCAGATGCTCATATGAAATATTGAATGAAGAAAAATGAAATATGAAGAGGAGGATCCATTTTAAAGGAGAGGTAAGAAAAACAGCGGAAAATAAGCACAAACACCAGTTATATGTGAGCTTCCTAAATATTCATGGAAAGCAAAAATAAATGTATGGTGATTTTTCAAAAGTGGAACAAGATATAACATTTTTGTGGAAGACTGTATGGAAGAGCCACCAGAGAAAAAAGCAGAGGCAAGACTTGAATGTAGATGAAGTAGGTGATTTCCTACACTTAAGCATTATGTACCTACAGATACCGATTCTAGTACTGTGACTTGTTTCATACTGGAAAGGCTAAAGTTGAAAGAAGAGGAATTTCATTCAGGGACATGACTTTTAACACAAAAAGCTAGTACAGCACTTGACGTATCCACTAAGAGCTTTAAACACCAGGAGTGAAATTAATCTAAGTTTAATACGCGGTGTCTTGCAATTACAAGTGAAAAAATAGGAAAATATAGAGGTAAAAAAACCCCCAACCAACAAAACCACTAAAAAATACCCCAGAAACCCCAAAGGATTCTAAGATGTGATTGCAAATTTATGCAAAGAAACCTGCAGCAGGAATAACGCAGTGTCAGAGAAGCAGGAGCAGCAGCCGCCCGTTCTTGCTCTCACTCCTTGTGAGGGCCCATTCCAATCCTATTCTGATTGCTCTTTTGCTACTGACTTGGTTCTAAAAGCTCTCTTGCTGACCTGTGCTGCCCACTGCAGCTCCCAGTGCATGCCCTGGCTCCTGCACTAGCCTGGCACTGAGGAGAGAAGGGACCATTGGAGAGAAAGCACACTGGGCTAATACTCCTGCTGCAGCACATGCTATTCCTACCCCTAGGATGCTTTTTCTTTCTCCTAGGTTACTCGTCCCACAGGGACAAACAGTCAATCATCAACCTAGCTGATAAAAGCTTTGTTTGCTGATTAGAGCAGATCTCAAATTCAAAGTCCAGCATCTGTCTTACAGACAGACAACACAAAGCTTTGGAGTTAGGCATAGTCACGCTAGCTCGGAGCAGTGAGCAATATTGCTGAATTCTGGACTAGCGGCAACGTTTTGTGGAAGAGGAATGGACATGCTCGATCGCCGCTGTTGAGGAAGCAGCCAGTGAAGTGTAGTGAATAAAAGCAGAACGAAGAACGTTCGCATCTAGCCTGACACCAATGAATCTGGGGAAAGGGCACTGACACGAGTGATGTCAAAATCTGAGTCTGAGTCACTACCTATGAATGCATCTCTTTAATAATGAAACTTTGACAGAGCGATGTGCCTGTTATGAAATATTTTGAGGGATACACCAACACTATGCGATACTCTAAGAACTCAGGACGGAACATGATTTATTCACTAAGTGAAAACACAGATGGAAATCATACAGGAGGGAAGCTCCTTGCCATTCCCTGTGCCTGCGAAACGCGGGTGCGAGTCGTTCTCAGCCTGACACGGTGACCACGCGGTGTGCCATCTTTTGCCAGCTCTGCCTTCGGCTGCAGCCGCTGGCGCTGGCAGGGAGCGTGCCCTGGGGAAGCAGCACCACAGCCCAGAGCGGAGCCCATTAACCCTGTGACCGCAGTTGGACTGGGTGAGCTTAGAGGTCTTTTCCAACCTGTGATTCCACGACAGAATGCAGCTTGGAGTCTGTACTGAAGCCTCATAAAAAGCAAGTCCAGGTATATTACTCATAAAATGACAATTATCTTCTGCTGAGGCTCTCGTGCGGGAGTGCCCCGCGCTCGGTGGGGACCATTCCTTTGGCTTTGCCCTGCGGTGTGCCAAGCAGCACGGCGAAATACACGCATGCCGGCGGTAACTTCTCGCTACAAATCCTCGTCGAGCCGCCGTCGGGAGCGGCCGGGAGCAGGCTGTGCTGCCCCAGCCTTCGCGCCCAGCCGCGTCGGCCCCGCCGCCTCCCCGCCCTCCTACCTGCCAGCTGCTCCGGGTCCGTCACGTCGCACTGGACGAACACCGTCCTCTGCGCCTCGAACTGCTCGTCCAGGGCCGCCTTGCTCTCCTGCCCGGCCTCCGAGTTGCGGTCCAGCAGGGCTACCTGAGCGCGGAGGGACGGAGGGAGAGGCTGAGCGGCGGGCGGGCGGGCGGGCGGACGGACGAACGACACCCTCCCCCCCGCCCCCCCCCCCCCCACGGGCATCGGCCGTGAGGAGCGGCTCGAGGCGAGGTGAGGGGGCGCGCGCCGGGGCCTACCTTGGCGCCCTTGCCCAGCAGCGCCTGGACGAAGGCCCGGCCGATGCCCTGAGCCCCGCCGGTCACCAGAGCCACCTTGCCATTGACGTGCATGGCTGCCGCCGGCCCCGCACCCGCCGAGCCCCAGCGACCTAGCGCCGTGTCACCTGCCCGCTTCCCTCCCTCCTGCGCTCCCTCCCTCCCTCCTGCTCGCCCGCCCTCCCTCTTCCCCTCCTCCTCCTCCTCCTCCTCCCGCCGCTGCCGCCGCGGCTCATTCCCCCCCGCTCCCCTCTCGTGTGGCCGAGAGCCGCCCGGCGCTGCCTGGGCGGGGGGAGCCAGGGGTGGAGCAGGTCCTGAAACCGTCCTCCCGGGTGCCTGGATCAACCCCGGAGACGGAGGGCCGGAGAGGAGGGAGATCGGCTGTATCCCCGCAGCGGCCCCCCGGGACTGCCCGGCGAGGAGAAGCTCCAGGGAAGGGATCCCGGGGCCGGGGCCGCTCCCCCTGGGGAAGGGTTCCCGGGGCCGCTCCCCCCGGAGCGGGGTCAGAGCCTCCGCGCCTCTGTAAATGGCGTGAGAAGCGGCGAGGAGCTCCGATCCGGGCTCCTGGCAGCTCCCGGGGCTGCGTGCGTTTGGGCTGGCCCAAGCGGGGTGAGCAGCAGGGTGAGGAATGGAAAGAAAGTTCAGTCTCGAAAAAAAAAAGCCAAACAACCAAAGAGCTTTCACACTTCAGAATACCCCACCAGGCTTCTCCCTCTCATTCTGCCAGTAAGTAGAATCTGTTTGTACAAAAAAACAGCCATTTAAACATCATGGATATTAGACATATCAAGGGAAGTGCTTTCTAGAAATTTTCAGGTCTATGGATAACATAGCTTGTACCTTAAAAAGTGTTTAACCACTTTTACAGCTTATAAGCTAATTTCTGCTGCATAGTGTGATTTACATGCAACTAAAATTGATCACCATAATATGTCACCATACAGGAGAAATAAGAGCAACCCTACTGATCCAAAAGCTGAAATCCATTTTCTTGTTCGTTAGCCCGTTGTGAGATTCACAAATGTCATTCCGTAGGACATACAATGTTGTGGAGCGTTGGGTAGGTGGGAAAAATCCATTGCTGCAGTCCTCAGCTCTGTGAACATATGTGCATCGTGTATGTGTGTGTGTGTCCTCAGTTTTCTTTTGCCTGATGTATCAGGTTTAAACTTTGCGCTCGTACTTTCAAGGCCCTGAAGTACTCCGACTCAGGCTTTATCTCTGTCACTAGTGTCTGTTGTCATTTTTCCTTGCTTCTCAGCAACAGCGTGGCTATTTTGCCCCATCTCTTCTCCCAGCTGCCTGTTTTTTATGAGGCTGCCTTCATGTATGGAATTCCCTTCTTTTGTATTACTGTGAAGAAATAAACTGTATCGCACCTAACACCAGCAAACTGTTACAGAACAATTAAGGTAACTATGTTACCTAATTGAGTAAACCCAGTAACACAAGATCTTGTTGTTACAACCTTTGTCCTTAAAAATGCGAACTAATATAATCCAGCTGCTAAATTGGATAGCAGCCATTTAGTTTTCCTAAAGATCATGATTCACAGTACTTCGTAAATGCAGTCAGAGCCGGCCTCTGGGATTAGTGGTTTGTTTGAGTATGATACCTGTATCTCTGGGAGGGCTCCAGCTTGCTTTGGAGCTGTGAAATTCGTGCCACCTAAACTGCCGGGCCTAACGAGCTCTTTCCCAACCAGCTGAGCCAGCTTCCCCAATGTGTTGAGAGACAAGTACAGTGCTGGGTCAAAGGCACATGGTGAGAACAGGATTACCACACAGGGACCTCGCAGTGGCATTACAGTGGAGTCTTTCACTCTCAGCCCAACTCAGACAAACTCCTACCCCCTTCCCCCCCCGCCTTTGGCCAAATCATGATCAACATCTGTCACGCTCTTTATTTCCACGGTGGATTAATACGTTTTTAAAGTGCTTTGCAAGGGAAAAGATCAATAAACCCATCTGTGTTTCCAAACAGCTGTAGTTGGAATGACCTTTGGCAACTGTTTTTTAAATTGTTAACTTGGCATGAACGTTAAGAACAATCTGGACTTCAGAGACGCTGGAATGCTTTAAGATCTGAGTGCACACACTGTTTCCGTAAAACAAATCTAAATCTGTGTCCCAAATATCAGCTTGGTTGAATATAATCCTGGGTATCATAGGTTGAACTCATTTAAAAGTATTGTGATCAGCTAAGCCAGGGTTTCTAACTCTGATTTTGTTGGCTGAATGGACTCTTCCCATTATTCCATTCAAGAATCTAATGGACTCTTTTCATTATTCCATTCAAGAATCTAATCAACATGTCTTACAAGACAGCAACAAAAGCTCCACGTCAATACCCATAACCTTGGCAAAATATAATTGAAATTAGAGATGGTGTTCCTAGCTAGAACAGTATGTGTCAGTCCTCCAAACCCAGGAGGATGTAAGAGAAGGATGGCTCTGTGATTTATCCCTGGAGCCATCAGAGATCGCTTGGCTGCAAGCGATGTGTATGCTTCACTCCTGCAAACCACACTGGATTTGCTACCAGCTCACTACAGGTACTCGTAAGGACTTCTTTGCCACTTAGTCCTTTACCACCCCAAGTTTGTAATATGACCAACTGCACAAAAGATAAAATGATGCCTGTAGGAAGAACCTCTTTGTAGACATTTACCATATTAGAAATCCAGAGTTAGCATCTCGGTCTTCTTGTTGAAACTTGGGGGGCTAGTTATGACTTTTTTTTTTCTGTGATTTGTAAATTGACGGCTTTTGAAAAAATAGTGAGTTTTTTTTGAAGTTATTTCTTGAACTGGGGAGACCAGAACTGGACACAGTACTCCAGATGAGGCCTCACTAGGGCAGCGTAGAGGGGAAGGAGAACCTCCCTCGTCCTGCTGGCCACACTCTTCTTGATGCACCCCAGGATCCCATTGGCTTTCTTGGCAGCCAGGGCACACTACTGGCTCATGGTTAACTTGTCGTCCACCAGGACACCCAGGTCCCTCTCCGCAGAGCTGCTCTCCAGCAGGTCCACCCCAAGCCTGTACTGGTGCATGAGGTTGTTCCTCCCCAGGTGCAGGACCCTGCACTTGGCTTTGTTGAACCTCATCAGGTTCCTCTCTGCCCAGCTTTCCAGCCTATCCAGGTCATGCTGAATGGCAGCACAGCCTTCTGGTGTATCTACCACACCTCCCAGTTTGGTGTCATCAGCAAACTTGCTGAGGGTACATTCTAACTCTTCATCCAGGTCGTTGATGAAGAAGTTAAACAAGACTGGGCCCAGTACTGACCCCTGGGGGACACCACTAGTTACCAGCCTCCAACTAGACTCAGCGCCGCTGATGACAACCCTCTGAGCTCTGCCATTCAGCCAGTTCTCTATCCACTTCACCGACCACTCATCCAGCCCACACTTCCTCAGCTTCCCTAGGAGGATATCATGGGAGACTGTGTCGAAAGCCTTGCTGAAGTCAAGGTAGACAACATCCACGGCTCTCCCTTCGTCTACCCAGCCAGTCCTGTGATATATCACAGGATATATCAAAGCAGAGTGTGAGAAAATAGTCATGAATCTATTAACACAGCTCATACTATGTGAATTGTTCAAGATGTCGACTTCCATGGTGAGATTTGGAGAGAGACACTAAAACAAACAGCCTTGTGGTTGTCTGTCTTTTCAAAAATAGCAGGCAGGATAGGAAAAAACATAATGCGTTTTCTGAAAATATGAGATCTAGCAATTGAAGTTAGTAGTATTGTCAGAATAGGAATGGAAGTTAATGTCTTAGCAGTACATGAGAATAAAAAGGCTGGGTTTAGGAGCTTAAGGAGGATCATAAAGTGAAGACTAGATCACTTTGCTTTATAAAGTAGAAAAGGGAAGTTGCTGGAGACATTCAAAAAGGGAACGAGAAACTTGTACACTGCAATTTCCTGATTTGTAAGAATGCCTAGAAAGTATGCAGTTTTTGTGAAAAGATTTGTCAGAGCACATGGGAGGACATTACAGTAAATGAGAGGTGGGAGAGGTGATGACTGGTTTTTAGATTGCCTTTAACTGGCATTAGAGAAGAAGGAATGCTAAGAGTTAGAGAGCTTCCTGTTGGTTTGGAAACATCTACTATGACTGAAAGAAAGGTTTTGGAGTAAAGAAAATTATCTAGTGCAAAATATCTAGCGAAGAGGGGTAGGAAATAGCTGCCTAGGAAGCTAAGGACATGGGGATTTAGAAATCCAGTCCTGGGTGTTTATTCAGAGAGCTTTTTCTAGCTCTTTGGCATGCCTTTCCGTGATCAAATTCCTACAGTCATGCTCAACATTACCACTGCCTGTATCCTAGGCATCACAATGGTAAATTTTTCAGTTCATTGTCCTGCATATAGGTCAAATAACTGGGGAACAATAAGCTGCTAGTGTTTCACCTTAGATATTTCATGCTTTTAAGGAAAAACCAAACTCAAAGTAAGTCAGGTAACACAGTGCTCAATGAAGACATAAGTATTATTATTGAAGTCACTTTTTAAAAAGTCACTGATAACTTAGGGAATATAGGGTTAATTGCATGCCTGAGAACCAATAATACACTTTGAAAAATTATAATCTACTGGAAGAAAGACAATATGAGCACAAGTGTGTACGGCCAGGGCAGTACAGGAGTTGCTAGGAAGGCAGTTCTGCAAGGTGTTAAACTTCTCAAGGCTCTAGCCAGGCTCTAAATGAATAAGGAAGGATTCAGTGTTAAAGCATGCCCAGCCCTTTCTCTATCTGATATAATTATAGGAGATCCTTTAAAACCTTGTGTTTGGCACTGTCTTTAAACACCACAGCAGTAAGGCAGCTGGCAGTAAAAACAAAACACAATATATGAACCCCTCCCATGCCTCTTGCAACTTTGGCAGCACACTACACGAAGGACTGACTGTCTACCCTATTCATGTGATTATCCACTCGTCAAGCAGTTCAAATATCTATACGTTTGGAAAGAAATTGTTGTAGGCTTACACTCAAGCTGTAAAAGGCTTCTTAAAAAGCGAGTAAGCTAATGTGATCAATTAAAATCAGACCAGCTGCCTGGTAAAGTAACTTGGGTTTCTTAGTACTGTGTAATTCTACTGCAACAGAATTGTCTGCTTCCTTAGAGGACTATAACCACATAGATAATACACTTTTTGATATTTGTTGAAATGTTGAAGTCTTATTAATGATTAGTAGCAATGATAATTACTACTAATGTGCTTTCTTTAACTAATATCCAGATGAAGAGAGAAGCAATATGTTTTTGATTATGTTTTAACATTTTAAAAGCAAGAACCTAAAAAAAGAGAGAAATCTCAGAAAACCTTAATTCCAACTTTGAAAAATAGTGAGTTAACAGAGCGCCATGAATCCAATGAATCCTCATCCTGCTCCCCAAATTTCTGTAGTGTCTGACAGCGATAGCTGTGTTTCAAACTAACATTTTGGCTCCCTCATTTCTTGTCTCTACACATAACCACTGTCTCGGTACATCAGTTTCTGAGTGTTCTGTTTTAGGAAAATATATCACATACAGAGATTTTCAGAGGTAGTGCAGAGTATTCTGTGCTGCAGTGTGATTGTTGTATGTATGTTTTAGGGAAGTCAGAGAGATTCCACGATTGTCTTGTGTGCAAAAACCTGGAAGTGCTACAGAGTACTTGTAACGTGCCGTGGATTACCATCTGGTGAGAAGAATGATGTGGTGACACTCAGAAATAATGTGGAAAAAGAACCCAGAACTTAAAGAAAAGTTACGAAAAATGAAACAAAAGAACAGTTAAGTGATGTACTTACTAGAAATGACCCATCACTTAAGCTGAAATTAATAAATGAGTTAAGAATCTCAAATGCCAACACCATGGCACTTTTCCTTATAAGAATTTCATCCTTTTAAATTATTTTTTATGCTCAGTGTTAAGAAATACATTAAATTGAATCAGAAACTGAATTACAACAACAATAAAGCATATAAAACTACTAGAACAGAGTTCTTAATTTCTGAAGGAAATGTAACTGCTGATATTAGTTGGTGAAAATGCAAAAATAACCCAGAAATCTTTATTTCAGGCATAGTCCATGTAACCTTAATTGTAGATATTAAAAATAGCAGCAGTTATTTAAAAAAATCTATGCAAATGTGTAATGAAGTAGTTTTATATTGAAGGGAAGACTATAGCTAATACTTAGGATTTAAGCCAGTAACCTGTTTACGAAGTATTTTAACGATTAGAAGTTTAGAGTCGGTTAGTGGATATTATTTCTGATCATTTAAAATGTTTACAACTACAAAATAAACTGCCTTTGCTGGTCAATTGAGGATAATGTATTATTGATTTTCTAGCTGAGATCCTCAGATGAATCTTGACTGACAAAGGAACATTCAGGGTTTTAAGGAACTCACCTATGCATCTTGGTAAAAGGAGCATGTAATGCTGGTATAAGCATCTTTATTTTTTATGAATGCAGCCACACTCATCCTTCCGTCCAAATTAAAAGCTGTAACTGAAATGTTTATTACCAACCTGTGTGGAGATCAAGCATCATCGGCACATGCTGAATTCATTTGCTGAGACCTACAAATTAGTTGTGGTTTGTGTAATAGGATTTACTTCATATGACTGATAGGAAGAAGCTGATATCCTCAATGTAATTATTGAGATAAGTTCACGTTAGCCATTATATTCTAGGGTATCTGGAAATCTTACTTATAAGCACATTCCTCTAAGACAATGTAAATAACTGGGTATGTCTCTTCCATTTTGTATTTCTGTTATTCAAACATGCAGAAATAAACATCTGTTTTCAGAATTAAAGAAATCTGAAAACCTTTCTTGCTACTGGAAAATTATATCTTCGACTATTTTATCAAACTCGAAACCTCTTGTCATTGTTTTGCTGGGATGGTAAACCTATAATGCATTGCAAAAATTTTTATGTGAAGCTGTGTAATTAAGTCTCCCAACACATTTCAGAAATCATATAAAAACAGAATCCACAGCCACATCAAATATGGTAACATACTTAGGTATTCAATAAGGTCACCAGTATGTCATTTTAAATGACAACATAGAAAACCTAACAAAGAATTGTTGTGAAATAAATGAGGACATGGAATTTTAGAATGTCATATGCAAAGGGAGATGCATAACACACCCTTAAGACTGTGGTCTGAAGTAAATGAAATTATTTGTTTAAGATCTAAGAACAGATTCAAACTAACATAAAGTGCCATTGACTGTGAAGATTTTTTTTCACAATGATTTTAATAATGTTGGACAAAAAGCTGAACATCTGCCAGCAGTGTGTCCATGCAGCAAAGCAGGCAAACAGCCTCCTGGACTTCGTTAGGCAGAGCACCACCAGCAGGTTGAGGGAGGTGACCCTTCCGCTCTGCTCAGCCCTGCTGAGATGCATCTGGCATGCTAGGTCCATCTCTGTGTTCCCCAGTGCAAGAGAGACATGGATGTGCTGGAGCAGTTTCAGTGAAAAGCCTGAGATGATGAAGGGACTGGAGCATCTAACATAAAAGGAGAGGCTGCAAGAGCTGGAACTGTGCAGGCTGGAGAAGAGAAGGCTGAGGGGGATCTCATCAATATGTGTAAATACTTGATAGGAGGATGTAAAGAAGACACAGCCAATTGTCAATGGGCAAAAATTGAAATTCAGGAAATCCCACTTAAATACCAGAACAAATGTTTTTTTCCTGCAAGTGTGGTTCAGCATGGGATCATGTTGCCCAGAGAGCTTGTGGGGTCTCCATCCTTGAAGGCAGTCAAATTTAAACAGATGCAATGTTGAGCAGCCTGCTCTAGGTGACCCTGCTTTGGCAGGGGGATTGGACTAGATGACCCACAGAGGTCCCTTCCAACCCCTAGCATTCTGTTATTCTGTGATTCTGTAATACAAATACATACGGTGAGACTATAAATGCTTCCAGTGCACAAAAGAGTTAAGGCCATAAATATGTTATAAACAAGCACAACTGATTTCTCCCTACAGGTCATTAACATAACATTATGCATTTACATTTGCAGAGCAACCTGGGATCACTTTGCAGAAACAAAGAAGGAAAGCAGATCGCTTTGCCACCTTTTTCAGAAAATGGCTTCTCCTGAAGTAATACAATTGCACAAGGAACCTTTGAATATGCGTCACAGCAACTAAAAGGTGTTCAGCAAAGCAGTGCACTTAGTTCAAACTAGAAAAGCAGCTGACTACAATGGTGAAGAATCCCTACTAACAACAAGGTATGCTGGATTACATGAAAACTCTGTATGAGGCTTCATCACTTAGAATCATAGAATCGTAGAATAGTCTGGTTGGAAGGGGCCCTTGAAGGTCATCTAGTTCAAACCCCTTGGCATGCGCAGGGACACCTTCAACTAGATCAGCTTGCTCAGAGCCCCGTCCAACCAGACCTTGAATGTTTCCAGGGATGGGGCATCTACCACCTCTCTGGGCAACATGTGCCACTGTTTTACCACCCTCACTGTAAAAAATTTGTTCTCTATGTCCAGTCTAAATCTATCCTCTTTCACTTTAAAACCATTACCCTTTGTCCTATTGCAATGGGCCCTCCTAAAACATTTGTTCCCATCTTTCTTATGAGCCCCCTTTAAGTACTGAAAGGCCACAAGAAAGTCTCCCTGGAGCCTCTTCTTCTCCAGGCTGAACAGCCCCAACTCTCTCAGCCGTTCCTCACAGCAGAGGTGCTCCAGTTCTCTGATCACTTTAGTGGCCCTCCTCTGGACCTGCTCCAACAGGTCCCTGTCTTTCCTGTGTTGAGGGCTTCAGAGCTGCATGCAGAACTCCAGGTAGGGTCTCACCAGAGCGGAGGGGCAGCATCACCTCCCTCGACCTGCTGGCTGTGATTCTTTTGGTGCAGCCCAGGATGCGGTTGGCCTTCCAGGCTCTGAGTGCACATTGGTGGCTCATGTCCAGCTTTTCATCCAGAAGCAGTCCCAAGACCTTCTCCACAGGGCTCTTCTCAAGCAAGCCCTTCATCCCCCAGCCTGTGTTGATACCTGAGGTTGCGCCTACCCATGTGCAGTACCCTGCACTTGGCCTTGTTGAACTTAGGAAACTGCTTTAATTTGCAATGTGTGTATTGTCCAGATATGTCCCTGATGCATACTATATGCCTCAATGAAAGTCGAGTCTGACAGTTTCTGACAGCAAAGTAGCTGATACAGTGTTTTTAATGTTTGCACATTTTCCAATTAGTACTTATAGTGAAGATTTTCTTTTTGTTAAATTGTTGGACCAATTCCATCTTGAGGTAATTCAGACAGTAGCTGACAGCAAAAATGGTTTGACCTTATTTCATCTCACACATGTACATTCATTAAAAGAATGGTATGAAAAGATTAAGCTCATGTTTGTCTCGGGACTGGGGACAATAAAAACGTTTTCCAGAAAAAAATTGATTTAGTACTTACATTGATATTACTGCAGTGCATAAACTATTTTCTTCAAATTTAGTGTTTTTAGAAAATTATTTTATTTTCAACTTGAACAATTATAGATATTCATAAAGGAGAGCATAAACCATTTGCTTTTAAATTATTATGTGGGTAATTATGAACAGGGTTGGCAGCACAATTTAAGAAGCTATGTGACCTTTCTTATTAGAATTAGTCCACTTAAATTTCTTCGTAATGCTACTGTGTCAAAAGTAAGAAATTTTCATATCGGATATTTTCATCAAATTGGAAAACTGCAGGTAAAGACAAGTTAAGCAAGTATCGAGACTAGTAAGATTTTTTTGGGTAAGTCCATGGAATGGTAGTCAGGAATGTGAGTTAGCTCTGGTCTGCTATGGACTTCCCACAGGAAGAAAAGTGAAGCCTTGGCAGTTTCATAGTCTACATTGTTCCATTTTTTTGGAACAATTAATGCATCATTACCTTTTTTTGCAAAGCAGAGGCTCCCCTTTCCTGCTCACTCCTCCCTCTGAGCCCCTACACTAGCTTTGTCCTTCCATGCTTAAGCAGCTGTGCAAAAAGGCTCTACAGTAACTATAAATGACATCTTAGAAAGGATATTTTCTCTGACACCAACATGTGTTTTATGACAGCTAGCTCAAACAATATTCATATTTATTAAATCTGAGAAAAATGTTTAATTTTCTAATATTACATTGATAGTTATTTTTTACTTTTCAATTCTGCTTTGTTTTAGTTATTATTTCATTACATCATTGAGAAATCTGGATGAGTCTGAACAAAGAATTCAGGAAACTCTCTTTTGGGACTAAAATGCATGATGTAATAGTATTCAATTTCCTAAACCTTTCCTTTAATTTAACATTTTGAAGATGACATTTAGTGCTAAAACTGCATATGCAGGATTGTGTTAGAAGGTTGAGGATTAAAGTGAAAAAAAATTAAATAATAAAGACATCAACAAGGTGAAGATAGAACTAATTTACATAAAGACTTTTGAATGGAAATTACTTTAACACTCTAAGGGGTATTCCACTGAAACCCACCAATGTTTGCTTTGATGGTGGGCTTAAGTTAGGACTGTATCAATGTGGAGATTATGAAGCAGTGATTGCCTTGGAGAAGGTGAATATATGTGAGCAGGTAAGGACAGGTTAGTCATGTTTATATGAATTAAATATGTTATTTGGCATACTCAAGCTGTTAATGCAGCATAGGACAAGATGTCTAAAAAGGATTCCTAATTGTTGTGACCATTTCTAGATCTAAACACAGATACATATTTTATTCCTCCTTCAGCTGCATGCCTCTTGTGTACTTTGGCTGTGTTATGCAGAGCTACATCTGCAAAAGGACCTCAGTAGTTTTCAAAGACGTGCTCAGCCACTGCACCATTTAGATGTTTTTGTTTTTGCCAGGAAAACTGTCTCACTGACAGAGTTAATGAATAAAGTGTAAACTATGTGTTAATCTTTGTCTAGTACATGCAGGAACCCATTTCTGTAGAATCTTCCAGTCTCCTGACTGGTCCTATATTCTGCGACGTGAACAGAGAGCATAGATACGGATTTGGGCTTTGTACATAATACCATGAGAACGCCTCTCTTGCTAGATTATGTTGTTGTGCAACTCCTAATTTTCAAAATAATTCCATGGCAAAATATTTATCAAGTCTGTGGTTCTTTTCTTTTTTGTGTCAGGGAGAGGGGAAGGTTCAAATCCATATCTCTCTCATTTCAGAGGCAACGTTTACCCACCTAAATTTAAGCTGCTTTAAGGCTTAAGTTCTTCTAGCTTTCTTGTGATAGAGGGCAACAATGAAATTTTATTTGCCCAGACACAATGTGAAATATAAAGGCAGGGACATAGCAAATACCTTCCTTTTATTCATAGAATCGTAGGATCATAGAATCATTAAGGCTAGAAAAGACCTCGAAGATCATCAAGTCCAACAGTCACCCCAACACCACCATTGTTTCCTACTTTCTGCCTTCGAAAATATTTAGAAATGTGTACAGTGAATGAGTTGAACAGTCTCATATTAAGGTAGGCAGACTGTTTATTTGGATACCTTATTTCCCTCTTGTATGTTATAAGGCACCGCAGTTGATGGATTTAGCAGGTCTGTACAAATGAAGCATATACATAACTATTGAGATACAGACAGCTTTTTATGGATCTAGACCTTCATCCTTATGTAAATGAATTTGATTTCTTGGAATGGTGATTGTCAGTACCTTAGCATTATACTATTAAACAAAATTTTCAATTTTTGTGAAATGCTTTTTAAGTTAAAAGAGAGAAATATTGCTCCTCTTTGAATTATTTAATACCCTGTAACATTACTGAATATCAGCATAATGTTTGAGATGTTAAGGGTCAGTTCTTTGTCTTTTCACAAGACAAGTGAAAAAGTATCCTGAAAAATGAGAAGCTAAAAATCCAAAATAAAAATATGAGAATGAACATAGGGAAATACTCTACCAAAAATCTGTGAACCATGTAAGACCAAAATGAATCCTGGTGAAAACCTAAGTATTTTTGTAAACGTGAAGTGAATCAGACTAGATCATTCCATCTTTCTAGCTCCCTGTACCACATCATGTTTCAAGTCACTCTGCTCTAGAAGTAGGGATGTTTAGTGTTTCAGCATTAGGAAAGCCCAAATCTCTTATGGAACCACATTTATTTTGACAAGTTTCAAAGCAAAAAGTCATTAGAACAAGACTATTTATTTTATTAGTAATGATAAGATTTCTTTGGAAAAATGAATATGTTTCATTCCAAATTTGTTTTGTTATTCTTTACTTCGGCTTTTATTTCCTCTTAGTTGTGTTATGCCATAGTGTGGTTTCTGTTATATATAATATTTCTTGATATGTTTCCATTTCCTAGCAGGTTTTTTTTTTCCCAGAATTTCCAATTTCATATTCCATGAATAATTGTGAAATTTCCTGACTATGAATTCCTTTGTAGTGATAAAAGTACTTGTGCAATGTGAGAATTTTCCGTAAAAAGGAACTTCAAATTCTCAGCCATTCTAGTCAGGGGTTTTTAACTTTACTAGGCAAAATAAATTTAGACAAATTGTCTGCCTGGAGGACAAATGGAGATAATACTACTAGACTGCATTCCCATGAATTCAATCCCCCCACAATTTTTAGCTTCTTCCAATTATTGCCCTTTGTTTTGCTATAAACCATGAAACTCCCAAAAGATACTGAAGTGTGTGCTTTACAAACGTTAGATATACCTGGGTATGATAAAAAATCATCCTCCCAGTTTTGGAGGGAAATTTTGTGTTGGCTTGTGAATCGCAGCCTACGTGTAAAGACCTACGTAATCCATTCCTAAGCAGCTGAGACAGCAAAATCTATAAGGCAATTTACAGTATTGCAGCAGAAGTCTTCAACAGACTTTAATTAAAGTGTTCTGGTGATCTGAAGATATTCATAATCCAGCACTGAAATTAAAGAAGTCCACATCAACAGAACTTTTTCTCAGGCTCATGATGCCAACTGGCATATATATATATCACGTGTATAAATCTACAGTTAATGACCAAAATACAGAATGGTTGTTCAACCACCTCCAAGTAAGCGATGCAATGCCAAGATATGAGGCATCTTGTCCCAGCTGGTTGATTCAGATCGCTGAAGTGAGGCACGCTATGCATAAGCTTTCTACACAGTTCATGGAGAGAATGAGGTGGGTGCTCTAAAGGGGAAACATTCCTGCTGAGCTGCATAGGGCAGGCGAGTATGAATGCTAAGCACCACATAGGTCTTAGCCCTGTGCTTTGGGTGTCTGTTCATTTGGCTCCAGCCCCCCTTTTCAGCATCAGTGGCTAACCAGAAAGGAGTATTTGACTATTTAAAAGACAGATGTTGGGGTGAGGGTGAAATCATTACAGTGTGCATAATGCAGTTAAGACTGTGGAACCCATTGCCATGGGATGCTGTAGTTTTATGTGGGTTCAAAAAATGATCAATACAATTCAGGTTAATTAGACACCAAATTACCAGATCTGAAGGTGGGATAGTAAAATGTGGAAGAATTACAACACATATGTGTTCTGTTCTGTTCTGGTTACTGTCAAAGACAGGATTTTAGAATATGTGGATCTCTGTTCAGAACGAGTACAGACATTTTTTCAGTATTATAGCAGTACTATAATGTCTACTAAGTTAACTAAGTCTATTCCATACATTTTTCAGAACATTTTTCGAGAGAAAACATATTATTTTTGAAGAATGTTTGAATTTTTTAAAGCAATTTAGGTATTCTCCATTCTATCCTTCTGTCTATATCAATATGCATTCGATAGTCAAAATACATTTATGTGTGTGTGTACATATTTACATAGCCTGCATACCTTTCCATACCTAGGAAATAGTCCAGTTCTCCATGTCACTACTTTTATTATTTGAAAGATAAGCCAGCCCATTACAAACTCCCCAAACTGGTACAACCTGGCAAAAGGGCAACAGTATTTACAGAGTGAGTTTGTGTTTTTCTTCCTGGCTTAGGTGACATTAGGTGGGGCTGATAGCGTTCAGTGCCAAGAAAAACATATATGTGTATCTCAGAGTGCCTTTTAATGAGCTTATCTGATTCTATACCTTAAAAAAATACTCTTGTTTAAATGAGAAGAAATAAATTCTGTATGTGATATTTTTAGCACTTTTACAGTAAGAGTTTTTGTTCTTTCTCCTCCCGGATTTAGTGAGATTAAGGTCAAGTCTATAAATCTAGTTACTGTGTGATTCTATATTAATTTCAGACAAGCTGGAAGTATTTAGTGGCTCTTATACTTCTAAGGACTGAGAATCTGGTATGATCATGATCCCCCACACTAGAGACAGTTTAACCACAAAGTTTTAAATATGGATTGAAAGAACAGACAGGCAATATTTTATAGGGGGTGGAAGAAGAGAATAACATTAATTTTCACAAATGATGGAGTTACAAGACATTAAAAATATGCTAAAAATATTCTCTGCCTCTGTAATGCCTATTGACCTACTTGAATTATATAAAAGAATGAGTATTCTTCCCAAAGAAGAAAGAGAATTGCACAGTGCCTCTTGTTATCACTGGATAGTCTATTCCTGAAAATATCTATTTATTTTATTTTGGACTTTTGGCTTTTACAAGTAAACCTGTTTTTCCTTTATATTTAATTCATGTCTATCTTCTGTAGGGTAGAAATACATTCTCTTGAAAATGATCCTGTAGCATATAAGTCACAAAATTCAACTGTGTGCATGTTGAATCAGAGATGGCTAGTAAATGCAAATGATGCTCCTAGTCTGGAGCCTCCAGGTTTTCTTTGGCAGTTTTTCTGAAGTCATTTTTTTGTGGCGTTGGGCGTGTGGATGGAGCATTTGTTTGCTCAAAGTCTTCAAAGCACCTTTCACACATAAAAAGTGGGGGTAGATCTTGGCACCACTTTAGGTTCTTTTTCCATATCTGTTTTGGTCTTTTTTTAGTTTCTGGGCTTGAGCTCAGAGCTACTGACCACATCTGGCATCCTGAGCAGAGAAAGTTCGGGGCAGGATCTCCAAAGAGCCAGCAAAGGGGTCCAAAAATTTGGAGAGTAACTATGTGTAAATTCAAAATCATACACTAGGAATCTAGGAATCAAGACAAATCAAATATTGCATGACTAAATGTAATCCAATGAAGCTAAGACACACATGAATTATTTCATGCTGATTCACATAGGCACATGACTAATCAGGCAGAGCTAACACAGTAGCAAACTCAGAAGGGAGACAGAGCTGGAGAAATCAGCAAAGTTGGAGAAAACTGGGAAAACACTTTGCTTAACTCTTTCATTTCATTGCACAAATTCATTGCATAGCTTCCTTTTGTTGCTCTAACTGAGAACAAATAATCAGCCTGAACAATCAGATATGTGTCTATACCAGCCTTTGCCCTACATCTTTCAACCATTATTATTAGTGAGGAAGCAGTCCTCATGGTAGCTGTTGCAGTGCTGCTAACACCAGTAACTCTTGGCATGCCTGACGGCAGACAGCATGAGTGTCAAAGGTAGTAGTAACTTTCCCATAGTAGACCTCTGCAGTTTCTCATAGTGCCAGAATTATTCTAATTTAAACCAAGGTTTAGGATGTTTCAGGCCAAGATCCACAGAAGTATAAAGCACCACAACTGGATCTGTAGATGGTTTAAGCATCTAAATCCAAGACTGTGATTCTCAAAAGCCCCTGCTGAACAGTGTTAGGGACTATATTTTTGGCAGAAAAACTCCAGTAATACAGAAGATTCCACTCTTTTCAGTGACTGCCATCTTGTTTGAATTCAGACTGGTAGCTCTTTGAAACTTAGATCTAATTGGTAGTCTGAAAATCGACAACTCTCTGCCCAAATATTTACCTGTCCTGTTCACTTGAACTTCAGAAAAAAGAATGGTTATTTTGGCCAATTTCTTTAAATTTACAGGGTAGGTAGGACAGATGAGCTATCCTTTGTTTTGTGAAATGAGTGAATGATTAGAGCATTCCCACACAATATGGGGCTAGGGGGTTCAAGCGTCTTAATCACGAGGCTGTGTGGCCATACAGCATAAATTGTTTTGACAAGGGGGATCGCCATTCTTTCGAAACTAGGCCATTTTAAGTAGTGTTTCCTGAAGTACGCCTGTGTATTTTAAACTAAATGATCATTTTATGTAGCTGCAGAAATGGCCAGGCTTGTATGAGGTGTTTTTGTTGTTATTTTTTTTTAAACTTTTAAGTTAAAATATATACCGACATGATTCATTTAAACTCTAAACTAAATATATCTTTGCAAAGGCTTCTTTCTCACCCTGTGGGGAATAAAACAAATCCTGAAATAATCAACTCCAATGAGAAAATCCATCTTGTCATAACTGGGAATTAATTACTGCATCTAGATATTGCTAAAACAGTCTTCGGGAAAAGCGCAGAATGAAATAAGAGGGATAGATGCAGAAGTAAAGTAGAAAGACGTGAGCCGTTTGAATGCTTATTTGGGTTTGTTGTTGTTCATTTAACGTAGAAGTTGTATCAGCAGGAGAAGTCAGTTATCGTGACATTAACTAGTTGTGACTAGTGTTTAAAAAGGGTTTAAAATGAGGTAAGTAAACACAGCTGAGTATCAGCCTACTTTGAGACAACTGTTCTCTCTGTTTATTTTTCTAGAATCAAACAGCATTTTTTGGTCACAGAATCCAACTGAAGTTTCAGTGCTGTAATTACAAAAGACACATGGAATCAGAATTAATGTAGAATAGGAAAACCAGAACTAGAGAGAAAGAGAGAGAAAATGAGAAAAGAAAATAAACACACAGTATGTGGTAACCACTATTTTGTAAATTATAAAGGTGAAATACAGATGGAGTATCTTGTGAAAGGGAAGTTGCAACTAAACCTCTGTTTCTTCCACATTTTCAAAGAAGAATAGATTGGTGTCTTATGCCCAGATGTTTAAGAAACTAGACTATCCAAAAACGTCAGAAAATGTCAACTTCATGTTCATATTGTATGAGTTTAGTTTGTATGTTTATAGATTGTCTTTAGTAGAGTCACTGGCAAGTAAAGGATAGTCAACAAAAATGCAGACTTACCCCTTCTGACTGCCTTTTTCCTTTATTTCAGAGACAACAGAAAGTACGTCATGGGTTTTGTTTACATGCACTAATAAGGATGGCAAATATCCTGACTTTTGAACAGTGGCTATTCTGGTATGATCTTCTGTTCCTTAAGAATTCTGGACAGAAAGCATCAAAACAATTATCTCTCAAAGGTTAAGTCAAATCTTTGACCCACACTCCACTCTGTAACATACCCTCTACTTCAGTTTAGAGACAATAATGGGAAGGTTTCTGCTGCTTAAATATAGGCATCCACTTCATTTTAGATGCTTTAAGGAATCTTAGGTACCCATTGACAGATATGACATAGGGCATTCAAGAAACCCAGATTTTCTGACGCAGCAGTGAAAACGTAACCATGAACATAACGCTGAGGCACAAGTTTGCCCTAATACAACAAGTGGAGATTTCCTGCAAGTAGATGAGTTTCTCAGTGGCATAAAGACTGCCATATCCTGTTCATAGTCTTAACAATTCTGAGATTCAAGAATTATACTGAGGTGACAGAGCATATGCATGTGTATATATGTCCTACATATTCATAGGTGGAGACAAGGAGCTAATGAGTTCATGGCAGCGTGAAATGTTTGAGATCACACAGATGATTAGTTCTCAATCCATTGCGAAGTAATTTTAGATTAAGCCTAGTACTCTCTCACCTCTGAGCAAGTCATGCTAAAGGCATCCTAGCCATGGAATAATATAAGGTGATAAATCAAAAATAATTTAAATATTTTGTCTCCCATACCAGGATGTTTACAGCTACAGAGTATGACATGAATTATTACCTCAGGATGACTCCAAGAAGATATTATAATTGTGTTTGCAAGATTGAAAAAAAACGTTGCCTCTGGCACAGGAGAGTCTGTTATTCATTTCACTTTACTTAATGGATCCTTTACTAGCATTTACAGAATCACAGAATCACAGAATGGTAGGGGTCGGAAGGGACCTCTATGGGTCATCTAGTCCAACAATTTAGTTTAGCTGTGGTGACTATAAGCCAATAGTTGCTATATAGATTCTTTACAGCATAAGTACAATCCAGTGAATATTCACTTGTATGTCTTCAGCAGGATCTTTGTTCCTAAATGCTAATACTATTGTAACACCCCTGAACGGAGAGTAGATTTTCCAGGCAGTCAGAGAATGCCCTGAAGATCAGATTTATGAGTTTTTATGAATCTGTTCTGCGCTTTGCAAGAAGTTTTCACTAAAGTTGGTCCAAATTTTTCGTGAATGGTGTTTTTCCACTGAAAATACTGGTAAGCTAAAGCCACATAATTTGTATTGGCTTCAGAAAAATTCCCAGTAGCATAACTGAGCTAACTGAAAAATGCGTTGCCTGTTTGGTACCATTGTGGCTTTAGTATTTCATTTTGATCTGATTTCAGGAAGTTCTACTTCTGTCACATGTTATTGCATGTGTCTGTCGCACTGATGATACATGTGGTTCACTGTAGCAAACTGAGATAACACTCGAAGTCTGCCCTTTATTGTAGTTGTAAGTTTATCCTTTTGAAACTGTGCAGGGAAGGAACTGCCCAGAGGAAGAGAAGCAGAAGCAGCAGTCACTGAAGAGGATTCTCTAGAAGAGTAGGCTGATTGTATACATAAGTATACTTTTTGAATGATGAAAAAGAGAACTGGGAGTTACTAATTTTCCTAGTCTCAAGCAAGAAAGGGAACTATCTCTGATAATCCAATACTGCTGCTTGATCTGGCAACCTCACAGTTCCCAAAGTCCCAGGCTGTGCTTATGGTTCTAGGAACAACCGTACAGGCTGTTCACAGGCAGCATTCCTCTGAGCAGTACTTCAGAAGGAGCAACAGAAAGAAGCCCTCTACTTCTGGAAGCTTGCTGAGTGGAACAGCTAATACGGAAGTTTTGCAACATGAATCCCAAGAATCAGAGAATATGAATTAGCCTAAGCCGAACTCTGACCTCGAGGCACAGCCTGTCACTTTGAGAATGTGATGTGGAAGAAGAAGAGCATCTCTGATCAGTCTCGGATCACCTGAGATAACTTCTCCAAAATCTGAACAGTTGCTGGCCATTTCCTAGAGATTACCAATTAATTCTGTAACATGGTCTACTTTCAATTCTGGCAAGCGCATTTTTTTTTTTTTCTTGCATGCATCTAGCCAGAGGAGTTCCTCAGTAGGAGATCAAGTGACATATTACTTGGTAAAGACCATCTCCACTTGTAATTGTTAAATTCTGTCAGCTTTTGAACCCAACACTATTGAATGGCACAATGGCCATTTGCCAGCTGTGCGGATGTTTTGGCTGTGATCCCAAAAGGGTGGGGACGTTAGGCATGATAAAACAAATTATAAACAATCACAGAAGGTTACTTCAGGAGAAAAGGAGGCAAGCACTGTGTCTACTAGCAATCTGAATGTAACGCTTACTGTTGCTTCTAGTGATTTCATCACCTCATTCCAGCAGCATGGCTCAACAGACTTTAGCAAGTCTTTTCAGAGGCAGGAAATATATCATTGCAAACACCCCGGAGCCATGAACTTGGCCATGGAACGTGTGTGGATTCTGACCACAGTTATGCTTTCAGCTTGGCAATAGCAGAGACATTAGGTGCTGTGTTGCTGCTGCTGCCTCCAGTGACAGGTTCCCCATAGTCTCCTTTGTTACAAAGGGCAGTTGCCAGGCTCACTAGTCCTATGAGAAGAGCGCTACTGTACAGAGATGATGCTGGCAGAGTACAACTGACCACCTACCACACCAACAACTGTCTGTAGGATGGTACTGCCTCTTGGATCAAATAAATAAAAAAATATCGTAAGGAGAACAGAACCTAAAAGAACAGTTTACTAGATGGTGCATTTGTAATGGATGAAGAACAACGTGCTCCCAACAGTGTCTATGAAAAAGCACAATGTCATGAATGAGTGGTCCTAAGAAGCCTCTGCTGAGGTTCTGGAATGTGACAATAAAACTTCATAGACAATGCAAAATGATAACTTTTAGCATGAGAAATGAGATGTTTCCTAAAATCTATGTAGACCTGTTTTCCAGGTGGATGGAGTTGCTTTAAAACCCAGAAAGAGTCATATTATTTGCTCTTCTAGCAAACTGGCATTTCTGAGCATTCAGGAGCCAAAACACTGATGCATCAGTTGCTACTTCCTGTCTTTCATCAGGAAGCAGCAAAGCAATGGGGAAAAAAGTAAAAAACAATCTGACAGACATCACTGAAATCTGTGTGTGTCCAAGACAGTATCTGCAACAGATGGTATTAGTCCTTAAATTTTACTACAAAATCCATATTGAACTTTTTCTTGTTGTAGATTGAGCAACATATGCATCTGCTTTTTAATCCTGTGGATGGGACCATGACAAGGGCCTAAAAAGATGTCTTCCTCTAACTCTTTTAACCTAGTAGCTCTTTTTCTGGTTTTGACACAATTGTATACATGATTGTATGCAAGGCATCATGTAATTGCAGGCTGTCAAGTCAAAGAAAATTCAGGCACCATCCTCTAATCATGAAAATGAAAATAACAACCACAATTATAAAAATGTTTCAGGGAATAGAAATCTGAGATAAACCAAATTATCATTAAAAAAACAATGACAAAATCACTGCTGAATTGTGTAATTGAAAACTCTTCTTCATGCTTACACTGTTCTTATACAAATCAAAGGAACGATTTGGTCTGAAAAAGTTAATCTTGTGAAACGTATTGTTTTACAGAATTTAAACTTTCTGTTAATACAAATTCTGTTACTCCTTTGACTGGCTGGCATTACTTTGTTGAGAATTCAGATTTAATATGCAATGGATAAGAACTTAAAAATCATATATACTCCATGTTCTTAAAAAAAGTCTGCACTGACTTCAGCTTTACATCTCTAGCCAAATCTACTTGCTTACCAAAGCACATTCTCTAAGCTAGGACAAAGGACAGATAACCTCCAGGACCTTGCAGAACTGCACAGAAAATAACAGGAACTAAACTGTCTAATATTGAAAACACAGTTCTTGCTGCTTGGGAAAATGTTCATAACGAGCATTTCAAAGAAGAAAGCAGCAGCCCTCTTGGAGAAAGTTAGGAGTGTGTTTCTTTGGGGGATATCTGATGCTAGAAGATATGTTTTGGGTTGAAGGCATCCCAGACCATAGCCACAGGGACTGAAGGGCTGCATATTAAAGAAGCCAGACATATTGATGTTGCAGGTCTGAACAAAAAGGCTTTGAACAAAAAGCCATGGTGAACACAGAAGGTGTGGTTGATGTAAATGCAGAATGTTTCTTCAGTGATGTGAAGAAACTGAAGAAAAGAATCAGGATTTGATCTGGGAGACCAAAGTGCAAACTTCAGGTAGTATAAACTGTCAAAAGACATCCTTACGTGGCAGTATTTTGCCCTTAAATTTGCATGAGTGCACAGGAAACAGGGTCTTCTTTTTTTAAATTGCTGCTGTTGTGGAAATTCTAGCTGATCAGCTGCAGTTTTTGAAAGAGCTGGAGGCAGTGCTTGAGGTATAACTCCATAATATGCAATAGCATAATAAAAAAGTTCCATCCAGAATCAGATCAAAAGGCCAGTATTCCATGGTGGCAGCAAAGAGCAGTTTACTAGGCACTGCAGTATCGTTCTTTCCTGGTTACACACATAAGGACCTAAAAAGTAAGGGAAAACTTAGTTCAGACTCAAGCTTGGAGCTCCCCTTTTAAAAACAGTTATGCGTCCCCATGCCTCAGACAGCACTTCCAAGTGAGAGAGTCATTCCTTGGCCATTGGGCAGACCTTGAAGTTTCTGTCAAAGTGTCAAAATATGCAGCTGCAAGAAGCTGTGGTGACTAAGATATGGAAAAGGAAGCAAAAATAAGTTCTCTGTTATGGCTGCTGAATCAGAAAAGTCCAAGAAAACAATGATTTCTGTTGAATCAAAATACATTTTGTTGCTTACTGTACTGAAATGAACTTGATCCTTACTTTCCTCCTCCACTTCTTAGCAGAACACTTTGTTCAAAAGGAATGCTTTCCAGATTTTGTCAGAAAAGAGAAAGGAAGGAGTCTATTCAGGAAAACAGCGAGAGATCATGTTTCCTTTTGCCAGGTGGCTAGGGTGCTCAGACACAGACTCAGGGCTGGTGTTCTTTTCTGTCTGAGAGATTTTGAAATCACGTTCTTTACCTCCTGAAAGAGCATCCTGACTACCTGCGTGCTGAATGGCTGTCTTAACCAATCCTACTACTGTTCATCTTGTGGAAACTCCAGGAGAGAAAGTATGAAACACAAAAAGCAGGAAGGAGAAGAGTGACTCTATTTGGTCATTGGGATATTCACTACAGAAATGAGGCACCTTGATTCCCATTTCACTGCAGTGGTTTAATTACTATTGTTTGCCAGGATAGGTTGAGAGCACCTTCCACTGCTAAGGGCGTTCACTTAAGGGGTAGGAGATAGTCAGAAAATTTTGAAATCATTTTTCACAACTTGAATCTCAACAGCCTTCTCTACACAGGCTGGTGCTTGCTATACATATGTTCAGATTTTGGGAAATAAAAATATATTTCTTTTAATCCTTTCCCTATTTCTAAGGTATGAAAGCATTCACAATATTTAACAAGTTCACCATTTTCGGTATTTTGATGTTTAACATATAGCCTACCAAAGCATTTTACCAGAAAATAGAATCTAGCCACTGTGAACTGATTTACAATATTTGTTTATATTTCTCTGCACTCGGATGCTGCTAAGTTTGTTTTTTTTTTTCTCTCTCTCTAAAGGCTTATTATTGTATGAGCAAGCACTATGCTTAAGCCTGTTGTGGTTAAATGAGAAGATTTAGCAATTTCATTCCACAGTTTTATCTTTAACTGTTTTTACCCGTGCATGCATGTCTCTTGCTACTGTTTGATCTGCCCAGAAGAAATCTGGTCCAGAATGTCATCTACATGGAGTTTGATCAAGGGTTATGAGTATGTGATATGGGGTCTGATAACAAAAAGATTTGTTGTAAGTTTGCATCTTCTTAGTTGGAGGTAGTTAAGGAGGAGGAATACAAGGCATTATTGATGATCGCAGCGTGGCTGTAAGTTTCTAATGGGATGAAGCCATGAAAAAAGGCAAATGCACCTTTGAAAAATTCTCCACCAGGAGAATTCCAGGAGTGAGGGAGCGGGTGGATGGTGCTAGGCTTTGGTGTGCAGTCATCTGAGACAGTCAAAACTCCAGTCGCAGACATGCAAATAATGAACTGAAGCTAGTGCATTTGCAGAGAAGGCTACTAGGGTGACAGGAGGAATGGAGAACCTGACTAATGAGGTGGAAGGGTGTAACTTGTTTAACTTTGCAAAAGGAAGGCTGAGAGGGGATAAGATTGCTCTCCTCAGGGATAAACACCACAAGGGAACAGATCTGTTTAAGTTAAAGAACAATGTTGGCACAAGAACAAATAGATATAGGCTGACCCTGGAAAATTTTGTACTGGATGTTAAAAGAATATTGCTATCTATTAATAAAGTGTTCTTCAAGCAGTCACAGACATCCTGCAAGGATGACCACTGTACACCTGCACTTGAAGCAAAGGGATTTGCATCTCGGAGTGAGGATAGATAGCCCAAAAGAAACAGAAAGCCTAGCCCTGCAGCAGTACTTCTCCAGCACCACCTTTTTTCCCTGTAAATGTGGTTTACCGAATGAGTCTGATGTTGTGTTTCTTTTATTAGCAAGGGTCTAGGTACAAAGATTCTCTTCCAGGCTCTCTGCCCAGCATGTATTCCCAGCACATGTTCCATTAAACTCCCAAAATTTAACTGGTAATTTTTAAACTAAAATTACCTCCTAGATTTTAACTTCGGATAGAAGCTGAATTCTTCTGTACTGTGATATATTCCAATTCAAGAGCATGGTGCATGCAGCATTTACTTGCTGATCTGCTACCAATTATAACAAATGATCTTAACAGTCCCTTCTAGTCTTAAAGCCCATTAATCTGTGGAGACGTGACCCAAAGTTCACTGGAACCCAGGGGAATCTTCCCATGGCTTCATTGATATTTATAGTTAATAAGCACAGTTTTTTAAAACAGCAATTATTTTTGCCAGCAGGGATTCTGTGAGGTGGCAGCTATAACAGCTACCATCAAGCTTTGTTATGACACAAAGAGAAAGTAGTCTTTGAAAATTACTTCACTTCTAATAGATTATTTACTTTTGGCTGTCACTAATGTGAGACTTTGAGCCCTGCCCAAGTTATATTGCAGAAGAACATTAGGGGTTATGAACTTAAAAGCACATGTTTTTTATGTAGTGGTCTAATAGGAGATGTACTGTCATATCCTGTAATGTTTTCCTTGCAGGTAAAGCCTCTGCTCTGCTGACAGCACTGTACTAAGGAAAAATAAATGCAGCTATTTCAGACTTTGTCTAAGATATCTTCACTTGCATAGGGAACAGAGGTATAGGAGCAAACGTTTGGCACAAAAAAGACTAAGATAAGATCTTTTAAGAACACTATAGTTAGATAAAAGCCAATAAAATGCTTTTGTGGAAGAAAATAAAGGTTAAAGCCTTCCTGGCTTTTCCTCAATTAGCATACAACCGAAGTCTCAATAACTGTTTTGTAACTCAAAAGTGAATAGGACTTTCCAAAATTTAAATTGTTTCTTTGCCCTAGATTATTTACAATCCAGTGAATTAATCCAGCAAACATTATGTTGGACATAAACCAATGGTTAAAGAAGGAAAATAAATTTAGGTTCTTACCAGCATCAACATAATTTTTAGAGTCACAGCAAGTAATAATTCTTCATTTGCTCAGCAAGGAATAGTCTGTTTTCAAAAAGCCTGTTTTCACAAAAAAAGTGGTAGATATTTTTACTTTCTTTTAAAAATATTGTGGTTTCTTGGTCCAGATAGATCAATAATCACAAGGACTAGCCTGTTTTGCTAGAAAAGTGTGCCTCGTATATGACTTGTTTACTTCTCTAAAAATGACAGCAACTTTTTCTATGGCAGGCATATTTATAAGATTTCTCTTCCATGTGGATTTGTTCATGTTTAATGACGTACGAACCTACTCTGCATCTTTTCTCAAAGTTTGAAAAAATTCTTGGTCTGGATTTTCTTCCTGGCCATCTATTTTCATAGAAACCACCTCTGCCCTTCTACGAGATTTATTTAAAATCTGCCACACTGTTAAAGAGCTATTAGGAGAAACCAAATAGTAAGAAAAAAATACACTGACAAAGTATCCACATTAAGTTTTATTTCCATGGGACATCAAATTAAAAATTAAAAGGAGTGCTTTGAAATTATTGTCTGTTGTCCTGCTTTCTTCTGACAACTCATTAGTCAAGTTGATAGTTGTTTTAATAGTGTTCTATAAATATTTTGAAAATGAAAAATTAAACTCCATGGCAAAAGAGAAGTTACCTGTAATCTTTTGAAATGGAAAACCACAGAACTTTAAACATTTTTGGTCATGCTTTGTCACCTGACTAAACCTTGTGCTCACAGAAACTAGGATCCAGAGTGGGAGAGCAGAAGAAAGGAAGCAAAGGAAAGATGGTAGGTAAAAATCAATTCAAATTGCTTAGTCTTCACCGAGTGAGTGTTTGCTGAGCAGTAAGTTGAAAAACAGTGTACATCTCCGGCGAGGATTTGGATTTTCTAGTGCACACAGGCACGGATGTAAATTTACTGGGTGGAAGGAAGACCATTTCCCTAAGACAAGAAGCCACCAATTCTCCTGCTGCCAGGATGACACCTCATGTAATCCCGGTGCTATGCTGTGACTTCTGTGTAGTGCTTGATCCTCTGCAAAGATAAATGGAGCAAAGATGGGACGTTGACAGCATGTAAGTAATGTTTCTCTTTTCTCTGCTGCAGACCAGCTAGCATTATCCAGCATAAACCAGGGAACAGTCTCAAGTCATGTAAGTCTCTCCACTCTTTACTTCAGGGTTGTACATTTCCTTGAAACCATATATGCTTTAAAAAAGTTCAGTTTATTACTGTGTGTTTAAAATTTTTATATGCTTTTTTTTTAAATGCAGATGCTTATCCAAAGCTACTTCCAATTAACTGCAGTACATTCAACATTTATCATATATCAAGAAAGTACAAAAAGTTTTTTCACAGACCTTAATGGAGGTGGTGTTTTAGAAAATGTACTGCTTTAACAATGAAAAAACAATTTTGCTTTTAAAATGGGACAAGAAGGGATATTCAGGGCAGAAGGGAAATCAGGTCGAATCTGAGGGAAACAGAATCTTAAGCAGAAGGAGCAACTTGTGCAGAATAACTCCTGTTCCCTTCATCAATGGTAGGTGAAATACCCAGCACATATTTTAGTGCTTGCTGTCTTATATTCCTGACTGCCACAGAAGTAGAGTGTGAACTGGGCTCCTAACAATCCATTTTTGGGCTCCAGAAGAAATTTTTCATTGCATCAGTGTTGACTGGTGCACAATATTTTATCTTTTTCTTGTGTGTGTGTGTCATGAAAAAGAACTTGTAAGTGTAAGAAAGAGTAGGAAGAGAACTGAAAATTTGCAAATCTGATGCAGTGTGGCCAGAGTCCTCTGGGAAGAGCTTTGAGGGATTTCATATGACCTGGCAGTGTTTGTTGAATGCAAGATCCTAAAGGAAATGAGAGAGACTTGAAGTCATGTTAGCCTGAGTCTCCCCTCATATGTGCCCTTACACTTCCTCATGTGAGAAGTGAGAAGCTTCATAAGGGAACTAAATTACATAACTTCATCTAAAAAGCATCGAGTCTGAATTTTGGCCTATAGACACTTCTCTGGGACACATTCACTCGGAGAGCTGAAAATTATCTTCGTTTAAGTTGGTAAATGGCAGCCTCCACTTTAAATTCCATCCAAACTATCCTGATTCACAAGGTGATTTATTGCTAGGAGTCGTGCTGAAAGGTGTTTATGGGCAGAGGTGAGTGCAAAACAAATATAGAACAAGTGTGCTAATAAGGGAAATGTTAGAGAGACAAGCTTTTAAGAGCTTCCTGTTCTTCCCTGAGATCTGGAAGAACAAGCTGTAAATCTGGCATCTGCCTTGAGCTCTGTGTATCATCTCAGCAAACTTGCCATCTGTTAAGCCCTGAAGCAAAGAAAAAGCTGTTTTCAGGCCTGCAACAATGTTTAGAGGGCTGCTTCGCAGTTTTCTATTTCAAACAGACTGATGCAGAACGTACTGTTCAGATACAGGCACAAGATATGTCAAACATCTCTTAGTATCTTAGTATTCTTGGTATCTGAATATCAGTAATTTTTCGTTTAGGGTAGGTTAGAGAGATCAGTAGCAATATGTAGACCAAAAAACCCTGGAAGCCTAAGTAGTCAGCACCGGGTGGATTCCTTGCTGCTAGGACTTCTCTGAGACTGTGCAAAGCAGGTCCCACATCACCAGCAGGCACCAGCCACTGGATGTTGTGGGAAGCATAAGGAACGGGCCTAACGCTGATACTGCTTTGAAAAATAATTAGTTTTCAAGGTAGGAGCCACTTTTCCTGGCTGTCCTGCTGCTTCTGTGTGCCTCTGGAGTCTGTCGATCCGTGTCCGACACTGCTTTCCCAACATGGGGCAGTGTTTGTATGTCGTCCGGACTCCATCACCCCTCACCAGCCCCTGTGGCGGCGGGGCTGAGTGCGAGTGGCTCTTCAGTTCACTGCGATCCCCTCTTTGGGGGTGCCTCACCCCTGCGTGTGTATCCAGTAAGTTCTAATGGCAGTGGATCCCACAGGGCACCGAGCACAGCCCCGTCCTGCCAGAGGCTGTGGGGAGAGGTGGCCGCAGATGTCTGCGGGGGGGCCATGGCAGGGCCTCGGGAGCCGCTTCGGGCCGGTGCCTGTCACAGGGCCCGGGTGACCCTGCTTTGGCAGGGGGGTTGGACTCAATGACCCACAGAGGTCCCTTCCAACCCTGAACATGCTGTGATTCTGTGATTCTGTGAGCAGTTGCCGCCGTGGCAGCGGGCCTGCCTGCGGGCTGGGCCTGGGGGCTGAGCAGCAGGCCTCCTCCTGGCCACCAGGCCCTGCCCCAGACCGGGGCTGGGGAAGTGGGACAGGCCCAGCCCTGACGGACGCTGGGGGAGGAAGACAGCGAGGACAACTCTTCCTCAGCTGCACAAGCACAGGGTGCTATTTTAATGAGTAAATAATTGTGTTCAGTAATCCATGCCTTTTTAAAGTTCTGATCTTTGAGAACAAGTCCTCAGACGACCCCTGCTTTCTGGTAACTTCTGCAAGGGGAAAGGGGCGGGTAGATACTGACAGAAGAATGCCTGCAGTTGCAGGGGCAGCGGGCACTGGAAGTAGGGGAGCAGGGAGGTTGAGGTGGAAGCGGCAGGCTGCATGAAAACAGGGGCCAGCAGGTGCCAGGAAGGAAAAGCAGCGGGCTGTCACAGATCAGAGGCAAGAGCGAAAAAGCTCTGCTGTAAGCTTTCACATATGCTATAGAGACATGTGTTTAATCCACGTAACTGAATTTTAGTTGGTGGCCTAGAAGTTATAGGTGGGCAAATAAGGTAACTGTTAAGTGTGTGATCTACCCGTCCTTGCGCCCAGCAGCCTGGCTGTCAGGAACCTGGAAAAATACTTGTTGTGAAAACCACATCCCTCCCTGGGATGTTTTAGGGACTTTCAAACTTAATGTATGTTCTAAGGGATTTTCTATAGCTTCAAGATTTCCTGTGATTCCTTACCGGATGGTTCGTTTTTTGTCTTTGCCACTACTATTCTGGTTCCAAATGTTCATAGACAACTCTACTCAGCTGGCATACCCAGCTAATTTGCTGGGAACACACCCGTTTGCTGATAAAATCACCCATATTTGCACATCCCCCCCCTTCAGTAACAACAAATATTGTCAAGGTAAAGAATATTTCTTTCTTTTGCAGCCACACCCAGCATACTGTAACCATGACTCAGTCTTGTGTTCATCCTGTGCAGCAAAGCTATCGGCCTAATTTTGCAAGGGAAAGAATAAATGAAAATTCTTTTCCCAGCTGACAGCATAACAGCCATAAATATTTCCTTCCAAAGGAAAAGTATATAAGAATACTCTGCAGAATATCCTGCTCTTCTCCTTAACATGTCTGTGGCCGAAGATGTGGAGCCAAACTCTTTGCTTATTTGCAGTGATTTAATTCTGGAAGATATCCATTGACTTCAATAAAGAGATTCCAGGTTTATACTTTAAGCAGAATTTGGCTTAAGTCCTTATGGTTAAACAATTTTCATGGGGTTATAACATTTAAAATTGACGTGGAACAGTAACTTCTGAAGTGAAAGTTTTGTTCATATGTTAAACTCTTGTAAAATACCTATTACACATGCCCAGAGTGCTATGACAATATTAGAGGAATGTAGGTCTTCATGCTTCTTTTATCTCCAGATCTCACATAACTTTGAAATCAGTCTAATTTATAAACTGGAAAATTGTGACTGGTTTGTCAAGTAATCATAGCAGGTGACAACCTTTTTTGCCTCAGGAACAAACCCAAGGGATATTCTTAATATGCTGTTAGTACACAAAGTCATTAGTCTTCTAAAGATCAGATCTTGCAAACATTTAGACATACTGAAAGCTAAGTAGCTAAGAAGTTTCTATTCAATTCAATGGAACTACTCTTGCATGATATTTACTTGTAAATTGAAATCTTTGGAGAACATATTACTTCTCACCTTGTTACGAGATTATTTGCAGTCATAGTGTCTGAATTTATACCATTTTCATATGTGTATGCTGATCTGTAACTAACCTAGCCTTGTGCTAATGATGATGATGAAGAAAATACAGGAGGATGATCTAAACATCTACAGAATATACAAGAAGATATAAACTAGTATGAAATTAAAACAGGGAGATGAACTTGCAGGCAAATATTTTGATACGTGATATGAGGATAGAAAACATTTGAAAGGCAGAGATAAAAGCTATGAACAGTAATAAAATTGCCTAGGTTATTTGATAGAAAGTAATTGTTCTTAGCGTTTGCAGTCATTCATTATTAGACAAGATTTATTTTCCTGGGTGATGCTGTGTCTGACAAAATTTTGCACCATGAACGAACAGAGTTAGATGTAATATACGTCATAATAAACTTCCCATTTAGTTTACATACTCTCGATCCATCAGAAATAATTTACTAGATATTTCAACTCTCACGGTCCTCCCAAGGTAACACAAACACCACTGAGGAAGAGACGTGTTGATCCCTGTTTACCATTTCCTGTTAATACAGATTATAGAGTTGACACCAACTGAATACGGAACAAATCAACACACTTCGTGCTTGAACCTAAAATTGTGGATAATCTGGCCAATAAAAGCCATAATATACAACAATTGAACTTTTATTGGTTTTATGTTTTTAGGAGAAAAACCTAGTACTTATGGCATAAATGAGCTATCCTAACTTCAGCCTTATCTACACAAGAAAGAAAATGCCTGAACATTGTTCTTTTTCTTATAAGAAGGAGGCATGACACTTTTGTTGAGCCCCTCTTCAGACATGTGAGGTCAAAAAATGGAGATAATATCTGAAGTCACTAGAGAAAGTCAGCAAGTGTTTCGTGAGTGGTTATACTTACTGATTTGGGCTCTAACGTAAATGGGTAGAATCACAGAATCACAGAATCACAGAATCACAGAATGTTCGGGGTTGGAAGGGACCTCTGTGGGTCATCTAGTCCAACCCCCCTGCCAAAGCAGGGTCTCCTGGATTCTAGTCTCTGCTTCAAAGCTCTGTATATAAAGTTTTATCTTAAGAGTATTTAATGTAGAACATTCACTCCTAGGGAAATGCTTCTGTCCCTGGTGCCATGAATCTTCACTTATATCTCTTCTGTAGCATAATTTCAATAACAGGTGTGGAAAGTTGCCTTACTTGAAAAAAGCGTAGGAGGATGGGGGATGTGGGTTTGAAACCTGTCAGACTGAGAAAAAGGTGAGGGAACTAGAGCAGAAAAGAAGGGGGTACACACTGATAGCGATGGTTTTAAATAAAGTTGAAACAGACTTTGGATTTTATGATAACTTGAGTTTTTTGATATATGCCAATTATGTTCTAAGCATACCTGATAATATTTAGAATTAACCTTTTCTGATGCTTCTAGCTCTCATTAATCAGCTGTGTTCCAACAGGTGCAAGGTGGAAGTAATCCTTGTAAGGGGAAGAAATAGTAGAAAATTCAATATTCAGAAATATTTCGAAATTGTAATGCACTCAATCCCTTTTCCTTTGTCAGTAGTACTGTCATGCAGATTTCTAGTGTGATTTAGCTTAGGGCTCTTTCAAATCACACACGTACATAAAATGTGCTGCCAGAAACTAAAATATGTTCACATGAAATATTTAAATTACAAAAAATGTAATACTAAATAAGAGATAACTGTTTAATTTTTTTTCTGTTGGTCATCTTGCACCATGGCCCATACTAGCTTTTCTGAATCCATTTTTTTGAGCCTCACCAAAGCCAAGGTGAAGTTTGACATTGGTACTTCAAAGTACAGCCCTTCAGTTCACTTCAGTGGTTAAAAATGTATTTATCTCTGATGTTATGATTTATTAAATTTGTGTCATTGCAGGCAAAATGTAGATACATAAGTAGTACGCCCTTATTCCTTATGAATAATATATGCAAATGGAAATGAAATAAACCAATATGTTGGACAATAAAATGAAGGGGACATTTATTATTTTAAATAGTTAACATCTTTGCTATGTATGAGTGTTTAAATAAATATATAGCCAGACTATTCTTCTAATTTGTTTTTTATTTAGACAACAGATATATTTATGTTTTATTATTTATATTTATTATTTCTCTCTTCCCTTAGACTCCTTAAAAGCAAACATTCTAAAAGCTTTGTTCATTCTTTAAAATAAATATACAAAGTTTCTTACCTTAAAATAGAACAGTTTTGTTTAGTCTAAGACAACTGTGACAACATGAAAATATGAAAATATAGCATAAATATTCACACTCCACTTTCTTTAGTCTACTGACAGAAAATCATATATATTTCTATGTTAGGAAAAGAAGAATATCACAGCTCTTTAAAGATCTGTGTTATTTCTGTATTGAATATATTTCAATGAAAAATCCAGCTAATGTTACAATTTTATCTGAGATGGCAAAATTAAACCTATTTCAGAGAGGTGTACTCAGTTAAAATAAATTATTACATTAGGCACACAAATCACAAACATTCTTTCAGTGCTAGAAAGAAAATTCTTCTATTGGCATGGAAAATTTTCAGATCTCAGTAAGACCAAGGAAGCAGCTTATTTCTGGAGATATGAAACAGTGTTTATGCCTCTTCCCTTCTCCCCTTTTAGGGTAAAAGCAAAACATGAAAGGAATAAAGTAAAACTATCTTCTTTCTCCCTATTATGAGACCTGTTATAATGAAGCTATGTGAAAGTCGTATTTTATCCCATGAAAAGCTGTTTTCACAAAATAAAACCAAACCCATTGTAAACTATAATATACATAAGCAGTGCCAAACACAGCCAAGAGACTGTAACAGTACCATAATGCTTATTGTATTTACACCACTGTGCTTTCATTGTCAGAAGTAATTTTAAAGGGAAAGCACAACAAATTTGTCAGTTTTCTGATGCTAAGTGGCAGTCATACATAGGAAGAGGTCTTAATTCTAAAGCCACCTTAGAGCCTATCTTTGCACCAGTATTACTGTGGGTTGCTTTTGATTTACATCTACTCTCATTCCAGCTGTCATGGCCGGCACCTTAGTCTGTCTACTACTACGTTTTGTAATTCAGCTTCATGGGCAATAGGATGCGATCCACTGGTTTCCTTACTTTCTGATTTCTCTGCCTAACTGTTGCACCACCAGACATGCAGTGAGACCAGGAATGTAACATTCCAGACAGCTCTTCTAAGCAGATTTTGGTTGACAATGACTTGTACTGAAGTGCCAGTCTTGCAGACTTTGAGCCAGTTCCTGCTCCATGTATGAGACCTCTCCCAAATGGAAGTTTTCTGATGATTATACATGACTAATTTTAAAAGATAGTATCACAATACATGATCTCTGCATTTCCAATTAAAAATATCTCAGACAAATAAAGTTCTCATTGTTAGGCCTGAGGCATACTTCTGACAACCTGCTGATTATACATGTGTAGGTTAGAGATTTTTAACACTTAACTCATTTGATCTCAGTCTGGTTGTGAATACCTGCTGAAGATTGTCATGCAGGTCTTTGCATTGTATGGTATCAACCATTTGCTGCTTCTTTTGACATAGTATCCTCTTTATAAGTTTGAATGTTCTACTCTCATGTAATTTTACTGAGGCTTGGGAATCATAGCAGTGCGTATCACATAAAAAAATCATTCTTCATGTTCTACTTGTGAACAGATTTTCAGGAAAGCAATAAATGTTTGTTAGTGATGCAGTCTTCTGCTTCAAAAATGTTTATGTTGTGTATTTATCTCAGGAAGAATTGGTTTTGCATCTGAACATATTTTTTTGGGAATTATGGTTATCCACACCTGGAATGAATATATTTCATTCCCTATGACTTAAAAAATGTATCCATTTAAAACTGAGTTATAGTTATTTTGTAACTCGTAAGAATCCTTTGTCTTTTAAATACGCTTTTCAACAATGGTGCAATGTGTTCACTTGTTGAGCAGAAAATGGACTTACCAAAACGCGGAACAGCTTGCTAAGCTTCTCCTCAAAAGCTACTCACCAGAGTTGCTCATGTTGAAAAACCAAACTGCTTTATAGAGTTGTTTAATTAGAGATTTCTTCATAACATATTTTTGATTAATTGTCCTCTACTTCTGATATAGCAATAATTTGATTTGCTTGTTGAGCTATACCTACCTAATCAACATGTTGTCTGCCCAGTACATTATCTTGTGCTTTGGAAGCCTTACTAGAACTGAGGAAACAGTGAAATACATAGTCATCTGCTACCTAAAATCTGTGTTGCAGTAAAATAGTATTTTCCACATGCCCAGGCAATTTGCGCTCCTCTGGTAATCTACCCTACAACCTGGCCTCAGTTTTCTGTTAGGTTTACATTGAAGGATTTTTATGTGTGCGTCCTTGTACATGTTCACCTAATTTGTACTCAGTGCAAGAGCTGAAGTTCGTAACGTAGATCAATGTTTTTAACATCCTGTACAGTAGTCCATTTCATCTGTCCCAGTTTCTGCTACTGAAGAGTTGTGTGTTTTTACTGGCAAACATGGCAGCCAGGTTTTTCTTCTCATTTTCTATAAAATTTCATTCTGTTTCAGTGAGCGCTAGCTTTACCTGAAGTGAAGAAGTTCCTAAGCTATCTTCACATGTCCAATTGCGTGATGACTGGGCCAGGGATATTAATCTAGAAAAGTACAGAGTGCATGAAAAGTGAAGTGATGATTGGAAAGTCAGACAATAGGAGAGTTAAAGCTATGAATTTATGTCCATTTATTGGACAGTGAGCACTGCAGTCACACATAACAGAGCACTGTATCTAGTTGCTGCAGAGCTCCATCATGTTTCGCTGACCACTGCCAAATTAGCCTGTTGTCTCAGCAGAGCTGTCTTCCCTTGGGTGCCCTCTGTCGTGAGTGTAATTATCCGCAGGATCTTTTGTAGAGCTTCTTGTACTATAGAATTTTCATTTTCACTACTCCTGAAGTCTTCATCTTTGCTGTCTTCTGTCTAGATTCCTTTTGTATTTACCATCTTTCATCCTTCACATGAATAACATTAGTATTTTCTGCTTGGATCTTTGCTTTCCCTTTCTTGTTTCTGATCATGTTCCAGCCTGATTGACGCAGTAATTATCATGTCCCCGCTTATTATGTGGAAGTCTATAATAATTCCATATGTTTCACTGTTGCTTTTATGAAATAATTTCCTTATTGCCCTTATTCCAAAAGCTAGATGTTATCTATCTTGAAGCTGCCTCAAGAGTTACATAGTCTAGATGATTCCTCATGTAAACAGACTTGCCAATATCAGTCTTTTTTTTGTCTGAAAGAGAAAATATGCTTTCACCAAGTAGTCTATGCTGAACATCTGTTCGTGAACAAGTGGAATAATGCTTAGAACAGACCTGTTAAAATGTGTAAGATTAAGATAAATTGCAGGGCTTTTTTTAGCTGTAACTGAATTATAAACCTTTGTGGATATGTTTATTTTGGTCTTGACATTCATTTACGAGATGCTTGGGTCCAATTTTGAGCCTGTCTCCTGCAAAGAGACAATGTTTCTGGCCAAGCTTGATAATGGTGACTGATATGTGTACTCTTCTAGCATATTTACAGGCCTGCAAGGGCTTCTTGAATCACACAATCAGATTCTTTTGTGTGTGCTGGCTGCCTTAATACTCAGCATTCGTATTAAGGTATTGTGGTTTTTCGGTTTAACATGAGTGACAAAGAGGTAAAGACTTGATCTTCTTAAATGGTGCTCAAGGGACTTAGCTTGGAACTGCCATCTGTTGTAAGTGTAACAGCAAAGAGGTGGGACCCTGGCACCTGACTCAAAAGTTGAACTGAGAAAAACTTGACTTCAGGCTCAGTATCAGTCTTGATCATTAAAATGTGGAAAACTAAGATTTGCTGTACATACTGAACTACTTTTCCTGATCAGCATAGTTCTATTCTGGGTGCAGGTTTAATCAGATTAAATTTCATCCATGCATTTTGGGTATTATCATACATATAAACTCAGTTCAACTCTGCATATGGATGTGTAATTAATTAATTTTATAATTTTGCAAGATGTTATGCTGAAGGCTGAACAAAACATAGTACTTGTACAATATAGCATGCACCCACTTTTCCTCTGTGTGAGTTATTGACGTTTCTCTTATTCTGGCTATGTCTACCATAGCTAGTAGCAAGTTACTGAGGACACCCACAAAATACGTGTTTGCAGTGGGGAGAGGTTACTTCAGCTTAGCTCTAGGCTTGCGTGAACTGAATGTCTGTTACCGGCTGAAGTGTAATAGGTAGAAGTGCATTAGGTGAAGTCCTGAACTATGTCTCAAACTGATCCAAAGGAAAATCAATTCACGCAGTCTGAGACTGCCCTGCAACTCAAACCAGTGTGTAGTAACTGGAGACAGCTGGGGGCCTTATTTCACCAGGGTGCTTTTGGTCTGAGATAGAATGCTACTTTGGACACGATCTCTGACTCTCAAATGTTGTGATACTCTCTAGGACACTTCGAGCTGGCAAGAATTGTCAGGATGGGACAAGATTTCTATTTCATGGAATCACAGAATGGTTTAGACTGGAGGAGACTTTCAAGATTATTGAGTCCAACTATCAACCTATTTCTGTGCCTGTGTCTTGTAAGATCCTGCTAATGACTATTAATTTTTTCCATTCCAAATCAATATCTGTGACAGTCTTTTCTACAGTCTCCTGTTCTTGTCTCCTGCTTCATCCTGACTGCATCTTTTTTGATATTTCCAAATACGTAATTTCTTGCCTCTTACCTCTGCTGTATCACAAACTTGCACTACTGCTTTTTTTCTATATGTAAAAGTTGGTAGACTGTAATTACTCTGAAGACTTTATCAGAATTAAGGCATGTTCATAACCATTACACATAATTATAGGCTGTTAAGAGCTTTGAGAATTTTTGCTTCCATGGCAATTGAAACAGAGCTTTTAAATCCCCTACTTCTTTAATTTTTCTGTGAGTTCTGAGCTGTAGGAGGAATGCTGGTCCAATGACCTCCACTTCTCTGCAAAATTGCCGAGAAGAAATTAGGCTGCAAATGGCTTACAGTTCTTTTGATGCAGTTTGTTAACATTGCTTTAATTTTGTGTTGCATTTTTAATTTTATTTTGTTGTATGTCTATAGTCTTAGACTAAATAGCCCAACTGACACAATGTTTCCCAGCTGTTGGCTTTCTGTACTACGTGAATTTAGAGTGAGACCAAACGATATTGAAAACTTCTCTCGCCAAATACCAGACACTCTACCTCCAGTCCTCCAGAGTAAGCATCTTTTTCATATGAAAGCTGCTTCACAGTTCTTCCTCTAACAGAAGCCTAATTACCAGAAATGACTCATTGTAGTGCAGCACCATTACGGTATAATACACTGGTGCTAACTTAGGTTTTGGGAGTGCATTTATACCTCTATATTTTGTATAGAGGAGAAAGAATCAGATGCCCTGTTCATATTAGAGCACAGGATGTTCTTGAAAAAGATGTAACATACGTGTCACTTAACTCATGTAAATAGCCTCATGCTGTAGAATAGGTGACTCAGGTAAGAAAAACACTTAAATATTTAATTACCTATGGGATCAGAATCTTAGTGTGTATTAAATTAGTTGAGGGTAGAAACCTGGATAAACACAATCCTTTGGGAAGATTCAGTATAGCTCACTAAAGGGAAGTCCTGCATTGCAAACCTCTTGAAGATCTTCAAGGGAATCAGCAAACATGTAGCTAAAGGTGATCTGGCTGATAGTTTACCTGTATTTGTCTGAAGGCTTTTAAGGTAACTGAGTAGCTGTGGAACAAGAGGGAAGGTCCCACTGATAAATCGCTGACTAAAAGATAACCAAAAAAGAATACATATGTTTTTCTCACAAGAGAAGGAGGTTACAACTGTAGTTCCATTGTAGCTGTGCTCATCTGTATATTTGTAAATGACTTAGAAAACGATATTGTCAGTGGGTGAGACAGTTTTCAAATTATATCATTTACTAGAGTCACTTAGAAGCCTAAGTGACTACAGAATGAAGGGGCAGTTGACATTCATTGTAAGTATATACAACATGATGCACATGAGGAAAACCAGTCCTAACTTCACAGGTGAACTGGCAGTCTGCAACTTTGCCATTACCTGTTCACAGACTGTAGCAGTTTAACCCAGCAGCTTGCAATTAGCACCCGACAGTGGCTCACTCACCCCTCCCCTTCTGCCCCAGTGGGAAAAGGAGGAGAAATACATGAAAAGAGAAACTTGTTGGTTGAGATAAAGAAAATTTAATAAGACAACAAAGGAAATAATACTACTAATACTACTGCTAATAATGCTAATAGTGAATAATCAAAGCAAACTATATACAATACAATTTTTCTCCCCACCCAATGACCGAACTGCCGTCAGTCCCCAAGTGCAATCACCAAATCCCAAACTTGCGGATTTTGTGAATTTCACAAAACTCCCAAAAAAGACTGAACTTCTGGAAAAGTTTGAACTCTTGGAAAAGAGAGGATTTGAACTCACATAAATGAGAAAGAAAAGATTCCTGCCCCTTTGGCCAATCCCCATTAATAAACTGAGCACGACGTCTAAGGTATGGAATATTTCCATTGGCCAGCTTGGCTATCTGTCTGGCTGTCCTCCCTCCCAGCTCCTGCACCCCTGCTCATTAGCTGAATATGAGAAACTGGGAAAAAAGTCCTGGATTTCATAGCAACAGCTGAAAACATCAGTGTTGTCAACATTTTTCTGGTACTAAATCCAAAACACAGCAGCTACTGAGAGGAAAATTAACTCTATGCTGGCTGAAACCAGGACACTAGTGAACTGGTACTATGATAAATAGTTCTGTCAAAACATCGGCTTAGCATTCAGCGTTGGACAAAAAGGAATGCTAAGAATAATTACAAAAGGAAGAAAGCGCAAATGCTGAATAAATATTTATGGACTTTGTAAATATGTGCTTCATCTTCTCCTAGAATACTTGTGTTATTTCTCATGTCACTGCAGCAGAATATAGGCCTGCAAAAGACATCATAAATATTCGAAGAACAACAAAGATGATCAAAGATATAGAATGGGTTCAGCATGAGAAATAATTAAACTGAATGATTGTCGACTGAAAGAGGGATGACTGGATAGGCTGCCCAGGGAGGTTGTGGAGTCTCCTTCTCTGCAGATATTCAAGACCCGCCTGGACAAGGTCCTGTGCAGCCTGCTTCGGCAGGAGGGTTGGACTAGATGACCCACAGAGGTCCCTTCCAACCCCTACCATTCTGTGATTCTGTGATTCTATGGTAAAGCTCTACAGAATCATAACTGTCTAGAGATAGTGGTGGAGAGGCTGGAGGGACTTCTTCACTGTCTCTTACAGGACAAGAACTAGAGTCTAATGAATAAAGCTGGTATGATTCTAGCTTGAAACAGAAGGAGGTGGTTGATCATGCAGTGGGATTGTATACCTTTTGAACTTTTTGCCAAAGGTTGTTTTATATTAAAAATTTAACGTGGGCTCAAGCAGACAACTGTAAAGATACTTAGAAATGTGATGCAGGTACTTGGGAGAAGGTATTACACAGATAAACTACATCAGCTTCAAGAAATTCTACACATTGAAAATAGTTGAGACCAGGAAAATATTAGAGAAAATACAATCTGTTCTTGGCCTGTGTTTGCTTTTCCTTAGCTATTTCCTTTGTCTTCTAGAATCAGGATACTTATATGCTAACAATACTCTGAATCCATGGTCTCAGAGTTTTCTGTACTTCAGTTCTGGTTCATTATTTATTGAGATTGTCTACTCATTAGTTGTTTATATTTATTCTTGTAAATAAAATTAATTTCTGCATTAGTACATTTCAGTAATCACTTTATTCAAACTGATTCGGTTACATTGGCATTTTCAACAAATTTTTCCGAATTTGGTTCTCTGTTACTTGCAAGCGGTCAGTCAGCCTCTTTGAGTAACAAGTTTCAAAGAAGAAAAGTGTCAAAAAGTTAGTTCTTCATGTGATTAATAAGGAGTATGAATAAAACCCATGTATTTATGTACTGGAAATTACCGGATGAACTTTGCAGTTAAACTAGTTAATTAAACTTCTATGCAAGAAGTCTATTTAATAACCATTGCGTATGAGTTTTTATGTTTTACTGAATTCCTACAGTGTAGGATTCCTCTGTGACAATTACAATAACAATTCCTCTGTGTGGGAGCCAAGGTAAAGGTGTGGTACTGTAGGATAAAGTACAGAGCTGCTTTAAACATTTAGTCAAAATACACCTAGAGACACGATCTGAGAAAAAATTCATCTGAAAGCAACACAGAAGTTAACTTGATTCTATGTCAGATTCACTTGGCAGGGAAAAGGGAACTAGTCAGTATTTACTAAACAGTAATAATTCCAGACTACTACCAGAGCAGGCATCAGACTTCATACTCCTACCAACTCCATGCAACCACCACTCCAAAAAATATAATTATAAAAACCTTAGACTGGCTTTCATCATTAAGTAAGCTTTTACTTCAGACTAATTACTACAAGCAGAATTCATGCAGTGACAAGGAACTTTAGTTTTTCTACCAGGTAAATAGATATATAAAAAAATGAGAGACCTGAAGGCATACTGCTGACCTAATCTCTTTTACCTGAAGGCAAAACTGAAGAATCTTGTCTTAACTAGGCTTTTACTTCAGCATGGGTCTGTAACTCTGGACGTACAAATAGAGTAAAGCAAAAACAACAACAAAACCAAATCCCTCTTAAATTACCATTTTCTAAAGTAATAAAGCAGGAAATGATCTTCAATGAAAACAAGAAAATCCCCAAACAAACAGAATTCGAGGAACATTGCATGTAAATGTTTCATCTGGAGAATCAGGCAAATCACCAGAACCCTGGCTTAGATTTTTAAAAGGAGCTAAACCTGCAGGTTTCTTGCCAGGAGAAAAATTACTGTATTTGAAAAACTCTACACGACTCAGTTTAATTAGCAGATTTTGCCAAGAATGGTCCTTGACATAGGACCAATATCTATCCCCACACGAGGCCCCCCCCCCCTCCGGGGTCATTATGAGTTACTTGCATCCTAACAGTTTGAGAAACGTCCTTCTTTTGTAACACTAAAATGATGAAGATCATCAGACTATTCTCAATGTAATCATTAGTAGACTTCTTTGTTTTCGGATGAGTCCTAATTTGGACCTCAGGTAAACAGATGAGCTATCTCATACCTCTTGTTTTCTTCAAAAAATCAAGGTGTTCATTACTCAGTTTAGCTAGCATATGATAACTAAGATTACCAGTGTGAAGTCCTAATGAAGATAAATCAGTTCATAATTTCAACATGAATTTGGAGATCAAGATGCACCTTTGCTGCACAATCTGCTGTGGCAAATTACTAATGTGTGAAAGCTGCAAATTGGCTGTCTTCATTAGGAATTTATTAGGCATTTGTTACCGCAGGTGAAGACACACCTGGTTACCTAGATTATCCTCCATGAAAATGGCTTCCATGTTTGGAGAAGGTTTCGCTATCTGCAGGCAGGCAAGGCTGTAAGCAGGCAGACTCAGACACACAGAGCTTACAGTCATTTGGACTACTTGCCTGCTTCAAATTAAGCAGCTGCTCAATGCTAAATGCTCTGTGGCTCAGCCTACATTTTGGAAATGGAGGTCCTTCCCTTTGCCCCATTGCTTTGAGAGAGCCTGCTGTCGATGCCTTTGTGAAGACGGCGTCCTGCAGACCTGCAGTTTAGAGAGCTGTATATAGCAGGATTTTGTTTAACTTGTATAGCTAACATTTCTCTTTTTAGCAAGAGGTTGCTTATTTTTGTTTATTTTAGGGTTTTTTTTTGTTTGTTCTTTTGCCTGAGGGTATGTTCATGTTGTGGCAGAAAGTTTGTGGAACCTAAAGAACGAATGTTAATCATGCTGCAGGGTACGTAAACAACACTGCTAAGATCCTGAAGAAAATGGATAGGAACCAGTCAGTATCTGAACAAAACTAGTGTGTTTTTACTTGTTTTCAAGAAAGTTAACTGAAAACAAAATTTGCAAATGGCAAGATTCCAAATGCTGTAGCTAGGATGCGCCATAATCAGTCTTAAATTTTTTTTCTGATGTATGACAGATAATGACTCATTTTTCAGTAACAGTTTCATATAATGCACAAGTTCTCTTTTGTTTTTGTTATGGAAGACTGAAAACAAACAACGTAGGGGAACATTGACTTGCTATGCCAGTTATGACTGTGAGATGGCAGGGGATGCAGGAATGGATTGAGGATGTAGAAGGATACTTCTTTTGCAGTTAGGGCAGATCATCTTGACAGAAATTCTCAATTCAATTGCACCTTTTCTATGTAAATCACATAGTGGTAACTTGCCCTTGGCACCACACGTTTCCAGTCTCCTACTAATGCAGAGTGAAATTCTTGACCTCTTGCTAAATAATTGCTGTCATCTGCAGGCTTATAGGAATAACAAAGATTTCAAGTAGCTAATATACGTGGTACTATTTACATACATATATAAACACACACCTATGAATACACATGTACATAGATGTATGTAAATAATACAATTCAAAATAATCAGGAGATATTTAGCCATTTGTTTTCTCACTTTGTCTTATGAGTATCAATAGTGCAACAAATTAATACAAAATATAAATTGATAAAAATAACAACTCAAGAAGTAATCTATTAAATGAAATTAACAGCAACTATGAATTTAATTAAGATCAATTATAAAACACCATATTATAGTCTTAAGATTACAAAAAACAGATTTTTTTTCCTCTTTTCTTGCAGACTGTGTTATGAATTCCATAGCAGCACAGCAGCATGTCAGTCTGTTTATCAATTATGTAATTAAGCTTAACATTTCATTTTAATTATCACTATAACCTTTAGCATTACAGACCGTATGTCCCAAACAGAAGGATCCTCCATGGTTTCGAAGTAGGTCTTCTCAAGAGTCTCACGTTTTCAGGTCAATAATTGTAGTGAAAACAAGACGTAGTTTACATTGCTTCTTCAAGGTTAAATTCTACATGTGTGGGCGTTAATTTAGTTTGCTTCACTGCTAGAACATCTAGGAGCAATATTTTGACTCCCTATCACTCTGGGATAGAGAGGACTCTTAGCTCTGACCCAAGAAGAAATACAGCAAATGTAGAATACGTGGAGCCTTTGAAAAGATTCTTTCTTTTGTAATCAAAACCCAGTTGCCACATATAGGCATCTACACAAAACTGGCAATAGAGAGATTTTGTAATACCCATGAAGGTATTATGCAAACTGAGATGGATGTTTACATGTGTACTCAGTTACTTTTATTTCAGCAGAAAGAAAATATGCTAAGACAGGACTACGAAGTCAAGGTTGTTTAGTTTTGGTGATAGTAAGACATCATGGTCTAAGACAAGCTGCTTGACCTGCTCTGACTTGTTATGTGGACTGCAACAAGTTGTTAGTAAGATGTCTAGCTTATCTCCGTTTCTCTGTCAGTGAAATCTTGGTAACAACAACAACCACCGTACTTCACATTAGCTCTTGGAGAATGCTTGTACAACAAGGTGGGGTGTACAGAATCCGAGTGCTCGCACTGGTGTTCCAGTCAGACAAATAAGTGAGATGATTGCTCAAAATATTCTCTGGCTTTACACAGAGCAGAATCAAGCCATAAAATGTGGCAGATAACACTGTTGTCATTATGCATTTCATTTGACAACTGCTGTGACCTTTTGTTTGCACTGAAATAACAGTTAATATCAATGTGGAATCATGCTCTTATAAGTTTTCTTATCTAAGTGATCTAACTACTGGACCTAGTGAAAAGCAGCTGGGAAACTTGTGAGTGAAAGCTGCAACAATAATTGTCAAAGAAATTGTTTTGCTGTGATAGCTGTACACGTGGTGACAAGTCTTTTGCAGGGAAGTGATGAGCACGTCCAGCATTAGAGTGACGTAAATTGATCTGATACTGTATCCTGCCCAAATATTTTTATTGTGCTACACACCTTGCTTTCAGTAGTATTGTTTGACTGCAGAATGTAAGATACATCTACCTAAATGTAGGTCAAACAAGTATCCTTTTTTTTTTAAAAAAAGCAACACACAAAATTGCTCTCTCACAAAAAGGTGTCCATACGAACTGTGTAGTGGAGATGTTCTTTGAAAGAAAATTAAGCTGCCATAATACATTAAGGAGATAACTATTTTGAATTGTTTATGTGTCCTTATTTAGAACTAGGATGTTTTATTATCACCTCACTTTGAATGGGGTGTTGTCACACTGATATGGTGTAGATCAATTCTTGTAGAAAAATAAGGATACTTACCTTTGTTTTATATCTTCCTTTGTGTGTAAAAGAAAGATTTAGATTAATTTGACTCTGAATTTCTCTTGGATTTCCTTGAAATTACAGGTCTATATGTTCTTTTATGAATTGAGTAGGAAAGGATTTCTTTAAAATATTGAATTTTCTACAATTTTTGGTTACACTTTCTTTTGGTAAAAACATCCAAACCCATTGTTTGCCTAGGTCAAATTCCAATAAACAGGGCTTTTCTATGTAGGAGGCTATGTTTATGTTCACATAGCCAGTCCAGGTTTTAAAATGCAGAGTAATTATCTGCTAAGGGTCATATATCCTGTCAGGTGTACAGCCAACGTTCTAAATTAGTCCTGCACACAGACACTTAAAAAATCTGGATCATATGATACCTAGTGTAATGGCTAAGTACCAGCTGGTGAGATTGAATCACCATGGAATCTGTGGAAAGAGAGAGAACTGAATTAAATGAACTTGCATACAGTGTGAAGCCTCATCCCTACAGTTTGCCCAGCAATTGATCTAGTTGAATGTATACGGGACCTAATGCAGTTTTGAGTCAGCTTGTTTGTTCTGGTTCTGTACATGCCTTAGTTTGTTTTTTAAGTACAGATATAGAGGAAATTCCTGCTTTTAGTGATATATTTAGATTTTCAGAAAGGACTTACAATGCTTTTTTGAGTGGTTTGTGATTATATAAACGAGCTGAAGAAAAAATGTATGTGATACTGAGATATTCATTATGTTTTAGAGCCCATTTCTGAGATCTGCTGTGACTTCCACAACTTTTTTAGTAGCAATAACACAGCTGAATCTAACCCAGGGCAGTGGGAGAAGCGCTGTATGTTTTGGAAGTTTTACAGAAGATAAGATTAGAAACTGGAGTGTGTCCAGATTCAGACAAGAGTGACGTCAGTGTCACAGTGAAAGGATGTTGTTTTCTTGGGTTGTGTTCTTATATGTTGTTTCTCAATATACAGAGATAAACTGTACATGTTTGAGAGGCTAACACTGGATTAAGGAACCAATCACAAAAGAAAAGATTAAGTGTTATGAGAAACAAATGCTTTTCCTTTGCAATATTGTACTTAGTTCTGCCTTACAAAGAAAAAGCTGTCCTCATGGCCAGGCAAATTTTAGGAATACAAAGTCACAGTAGACAAAAAGACATCATGTAATATATTTGGAGGTGAAAAATGCTGTCTTTTATAAATGGAGAAAACCTCGTACACAAGATCAAGTTGGAATTTAAGCATATGGCACCACACTGATGTTATTTTTACTTAGATAGTGTGTCACTAGTGGTGTGCACTGTAGATATTAGCAATGGTAAGTGGCAATGTGAACTTTCCGTGTACTTGCTACTGGAGCACACAGACAGGATCTCTGGAGAATTTCGTTTGTAATCACTAGCACTATTTAAAGAATGTGCTATATGTCTTTGATGCTGTTTTGCCCAGGCAACCTAGAACTGTTACAGGCACACAGAAACATGACAGTTGTGCTAGGAGTCAGATTTTATTTTATTTTAAGGCAATTTGGTACTCTTGGCTTACAGATGTTTGTGTAACAAGTGACCTGAGATACTTTAAGAATGTATGTTGTTGTAATTTTTTTTTTTTGCATGAATGCTTAGCAACAAAATAAAATGAAACCCCATATTCTACTATGAAAAGAATCCATACCTAAGAAATTCCTGGTCTCGTAATCAGTCATAACTCCTGAATTTCAATCAAAACCTTTTTTTCGTGCAATGCATAGTAAAACCATGAAACTGCAACCTACAGATTCTGTACGTACCAAAATTTTTATCTGTTCTGAGGGAATCTTGAACAAGTTCACAGAATAATACTCTGTTAGGGATTTCTAAATATGCAGACATCACCTACAGCTTGGAGATAGCTGTACACAATCAGTAATCAGGAATACTCACAGAAAGTATGTTATGTACTTTTCCTGTTCTTACAATTTTTCTAAGCGTGGACTATTCACTGTTGTCACAGACAGACAAATGGACTGTGTGGATCTTTGGTCTAAGATAGCAAGGCTCAGTTAGGTTTAAATCCTTCTTCTCAGCCTTCAGAAAATTCTGATTCTCTACTCGCTAATCATTATTATCTGAAACAAAACCAAATATAATTTCAGCTCCATTCCAGAGTAATTTTTACAAACCTGCTAAGTAGAAGAGGAGTAGACCTGATCTCACATCATTTTCTATGAGTTTTTGTCACCGTGTGTTCAAGTGCAAGTTCTGCCTTGCAGGTAGACTCTTCCTACCATCCATACTGTTATACAGATGAAGTTTACATAGAACATTGACCACTTCTGTAAAAAAAATGTGATTATGGAAAGTATTAACAATAGAGTAGTTGCACACTGCCCTAAATAGCAGTTCTCTCATGCTCAGTGTTTTTAGAAATATATAAATGATTTAAAAAATCTCAATATGACTAGCTGTAGCCAGAAGGTAAAGTGCAAAAAAATATTGTCAAAGACTAATTTTAGCCTCTAACTTAGAAAAAAATTTGTTTTCTTTAGAGGGAAAATACATATCTGTGGTATGAAGTCTTCTTTCCACGAATATTTCTTAAATATTTTTGTGAGGGAGTTAACTTCTAGTAGATTATGACATATATCATGTCCATACGAAACTGCTGAATTTGTAAAAAGCAGAATTTGAAGGGCAGCAATAGTGAGATTATTTATTATATTCATAATTGGGATTGTAAAACCTGAAGTAATCTTGCTTTATGCAGTCCCCAAGCAAAGATGCCTTTAGTATGATTAGGATCTCATAAATGCCAGTCTTGTAAAGCAAATGAAAATCCTGTTAAGTGTTCATATTCTTAAACCTTTTAAACTAGACTGATTACTTTTTTTGTCTAATAGCATCAAATAGTTACGTATAATAGTAAAGATGTGCACAAAATGGCAAGAGCATGGCATAACAAATTTTGGAGCCAATGATGTTTTGAACCAAGAAGCATACCTTTCATTTTTTGAACTTGCAGACACAATCAGTTATGCATATCAGTAATTAATCAATTTCATGTGTATTTTAACAAGAACTACACGTGATTTGAAACACAGTCACTATCATAACAGTTCAGGGAAGGCTTCTCACCTAATTTTTTTTTTCAGGGGAAACAAAATTATCAGCAAGCATTTTAATATCCTGTTTTCCAAAACAATGCTTGACATCTAAGTCAACTGGAAACACTCTTGGCAACTTTACTGAGTATAAATTAAATATGTAACAATGAACCTATTATACTTCTGTTTTTCATACTGTCCACAAGAATACGCACACAACAGAGGGCAAAGAGAATTATAAATTTAGGAGATTGCTTTAGGCTTGAGAGGTTTTTGTTTTAACTGAGCAGAAGACCATAAGAAACAAGTCTATTCTGCAGAATCTTTTGCATACCATTTTCCTCCTCTGTCACATGAATTTTCAGTGTAAAAGAGTTTCCCATCCTCTTCTCCTAGACCATGTGAAATAAGCTATTTATCACAGATAAGAAGGCTCTTCAGTGGCACTAAAACTGGCTCTTTAGTGGTTTTGAGGTAAGAGGATCAAGCAAGAGACAGTAGTCCTTCAGCACTCTGATACAAAGCTGACAAGTCATTCAAATCACTGAGTTGTAGGGGTTGGAAGGGACCTCTGTGTACCTCTAGTCCAAACCCCTGCCAAAGCAAGGTCACCTAGAACAGGTTGCACAGGACCTCATGAGGTCCTCATGAGCAGATGAAGTTGGTGAGCTAAAGATAAAACGGAAGAAAAAGGTTCAGGAGAAGTGATCTGTCTCTCTGATTTGTATTAGAATTCTATCTCATTTCTCTCAAGCACACCATCACTGTCCCCCACCCGCCCTGGAGACATGAAGTCAAATTCTTGTACACTAGCTTCCTGGACTATGTTCTCTCTTAAAAGACACTCTTCAGGGAATCTAGCAAATATCACTTTTGCAGTTAGTGCGGAAGGCAGCTCATTCAGACTTTTCCAGGGTAAAAGTTAAAAACAAAATCAAATCAAACCAAAAATCCAAAACAACAAATAAGTGAAATCTTTCTACATTGTCAAGGAAAAAATCTGAATTACCCGAAGGGAGTAGTTAATTCTGAGTTTTAAAGACCTTCACTTCCACAGGCGTATCAACCATAAGTTTGGCCTCCAGTTTTAATCCCTTCTTGCAGCAACCCCTTTTCCGACACCATGTATTCTGAAGAGCAATTGCCGTGACTGTGCAAAAGCAAGTAAGGAAGGTTTAAAGCCCTGTCCTGACTGAAAAAGGGCTTTCTAAACTTGCACAAGTACTTGCATTTAACTCTTTTAAGAAAAGTGCATTTCATGATTCTTGTTTTTTTGTCGGAAAACACTCCAAAACATCTCCTCTCATGCAGGTGTGAAAAAGCGATGATATTAATGGGAGAAATTCACTTTGTAGTGTGCAGTTTGAGGAAGTGGCAGCAAGCGCAGAATACAGCTAAAGATACCAGAAGAGAAAGAAGAGCAAAGGTCACTGGCTTTGATTACACAGATAGGGACAGAAGCTGATATCTATAACTTAGGTTTTGGACTTTCTGTTTAGTGTAGTGTGAGATAAAGGTTTCTGAAGTCACACGAAGACACAAAATCACCACTGACTCGGAGTGAAAGAGGAACCAAAAGAAGAAGCTATTCTGACTGTAGGCAACATAAATTTTACACAGAAATTTGTTTCCAGATTTTTCTGTATATTTTCTAATATAAAAAAATCATAAATTTGTAGTAAATCCAGTGAAGGAAGAGAAAGAAAATATTTATCACTTGCAATTGAATGATGGAAGAATTTCAGCCCAGCTGTTAATAAACCTTATAAAAGCAGATATATATCTGGGATTTCCATTATTTTCAGCCAGTGTTTCTTAAGAACAAGTCATGTGTTTTGACTCCATCCATTCTGACTCATAACAAAACACAACAATATTTCCTCAGTACACCTCCAGCACTTGTGCTTTTCATGTAATTCCCTTCACAATGGGAAACCTCTCAACAAATGTAACTGTGGAATTGGAAACTAGAGGGTTTAGGGGAAATCGAAATAAATGGTACTCATAAATTTTTAATTGCCATCTGTTTGCTGCGGCACAAAACCATGGCTTAATCTGTAGACCCATGGGCCTGATGATAACTAGTCATTTTTGCATTCCAGAAAAAGAGAGCATTTCATTTTTTGGCACGGAACTCTTAGAAGTACAAGCAACATAACATTACTAAAAAGGAGAAACAGAGAAGAAAACTAGTGAAATTGCTTTTGACTGAAGTCATGCAGAGCTGTATATGCATAGGATGCTGTTGTGATAGGATTTGTTCTAGCAGTTAGACAGGAAAAAATGCAAGTAAATCAACACAAGCTTACCTTATTGCATTGAAAAACAGTGTTATTCAAATGTGTGCTAAGCAGCTGTTGAGTCATAAGGAAGAGAAGGCAAGGTTGTTCCAACTGCCTACGTCTTACTTTTCTGTTGGAGTGGCTGATAGTATGCTTCTCTTACTAATACCACTGAGCATAAAAAAGATGGATGAAGGCAATAAAGTAAAACATTAAATGAATCCCATGTTTCTTGTGCTGTCATTGCATCACTTAAAAATTTAAGGATGGTGCCTGATACTTTTATTGACTCAGCGTAAGGTCCTCTCTTGATCTCCTTTAGGATTTTTCCCATTTCGAAATAATTTTCTTTGTACTTATTCATCATTTGTGTGTTCATAAATAGAAAAAAATATCCATTTTTTTTCACAGAAGTGCTGTAAATATACAAATGGAGCTGTTAGATAATATGGTGATCCTTCTTGTAAAATAGACACTGCATCTGTAAATCGATCAGATGCAATCAAAAAAAGCAGAATATAGTGTAGAAAAAAATGCAGCTTTTTTAGTGAGGATGTCCAGATTCTATTTTGCAGTAGCAGTGATTGAACAGCTGGGGTTTAACTACCTGGGTGTTCCGGATATAGCAAGCCACCAGTCTTATCCCTGCCTCTCATGTGGGGCTTGAGGCAGTGCCTCCTCGTCACAAAAATAGTAGGAAAGTCGTTAATTAATGAATGCCATTAAACATTGGCTATTTAGGACTTGATTTCTTTCGGTAGTAATTCTGTCGATAGAAGAGAATATCCTAATCCTGGATGTGTATCATGAAGTCCTGCTAGAGACTACTGTCCCATGAGCTCTGCTAGCTGAACTATTTGTACATTTGTTAGAGGGATCATTTAATTCAAAATAAACCAATTAAAGTCCAGTTGTTTAACCCAGCTTATTTTGAAGACAGCTGCTTAGGGACTTCAGAAACTGAGCTAACAAGTCGCTAGCCTCGAGTAGGGATTTTGTCAGCTGGTTCACAAAATATCATCATTTCTTTTGTTGCTTTAGAAATATCCAAGAAAGCCTGCAGTGCTATGAAGCAAGTTCTGTGGCTTCTTTTGGTACTTATCTTGCTCGCTATTTTGCATTCAGAGGGAAAATTCTTGGGATGAATATGATACGCAGTGGCTCAGACCTGTTTGTTCATGGAGTCTTTTAAACAAAATTTTGGAATCAGTTTCCTTGCTTGTAGTTCTGAGCCAGTAGCTCTAGCCAATTTGATTGTCTTCTGTTTTCATTGCGCTTAACATTAAGTCGGAAAGAACAGTTATTGCACAGGCATCTTCTGTAACAAGGCCTGTAAGAGATGCCTGATATTTATGTGATTATTTCAGAATAACCATATCTATTTTAATATAGACTCTGTTATATAATACAGACAATAAAAATTGGTTTTGCTGCTAAGGAGGATGTACCATGAAATTAAATAATATATGGAAATAAATTAGGATTATAGACACGATGCCAGTCACAATACAGTAAATGACTCTTGTCACTAATGGGAATTAAAAGTGTTCAGCAGCCATTCAGTAATTTGCATTTTGACATTTTTTTAGTGATATGGGAATTTCACCTTAGCCATCCAATTAAGAAATCTGAGTCAATAAGCAGAGATACTTTCTGTTATCTTTTCTGTCTATTACTTAAAAGTTTGAATAAACTGAATGAACACATCACCAATAATAATCTCACAGCTGACAACAACTTTTATGGAGGGAAATGCTGTGAGTATTTAGCTTCATTCAGAGACTTGTCATGGCTCATGTTGGTGAACGATGACTGTGGAAGGAATATTTTGCTCTGTTCCTGTAGATATAACTAGATGTTCCTGTAGATAGACATAACTAGATCAATGACTATTTCAGTGTAACTAAACTATGTAGTATGGTTTGTTATTTGTCATGTTGATTTGCTACTTGTCACTAATATTAAGATTCCTACCAATGTGAGATTTATAAGCCCTAGTCAACATACCAACTTCTCTCATGAGAATTTCCTGTCAGTACAAGACAAATCTAATCCCAAGCAATTAAACAAAGCAGTTTGTGTATGCTCTTTCTCCTTCCAGTTCTTATCCAGAATAGAAATTCACCAAAGCCGCAGGTATTTTGGGCTGGAAATATTAATCATGGGTTTTGAAATATGAAACAGGTAACTCAGTTTTTCTTTATTTATACACATCCAATACACTCACAAATACATAAACATTTTTACATATCCAGAGGAAATTTAGATCTAAGGGTTAATAGTTTCCTTGAAATATACTAAATGTAAATAAATACATTCTTGGGTATAATTCTGGACAAATTACCTCTCCTTCCTGCTCCTCAGCATTTTGGCAGAATGATTGCCTAAAAGAGATTAGAGAAAATGGTGTTATTTCTCTTGAGAAATAGCATTTTTCATCCCTTTTGAAGATTGTGAATGCAGTTTCAGATGACCGAATCAACTGAAGAACATATTATACTAACCAACATAGCCTTGCGTCCCATGGTCCTGACTTAGAGCAGCTAGTTCCTTTCCTGGTTGGATAGGTAAAACAGAAACAGTGAGCTTAGTGAGCTAAATTAGATTTCTAAAGGACAGCCACAGAGCTGGTATGAGGGAGTGGGCAGGGCTATGTATCCTGGGCATCAGGGAGGAGAGTGGAAGATAAGAGATCACCTCTTCCTCTGTCAATAGGTTACTGGATTGACAATTTTTATCACACCGTCTTGAAGACTGTGCTGTGCATGGTGTAGTAAATGAGTTAGTACTAATTTCAGTAATTCCATCAACACCGTGACTGACCTAACAATAGTAAAAATAGGCCCCACCTGGCTTTCTTCTGACTAATTGTAAGTCCATGACAGAGCAGGAATTGAACATATTCTCCAAAGCTTGTGCCCTAGTGAGTCACCTCTAAATTACATGCTGTTTTTCAGGGTATACTAAGGTACACTAGAGCCTAACTAGTTCCTGGAAAAATATGTTTGTTCTTGCTTTGCTGTTGTGTTTATTTAAAATAATAATATTTTATAACAACTTAAAGTCAATTAAAATGCTGACTCAGGGCTATACACCCAAAGTACATATTTTGCTTTACAGTGACAAGAGGTTATGACATTTAATTTCTAGCCAACATTTCACTTATCTCTATTTACTGTTCACATGTGTATAGACAGGTCAAATACTACACAATGTCACAGGTAAAAAGAATTATACAATAATATGTAGTTTCTATGAAGATTTTATCTGCATATACACATATGCATGTGTGTATGTATGTGCACACAGGCATATTCACACAATAATGGAAGCAATGGACTAGAAGGAAATGACTTAGTCACTGAGAGAAATCCCATTCTGCTGTAGGCAATCACATTGTGTTCCATAAAATGAGTTGCCTTTTTGAAAGCTTTTATCATTGCTTTCACTGGAAGCCTATTCCAAGTCTTGAATGCTCTATGGGTTAGAACTCTTCTATGAGTAGAAGACCTGAAATACTAATGAGTAATTTTGGTCTCTTTTTTTTCTGGCATTCTTTCTTAGCTTAAGGAGAACTTTTTTGTTCTTGGTGTTTATGCCTCATCAGGATTATAATGATATGCGCTGTTTCCAAAGATCAGTCATATATCCTTGCTGTTTCTATTTACTAGATTAAAAAAATCAAGCTCTCTGAGCCTTTTCATGTGAAAGACAAATTTCATATTTTTCTTGTATCCAAGCAGTTCTCTGGATCTGTTTTAGGTTTTTGAACATATGCATTCAGAACAGTTCCAGGACTGCTGAACAGAACCTATTCCTAATAAAAGTGTATTTGCTGGTGTTTCCTAGGATTCCTTTTGCCTTTTTTCCCACATGCAACACAAGTCAGTTTACTATTATTCTATAATCAACTTCAAGTCCTTTTTCTTTGGCATGTCCAGCTGACGAGCTTCCAGTTTACAGCAGAATTTTAAGACTTTCTGTGTTTTACTGTTGAATGGAAATCAGTTCCTCCCTTCTTCTCCAGTACACAAGATCACTGAGAAGTTTATGAAAACTGTTTTGCTTCTTTCCAAACAGCTGTGTTTAGAAGTTGTGAAACAGAATCTTAAGCCACACACTAATGGAGAGTTACAGAAGTTGTTGTGATAGTCCACATGTATTGGTAATGCTAATCTGGCATTGTGTCTTGTGCTTCTGAAGTAGTCAAAGGATTGACTGGGCAGTAGCTGTTAAATGTAACTTAATCAACTGCATCTACTTCTTAGAAAGAGTTTTTGCTACCTGGAATATGTACACCTATGATTTGATAGCAGCTCTGGCATGACAGGAGCCCAGATCCACCAAGGGAATTTCCATGTTCGGTGTAGTGTGTTTTATTGAGGCTTCACCCTTATACGGAAAAATCAGCCGGTCATGCCTTTTTCTCTTTTCACTGTGTTATTTTATTTATGGCTTAAAAAACAAAAAAATGTCAAAGCAAATGCTTACATCGCTGTAGAATTACAATTAATTTCCAAGGATTGTTTTTGTTATCTATGCTCAGAGAGGTTTCCTCAGAGCAACACCCTCAAAGTTGTTTGGCTAAAGAATTTCTGTCAGACTTGTCCCTGGTCACAACCAGCCCTTCTTCTGTATTACCTTGTATTTTTGTAGTCGTTTACACCATTGCAAGCATGTGAAAGAGCAAAGTCAAAATAACAGCAACCACTTGGATAAGGTATGAGTAAACACAATAATGCCAGACCCTTGGGGGGAAAAAAAAAAAAAGGCAACTTTCTACCGTGTTTTATAATGTATCCCATCTGCATTCCTTTTTCCACAGAACAAGTCTCTGCTCTGCAGGTATAGCATTACCGAAACAATATGCTGTCACATGATTCAATCTGTCTAGTAAACCATAACAGCCATTAAGCATGAACGGCAGTAAAAAACAAGAACCTTATTAGAAAAATAAATTCAGTTGAAGAGAACAAATGACTTTTCTTGAAACCTTGAAATTCTCAACACATTACTCATTGCTAATTTCTGTACTTCCCAGAGTAAGCACACAAAACCTTGTACTCCCTCTGTCACTTGGCAAGCAGAGATGCAACAGATGCAACTGATACGGAAGAAGGAAGCGAAAGGACAACTCATCTTCACCAATTAATAGTTAATGTCTTTTCTTTAGAAAGTGCTTAACAGATGAAATATCCCACAGCATGGTTCAGTGAACCTAAGCCAGCTTATATGAAAACAGCCTCCAACTTAAACCACAGAGCTTGCTTTTGATAGACGAAATACTTCACTGCCCTCCTTCTCAATTTTGAAATGAGCATACTCTTGTGTACACGTTTTACACATCTGATAACTATATGAGATTAAAGACAGTGAGAATCAGATCTATTATCTTCTTTGTGTCTTTAGTGATTTAAAAGGAATCCTTAGAATTGGGTTAATAATGTTTTTCAGATGTTTGAAATTACATCAAAGGAATCATTTGGACTTACTGACATTTCAGGATTTTGGAAGACTAGCTACGTCTTTTTTTTCCGATGTGTTCTCTGAAATAACTGGCAATCCCATTTAATAGTTCTTGACATGCTGAAAATTTTGGCAAGTTCAGAGAGAAATGTCCTTTAAAAATAAGTATTGATTCTGATCATATTGTCCTTAGCAACAGGAAGAAGGGAAAAGGGATGTGGGTGTACTCTTAGAAGTGTTGTAAACCCAGCTGTAAGGATATTAAATTGTTGTGCTACGTTCTACTGTATTTTAGATTACTGCAATTATACAAATCCTCAAAAAATTCAACTACTTCTTTAAGAGCAGTGAATAACTTTAAACACAGCTGTCCATAGCAGTACTACAGATTTCCTGAATCCACCTTCTGCAAAGTCTTTTCTTCTCACCAGATCCAGTCTTTCTGTAAATGACACCGCCTTTTAGCGATAGCATCAATATAACTGTTGGGACTGTGGGCAAAGAATGCTAGAAAGATATTATATTTTATTCCCTTACTAGCTGATGGCTGAAACTCGTTTAGAGGAAATGTAAAGGGTCTGCAATAGGCAAACCCAAAATGTCTTTGGAAAAAAACAGTGCTATGCAGATGAGAACATGACATTTAACAAAGCCGTGCTTGGCTTACTCTCCACCCTCCCCCAATAAAGATTCAGGGGAATAGGAACCACTTTGATCAACAAAAGGGTGGGGAGATAGACACTGGGCAACGTAGGCAACAAGACCAGTTTATATTCTGATCATCAACACCCCCAAAGGAATGAAAGCTATCCCAAAAATCCATAACACTCTTATTGCCAGTTTGCAGTAGGTGATGCCACTTAAGTAACTTAGGTTCATTTACAGTGGGTTCTCCTGGAGGCTGTGTCTAGATGCTCACTAACATGAAAGTTGACTGGAACATCTCAGTTGCTTACTGAAAATTGGTGTTCTTTCCCTTATGATATGCGATAATATCAATGGTAACTTTATCCAGTGATGGCAAGCTTCCTACTGTTCTGAAAGTGTAACATTTCATTTCTTTATATGAATCTCTCTCATCATTATTAGTCACAAATTATACCTTTATGTTATAATTTTTATAGATTGTCACTGAATTCTTTTATTGTGGCAGTAAAGTCTCTCTTCTTGTTTGGTGTTTGTAAGGTAGCTCTTAACCCACTAAACAGATGCTGACCAGCTAGCCTCTGTAAGCGAGCAAATTTTACTGAGTTTGCTAGCTGTGTCCTCAGGAAGGCATTAAATAACCTTAAGAAGCTCCATATTGTTAGGAGACATCCCTGACATAATGATAGCTTAGCTTTTACCAGGGAATTGCCTCCAACAGAAGTTATCCTAAGTTATGAGTAGGTGAAAAATCTTATATTGAGAATTGTCAGCGTAAATCTACTTGTTATTAAAAGATTTCAAAATATTTACAGTAAGAGAGGAAAATTTAATGTAGAAATAACTGGTTTATCATTTGATGTTTGGAAGGCATTCTTCAGGAATTGTTTTTAATTCCTTATTAGTTCTAATATTAATAAGCAGAGGTGAAAAGCTGTAAGTTGGCTGTTGAGCCAGCAAAAAGTCAAAGGACATGTTCAGGGAAAGGTGAATATGCTTTGAGCAACACAATGTCACTCTCATTTTTTGTATAACATCAGTTGCAATGGTGTCATTTCCATGAGTCTATTAGCTTGGTTTTGCCTTGACTTTGAGCTGTCATTCCTGAGAAATTATATAATTGATTGACAGTGATAGAACATAGAAACTCCACGATTATTTCACAGAAGTCATTATTTTCCCTAATAACTTTTTAATTTATCTGCTTACTCAGTATTTCTCATGTAATCCCCAAAAGATATTCTTCATAAGAAGTAAACCAAGACCGTTTATTTAAAACAAACTTGTAAATCCTATTTATCTGACATTCTTGAACAATCCAATTATTTTCAAAATTATTAATAATTATTTATTTGTTTCATTGGACCCTGACCCTGCATTTTGTTGACCTTCTGTGACCCTCTGTGTTTTAGTTAAAATCAAGTTTTTTGCATGAGTCCCTTGCTTTAAGACTAGGACTTAAATGCATCAGTGCTTTAATCAGCAATCGCAGATCTTTTTCTTTCTCTAAAATAGTGACATCATACAGCTGAAATACTTTCGAGAATTAAACCTAAAATATTCCTCCGACCTTCATCACAAAAATTTTCTATTCAACAACCGAAAATCCTCTTCTATATGCAACAGTTATACGCTGAAAGTATTCTAACAGCTCTCTAACAGTGATGGAATCCTGCATCCTCCATGATCAATTAATTTGTGCCTGCGAGTTTACGAACGTGAAAAGGGAAGGAGAGAAAAATCTGGTTTTCATTTTTCTGAAAGCAAGAAATGGCAGCAAATGAATATTTACTAGAAATCTTCATGCTTTTTTTCCGTAAGAGCACTGTTATTAAAGTATATGAATAATGCGTATCTTGGCTGTGACAGGGATACTCCATTATTATTGAGTGATGGGGGCAGCTCTACCAACACAGACAGTCTTAAAACATTTTGAAAGGTCTTGTGTAGCTGGGGAAGGAATTTTAAAAGGGGCCTCTTGTTGCTTGGAGTAGATTCAAATTACCTTGTTTTCATATCACTTCACACTAGATGTGAGCAAAATGTTTCACTCAAGTAAGTAAAACAAGAGGTTAACTGGTATTTGTGAACAAAAGAGAATCGATGGATTAGTGTGGCTCATGTGCTGCATGCTGCTAAGAAAAGAAAAACATAAACAGAACTCTATATGTAAAACACACGAAGTAATCCCTCCGCTCTGCACAGTGATAGCAAGGCTTCAGTTAGAATGCTTTGCTGAGTTCTGTGTTTTGCTCTCCAGCATAGCTGGAGGACTGGCTGAAAAGCAGCAGCAGTGATTTGGAGCCTGGAAACCAGGATCTGTGAGTCACAAAGAAGTTAATTGGCTTTTTTTGTCTTAAAGAAAAGAAGACAAGGAATATGGTGTGGAGAAGGAATGTGGTGAATAAACTATTAGCAAAGAGGAAGGGAATGTGTTTTCCTCATTTGTTGTAGATGGAATACAAAATAATAGCCTTAAATTGCAAAAAGAGGGAGTTATATTAGATATGTAGAAAAACTTATAGGAGTAAGAACAGTTAAGTCTTGAAGCAAAGTCTTGGGGAACTGTGAAGTTGAAATCATTTAAGTTCTTTAAAAACAGGTTTAACAAGTGTCTGTCCAGATGCATATATATTAAAGCAGAAGTCCCTACTACCTCTGTCATTCGGTGTTTACTTACAATGCAAATTTTAGGCACAGTGAATGAATATGTGAATTTGCATCAGATATATGGTATTAGACCTTTTTTTAAAACCAGAAACATTTAGTTAAGGAATATTTTCGATGTTAAATCTAAAACATAAGTTGAATTTTAATATAGAGTTTTACTCAATTTAAACATATATTACTTATTTTTGATTCCCATAAAATTGTTAAATTGATATGACATTGAATTTTAATTTGATTAAAAATAAACAACCATCGGGGTGAATTTTTGTTCAAAATTTTGTCTTGAACAGCTATAGGAAAACCAATTGCTCAGACAGATCTATTTCATGCAAAAATATTAACTCTCCACATGTTCTATAATTCACCAGGCAACTAAGCCAGCAAGTGCCTCTGTATGTGTGTGTGAGAAGAGCAGAATGAGCTTTATAATAATTTGTTATGAGGCATTGGCCAGAGGATTTGAATTCTCACAATATTGCTGCACATTACAGCAGTGATCTGTGTCTTTGCCTGTGCAGTTCAGCCTGGCTCGTTGTAGCGCTACTATTTATTGTTCTACCCACTATATTCCTGTTTCCTCTTGCTGTTTTTTTTCCCAGAATGTCAGGCAGTATTTTGTGCATAGCCAGTTAACTCCAGAGTTGTGGGAAGAACTGTCCATTAGCTAAGCTTGATAAGGTTGTTCCCTCTCGCCAGCAAAGCAAGAGGACTTGGATTTCTGGGAAGGAACATTTGACAAAAAAGCAATATCTCATGGGATGGAAAGAAAGAAAGAAGGAGATCTCAGTTCTGTCTTGCAATGAAGGCTGCTTAGATTGTAAAAGTTCTGCAAGAGATAGGTCCTAGCCTGACTGAGGAGGCAGTGTGGTTTAACACAGCAGCCAGCAGCTAGGACCACATAACCCCTCACTTGCTCGTCCCCCCCAGCACTGGGGTGGGGAGGAGAATGGACAAAAAATAAAAGTAATGGATTGATATAAAGACAGTTAAAGATGACAACAAAGGAAATTATAAAAATATTAATAATAATATGATTATGATGAAGGTGATGATGATGCATATGCCAAAGAAGTGATAAATAATGCAATTTTTCTTACTGCCTGACAACCGATTTTGCAGCCAGTCTCCAAACAGCAATTGTGGAACTTGAAGATTTCGTGGAATTCATGGATTTCACAGAGCCTAGCGATTTTATGGAACTCGTCAAACTCATGAAACAGTTGAACTCACAGAAAAGTTCAAACTCACAGTAAAGGTCAAACTCAGGGAAAAGTTCAAACTCACAGGAAAGAGTTCCTGACCCCGGCTAACCCTCACTTATATACTGAGCATGACATCTATGGTATGGAATATTTCCGTTGGCCAGCTTGGCTTAGCTGCCTGGTGATGCTCCCTCCCAGCTCCTGCATACCTGCTCATCATCCAAACATGGGAAACTGAAAAAAAAGTCCTTGATTTCTTAGCAACAACTAAAAATATCAGTGTATTATCAACATTCTTCTCATACTAAATCCAAAACACAGCAGTTACTGGGAAGAGAATTAACTCGATGCTAGCAGAAACCAGGACAGAAGATCAAGGAATGAATGGATGCTTACTATGAGAAAGAGAGATTCCTACCTTCAGCCTCCCAAAATAGCTCTGTCCTCTTGTCCTTTGAAGTAAGGTTGTAACTATTGATGTCATGATACTTTGCGCAAGTTCCGTGAAGGCTGAGTCTGTACCTACCATCATTAGTATGCAAAGAATATGCAAAACTCATGAGTCCATGGAGGGAAAGAAAATAAGGAGGGCAAAACTTGAAGATGCTTAGTATGTTTGTTTAGTATGTACACTATGGATGTGTCCCTAAGTCTAACAAATAGCAATAAAGTTATTTTTGAGATTAGAATAGGCTCAAGTTATCCTCTCTTACACTTTTACAATTCCAATTATTTCATGAGAATCATCCTGGAGAAACCGGAAAGATAATTTTGTTCTTTCTCTTTTGTGGCAAATATTTTTCTGTAACACACACTGAAGATTCAGAAAACTACTGTCATGTGTGCCATATGAAGAGATTCAGTTCACAGCTTTTTGATCATTCTGTAAATAATACTAATCTTTGCATCTCAAATTGTTCTTCTCCGCAAGTGAGATGTGAAGTTCATTACATAATTTCAGATTGGAGTTAATTACATGTTCCTGCTGATTAAACACCTTGGTTTGTTTTGATCCTGCTGCCTTCAGAACTAGGTAAATGCAGCCGTGGAGTCTGACTAGTTGGGTTAGGTTTCAAATTAACTGCTCATGAACAATTATCTGCTATGGATTTATTTGTATGGACAAAAAGACTGGAAATGCATCTACACATTGTTCTTCTACCCATTTCCCCTTCTGATTCAGCTGATCTCCCAAGAGAAGCACAGCAAGAGTCTGCCTTATTTCCACATCCATCTATGGAGTGGCAAATCTGTCAAATTCCTCTTTTTTCTAGTCTATATAATCTTAGGGATAGTATAGCAATGTAGTTAAATAGCTGGAGTTCTCATACATGTCAAGTAGCAACAGACTATAAAAGAGCTGATCAGAAATGAAGTCTCCAAAGTTTTGCACTTTCTTCCAGAAAAGCACAATAACACCCAAGAGTGATTCTTCAGCAGGTAAAATACAGGTAAAATCTGTTTAATCACTTTGGCAAGTCTCTCCTCTCTTTTTCCATGAGCTCTGGAGAGATCTGATCAAAGATAAGTTCCTGTCAGCACAGAAACTCCAAGGAGACTATTTATTTGTTTGGACTTAGAGCAATGCTAATGACTGCTCTGTTCCTTGGTATCTCTGTCTGGAGGAGACATCTGGATTCTGAAGGAGTTCAGTTCCTTCCTCAAGAGATTTAATAAAGATTTATTTTAATGAAGATTACTCTCCACAGATCCATGAAAAGCCAGAGCTATTGTCCTCTGCTGGATTTAAAATGTTAATAAAGAAAATTTCAATTCAGACTTTCAAGTGGGAATGGAACAAAAGTCATGAACCTTTGGGAATAGTTATTAAGCCTCTCTCAAATAGGATCAATAAAATAAAGTAAGCGATCTTTTTCTAGATCTCAACTCAAAGAAGTTGTCTAAAGCTAGGGATTTAAGTGTTTCCATATCCTGACTTCTATGCTAACTATTTACCGTCTAATATAAACAGCAAAAAATAAAAATATATAGTTTGTTTCCATAGGCTTTTACCCTGAGAATTAAATAAAAGAAAAGAGAGATCGGAGAATATAAGAAGGGTCAAAGAGTTGTACAATGAAAGGAATTTTTCTTTAGTGTTTCTGGATGTTGCACGATTACTATCTTAGCATTGCTAAGAATATTTTCCATGTTTATTTTACTATTTAAAAAATATAATATAATTGAAACTATCGAAATTGCACATGTATGATTCAAATAAGTCTTAAAAATCCTCTCCTAGCCACTGCTAAGGTCAGTAGAAATATTTCCACTTTAAACAGGGCAAGACTGGATTGCAGCAGAAATAAGAGAGGCATGATGGCAAGCATATTTTACAGATGTTCAAGCTTGGTTCAGATGTTCAAGTTCAGTTTAGATTCTGCTGCAATTTGTTTTTACGAACAGAATATTGTTCGAATAGCTGATTAACTTGCAGGCACACAACAATTAAAATTTGGAAGGGACTCATAATTTGCTTAAGATGCTGAGTATGAAAACTTTGTTTAAGGTCTGAAGCAAACTGAGATTTTTCAGAATGAATATGTCAAAGATGGTAATTCAATTTCCTTTGGAATAGCAATAATTAAAGTTCCAGCTGCAAGGAGATATATAACCACTGCCTTTTATATGCAGGTAGGCCAGTCTGATCCCATTTCTGCAGACATTTTTCTGTTGACTTCAGAACCATAGAATAGGGCTATTGGGAACTACCCAAGCAGGCTTGACAGCAAATTCTTGTTCAAACCAGATTCACAGAAACTCTAGCCACTAAAACTATATCAAGGATATTAAGTTCAGAAAATTGCAACATCAGAATGAATTCTGTCACTCAATGATCTTAAACTGTTGACTAGGCAAGTTGGGAAAACTGATTATATCTTTTTCACAGCAGATTTGTGTAAGTTAAAAATGGACAGGGACACATAGTTTGTAACATTTGTAAGGTTTTCATATAGGCCATGATTTTCCCACTCAGAGGTGGTGTTAGGAGGTTTTTCTCCAGCGAAGGCAGCTCGGAGTGGTCAGGTACCCGTGTTAGATACCGTGAAACTGGCAGGGTTTAAAGATGTTACTGATATTCTGAGAGTAAGAAGAAGACAAATGAAAGGTCTGTTATCTTGTTAAAGATTTTAATCTCAAAAACCTGTGTCAGGCTTCACACAGTAGTTACATCTTAGCCTATTTTCCTCTGGTGGGTTAAATATTCAATAAAAGGTCAGTCTACTTTGTTACGCTGCTTTTCTATACTTTTTAACAGGGGCTAGATGCAAGGCTAGTGGCATCTTCCCTTGGCAGTGATTATTTAAAAAAAAAAAAAAAATTGGTGTTTTTTGAAAAATGAAATCGCAAAAAACATGGATTTTGGACATATTTTACATATACTTCTGTAAAAATATAGAAGTGGACAATTCTGTCAGAAAGGTGTCCTTCTGCATTTTACCATACTCACAGGCACCCAAAGTACCGCCTGGATGCTCTGTTGGGAATTTACAGATGAACAAACTGTTTTCAGCACTTCAGTGAGGCTGGTGTCTTACTTCCCACAGTTTGTCTTTATTCCTGCTAAAAGCCCTGTTTGCTCTGGAACATCTGTGTGGGCACATGCAAGGCACCAATAGAGGAAAGAAAGCTGCAGACCAGGCTTTGGAGGACAGCTTCTCCAAATCACTGTCCGTTGGATGAGTAGGTATTTTACCATCTGCTTTCATGAAAATCAGATCACACTGTGGTGAAACAGCCTGGCCTCAAAACCAATGACAGAATAAGTTTTTATCCTCTTTTGTTCAAGATGAAAACTTAAATGTAGCTTGTGAATTTGTTCACTCAATTTTGTGACCATAAATATATCTACTCTATCTGGAGCTGCAAAATTGTGATGCATATGTAAATTGTGACTGATGTACGTAGAGCCCTGCAGGGACAAACAAACACACAGCACGATTTACTTCTGTGCTTACTAGGGCTTAAATGTGACCCAGAATTAGAAAACTGTTAGACATGGAACAAATAATGGAAAACACTAGAACTTTCTGTCACACTGGAAAAAATAATTTTGTTTTGGATGGTTTTGCCAAAAGAAGCATGCAGGGTATGTCGCTCTGGTTGGTATAAGCAAAATATTCTGGTTTAATTTTAAAAAGGTTAAGTAACCATGTACAATTCACAGATCAGCAAACACTGGCTGTAGCCATCTCATAAATATTAGAGAATGTGATATGGTTCCATGAAAGCCAGTACAGATTCAGGAAAGATTATGAGATTGGACAGGAAAAGACAGTGTGTAGGATCTGCTGTGTATTTGCAGAGATTGTCCAGAAGTCCCTTGGAATATCCCAAAGGAACTGTATGCCTCAGGTGAAACTGAGGAAGGAACAAATAAATTTTGTAACTTCTGATAAGGTTTAGACACAGATTTGATTCTTTGAAAATATGTAGTGAGGAAGGTGCTTATAAGAGACTTTAGGCAACTTGGACGTGCTAATACTGAAAACTGAGCTTGAACTTTTTCAAGATAAGGTAGTAAAGGAAGGAAAGAGGTGAGCAAGGGACCTAAGTAACTGAATTTACTTGCAACTTCCATCCCAAGTGATGGCCTGGGGTCTCAGGGAAGAGGGCAGATTTTAATGTTAAGCTGGGTCCATACTTTCCCTTACAGGGGGAGATGGAGTGGGAGAACAGGCATAAGCGTAAGTATTGCAGGTAAAAATTAAGCATTAGAAGTCTGGTAATCAGAAAGACAATGTAACTGTTCTACAAGTGGAGCAGCTGTCTGAAATATTGATGCTAATCAGAGGGGATAAATAATTAGAAGGGAAGCAAGGATAACAAACCAGTTCAATACACTTGGCTCTAGGTCAGATGGTGGTGTTGGAAAGTACCACCTCTCAAACGAAAGCAGCATTCTGAAGATGTCATTAAGGAATAAAAGAACTAATGCAGGGGTGAAATCAACTCAGGTCAGTATGCAAGGAGCTCTCAGAAAGCGGCTTTCTTAGACCATCAGGACTTTACCTGAACACTGAACTCTTTCTGCTACAACCAGTAGCCGAGTTGGGACTTGAATAAATGCTATCTTGCACTGCAACTATTGAGCAAAGTTCTCCAAGAATGTCCTAGTCCAGATGGATCAGATTTGCTGTGAGATACAAAACTATTGGGAAGCAAAGACAGAGAAAGAGAGAGAGAGGAAAGATCTATGACCTTTTCCCTGTTCCCTCACCTGGAAACTGCGTCAGTACTGCTTCAAAATTCTTCACAAAGTTACTTGGTCTCATGTATTTGCATTAACAAAATTCAAGGCTTCTTTCGGTACTTAGAAACCTTAAGTAAATCTGAGGCTACTGAAAAGGGGATAGGACACTTTTGAAAGTGATTTTAAATTTATTTTCTCAAAACTGTGTGTTGGTATAAAAATGTTGCTGTGTTAACTCTGACCATATTTGTACAAAATTGAAAGGTTTCCTGTTGAACTGAGATATGTTCTTCTTGTTTTATTTTTACTGAGCTTCCTTTATTGGCAATAGAGTTAAATATAAAGTGGTTGCTTGTTACATCAAAGTAATTCAGATGAGTCATCATTCTGGAGAGCTTGCTAAGGCTGGGTGAAAAAAAGAGTACCACAAACCCAATACTCATTGATTTTTACATTGTAAATACTGCTATAAACCTTAAATGTATCATTGTTTAACTTTTGGCAGACAATTTGTTAACTAGTCTTAGATTCAAAATTAATAGTTTTCTTCGTGGTCCTATTTAACTAGCATCTAAATCATGCAAGAGGATATGTATTGTAGTCTTTGGAGAAATTCAGGACAAGCAGGAAAGGGAAGTTAATGATACGCTGTAATATCTATTCTACTCTGCAACAGTTCTGAAGTATCTGCCTATAATAATATCCTTAGTATCATTTCAGATCAAAGTTCAGGGTGCTTTTACTGCTGTTTCCATGTTTGTTCTGTGCGTGTGTAGAGAGCTGAAGTCTGCTAGGGAAGCGAGAGGGTGGTGACACAAAAAGCTGTCACAAGGCAGACTGAGTTACAGATTTACATTGTTGACATTACTGAAGTGTATGTGCTCACCTCATCTTAGATATGAGATAGTATGAAGCTATATATTCCTCCGTGAAAGCTGTGTATGCTTCCTTCTTTGCACTTACTACAGCGCAACAACATACATGTTAGTAGGTGGAATAGCTGTTGTGTATAACTAATAGCTGATGTATTTGTACCTGTATCTGTAAATGTGCTCTGAAAGAATCCTTCACATGAGGAATCTACTTCAAAGACCTTCTAACTTTAGCAGGGTTGGGAGCGGAGTGCAAATTATGGATTTTGGCTTGAACTTTTTCAAGACAGCTTTAAAAATTGGTTAGCCATTCATTTTCTGTTGGACAAAATCATATCTGTAGCAAAAAGTATTGAACAATCAACAGATACCTAAAAAAAGTAAATTATTTGTTTCTGTTTTAAAATGCCATTTTTATTTGATAAAATATTCAGGTACATAAACATTTACATTTTCATATGTGTATTTAGATGTAAACCTTGGATTTTGTTCTTCATAAATTAACAATAGTACTCATGGTTTATAAATTTCCTTCTTAATAATGAGTGTCAGCGCATGACATGAAAAATGCATTTTGCTAAAGTTCATCTGCTTGACCGAAGTGCGAACATCTGTGACATCGCTCAATTGGTATGAGAGGGAGCCATCTCGTGGTGTAATTTACATCTTCCTGAGGAATGATGCTATTGCTACCACGAAACAAGAAACCGGAGGGAAACCTGTTTTGCATATTATACAATGAAGTATAATTGAAATTCGTAACAATTTCCAATATCCTCTTACTTTAAATAAGGTCAGTGAAATTTTAACAACATCCGGGCTTATTCTGATCTAATATACCTACACAAGGTTTACTCTTACTTCATGCAAACAAGCTGTGGTAACCCGTACTTGTAAAAACAACTGTTTGAATGTCCCCTCTACCTACAGAACATGCTTAAAGAGAATAACTAAACATACCCAAAGTACCACATTGTTTTTCAAGGCAGGTCAGGTGGGCTATTTGGCTTGTTAAGAGAGAAATTAAAACATGACAGAAGTGGGTTTCAGGCTGAGTTGGTTGCCTCGGAGGCTAACATTACAAAAAAAGTTTTGTCATTATTGTGAGGGAAAGTGCAAAGTCCTGCACCTGGGGAGGAACAACCCCATGCACCAGTGTATGCTGGGGGGCGACCACCCGGAAAGCTGGTGTGCAGAAAAGGACCTGAGGGTGCAGTGGGGGCCAAGTTGAGCAAGAGCCAGCAACGTGCCCTTGCAGCAAAGACGACTAATGGTATCCTTGGCTGCGTAAAGAGCGTTGCCAGCAGGTTGAAGGACATGATCCTGACCCTCTGCTCAGTGCAGGAAGGGCCACACCTAGAGTACTGTGTCCAGTTCTGAGGGGATCTCATCAATTTGCATTAAAAAATTGGATGGAGAGTGTAAAGAAGATGGAGTCAGGCTCTTTCCAGTGATGATGAGTGACAGGACAAGAGGCAATGGGCACAAACCAAAGCACAAGAGATTCATTCTGAATATCAGGAAACATTTTTTTCACATTGAGGGTGACTGAGCACTAGTACAGGTTGCCCACAGAAGATGCAGAGCCTCCATCCTTGCAGATATTCAAAAGAACATTATCCTGGGCAGCTGGATGGAGGTGGCTTTTCTTGAGCAGGGTGTTTGGACAAGATGAGACCTCTAGAGATGCCTTCCAACCTCGAGCTTTCTGTGATTTTGTTTGTCTGTGAAGTAAATGTTGAAATACCTAAATTTTGTCAATGACAAAATATTATACATAAAATATATATTTGCTTATTAAAGGTTTGGAAGTAAATTATTCAACTTTTGAAAAATTTCATTTATTTCCAAAATTAAATTATTTCTGTAATTCTAGTTTCAAGACTTTGGTGAGTTGTAAGGTCCAAGTTTTTAAATTCACTTGCTTTTGTCTTACTCAGAAAAAAATTTTCTCAGACCCTGCTAGTGTAGGATACTAGAAGTAAAATCAATTGCATGAACCACGTGGAATTCAGTATTTATTAAATTTTTAAAATAATAAGATAGCTATATATGCAAACATGAAAAAGAGGATATTTGATATCTGTTTTTCCAGAATTCTCTGATGAAAGGACTGTACAGTTTATGGAATACAATCATATATTGATCTCTTTAAGATCTGTTACTTCTTTTTTCCATGACTGTCGGATCACATTACCTGGCTGTTACCTTCTTGTTTAATTGCTTGTTGCACACCTGGTACAGTATATTTGCAGTTTTCATGCTCTGGGAACTGTGCACCTTAGCATGAAAACATTTGTTACTGCAGTAGTTTCACAACACTGTTGCCCTGTGAACAGCTCTGAACAAGGCCAGGTGTACCGGTTATGCTTTGGTCTTGAAGAGATAAGACAGTATAGACCTGCTGGAGCAACAGCTGTCATAAATAGCAGGGGTCTGATCATGCAGTTCTGGGGGCTCTAGGAGGGCACACTCAGGATTTCTGCTTAGACTCCACTGGTGCTCTTGTTACATTCAGCAGTTCATTTGAGAAATTTCCATTTCACAAAGCTCCAAGCCAAATGTTGCTGAACTGAATTATTAACAGCAAATAATAGAAATACTTCATTTGTGAGTATGGCAAAGTTCTTGTATTTGTATCCCATTGACTTCAAATGCAAGAAGTTACTTCTTTTTTTTCTATGACTCTTGGGTCACAGTACCTGGTGAACTGATGTTGCTTTTTGTCTTACAGGGGCAGGGAGCACAAAGCATCTGTGCTGAGGCTACTGAAGAATTCTAGCCTAAACGACATCACATTGACGTGTGGCTCTTACTGAGGTGACCATTCTGTATGCTCTTTAGAAGCATATTAACATAGCTGTAATCAGGTTAGCAGAACTCAGAGTGTTCTCAAAGGACTTCTTATATGCTAACTTTATTCAGTTTCTTAAAATCATTTTTCTATCCAGGAGTACTTAGGAGGGCCCATAGATTCATAAAAGATCTCTAAGGGTATTCTGCTGCAAGTGAATTTCTTTGCCTTCTTGATAATAAGATCAGTGGGACTATTTTGGAGTGGCTGTACTTATTTCAATATGCATTTATCAGGATAACTTTCCTGGAGTTTTCAGAATGGGTTTTATTCAGAACTGGAATCCATTCTCTGCCCACCTTCTGGAGAGACCTCTTTCTGTCCACTCACTGTAAAGGAAACCTTGGAAGATCAAACTCCCAATTCAGTACCTGCCATCGTCTATCATGGTCCCTGAAAGCACCTCTTTGTATATTTCATTAATGCTACTAAAGTATTTTGAAGGTTATTCTGAATAATAAAACAATCGAGGGCACCCGCTTCCATCTCTCTCAAGTTTTCACTCCTGAAATATTTACTGATAATGCACCTTAACTACCACTGAGGGTTTCATCCTTTTTTCCAATGGTGTAGATAGTCCCTCCTTTGACTGGAAACCCGCTGCCTAAAATATCAAGAGAATAATTGCATGGTTTCTGAAAAAAGTTAAGTTTATTATTTTTGAATAAAATATCTACAAGTACTTGGGTGACACCATAAATTTCACATATTTGAACACTTCTGTCCTCAGAGAATGTCAGTATAAGTGCAATATGATACTGTATTACAATAAAAAGGAATTGAATCAAATCCATGCACAACACATTTATAGAGCTTTACAAAAACAGAAGTACTTTGAGATGAAATTGCCATCAGACAGAATTCACAGAAGACTATTTTGAAAACTCACAGACAATTTATTAATACACTATCATATTAATTTTTTTTCTTATTTCTTGCCATAGCCTTTAAAAAGCTGGAATCACTAACACAAAAAATACTGCATATTATGTTAAACCTTTAGGTCAAAAGCTTATGGCACAATTTCTTTTTATATAGCTCACAATTATACACTCATGGAATATCAGTAGCTACTGTAGTCCATTTCCTCTGTTAACATCACTCTGTCATAAATTAAAATACAAACGTAAGACATATTTCTTGCATATTTCACAAAGATGAAAGTGAAGTGCAGTAGTATTCAAGAATGACAAGAATATAGGATGAGCCAACATTTTTCTGGCATTTAACCCACTACTTCTAGCAATTTAACCTGCTTCCACAAGCCTTCCATACTGATAGCATTTCAGTAACTACTGTAGGTGTTGTGGTTTGCCTGAAGGCTCCTTTTCCATAACCACTCCAAAACAGAATACTTATTATTTTATTATTAACAAGTAGCTTAGTTTGTGATTTATTTTTTTCTTGTCAGTTGTCTCAAAAAGGAAAAAAGCCACGATGATCTGGTATTGGTCTCATCTAAATAACCATATGATTGTACAGTAAGATGTGGATAAGGTTATTTTACTACCTCACCAGGGTACTGTGAGAATTAATAGCTCATTCAGCAGTTTCACAGTTTAAGGCCAAATTCTGCTTTGTTGGATTAGATTAATTCCTACGATAGCTCAAATGAGAGCAGAAGTTGCACATGAAGAATATCTATCTTTCACAACCAACCATCTCAGCTTGGGCTGGGAACTGTATAAATAAATTAATTTCCATCTAATATAAAATTATTGCTAAAAATAATACTTCTTTTTAAGGTTAAGGAAGACTTTTTATCTTTCCCTACTGTTAAAAATATAAGGTTTCATATAGTTTATTATATTCTATTTTATCTACATTATCAACCTACATTTCCGTAGGGGGTTATAGTACAAAGTGGAAGCTATACCTTACTCCTCATATGTAAAGTGCACATCTAAATCACCTAAATACAAGTCTTTCTAACGAGTAAACAGAATAATCTCTCACACATCACAAAGCATTCTTCATAAAGCAGCCTATAAAAAGATTTTGGAACAAACTCTGTTAAAGAGAATACAAAGAAAACCTGTATATGATTGAGACAAAAAAGTAATTAAATCCCATGTTGTCCCTGAATTCCACTAACCTGCCTAAATAATAGTGCTTGCTGTCAAAACTCCTTGAAAGTAGAATGTGCTTTATTATGTGTTAAAATAACTACTTTCTAAACAGTAAAACAGCAGTATCTGTTCTTCCCTTTCTGCTTCAAGCCTCCTCTAGTTTATTAGCATTATAGAGAAAGAAGCCAGCCCTCTAAGCATGGAAGCCTATTTTAATGACATTTGAATGTAGTTTTAAAAATAAAATGCATTTTGCTATTCAGAATTTAAGCAGAAGCTTGGTACTGTGGTAGCTGAGTATATCTACTGCACCTCTGAGGGACGTTTCTTATCCTCTCTCAAGGTTCTGAAGTTTTTGGCCTTACAAGGAGTGACATGGATTTGGCCATATCTCTTTTTAGTGCAGGAAGAAAAGACACTGGTTCCAGGCACTGCTTTGGGCTTTTTCCCTCCCTGTGGCCCTGTTCTGCTACGTACAGCCCATGCTTTTCATCCTGTGCCTTCCTGCTCTGCTTCTCTTTTCATGAAGACAGCGGATGGTGTGGAAGTCAATTCTTTGTCTACTGTCCCAAGAGTAGAGATATTTTGCAGCAGTTGAAATAAGTTTTTTCCCCCTGCAGCTACTGCTTCCACCTGAAGAAGTGTACCTATGGAGAAGATACTGGAGATGGGGAAAAGCAGTAAGGATGCCTCATGCTTCCTTCTTTCCCCTTTATGGTGACTGTGTCAGCTCTTTTGTTGCTGTGATGCTGGAGTACTCCTCCAGATCCTACAATTTCTCCCTCTGTTTCATTGCGTTGCAATGATCTTCTAGTGCCAGTATTTTATTTCTGAAGTATAGCATTGTTCCACAGAGACTACAAAAAGACGACCTGAGCAGCACAGAGTCTGCACTTATGGTGAATGACGACTTGGGGCAAAGCTGCGTTACCCTGTCACATAGGGGTTCTGCTTACAAGAAGCCTTCTGTGTGGCTTTGCTAAAGACCTGTACTTTGCAGAGCCAAGGTTCAGTGATAAGTGAGGTGAGGTGGCTATCTACTGAAGCCTAATAAAGAGGGTTGTTTTTTGATGTAGGAGATGCTCTCCTAGGTAGCATTTGCCTTAAGCATTATTTCCTTGGTGATTGTTTTTCTCCCTTTCCACTACCTCTGTCACATGACTGTAACATAAATACTGCAGTCCGACAAATACTGCAGAGTACCTTTCAGTTCTTGATTCTTCACCATGTTATTTCCTGCTACTTCATTATACAGTTACAAAAGAATCGTCTCCCACACTAACCTTAGCTGGTGACTGTAGCCGTTGATTCTAGCTGTGTACAGAGGGATGACATGGCCTGCCGGCATTTTTGGACTTTTCCCCTAGTCAGCGGTGAAGAGCAGGTATTTGTGCCTTGAAATTTCTTATCATCTCAACTGACATTTCTCTTTTTCTTACCGTTTGACTTTACACTAAGTCATTTAAGAATAATATGAATGAAATTTAAATTTTAAGTTCTGCTTTTTTTTGAAAAACACGTTATGTAGTGGACTGCAGAGGCTTCTGTTACCTTGGCAAGAGTTATTGTTCCAGTAAAAAACCACAAAACCATCAGTTCTGAAGAGATCTTGGTTTCATTACATAAAAATAGAAAATCTTTATGTACCTGAGGGCAGTAGACTGACATGCCAAATGTTACGTGCATTTGAAAACATAATCATGGAACCAGTTTTTGCTTTTCCCCTCTGTTTGAAATACCTTTGTTATCAACGGTTTGCTAAATAAAAAGATGTTTCAGCAACACTGTACAGTTTTCATAATGATATTTTAAACATATTTAATTATCTTTATTTTCAGTGTACCTGGTTATAAGACTGAGCACTACATGGAAATTTGCAGTATAGAAGTAGGGTATGCTCAACTTGCCAATGTAACAGGAAAGAGAAATACAACTACACAGAGGAAAGGATTTGCTTTCCGTTGGCCAGATCTGAGACCCTCTTCTCTCTCACCATAGTGCATGGCTGAAGAGATGCATTCTGAGAGACAACACTAGGCACTAGGTCCAGTCACTAAATGTACAGATCTCACTTATTTTAAACAGAACATGTAGGTAACAATCCATTATGAAAATCAGAAAAGAATTATAAAGTAGCTTTATGCTTTTTATTTCATATATGCTATATGCTGAAATTTTTCCTTAGATTAGCATACTCTAGTCAGAAATATATGGCACAAGGGTTCTTGTCCCTCACTGAGGTAATAGGTTTATATATGAAAGAGCGATCTTATCCTTCCTGCTTAACAATTTACATTCCGATTCCTTGTTACATTTTGCCAGTGTTGTAATCCAGTCTCTCTTTCATCACTTTCAAGATTTCCTGTCTGATTTCTCTATTTGAGAGCATTTGAGACCTTTTCTGTCTTAAAAAGTGACGAAAGAAATTTGGGCTAAGTTTGTTTAGCTCTACATTACACAAATTTATTAATGTTTTCAAAACAAGGTAGTACTACACATGCGAGAGCAACAGACTATTGAATAGTTGGGAAAGAGCTGGTGTGAATGAGGTACTCAGGTGTTATAAACTAGAATAACTAGGAGTTATTTTGATCTGGCCAGGGTTTTTTCATGCGCTTTCCCCTTCAGTTAAGAATTCTTTACTGAATGCAAGTCAGCTATTTTAGAAGGCAAGAAGGTGAGCCTGAAAGATAACGTAATTTTTTATGATTGCCTTTTGATTATAGATCCGGTACTTTAAACAGTCCTTAAAGAAAATACCTTTGATGTTACTGATAGCAGAAGCAAGTCAACATCCCCTCTCATATGATATACCTAATGCTGACTTTAAGAGAGACGAATATAAGTCAACTGAAATGTCAGCCATTGCTTCATGATATCCCCTCACACAGACAAGCACCTTCATAAATGAACAGGATTTTTTTGAACATGTACATAAAGAAATCAACAAAAAGAAGACACAACCTCAGGAAACAGTAATTATTTAAAGTGAATTAAATACATTCCAGATCATAGACGAAGCAAAACATAAAAAACCCCCTACTGGTTTAAAATAAAGGAGGATTATTCAACTTCTTTCTGACATAGCTGAACAAAATCGGAGAGCTACTATTTTAGAATCTCTCTAACTAGTCCTCCGAGGAAAACAACAACAAACTCAACCAAATCCAAGGTTGCTGTGTTGTAACCCTCAGTGCAGAGTTACATGGCTGCTGTTACCTCATATGCGCCATGCCTTTGGCAGTGCACCAGATGTTTGCCTCCAGCTGATTTTGCTTTTGTATACACATTCTGAACGACAACAAACGAAAAATTTAAAAAGTGTTCAAAATAGAAGTATTTTGCAATGAGAAACAGCCTCAGCTGCTGGACTTAAAGCATCAAGTAATTCTAAATGTCAGATTTCTGTCTCTTAGATGTTTTTGTTTTTCAATAGACAAGATTGGCAAAAGCAAACACTGTTGCCTATAAGCTATGCTGTAATTGTGATCTATTGTGTTACAATACAAAGAAGTAACTAATATGACTTTAAATTTAATCCCAAACAGGGAAAATCTCTCAAAGAGTTTTAATAGTTGTTCTCCTATTTATTAACGTGAAGTACAATAAATGTAAAAGACCATCCAGGCCCTTTTTCTTGTTTTATGAGCTGCATGTTTTTCCAAAGTTGTGAAGTGCTTCTTAACTAGTATCTACATCATATCAATATACTTTAAAGACTGAGACAGAAAAATTGATGTATTAAGAAATTAAACTTTTCATATTTATGTAAGATGTAGGAGATAAATGTGCATAAACACAGCTGTACTTGTCCTCCAAATGTCTCAGTGAAGCAGTTGACTGTTTGCCTTTATTTTTGGTCCAAGATCTCCTCCCTTTGAATCAAAATGAATTACTGAAAATTTTGATGCAGCTTGTCTGTCTCACAAGCTGTGTGAGTTTTATCAACTGAGAAGAAAAACCTGTCAAAAATGTAGAAAGGGTTATAATATTGTAAGTTTCAGTTATCAAAATGTAGATAATTAAAAACAATTCTTTGCAGAAAACAATGATTTACAAATTTTAATATATTTTCCATGTGATATGCAGACTATTAGGCTGTAGATATCTTGCGCTGTCTGAGATTATTTCAACATACACCTTCCAGGGGAATGGCAATGTGAAGTACATTGAATAAATGATATAAATTAAATGTGTCAACTGTGCTCATTGCAAAACCACAGATACTGTCTTTAAGACAAGAAAAAGTCTTTAAAACTGTAATCTCAAATCAGTAATTATTATTATCTTGTAAAATTGAAACAATTGTTACAGATACTAATCTATTCTGCAATACTGTGGGATTTACCTAGGGTACTCTGGATCCATTATTTTAAATTTTTAATTAAAGATACACCAATATTAAAAAAACAAAACAGGGAACATCAAAGAGAACTGTACATTTATACCACTATGTAACAGTATGTATAAATACTTGGCAGTAAAGCTTCAGTAAAGAGTGATTTACAATGAAAAAGTTGTTAATATTTAGTATGACCCAGGAAGTTTGCCATAGCAGATGTGTTGTCTCTGGGTGTCATTCTTCCATTCCACTGTGACTGGGAATTGCAGGCTATGCAGGATCTTTTTTTCACCCCTCAATGCTTTTAACTTTGCCACTCACTCCTCCGACGTACATTTCTAACAGAAAGTCTCCTGTTCAGCATGGCAGCCATATGTACTGCAAGCCTTTATCTTGTTATTGGTGAATGTCCTCATGCCTGATGATTTTGTAAATTACCCAGTAAAAAATATTGAAAATCAGAAAGGCTAACGGGAAACAAGCTCTGGATATTGTGTCTATCTTCTTGGCCCGGTCAATGAATACCTTTCTCATCTCATCAGGGCTTTTTGGTGCAGCTTGAACAGGATTATTTGGCCCCTTTTGCGTCACTCCATCTTTTGCTTGCAGACAAGGGCCCATTCCATATGCTGTAAAGCTAAACTGACTTTCCCTTACATCATCATCCTGTTAAAAAAAAAAAAAAAAAGAAAGAACAAAAGCAAGAAGCTTCTTTTATTTATGGAAAGCTTATCAGCTGGCAAATAGCAAGTACTGCACCGTTACCTCAGTGACTTCTTGAATCCACAGTTTATCTTAACTGGTTGAAATTTCAACCCTATCAATGTCTGTCAAAAATACTGCAGCAGCTTTAACAAGCACAGATTTCTCGTATTTGTTTATGGATTCTGTAGTCTATTTAGAGAACAGAGAAAGCTCAGTAAACTAGAGGTAATCTGGCACACAACTTCTGATTTATTTTGATTTTCCTCAAGTACAGTAATTATCCACAGTCTTCAACTGGGCAAACTTCACACTGGTCTTTTCGAAAACAGCCATTAACTCTGTACATTGCTAAACAAAAGGGGATCCTGGGATACTCATCGTACAGGCAGTAATGATCTTCAAATTAATTACATGAGTGAGAATTCTGCCTTTTTGGTCACTGTACATTTAGACAATGTGATCTATATGCCTTATTTCTGCTGTTCCCTGTGAATACAACAGATAAAGAGAATAGTATGTAAACCGTCTTTGTTTAAAGTGAATGAAAGCTAAAGGCCAGATTTTCCTTCTCACTCATACTTCTGCCATTTCAGAAGAAAAATGGCAAAGACATTCTGAATTCAGGGAGCTGGAAGACAAAGTACTTTTTAATCACGTTGTACAGAAACAAAAGTAGATGTTCTGAAGATGTAGAAATTTTCATGGCATGCATTTCAAGAAGGTAACTTCTGTCTGGAGACACATCTTGCATTTCTCTTCACCTGTTTATAGGCATTCTAAAGTAACGAAGGAAGTACAAATGCAGGCAAATAAATGATAAATAGACTGTGAAGCCAGGGCCCAATTTGGCTCTGATATATATTCCTCACTATGTACGCTATTCAAGGATAGTCTTTTGATGGCTTCATAATTTTTTAAATACAAATTTTAAATTCAGAATTTCCTATTTTTCATGTCTAATTTAGCCTAGTTGCTTTAGGATTCGAGACTTTTAAAAAGCATGACAAAGTATTAGGTATATTTTACTTCTTAAATAAGGTTTTTGGAAAAGAATTTCCATAGGTATTAACAAAATATTTCAGCAGCAGTCATTTTTCCTTTTGTAGGAGAATTTTTGATATTTTGAAGCTCTTCCTAGCTAAAATCAAAATAAAAGTGTAAAACAATATCTTTACCAAAGCAAGTAAAATAATTAGTGTTTCAGTTCCGTAATCCTGAAGTATTTTTGTTTTATTTAAAACCTCTTACTTTATAGAAATGTAATTTCTCAGCACACACATTTTAAATCTAAACTTCCAAAGTTTTCATTTTGAAAATGCCTGTGACGTGGGAAATCTGATAATGTTTTGTAATGGAGGTTTAATTATAAACATATTTAAATTTTCAATTAAATAGTACTTGCTAGAAGAACCATTGCTAACCAGTTTTTAAAAAAAAATTCATGTTTATTAGCAATATTAGTTCAATAAGTTATCTACAGAAGAATGCTGATCAGTTACTAAGTTTGAAGTGAACTAGTTGGCAATAAGCATGAGCATCCAGCAGAGCTGTAGTTATCAGTTGACTGCAGTACTTTTTTTATACACATAGATTAAATAAACTTGTAGACTAATTTAGCTCACTGAAATTACTGTACTTCAAATATGTCTTAGAATTCTTCTATAAAAACAAAAAATAAAGAAAAATTAGCATGAAAGCAAAGGAGGAGGAAAAATCACTGACTGACTTCAATGTGGAAATGAATAACAGAAATACAAAAAAGGTAGGACAAATATTTGATGACGTGATAAATCAAAGACCTAATTACTAAAATAGTGTTCCTCTCCTGTCAGAAAAGAATGGGAAATAACACCTTTAGAGTAGTTGTATTCCAGAAGATTTGTAGGATTGTATTCCTGTTAGCAGAAGTTACAAATACATAGACTGTGAGGATTTACAACAAACTTGCCTTTTAAACACCTTCATATGTACAATTCAGGCTTTAAATCTCTTCATGCTTCTCCAGAAAACAATGGTTATGATTGCACAGGCTCAAAAGGATAATAAAATAATTTTCCTGAGTAGAAGCTTTCAGTTGGGTATGTCTTCAGGATGAGGCACTACATACTAAGACTTTACTATCTCTGTTCTTTGCTTACCTGAATTAAATGATTCCCCTAGAGTGGCTTTAAAGGCTATGTCTCTGCTTATTTTTTTGCTCGCAGACATCCTGAACTTAGTGTGCAAGCAGGCTGCTTGGAAGTGCTCCCCCTTGTTGAGGAAGTGATGTGAAGGTCCTTCTAGAACTCTAGTGTTTCTGCCCACTGTCTGCTGGATGGTGACTCCATGAGGACAAGTGGGATGGCTGGAGCCTGCCAAGTCAGACCCAAGTGCTGGGGCTAATGGATATGCAGGAAAGGGCACTTTCCTGAGCACTGTAACATGCCGGGTACCACCATACTTTTTTTTTTTTTTCTGGAGTACCAACTGGAATATCGAATATGTGCTTCTCCAAGTTTTCCAAGAGGTTCATAATGCAGAAAAAGAATTTTTTTGACCTCAGCGTCGTATGTGAGGGTGCTCGTGCACAGCAGGAAAGATGCAGTTAATGTTATTACTGACATTAATTTGAGTGCTTTTTTGAAGACATTTTTATAAAATGTGAGTGACATCACATTTGTTTTTATCAAGTGACTTGCCTACGGTCCCTCTTTTTTACCAGAAATATTTTTCGTGATGCACGTGTCCAAGTCCACAGCTGTTGAAATCATCTAATGGAAGTACCTTCTATGTCCCAGTTGAAAATCTGAACAGTAAATCTTCCTCAAAAGTCTTGCACTTTGGTTGAATTTTTTTTTTAATCTAATAAAGAAGCTGCTTTTTTTTTAGTCTTTGGTGCATCTGTTTAGTACATCATTACTAGAAAAAGTGAATGGTTTCTTAGTGATTTTTGACAAAGCTTTTAAAATTTTATTATGAATGAACTTTTATAAAGGTTCAATGTGAATATGCTTTTCACATATATGGCTATGAAATTAACCATTTGAAAGTTATTCAGCATACAGCTACAGCTACTTGTAAATATTTTATAATATCTGTTTTTAAATTACTGCAACTAAAGATGGGAAATAAATATAGATAACAATTTTTATTTAGAAAGTTAGAATTCTTTTGAGGTCTGAAGGAAATAATTTCAATTTGTTCATTTTCACATCAGCGTTGTTCTCCAAAATACTTAGCTATACAGTATCAGAAAGCTATCAGTTTCTGTGGCCCTGTGACTACTCTGCTTTCTGTCTGTATATTTAATAATACATTTCTCTTGAGCAGTGATATGCATGAGGATTGAAAATACCTCTATAGCCTTTTGACTATAGGTTGTGGTAACAACTTGAAGACTTACTTGAAGCCCTGGCTTTGATAATTCAACATTACATTTTTTACTGTTCATTTTTGAGAAGATAAGTGTTAATGAGTTGTTTCACACTGCAAACAGCTTGGTTTAAATGCTGTGCTGGTAGCAACTGATTTCTCCTTGAACTGATGCCACTGTTCATTTGAAATTGCAGAAAGCAATATTTTAACACTACATTTTAACCCAGATTTAAACAGATCAAAATGGATTATGAAATTAACAGGACAGATACCTTTACTAACATTTCACGTCATCACATACAGATAGCAATGAAGGTATATGGAGTTCACATGGGAAGACATTATTCCAGACAAAAGGACAGGGCCTTTGTTAATGATTGGATATCACATTATGACAAATGGGACATCTTCTTCATAGTTTACCCTTAAATTTGTACTGTAGATTTGAGGCAAAGTCCCGTCTATAGGTCCTGTACATCTCAAGCCATTGCTATGCTGCAATGATTCATTGATTTCATTTCCATCAAGAACTCCCTCAAAATACTTTCATCAAAATGGATGGGTTGACCAAAAAGAAAACAAAAGAAAAGAGGTGTGATTACCATTAAAAACGACCTAGTTTGCACGTCTATTTTCCTCACTAAAGATACGGTGATCTTTAGATTTTTGAAAATAGAATTAAAAGATTGAGTATTCCTGAAAATTAAATACACTGAAAGCTAATCTAAAATCAGTACTGTTATTCAGTATATGTACACAGTTAAGTTTTCCCTGTACAGTGTAAATGCAACTAAGAATAAGCACTGATGATAGGTATGTTTCAGTATCCCTGTAGAACTTCTATTTCTGCCATTTTTTTCCTTTTGTCTTTCAAGACTGAAAGGATTGTAACTGCATATGAATAACTGATATTCATTCATTCTGAAGGAATGTTTCAATCACATTAGTAATATAATATTCATTAAATAGTTGTGTTCATTGGTCAGATTTCTTTCTCTGATAGAGATGAAAGACTATGGATCATATACTGACTACCAAATGAAGTCTCAAATTGAGAACCAAAATTCCCCTGTTCTCAGTATTCATTATGCCCTTTGTATAGTCACAAAGAAATGAGAGTCTTTTTCAAAAGCTTCTTATACGTATTGTGATGCCTATTGTATAGCAGCAATGAGTGTGTTGCATTTTATGTTGCTGTAATAATTTTTTATTTATAAACATATTATAATACAATACCAGACCCTTCAAAATTTTTTTTAATTCTGTGCAAATTGGATTGCGCCTCTGAAAGGAAAGTTGCCTTTCAGTTATTTGGAACCATTGAGGGAGGTCCATACTTACAACTATAAAAACGGCAGCCAGAGGGGGCAGTTATATCTAAGAATTGCCTTTGATGCTGCTGTTACTGTTGTCTAGGAAGGTAGGCTGCAAATGTTATAGGTGGTGTAAGAAAGAGGTAGTGACTGTAGGTGGAAAAAGCATAAGGAAAATGGCAAGGATGGATGGGCTTTGGATGCCAAAACGTCTTGAAACACCTCCGTAAACAATTAGATTTTGCATACCTGTATAATTTTCCATAAATTTCAACAGCTCTTATTTTGTTTGCTACACTCGTTTACTGCAGGCGTTTTATCTGATTTCAATCATATGCTTTTGAAGAGAGAAATTTCAGTTCTGTGTTTTTAATCAGGTCTGAGAAGGAATAATCCATATTCGTGATTATATTTACAGAAGACTCCAATCTGGGAAAAAATATTTGAGGCTATGTTTAGAGTTAAAAATGAATTTAATAATTTGGACAAAGAGTCTGAAAAATACAGGAGGAGAGTCAGTAGATGCAAATACAAGGTACTACATTTAGCCAGGAATAATCAACTTCACAAACATTAAACAGAAAGTGAATGGCTCTGCAGTAGTTCTAATAAAAGACCTGGGAGCTATGAAAGGTCACAATTTTTCTATGTCTCAGTACCATGCTGTTGGTTAAAAATGCAAATAGCCAACTGGTTTGGATAAATAAGCGTAGAACTTGCGTGATGTGATCCTTCAGCAGCCCTCAACTGTTACTGGCTAGGCTCCATGTTGCAAACAGAGTTTTGAAGAATTATATGGACTTATTAGGAGGATTTCCAGGGAAGGAGAATGAGAATGAGCAAAAAAAAAAAATCAGCTGAGAATATTTAAAGAAGACTGAATGAAAATGTGCAAATGGCTACATAAAGGAATGAAACAGTCTCTGTGTCCCTTCTAGACAAACCAGGAGAGGCCAAAAAAGGCATGAGTAAAAAACTCTCTAAACCTTTGGAATAGATTGCAGGGGAGATTGTGGAATTTTTATGACTGGGAAGAATTAGGTATAACTGATCCTGACTGAGGTCAGGAAAATGGATTCACTGACCTCCTAAGGGCATTCCAGCAGTGAAATTCAATCGTCTGACTGTTGCTAGGGTTACATGAGAAAAGTAAATATTTCTAGCAAAAAGCAAGTCTTTTATTTATAAAGAAAATAGACTTCGGAAATTCTTCAGCTGCCCTGTTGCAATTAGATATTATTCATGCATATTCTCTTCTGTCAACATGTACCTGAAATGAAACAATTCCAAACATCTATATTTTCGGACTTTTCAACACAGTCAAACCACTAGGAATTTTGCTGTACCCTTGCAAAAAAAATGCCAGTGCCAAAATATTTGGTATTCATCAGCTGGAATACACCTGGCAAAAAAAACTAATCCTGGTAAGATGTCCCACCGTTGTAAGCACATAGGATGGAAAAGTCTGACAAGTTATCCTAACTGCTCTATTTCTCTGATCTATTTGGGCATAAATACTGAATAGAATAGCATTTTTCACTTTGAAAAGAAAGAGAATTTAATGTTCAGGGAAGCCCCTGAAGTTTATTCTAAACACAGCCTTTTAACCTAATTTCTTTTCACATCTTTTGACTTTGTGGTCAAATGAACTTTTCTTTATACATCATAGTTTTGAAAGGTAATACAATCTAATTCCTGAGAGACAGTGGCTGTTTGACCTAGTCCAAAGGGATAACAAACACGTACAAAATTTTATAATCATGAGCTATAGTAATTAACTTTGAGAAAGACAAAAGAGGAAGAAAAAAGTAGTTAGTTTGACTTATAACCCTAGGGTCTGCATTTCATGTTAGAAATTGTGGAGAATAAATAATAACTTTTGCGGTAAGGAACACTAGTTATTAATTGCTTTCTTTAATCCATAAGTTTGTATACCAGAGGGTTTAGGATGCAATCCAAATTTTTTGAAGAGGTAAAATCTCCATTTTTTATTGCTTCAAGTTCTAGTACACTTGTTGGGCAAGGAACAGTTTAATACAACATTGAGAAAAAGAGAAGCAATTAGCTGGGCTGTCTCTAGAGCTTGAGAAGGTGTATTCTTAAAGGCTAACTCTGGCCGGGAGCTCTAGCTCTCCATAGGCTTGGAGTCAGTCAAGAAACTTTCACTTCAGTTAATCTTTTCAGAAAAAAGTCAAAAATTTGTCAAAATCATTACCTTGTATGGGAACAAAGCATTTTTTGGTAAATGTAGGTGGAGTAAGCTGTCTCATGGTGAAACATACAGATACAGGGAGGAAGGGAAAACCATATACCCCTGAATATAGCTAATACCCTCACCTGAATATGTATGGAAGAAAAGCATTGAAATGCATGTCTTCATCCTTCAGAATCTAAGGGGGGTACTTCATACTTTGCTATAGACCCTGCAGTCTCTGAGTCTAATCCTCTAGTTTTGTAAGAACCTAGAAGACAACCTACCTGAAGCTAGAAGACTGTCTAATGAAGTGTAAAATTAGAATAAGGACTTTTAAGTGTGAATTCATAAATGCCATGAAGTCAAGCACTGATCCACTTTACTTTTTTTGTTAAGCAATCTTCTCTTAGAAGTGCTTTGTATATTAGGGAACCTCCCTCACATTCCTCTAAGCTGATTGGTGAGCTGTAAGTCTTTCTAAGAGAGGGTTGGAAAGAGATTTGGTTTGATTCTGAGAAAGGAAGGTAATATTACCTGCCAGTTTCTAACCCTGCGATTATAATAACTAACATGTATTAAAGGAAAAGACATCACTAAAGTTGAATATGGTAAATTTGCCCAAGATCCAGAAGGCACTATAATACATAATGAAAAAAAAGAATAGACTAAAAGTTCAGTCGCATAATATATCACTCACCACAGCTGTTTGTATGTGATACATGATGCATGTGTTGTGGCTCACCTGCCCCCTGTCTGGTAATCCGTCTCTGCCTGTCCCATTCCCTCATTCCAAACCTTTAAGCAGCTTTCAGACAGCTGCCATACTTCAGAAACAAACACCCTGACACAAAAATGCTGCTTCGCTCCTACGTGTCTTAGAAAGTGTTTTTTCTGCTACTGTTAGCCAAAAGAAGAAAGCACATTTTTCACAGATACATCCAGTTTGAATCATCCTCTAGGCTGCAGTACATGAGTTCCTCTCTACACCTGAAGAAATCTAGGACTTGACACACAGGAACAGGCAAATATATGAAAATGTCATTTTCATTTGATTGTCCAGCCTGAATTATAACATGTAAGCTTGCTAGCAGAGACTGTTTAGGTAGGCTTTGCAGCATTGCAGTTTTTCAATACCTTCTAAAGGAGACAACCTGTGAAATGTCTTCTTCTTGTGATGTAAGTAGTAAGTTGAGGTCAGCCATCAGGAGTGAAAGATGGCTGAACTGAGTCATGTTGGTGCAGTCAGAATTTCATTCATGGTAATATTCTAGGCAGTGACTGAAAGCCAGTGGAAAGGCTCTGCGTGACATCGGTGGTGGGTACTCAGCTAATGAGTAGGTTGGAGAAATACTTACTCTTTCAAAAATCAGAATTAGGAGTTACATATAGTTGTAAGATATTTTGCTTATTACTTGATTTAACTGCAGACTTCAGAATTCAGACCTGTAGCTTTCACTGTTTGACTTTGCACGTTGGTAGTGACTAATTTTACTGTATAAAATAAATATTAATAACCATTACTGTATTAAAGTCTCTTACTAATTGTCTGAACAATTTGCTCTAAATTAACATGACAGAAGGAAAAAACTCATCATTTTAAAGTAAAATGTTTGTGCTTCCACCAACATCATTAACTGAAAAAGTGCTTTTATATTAAAAGTATTTACATGAAACATAGATGTTAAGGCTTTGAACCGAATACTAGAATGAAATTAAAAAACATTACTTGTTGAATCTCAGAGCAGTACAAACTGCTGCAAATACCAGTAACATTCGTTCACTGAAGTATATATAATCTGACTCTTCTAGCAGAGTGACATTCACAGGCTTGTGCAGATGGCTCCCACATGGCCCATGCCTCATTTAAATCCCTCCTAATCCCTCTTTCGCGAATTCCAGTTGGATTTATGCAGTGCATAGTCCTTGCAGTAACCCCCTGCCTATAGTGAATGTCATTCTGTGCTGCCATTTTATTTATATTGCCACTTTAAGCTGCGGTATGTTTACCAAATTAACCCTATATCCTGGCATAAATCAATCTCAGCTCTCTTTCAAAGTTGTGAGTGCTGTTACTTTTACCTTGTTCTTCTTCCTCTTGCGGCGGAATCGCAGAAGTTCTTTATGCTGCCTTGACACAAAGTTTACAGCTGCGTACTCCAAAAGTGCAGAAAATACAAAGAGCAGACACACAGCCATCCAGATGTCAATCGCTTTGACATATGACACCTAGGAAGAGAACAGAGCAGAAGACTGAACATGTTAAAATCACAGATGTGAAGTTTAGTCTTTCACGTCAGGAGGAAGTACGTTAATATCTCCACATCCCAACACTACTTCTACCAAACAAAAGTTTACATGAAAGCTAGATAATAAGAGGGGCAGTAATTCAATCTATAAGCATTAAATATTATTTCTGAAAATGTAATCTTTCACAAAATGTGTTTACTGTTTATGCCATTAACCGTTCCTCATAGTGTACTGTGGATTTGATCACAAACCAAATAATCCACAAGAATCTCATGCTCTGCCTCCATTTGTCCCACTGAGATCTGTCAATGATACTAAGGAACCAGAGGATAGCTTATAGTAGGACCAGTGGGAATTTCTGTATTATAATGGATCTGATTTAAAGTTCCTGGCATAGAAATTAGGTAGAAGAAGGGAGATAGATGGAGAACTCTGATATGTTCATTCTCTGCTAATACAGGCATGGTAAATCAAAGATGTAGTTCAGATTAGTCCTGTAATTTTGACACAGTGAAAATACTGAAAATCAATTACAGAGTAGATGAAATGACTGCAATCCTTTATTACCAAGCTCAGCTACAGGGCATAATGCAAACTAGGAAAGCAGGGCCTGTTCCCTCTCTGTGTGAAGATTTACAAGAGCTTTTTCATGTAAGCCAACATAACCAAAACATCTGTAGCTCTCTTTGGTAACCTCTTACATTCTTGTTTTCCAGAGTTTTTATAGCATTCCGTTTTCTTATCTGTTTATGTTACATTTCAGAAGCATTCAGATGCATGTATTTGAGGTGCAAAATGCGCTCACCTCTGTTAGGGCTATCTATTTTACTCAGAAAAAGAATCTAATTAACAAATTTAAAAATGCCATGTTAAAACTAAGACAGAAGTGGACTTCGTGGATTTTTATTGTATACAGTTTATTTCTGTTAACTGCAATGGCGCATGAAGAAGGTCAAGGAATAATCCTTAAAATGAAAATCTTTAAAGCAATGACAAATTAAACAGAAATATACTTTAAGCTATTTACATTGTGTAATGAACCATTCTTTATACAACTATCTGGAGTTATTTAGCCTCCCATTTTTCTACATTTTAATGTAAATATATTTGTAACTAGTGAGTTAATTTATAATATAGGCAGGTTTTGGGAAAGGATTGTCGTTGAAAACTGGTTGGAGTCTATGAGCTTTAGAAATTCAGTCATACCTGCTAGCCTGTCATTGGATACTGGAATCTGGAAAAGGACGAGCTAGTCAATTGCTAGGCAGCATTTATGTAGTACTGAATAACATTTCTTTCATCACTAGCTGAGGTTTATGGCATTTGGTAGATATGTGGTTAGCTAAATAGTTGAGGCAGGAGAGAAATAGAATATATTTGATTGGTGACTCAAAAAACACCTAAATATTTCAAAATTCTTTATGTCATTTAGAAGATGCTTAAGTGCTAACAATTAAACACTTATTATAAGGTTGACTGACGGTGTTTATTTGTCACATAGCATTATGACTTTACACTAATGTAGTACCAACAAAGGAAATTCTGCCTACCTTTGGAAGAGATGCTCGTGAACCTGAGCTTTGTGTTGTCATGGTCAGTACAGTTGTTATGCCTAAAGCCACTCTGGCTGGAGCTGCATCCATATTGATCCAAAATGACACCCAGGAGAGAATGACGATCAAGAGGCTTGGTATATACATCTGGATGAGATAGTAACCCATCTGTCTCTCAAGGTGAAATCGGACTTCAATACATGTAAACTTTCCTTTTCACAACAAAGAAGAAATATTCAACAGAAATAGAATGTTCTTTACTGTCAAGAACTAGTGCACCCTCTAAAGAATTTACACTGTCAAATGTATTTGTTATCTAATGAAAGATGAATATTTTGTTTTCAGTGATTTTTAGTATGTACAGTCCTCATTATAAGAGGAGTATCTACTGGAAAGAAAGCAGACAGAAAAATTGAAAATTTAAGAATTTGATAAGCTCTGGAACTCTTCTTTCTCTATAAAAACAAATAGATGACCAAAACAGAAATCATTATGACATAGGAAAGTTCCTCTGTGCAATGAAGTGTTATGCCACTTTTTTGGAAATATTGCTGTATGCAAAAAAAAGTTGCTCTCTCATTGTGTAAAATCTACATTGTCTTTTTTTTTAATTTTAAGCTTAATGTAGTAAGATTAGTGTGGCGTATCAGTAGGAGATTCTGCTAAATCTCTCCCTTTATTCCCATCCAAACTGTTCTGACTCAAAAGTACGACGACTGAGATTCAAAGAGAAATCAAGGACTTGAGCTCAGGCAACTTTAGGAAGCCGATTAAAAGGCCTAACTTTTCCAAATACTGAACGTCAAGCAACTCCCAAACAAGTACAAAAGACCCTATTGTTTGCTCACAGAAATGCTCTTGCTCAATGCTAGTATCAGTCACATATGAATGGTGCTGAAGGCAATGCTGTTACTTTAAATAATGTATACATGAAAGTTTCTCACAGCAAGAAATACATAGATTTCTTCCTTATTTGAAGGAAAACACTTCCTAATTCTAAATTTAACAGGGAAAGGTATGTAGTTATTTGTTTCTTAGAGATACTAAGTGTTTTGGTTACGTTTTCCAGTAGTTTTTGATAAATATTTTCGTAACCCTTTTTTATTTCCGAAAATGGCATTTTATAGCAAATTATTCACATTAATAGTCCTTTAAAATTTATCATATTAACAAAATTTATGTAATGGACTGATTTATGAGCTTATCATATACTAATTTAATACATTGTGTATTATGCTGCAACAATGGTGTTAGGCATACAGAAATGAGCTTCAGATAAAGTCAAGCTGCTATGTTTTTATTTTAGGCTTATTAAGTGCTTGGAAATATCTTCTGAATTTCATTATTTTCATAATAGTTCTCTTAATAAGTCATTAGTTCTTTCTATGATGTCATAATAAAAGTAATTGTAAGTAATTGTTAAAAAAACATATTTAGATAGACACTAGTTAGGATGTTCAATTTTAAAATGACATGAATTTCTCAGGACTTTTATATCTGCCTGCTCAGTTTCTGGTTCCGTTCCTAACTGATGGTGCTTTCTGATTCCTATCTACACTCCTGAAATCTGTGTCCCAAATCCCAGCTCAACCATTTGCTGCCTCAGCTTCAAAACTGATTTCTGCTTCAATCAATGCATAAAGTCCTGGTTTAACAAAGCGAATGGCAATTTTGGTGTTTACATCAGAAAAGGTCAGGATTTTCCCCCACATTTCTCTTCCAGCATCTTCAAAAGGATATCTACACCATACAATCTTTCACTTAACAGTTCAGCAGAACCTGCGTAGCTAGAAGTTCTGCTCTGACCAGCCATTGTCAGAATCATACTCTTCATCAAGCTGGTCCTTACCCTGAAGATTTCTTTTTTGTGACATTTGTTCTGTTAATTCCGCAGCCTTGGACAGCAGCGGTCGCTCTCTCATACATCATAGTAAATCATGGCGGTGAGGAGTGATGGAAATGCATCAACCAAATCTAGGTCTGTTGCAAAGCCAGTTTATTTGGCATCACATCAGCAAGTATTACAGTTCAACAAGTGACATTTTCTCCTTATAGGATCCTATATTCTTCTTTCAAAACAAATTAGGAAGAAAAACTAAGGAGCATCAGAATGGTTAATATATGCATAACTGGTGTGTCAATAGACATTGGCTGTTGCTTGTACATTCTTTTTCTCTCCAGAGAAAGGTGGGATAAGAGATCCAGGTCTCTTTCCTGAACACTCAGGTGGGCTTGAATTATTACAAAGATCTCAGCACAAAAATACTGTGGTCCTAAACAAGGAGCAATAAATAATCTTTTAGCTCTGATGTGGATTATTTTTAAGTAGTTGCAAGTTTGTTAAGTTTGTCTGAACTAAGGAGGAAGAGAGGAACAGCTGTGGACAACAGAACCCTAACAAAATGAAAGATATTCTGAATAAAAAGAGGGCAAAAGGAATACATTGTAACCACAGAAAAGAAGAGAAAAGAGGTGGGATTATGAAGAGGCCAGAACTAGAACTGAGTGATCTGTCAGGGGAATTATACTGAATAATATTTTTCTTGGTTTTGTATTTTTGTAAACATTGGCCAACACAAAAAACAACCAAAACTCAAACCATTAAAAAGAATTAAAAAAAAGAGTCTCAAAGTGGAAAATATCTTTGCTTAACTCCACAGAATGTGTGACTTAGACTTCTGCTGTTGTCTTAGGCCCAGTGAGTTTATGGACACGCCAGTCACCTGTCCACTGCTTCCCAGTCAAGACCACTGTGTTTCTCATCTGCTCTGTTCTGGTGTAGCCCTGAAAAATGAACTCAATATGTGGCAACTCCCCAGGCAGACTGGTGGCTACCCAGCAGACACTCCTCTGTCACTGCTTTGCTGACTGTTGGCTATGTCACCAGTGGAAGACAGCACAGGAGAAAGACAGCAGCTAGAAGTCGGTCTGAGCACTGCAGTTGCAGCAGTTGCTGGTCTAAGTGTGGAAGGGTTGATGTTAGCTTGTGCCCTTCCTGGCTGAGATCAGAACCACCTGCATAAACTTTGCTAGTGAACAAGAATGGAAAAAACCCCATTTGCATTAGCAGAAGTGAGCTTCAGCTAGGAGGCAGCCAGCAGAGGTTGTGCTGTTGTTTCCCAGCTGAAGCCAGCATCCAGTCGTCAAGCCCCTTTCTCTTCCTGCATTCTAGTTCGAATTCAAAGCCAGGTTAGCTGTGGTTTAACCTATTTGACTGGATACTTGAATGGATCAGAAGAGACATATCTATAGAGTCATCTCAGCTGGGGAAAGAGACAGACAAGCAGCTAAGAGCATTGCTCTAATTCATTCACAGTACATAAAAGGTAAGCTCTTCGTTCATTCTGATATGCGTTGTGAATGTCACAGAGAGCAGCTAGGAGGTTTATATGAAACCTTTGTGGTATTGCAGTTTTTCTGAGGCTGAGTAACAAATTAACACATGATGCTGGTTTCAGACCACAGCTAAATATAGACATGCACGCAATCCATAGAATGGACAAATTTTTGTAATGCTAAAGAAAGAAGAGCTATTAAGGGCTTCCTAAATGATAATAATTTTTCCCTGAAACAGAGGTCATGTCTTTGTGTTTGTAAGTCTAGCCAAAGCAGGGATTCAAGTGTGATACAGGCACCAAAATTGCTACCTTGCTGCATGCTGTACCTATGCGTACGAAGTGAATGTACTGGTATATATGCATGTGACCTTGCATCTTTCTCTCTTACACATGTTCTTTGGTAACATGTCTCATGTCAGATCTGCTGGGATGGCATGATTTCCATGCAATGTCCACACTGAAACCAATATTATAGTGGAAAAATGTATATTCTAGTCAGTATGTACAATTTTTCCTTCCCCCAGAAAGTCCAAGTGGCTTTTCTTGGAAGTCAGTGTCTAGGTCACATTCTTTTCTGATAGTTGTTGTTATGGCCAACTGTGACTAACCCAAGAAGAGCATTTTTCTACCTTAGCACACCTTCACACTGCACAGCCTCCTCAGGCTGTGGCAGGTGCTGTTTAAGCAGTTATGCAGGCAGCAGTATGCTTATGTGGTTAAAAGACACTTGCAGCACTGTGGGATGTACAAGGGAAATCAAGCCTAAGTAGTTGCTTTGAGGCCATAAGCCGTCCTTCTTTTCTGTTTCATCTGCCTCAAACTGCTCCAGAGGCAGTAAGTAGCTCATAGAACATCAATATATTTGTCCCCTTTTAACAACCCTTAAGATATCACTTGAGGGAAGCTCTTATTACTGTACCCTTACAATGTCATGGTCATGTTTGCAATTCCCAGGAGGGCTGAGTAGCTGTTTCTGAAGCTACACAGAAAGTTTTCATAATGGAGAATCAGCTTTGGTAACTGAGACAACGAAATAGTGTGCCTGAGAAAAAAAACTATTAAAGATTATAATTGTTATTAAATCACAATGAAATGAAAAATAGATAACATAATAAAATATAAAATGAATAAATATGTACGAAAAAGGAACTAAATATGAAGAGATTCACTGTTAATCCATGCAGAATGGAGAGACATCTGCTGAAGATGCTGATTCTTGATACTACTTTAGATACTAGTAAGTCATAATCTGGCTTTCCTTATAAGAAAAGCCATTGATAATGCTAATAGCTGATCTACAGTGAAATATTTTATGGATGTAGAGAGGACTGTGGCCTAAATATTATATAGCTTAATGAAATTAAATTATTTACTTAAAATATTCATTTAATACTTGCTGAATACACAGTGGTTCAAAGATTAGCAAAATTGAACTAAACTGTGTTAAGCAGCTCTGAATAAATCTTCCTGGAGCCCTGCAAGTATGAGTCCTAGATCTGGGGAGCAGATATTTTATATTCTGATTTCCACACATCTGTCAATATGGATGTAGATTACACAATTCTGTTTTTACCAGTGACCGATGACCAACAAACAGCCAGCCCAAGGGCCAGAGTATTGCTAGCTATAGAGGTTTGCTAACAGAGTCCTAGGGCAAGTGAACTGTGATGACGGTCCTCTCCTCTAGCACTGCATTTCCCCCCTTGAAAAACCGCTAGAGACACAGATTTAACATGAGATTAAGTACTGAGACGCAGCAGGAAAAGAGAAAGAGAGAGTGAGACTTCTGCAGTGGCTAGGATATGCTAATCTGACTTAAATTTAGATCCCTTAATACAATATAGAGCTTCTCCCATTTCTCTGTCTTCTAGAAGTGCCTTCCTTAAGCAGCTCAATTCCTCTACCCTCCATCAAGGTCCTAAGCATTCAAGCACGATCTGAACTTGAAAATTGTGTTAGACAGAGTATTTATGTCTAGGTGCTATTCTGAACCTCAGTGGTGTTCACCATTTTTAGACTTGTAAAAATCAAAGTTCCTCTTTCTTTTGTGGAGAAGACAACATATTGAAGAAGATAGCTGACACACTTTTCTTTCTATAGAGAAAAGTAAAGACAGTCCTGTCTTCTAACAGCAAAAGTTAAAGACTCTTCTATGACAGAACAATAGATGGACTCAAGAAACGGGGACATAGAAGAAAGGAATAGAAAACACGGTACAGATGACTGTGGTGAATATAGTCACACCAATTGCCTAATTAATTTTTGCTATAAGTGTAACTGAAGAGATTGATTAAAGTAGGTAGATTAAAAGCTAGTTTTATTGAGATATCTAGATAAAATTGGGTTTAATCTAGATTAGCTAGATAAAATCATGGTTACTTGATGCTAGTGTGAGATTCTGGATATACAGTTTTGGTATTATAGTCTTTGCATGTAAGTTGCTCTGCAGAGAGGTTTCATAGACAGGGAACATGAAAGCTCTTTATAAAGATAAAAAAATTATCTAGATATTCTATTTTTTAAAGAAAATCTTGTGAAAATCCACACACACACCCTGCAAGATCTGACTAGGGCTCTACTTCCAGCTTCAAATGAGAAACCGTACAATTAAACTATATTTCTAAATATATAGTAATATATAACATATAACATATATTAATACCTTGAAATCCCAGGTTCTCGCTAAATAGTTGCCATTGCAATGCTTTGAATATTCTCGTCTAGTCTCTGTACCTTTGTACGGAAGAAAAAAGGACCAATACTTACACAGAACAAACATCTATCACAGGACAGTAATTTGTGAGAGGCTTTTAGCTTGCTGCTCAGCTGCAACCTAATATGCTTTAACTGCAGGCCATCACAGACTTCTCCTTCGCTGTATTTTTCCAGCCCTTCTTTAAGGCTGGTCCTGGCACTTATCTCATTCTGAGTTGGGACAATTCAGTGTACTGGGTAGCAGAAAGATAGTCCTTTATGTCTGTGTGTGTTAGAGCCCCAGATAGATGAAGTTTTGATCAGTATTGTCCTGAAAGCAAACCATTCATCACGTAATTAATCAAGGCTTTTGTTAAGTTCCCTGCATATGTGAGCCTTAATGTTTTAGGTTATCTACTACATAGGATGGAAGCACCTGGCAAAGGTTGCTGTTGTCTTTAGTGAGAGTGAGGGTATTGGCTCCCAGTGTCCTTAGAAAAATGGAATTAATAAAACAACCCCACTCCAAACCCCAAAGAGAAAGCTTTTTTTTTTTAAAGTTATTAACATTGAAAGAAATTTTCTGAGGACAATTTTGCGTTTTGACTGAAATTGCTGTTTGGCTGAAAACAAGACATAATCCCAGAATGAAATAAAACTCTATTGCCGTAAGAGGGATGACACAGACCACGTCCTTCTGCCTTTTGTTATGTGCTTTCTTTTTAGCGTCTGCTAAAAAAAGACCACAATTAACCTCTCGAGGCAACAAAGTACAGTGCGTGATGTATCGCACTGCAATCGTAATGGCACATGATTTTCACAGAAAGCATGAAGGAGGAGAATGAAATACATAAACTGACTTTTCCGTGAGGCAGTAGTGCTCCTTTTACTTTCTTTTCATGTTTGAGTCATTATCCGAATCACCACTAGGCAAGCAGTCTAGCTGAGTTTACCTTGCTCACTAAAAAGACTTCCTTTTTATTCCTCCAAGAATGTTACGCTGTCATTTGAGAGGCATTCTGCTTTACTTATTACTGAAATGCATTCAAATACTTTCTATCCTTTTGCCTTCCCGTTATAAAATTTCTTAAATAAACATGACACTTCATAAATTATGTGTGTGTGTAAAGCTGGATATTTCAAGAGACTGTGTCTATAAAATTGATTACATATAAGTAAAATTAGCTGAAATTATTTTCATACCTCTTTAAGAAGGAGATAAGGTAATAAAAAATCGCGTGGTAAGTGTAGTCTCCATACACTTTTTGCAATTTACACTGAGATATAAATTGCATTTTGAGTATATTTTACAGATAAAAACTGTTTATAAAAGTACTTGCCTTTTCCTCATCGTAAAATATTCAGGAGGTACCTATGATCATGTAGCCTGACAAGAAATGATGATTTTTGAGTGTTTGGCACGTAGAACTAGATGAGTTCTCTTATACATGGCTAGAGTCTATGTGTCTAAAGCCAAGATTCACGAAATGACTGTAGGAATGTACTACCATTCAGGTTTTCTTCCAAGTTACAGCCTGCGAGTGTCAGAGGCGTATTGATGGACATCAGTGCTGGTGCTGTCTCCTGCCGTTGACTACAGAAGTTCTTAGCCGGGAAAGAAGTGACTTTGGGAACAAATACTGGGACAGGTGTTAACATTTGTGAAAGACTGATAATGACCACAGTAAAAGAAAGCTGAAAATTAATATGGAAAAGAGCAACTATTTTTTTTCCGCTTGATGAACTTTCACTTGAAATTCACACATTTCTCAGAATGGAGAACCATTCAGAGGGACCTTCATAGTCTGGAGGAACAGACCCACCGCAATATCACAGTAGTCAGCAATGACAAATGCGCAGTTCTGCGACAAGGATGGGGTAACCCCATGCACTGGTACAGGCTGGGGATGGACTGGGTAGGTAGCAGTACTGCATTAAAGACCTAGGAGCCTGGCAGATATTGAGTTGAACAGAAGCCACCAGAACAGATAATGAGTTGAACAGAAGTCTTGTGATGGGAAAGACCAGTCATGTTCTGCACTGTGTTAGGCAGGGCAGAGAGCGGACAAGTAGAAACTAAGGAGAATCTGATAGCAACAAAAATAGCAAGGACATCTAGAAGTAATGCCTATAATTCTAGGACAACTGATTAATTTTTATTCAATTAATCTTTAAGGTAGAATGTTTAAATTTTGATAAGTGGAAGGATGACAACTGAGGCCTCTTCTCCTGCAGAGAAAAGTGGCCTGTTGGAGTCCCTGTGTCTAGGGATGGTCATGTCCTCAGCCTGCTGTAGACTGTGTTTCTCATAGTGTTTATGATTTTTCCTTTTTCATTGAAGGAACAAACAGCTTCACAGATTGCATACCCATAGAATACCTCCTGGATAGAAAGTACAAACTTCTTTTTCAGAGACGTAGTCTATGAAAATGAAACAGAGGGGTTAAAAAGCCATGGCTTAAAAAATCTCTGCTGTAGTCTCAAAAAGATTTTTTTAGGTGTTTGTCAAAACAAGTAGGGGTTTGAGTTCTTGTTGGCAGAGTAAGGCATCAAAGATATATCTCCTTTAACCACCATCATGTTGGCAGCAAAATGGCCCAATATAAGGTGTGAAGTCAGCTGAAGGTAGGACCTAAAAGGGGCATGATCTACAGGTTATTAAGCAACTTGTTTGAAGTTAAGGGTGAACCAAAGGGATCATGAAAAAATATTGTGTTTGAGATATATGTGTTAGGAGGTCGAATGGGGAATGCTGCTCATCAAGATCGCAGATTACAGGATACAGAGTTATCAGAAATGGTTGCATACAGAACCCATCAGTTCTGGTGGTGAGTGTAGCAACCATAGCTCCACTGTTTCCAGGACTACTACATCCAATACTCGGAGCCAAAACTCATCAATATACGTAAAGCAGTTCTGGGCAGCACCATTCCAGTGCAGGTGTAGGAAGTTATCCATGGTGCAGGATTAAAACCAAGATTCAGAGTATTTCGGTTTGTGCCTGTTAGCCAATGCTATTACGTATAAATTCTTGCTATCGTATATTGGGTTTATTGCAGCCGTGATTGAAATTACTTGTGATTGAGATTAAAATTGGGTGTTGCATAAAAGCTCAGGGAAGCAACGCATGGGACACATGAAGTGAATGAGGCAGTAAAGCAAGACCTTCCCTTTAATGCAAATGTTCACATGTGATTTTTCTGGCTGTTATGTTGCTTCACTTCCTAAACTTGTCACAGCGGATATGCCAGTAGATGCAAAAGCACAAAAATGATCAGAAATGTTGTTGCATCACTTCAGAACACAAGTCTTGATGAGCCATTATGTTGCACTGTTGATGAAATTGTTATGTCCCTATATTTAGAAGCAGTTTGTTTTTCAAGCTGTGGTTACACTGATCCATTTTCAGTTGGGCATGAAACACTGATGAGACATTCTCTGATGAGTTTCCACATACTGACCTGAAGCTTCATATTAATTTGTTTTACAGCAAGACTTTTGAGGTTTTTTTCTGTTTTATGGGATGTCTCAGAAGAGCTTTCCATCCTGTGTTGTAACTAAATTTAAATTGAAAACTCGGCTTTGGTCAGTTCTTGCATACCAGCTGCAGTTGCTTAGCACTCTTTCAAGAATTCATTGTATCTAATTTGTCTTAGGCCAGAGAAATACACGTTATTTCTAGTTTTGAAAAATGATTTTTTTTTAATTTCTTGTGGAGTATCTTAGAGGGGTATCTATCTACGGTATCTCATTGCGGGAGCCTTAAGAAGGCACGTTATGGGTTACATATCCAAGTGACGTAATGGAGGAAAAGAAACTTCTAGGTGTTGTGGTTTTTTAATATAGTGTTCAGAGGTTTTAGCCTACACATAGTAGTTAATAGTACTGGCTGTAACAAAGATATGAAAGGCACTCCCACTTTCCTAGAAATCAAACCAAACCCCTCTAATTTAATTAAATTAACTTTTAAATTAATTTAATTAAATTAATATTGAAGATGAATAAAAAAATAAATACTTTGAGAAAGTACCGTTATCTTGAAGAGGAAAATGTCACAACAAATGTACTTCTGCATGAGTAAGAACATCTTTTCTTTCTGCTTTGCCCTGCCGAAGTTCTTCCAGATTTGTACCTGTGATTTTGGTGCTGTATCTCAGAGCAGGCTGCTCTGCTGCTTCCTCTGGTGAGGACACACCTTCTGCCTGCAGCTAGTGCCACTCAGCACTGCAGTTTTTTTCCCCCTGCCCATCATAGGCAGGCCCTACAGCTGTGAAATTGTCTCCTTGTTTGCTGAGGCCTTTTAAACTCCTGACGTGTAAGGAGAGTCCTGCATCCAGGCTTCCAGGTTTTCCGTATTAGTAAATGGCTTGACTTTTTATTGACAAATTAAATGGCCCAATTATTTTTTTCAAGTAGAGGCATAAACTTCAGACATCTTTTCAGGTTTGTGGTCCGTGCTCACATTTTAGAGCACCCATTTGGCTATGGAAATGAAGTCTGGCCAAAGCACTACAGAATGTAACAGACTGATGATTGGCCACTCTGTCCTGTAGAGCTGTGACAGCAAACCACTTCTCTCACCTAAATGTTACAGCATTTCACAAGGATAAGTGCACTTGTCTTGTAGGCACATTTTGAGACTCGTGAGACTTCACATGCAGTTGACAACATCTGTTCCTCCTGCTTCTCAGCTCAGTTCAGGGCCACAGTGAAAAAGACCGTCGGTGTAAGCAAGCTACTGTGTTATGCCTAAGCCTAGCATGTTTTCCTATTTCTGCTTAGAAGAAAATTAATACCAAGTTAAATAGGCTTGAAACAAAGGTTATGAAGAAAAAGGTAGTGGCTCAAAAATTTTGAAAAAATGAAGTTTCAGTCAAAATTAAAAGGTGTAAACTAGGATGATTGTAATGAAATTTCTCAGACAAACAAGTAAGAGTATGATTCAGCTTTGGATGAGAAGTTTGGAGGGACATTTGGAAATCACTGGAAATTCTGACATTTTAAAACAGGTTCCCATTCAATATCAGATGAAGTACCAGGGTACTGTTTCAGTTCCTCAGTTAGAGATTTTTGATGCATGATATTGTCCAAATGAACTTTGGAAAAATGAGGAGAATACTTTCTACCACAGATTCTCATTTCTTTAATATTACTATGCAGGTTATAGAAGTACAGTTACAGGCACATGTTAAAATGGCACAAAAGCAGAAGACTCCTAAAAAGGAAGAAGAGATTGTCTATTTGTCTCAAAGAAGACAGAGAGAAAAAATAATAAAAATATAACTTTCTTGTTTGTCATAGAGATTGTGGTAAAAAGAAAAAAGGTATAATATTAATTTCATTATTATCATTAACAAAGGGATGTTTGAGTAAGAAAAATATCTTGCCATAAGATACATATCTCCATTTCTGGAAGGATTTTAAGGATTAGCTAGATATTAGTATTTGTACAGTAAAAGTGCATGTTATGTATTTCCAATTTGTTTTAGGAAACACTTCAAAATGTCTCTATCAGTCTCTCCCCACTTTACTTGGAAATTATTAGAGAACCTTTCCCTCCCTTAGGGCACCGTGGCAGCTGTGATAAAACTCAATGATGAAAGGCATTCTTTCTTAATTTTGATTGCAACAGGACATTCCTTATGAACATCACCTACTGAATTTTATCCCTTCTGCTATTTCAGCAGAATACAAATAAATCAGTTTTAAACTTAAATTTCAAGATATGTTTAATCTATTAAGAATCATATTTGAGAGCAGAAATTAAGAGATACAGGCTAGAATGAAAGAGTTTCATGTTTTTTTTCCCCATGAGAAGACGGAAGCTATGCATTCTTAGCCTTTGCTGCATGTTTTTTTTGAGGATTATTATGCTTCTGATTGTCCAGTTATTGAGATAATTTTGTACAGTTAAAAATAAAATAACTATGTTAGTAATGTTAACTCCCCCAGAAAATTCAAATAATCCCAGAGATGATGAGATGAACATTGTGGTTCTACAAAGACTTCCACTCTGAAAGGCCAGGTCTAGTTTGGACACCTGACCATCGTACGTTAGGGATGCTTTCAGCTTGTTTGCATTGCCCCTTGCTGTATGAACTAGGGCAGGGACAGCTGGCTTGGCAACCCCGTGTCCCTCTTTCCTGACTGAGGCAAGCCATGCGGACCTTTGGATTTTAGCAGTGCTTCAGATCCCACAGCGTAGATATGGCCGTAGCACCCACTGTTAAAATAAAACTCCTGACTGAAATGCTTCTGAATCTTTTCAACGATGTATTTCCTGAAGTTTGCTGAAATAGAAGTTTGATCAGACTTCAGGTAGTTTTGCTTCATTGTGTCAATCACTTCAGACTGCATTACCCTGCACAATGCACATGTACATTTTAATCTTCCTGTGAGTTCAGTGAGAATTAAAAAAAACCCACACAACTCTGCAAAATAACAATAAATGTTAAATGTCTTTCCAGTTTTAATCACTAATATGCTTTCCTACCTGTATTGTAATGCTTGGTGCAGTAACATAAATCCTTTTCCTCTTTCAACAGAAATTGTGGCAGAGTGAGACCTTCTGCTACTTGAACTGCTCCCTTTTCTTGCCATTCAAAAATGAGATCATTCATTGTGTATCCAACTAAAAAAAAATCACAAAAAATTGCAAATAAACTCAGGCGGCTGCAAACTTTGGAAAGCAGGGATTTACCAAACAATAATGACTTCAGTAAATGTCATAAAAAGGAGACAATACAGGCCTTCTGTTTGTACCTGTTAACTGAAAATAGTTCACTGCCATTCTATATCATACTGAACTTGAAAAAACCATCAGTCTTATGCCTCCTTTATGACATCTTAATAGTCAGGTTGTCTATTAATGGAATTAACAAAAAGCATCAGAAGGAGCTAAACATCCAGTTCTCTTGGATGCTTGGGAAGATCTTATCCTGCCCAACTTGTGAAGGATAATATGGGCCCTTCACCCTCAGATCTCTTTCTTCTTTTCTTTGAGGTGAAATGGTGGATTGTCAAAGCTGTGTTTATGGATCTGTGTCAATTTGAATTGTTAGGCAAAAATTCTTCGACGAGAACAATGAATGAAAATTTCTACAGGAGTGAAGTTAGTTGACCAGAAAAAATACTTTTCCCTGAAACTGGTATAAAACAAGGGAAAGTAATCAATTGCAATCTTCTCATACTAGCTGACTGTGACATATGATATTAAAAGACATTCAGTTTTAATGTTCAGGTTATGAAGGATAAAGATAAGAGGCACTTCTCCGTAGCTCATGCATGTGTGTATAAGACGAAATAAAACAGCAAAAGCCATGGCAGAAACACTAATCAAGGGCCAGACTTTGTAAAGGACAAGTACTTTTTCTTTCTATTTCCCTCTCTTTGCTGAACACTTGCACGGGATATCATTGCGGAAAATGGCTGTACTTCCTCTGAATACGTGATATATTAACTTTCCAGTATCTCCTTGGCATTTAGTTCTAAATTTCTTCTCAACAAAATTTATCTGGTTGTGATAACTGAAGGTAAAAAAAAAAAGGCTTCCTATCCTCATTCAGGTTTCATTAAGACTGTCTCAGAATCTAATTGATTTGGACAAAGTGAGATTTTGACATAGGATTCTAAAAGTAGATAACTTTTGTTGTTGTAATAATTTGAACAACAAGGGTACACTTGAGCCACACATAATAGCTTGAACCAGAAGGAAAAGGGAGTAATTTTTACATCTAAATTATATACCTTTCATTCATTCTATTTTGCTTGTTTGCAATATTTCCTTTCTCCTTTAGTCCAATCTTGGTGAGCTGTTGAGGATAACCTAATGATAACTGGAAATATCTTTTAACCTTTCAGTAAAAAATTACTTTTCATAACATATTGTTCATAACTTTCTAAGCGGAACTCTCTACCTGTAAATACTGAAACTTTGGGTTCCAGTGAAGCAAATAATCTCTTTTGTGTGTGGGCTTAAATCTTTCCCCTGTTATATTCAGTGACTGCATTACTCTGTGAATACATCTTTAAATGTTATTCAGTCATAATGCCCTGCTACACTGACCTCAAATCTGAGACACACTTCATCCTTTCTGATCTACCTATTTTGAATGTACCTATAAGCTAAGAATGGGTGTTTATAAATTTAACAGTTTTCAACACCTCTCCTTGCTTCTAGATTCTTGATGTTTCTTTTGGGGACTATCTTTATACGAGATATTCATAGGCACTCAGGCTAACTGCTGGTTTAATTTGGTATTCTGTTTGGGCTGGATTGAATATGCTAAAAATGAGACTGTATCCTTTTAAAGAAGTATTTAATAAAGACCAGACATTGCTCATTACAAGTTTATATTAAATGTGCAAGGAAACACGTTTCTGTCTTTTTGAATGCATGACGTTCTGTAAACACAGCCTTACAATTCACTATTAAATGCCATAAACTATGAAAAACCAGAATTATAGCTCTTACCAAACTTTGCATGAATTCAGACAAAAAGCAGTTGTGTGTAAAGCAGATTATCATTTGAAGCATGCAAGTTATGGCCAGAAGTGATATCCCCTGAGTAAAACTCATTGAACTGACAAGAAACAACAGCTGTGTCAAAATATATTTCACTAAATCAGATTCATTCATCTCTAATGCATGCTTTTAATTTTGATCATCTACCCTGCTCACTAAATCTTCTACAGTGTAGTCTATTAAAGATAAGAGCAGTGTATGCAAAATGCTGATGTACTAATTAATTTTTATCATGTTTACCTTTTAAATACACATATACAGCTGTAGCATTCAATACTGTAACTTCAGTTTTGTAAGCCAAGATGATAAAGTAAATGTATCTCAAAATATAGAGGAGCTTAATGGAGATGTGAGCTTATGTTACATGAAATAAATTTCAAACAGTATGATATATATCATATTTCCACTAGATATGTTAAATTAATTAATCTTGAATTAAATCTTTATTAAACCTGTGGCCCTTTAGTAAATGGGAAACACATGGCCCTATCAAATGTGTCCTGAAATCTTGTAATAGTCCTGAAAGTGGGGAAGGGAGAATACATAAAACTGTTTGATAACACAAATTTGTCTCTAAATTTTCTTTCATGGGTAGTGTTAACAAGAACAGGTATTCTTGATTTTCCGTCTGAAAATATTTCTTTATTTGGTACAGTTCCAAATGAACTGATGATCTCTTTCTTTTTTCCAACTACCACATTGTTCTTTCTTCTTGGCATGGAGAAAAGGGAGAAAAACTACAGTGCAAAGTATCTACTCACTTATGGAAATACAGCAGAACCAGAGAATTTACAAGAACAAACTGCAGCTCATTTCCTAGGCCCATCCCAGGACATTCTATGCACAAATGTCCTATACCCTACATTGTACTGCCCTAGAATTTTTTCATGTGGAACAGTAATACTAATAGATCTAACTGAGCTTCCTTAATATCCCCTCAAAAGAGGAAAATATTTTTGGTTTTACTTAATTTAATGAAGAAGACCTGCTGAATAACACAGGGCTTAACACTCAGAATCCTCATGGTATTGTGTGCACATGGGGATAAAGGTGTTTCTACAGAAATGGCCCTTTAAAAGAGTCAGTGGTTACCATACTGTAGCATATATAGTATTACAGTTTAGGTGTATGGTGTTCTATATGCCAAGAGTCTAAAAATCAGCCCTCCAGCACCCTAGTTTTGGGAGCTCTGCTTATTTCTGTAATCAGTGTCCCTTACTGAAGTGGCTGGGCTCCCAGCAGCATGCGAAGACCTCATGACAGATTTTGAAATTATTGTGAAGTTCAGTCTCAGCAACAAAGAGGAGACTTATGATCCTGATATGGATGAGGCACCGAAGAGCTTAGTGCCATCAGCAGAGGGCGGGGGGTTCAGTTCACAGCAAGTAACAGAAGTGTAGGGAGTTTTGGTATTGAAGATTTTGAAGCTTCAAGGGCAGAGTTTTATTTTTTATATTTAGGATCCCAGAACTGCCAGTCATAAAAGATTACAGTATTGGAATTACGTGGATAACTTTAAAATTCTGATGCCACTGCCTCAGTTCAGTGGGACTATACAGAACTTTCATGCATATCTATTTGCAGTACTGAGGCCTACATCTGCAAAATGTAGATTATTAGATGCTGCAACAAACAAGGTCACTACTAAAATACATTTACCGTACTCATCTAGATGAAAAAAGTACACTCATCCATCCACTGCTGAAATGAATTTTACAGGAATAAATATGAAAACGTGCAAATTGTTTCATTGTTTGTACAAGATTAGCAACCAATTAGCTGAGAAAAGGCAGATAAGAGAAGTGAGCAACGTTGCTCTTTGTTCCAGGTTTATGCAGCACCAGTCAATGTAACTGATCAAGCTCATAATTAAAGATGAGTGTTCCTGAGACATAACTGCAATTGAAAATAAGTGATCTGAGGGCAGTAGTACCCAAACAGTAAAATTTAATAAGATAGGTATGTTTGTGTGGTCTCTCAATTTTTGCTTTGATACTCTTGAATAATGGTACCACTAGCAGAAAGGGCGAATTTGTTGGGTAGTTGTTTTCAGAAACTGTTCAAACAGAGTATCTTAGGAATGGATTATTCTGCCAATAATTGATAAATATATTACAGGTTCAATCCAGTGGATTAATTTTTCATGAAATAGTCAGAAGGCATGGTTAAAATAAGCCAAAACATCTTAAACTAAATTCTAGAAATACTAAACCTGAAGTCCACCAGGACTTTTGGTCCCTATTCAACTGCTTGTGTTACCTGATTAATAAACATGCATTATCTTCAAAGCAATTTAAAGAAAATCATTCAGTAACACAACTTTAAGAAAAGTCTTAATGCCTGTTGCTGATATCGGTCTACTGTCAAAGATTAGAGATACATTTTGTATATTTACCAGTTGGCCTATGTGATAAAATATCTGAGAAGCTGTATTCTATGACATGGTTATGACTGTGCAAATGGAGCACTAAAGAACGGTTATCTGCTCAGATCACCTCAGCATACTGTGGCCTTGCAATCTGAAGACTTTATTCTGAACAGATGTGTGGTTGTGTGGTTATGTGATTACCGGTACAAACTTGCACTATATGTGTTACATTCTTAAATATGTGCTACGCCTTGTAAGAACTGCACTGAAATACATAGTAGTTACAAAGATCAAGATGGTTTTCTTCAGGCATTCTAAGGGATAAGGAAGAGAACGGTGTCTCTGTTGTGCTGTTAGGTCCATAAATACTGAATCCGCGGAAACTAGCTGGAGGGAGAGTTGGCGCATTCTAGGACCCTGAATTTGAGGAAATAGAGGAACCAGCTCACAGCAATGTCGCAGAATGAGGAATCATGTCCCTTGCAGTTTTTCTGGTTCAGATAGAAGGCTACAGAAGCCTTGTCTCCCTGATGATACCTGTTTCTAGATTCTCCTTGCATTTGCTATGCCACGGAATCTCGTGCCAAACATTAATATAGTGATCAGTTTTGCAGTTTGTTTATATTTTTTCCAGATTTGCAAAAGTAGCAAAGACAATACTTAATCAGTTTCCTATGCCTTAAACATTTCTATCAGGAGGGCACTGTATTTTGTCTAGGGAAATAATTTCAGTGGCCTTCTACTCAGCTCTAAGAATATAGAAAGAGATGACCCAAAGCCAAATCAGAAAAGTGCATTTATCAACTACATGTAACTTTAACTGTTTGTTGACTCTCCTTATAGATGTATGGAGCTTGTTCTGTAGTAGACATAAGTGCTTAGCTCTTGAATCCTGTCTGATGTTTGGGATAAGACTTGAGTGTAAGATGTTTTCTCTCTGTGCCTTGCTTTCATCGTATTCTGCTTTCCACAGGAAATGTGGTGTGCATGCCTGAAGGGAGTCGCAGTCTATGTGTCTGGAAGGAAAAACATGAATCTGTTTCTAAGCACACCTGTCTTTCAGGTTAAACTTTTGCTACATATTGATTACTCCTATTGGTAAATCCTTGCTGTTCAGCCTTACTATATTTTCTCTCTCACTGCTGCTTTGTAAGCAGAATGTAGATATCTCGTACTTCTTTGCATTTGCTGCAGCCCAACATGATATTCAGCCTCTCACTAAAAAAGGCTTTTTCTTTTTTGACCATGAGGTGGTTTTGGTGACTATTATAAATTGCTACCAGATATTTTTATTACTGGTGATTGGGCAATACAGTGTTATGGAGGAAGGTCCTAGTGGCTACATCTTGGTGTTGAAAAAAGGACAGTCAGTCACTGGCCCAGTTAGTATACGAGGGCACAGCTCACTTTTTCGTTGCTGGTGGAAAAAGTGACCTTTTTATGCTACAGAAATAGCTGAAAACAATGGACGTTATCATCTAATATAGCGGTCTGCAGGATCAGGTCAATCTAAACTAAGTCAAGTGGATTAGTAAGGACTTCTGTCACTGAAATGCAGTGTGCTAGGGTTTGGGTTTACAGGGTGTAAGTTCATGAAGGTTGAAAAAGGAAGTAGAGATGCTAAGTTGTTTGTGTTATGGGATGCAAACCAGCTGCTGTGGTCGAAGCAGATCTCGGTTTGCAATGTATTCATTATTGTCTGGCTACTGGGTATCTATTTGCTCTTACTTTATTCATTACATAAAATCTAAGTGACGTCATCACAGAAATGGAAAGAAATGACAGAAAAAATACATTGTGATGTTGAACAGAAGCATTCAGAAGTTACAGGACTGATTAGGTTACATTAATACTGTCTCTGTGAACCCAACGTCTGAGGTCTTGTACATCTGTAATGCAAAAGCAGACGATAAATTGTTGGTAATTATATGAAAAGACTATTATCCCAGGAGGAGAAGGTTGCCAGAGGAAGTATTTCTTCGGAAAACTCAAGAGCTGTGTCTATGCACTGTACTGTAGCATCTCAGCAAACAGCTCTTTAAAGAGACAACTCATTTTTAGGAGCCTGAAGTCATTCCAGGTAGTTAGCTAGTGAAGCATGTCCTGGCAGACTGAGATCTCCGCCTGAGATGAATAGGAAGAACTGGCAAACTAAGTAGAATTTAGAATTAACTGACAGCATATAGGGCCTGAAACAACTGGGAAAGTTGGATTTGGCCTGCAGAAGTTTTTCTTTAGAAAACGGTCTGTCACAGAGCTAGTCATAACTGTGAAAAACTGGAAGTAAAACTCTGTGTGGTCACATTTATGGAAGCAGAAGATGCAAAAGACAAGATATTGGGTGAGGAGTGGTTGTCAGGACTTGTGCCTGAACAGTTGGTGCAAGGTTTTGAATATCTGGACATCAAATAAAATGAAACTGTAGTGGTAGTCTATTTAATTGATCTAATCTATTCAAAACTCTTCAGCAGAAGTTGGACAAAGTAGACATACTAATTCTAGTGTTTAGGCAGCATTGAAAACTGTCTAGCTGAGTGAAAGTTTTTGGCATGTTCAATTACAGGTTTTAGGAAAAAAATGCAGGGAAAAATAATGTGATCCTGCTGAAATATTTCTAAGTAGCAAGGGCAACCAGGCAACCACAGTGTCTAGAAAAGTGAAACCCAAACTTTTCTCTTGGTCTCAGCCACCTTTCCCAGAAAATCTTGTCCTTTCAAAAAAGGTATTGAGAAGTTGTTATCAACACCCATACGAGGTCCCTGAAAGAAAAAAGTAGAATCTATCTGTGGGGCTTTTTTAAACACTGTTATTAATCTTAGTAACAAGTATACCCTTTTCGTTCATCCAATTTCGAAAGTATAGGAGTAAAGGCTGCCTTAAACAAATAAGATTCTATTCAATCCACGTCAGTCCACATTACTCTATAGAACTTACTGGAACCAAGCTATTTATATCATTTGTATGCATACATTCTATGAGTATGAAGATTTTATTTTAGCTAGTTCAATATCAGCTATAGGCTTTAAGAGCCCATAATCTCATAGGCAAGACAGTGGACATCCAACAAGCATGTCTTGAAGAATTATTGAACTGTCTTGACAGTATTAACATCTCTTCTCCAGGCTGTCCAAGGACTACCCCATTATAGAAAAACAAGGTTTGTTACTGAAGGCAAGCAATTCCCCTGTACCTTCAGAGATTCCACACCTTTAAACCACAGTGGTCTTGGCAATCCCAAGATACCCCATGTTTACTTCAGCTGACACTGTCTTATTTGCTAAATTCTTTTCTTTTAACCACCCTTAGAGTATCATTCCAAGCCATGAAGAACAAAATTTTTGAGCAAACTTGTGATCCAGATGCATACCAACATATCCTGTAAATTTTCTACTCATTTTATTTTATTCCAGGAAGGCCACGCTTCCCTTGTGTCATTTTACAGTACCTACAGGCATATTAAAACCTAACTCTTTTTCTCTTGTTCAATAAACAAACATATGAACTGCATGGAACAACTGAGCTGAATATCTAGCATTTTTGTACAAGACAGTTTTGTTTGGCTACAGAATTATTTTATAGTTCTTTTAATGCCAGTGACTTATCTGAATTCCATTCCAATTTCTTTAATGTTTAACAAGGTACAGGTCCAAGAGTAACATTGGATTTATTCAGCAAACCAGGCAGTTCTTTAGGTATCCAGCTGAGGCAAGGACTACAGTCATGCTGACTAGCGTTGTTTCACCACTCTTCTGTTAGGCATCCCAACAGCGTGCCTCCGGGATAGGCTGCCTGCACATCACTGTTCCTAAGAACATGGCAGAGGTTGAATTGTGCCCTAAATTCCAAGCAACATAGCAGGGGGAAGATATGACAGAGCTAACGAATCTGGTTTCGGCTTCAGGCTAGAATAAATTCTTCTAATATACATTATGCACTAAAAATATTAGCTGCAGAATCGGCTGTGATGCATTTCAAGGATAAATTTGTGCTGGGGCTCCAAGAAAGCAGGATTTTATTCTATGTACTTCTGAGCCACTTCACAAAGGGTCTGCCCCTTGCACTGCCCTCTAAGTCGTTGGAGTGGAATCTCTCCCTTGGGAGTTACAGGTTTAGCCTTCTTAGCCTGTATTTCAGAGCAGGATAACATTTTGGGCCCAGCCCTCTACCACGTGTCTCAAACCTAATATTCCTTGCTGAAACCTGTAGATTTTCAGCTGTCACTTTTATATTAGTTTCTCTGGGTTCAGCAGCAGCTGTACAGCTGCTACTGCCCATTCGTCCTGCCTTGGTTTGGAGCTGAAGACTACAAAATCTCACTTTTTTTGTAGATGTGTGTCAGGTCTCACTTCAGATATGCAGTGTAGAGTAGTATACCCTTTTACAGAGTAGAAACCCTAGGATGAGTTGTTGAGAACTTTTGTGCTGCTGAAATGGAAAGGAGAGAAGATGTACGGTTTCCACATGTTCAGGTGCAGGCAGGCATTGACCTAGTGTGTCCACAACTGCTGTCACTCAGGTAGACACCTGAGGTTCCCTGGCAGATAGGAAATATACTCCAGTTCTGTTCTCTTTCTTATGGTGTCTTTATGCTGTTGTGGGAAAGGAACAATGTGCACATCATTTTCTGTCATGCAGCAGCCTGTACTGCTGTAGCCTGCTTACAGATCTTTCTGTTTGCACAGTCTCCATTTTAGAGACTTGGAAGAAAGAAAATGTACTATTCAGGTAACAGCATCATGTAGAACAGAGTGAATTTTCTCTAAAAATCCCAAAGACAGGTGAGTGATTGCTTAGAAAGACTAACAAGCCTCCATAAATCAAAAAGGAAAAAAAAGGCCATTATTTAATTTATTAAGAGAGACAGTAAGCATCAAAAAAAAAATTATGAGGTGAGCAGGTGCTTTCTCCCTTATATATGTTGCTTTTCATAATATATTTCTTCTTTTGTAACTGAGTTAGCCTTTTCACTTTTCTTCAAAAATTGAGGAATATTGAATGTCCCATAAAGTTATAATTGTAATATATGAATAAAGGAATACTGTGAGATAAAACTGAAACTTAGAAAAGAGAGAGGCAATAAGCTCTAACACATAAAAGAAAAAAAAATCATTGCTGGGAGGCAGGCCACAGAAATAAATATGTATCTAGTTGACATTTCTTTGTGTCTTATTTAAGTAGAATAAAACTAAAATTATCTCGCATGCCTATAGGCTGCCCTGATGTAAGGCATAGGGATTATTTCATGTGTGCATTTTCCTTTGCTTCCCTTCTAAGACACAAAACCAGTTTGTTCTGGTTGCTGAGAAATCACTTGGTAAAATGAATGTTTTAAAAATAGAAGACATTTCCAGTGAAATATTTTTCAGACAATTCTTGATATAAGTATTTTAACCAGGGGAAAATCCAGCTGCTTAGATTGATCTTGGAAAAAATCATTTCATGAGCTGGCTAAAAATAAAAATATCATTTGGGAAGAAAAGCTATACATGAAACTTCCTCTTAGAGCTTTATATTCTACAGCAACAGCATCAACATTGAAGGAAAATATTAATAAACAAAATTATTATTTTATAGCAGAGTTAAAACCTAATATGTGTCCTTTATAAGTAACTGTCAGCCTTTCTTTGCAATCTGGTGGTAAGATGAGTAGGAAAAAGGTGAGGGATTTGTTAGAAACAGTCTAATTTACTTACTGACACATGCAGGAGCAATGCTTGCAAGTTCAGATACAATTCAAAGAAAGTGTGAGATAAATGTGCCTTATAAATTCATAATTGTACAGTGTCCTACCCAATTGGACACTCAGTGGAAAAGCCAGCAATGATCCACACTTTAAAAAGAAACATCTGGAAGCATGTCTGCTGCTGTTTTGCTCCTGTGACCACTTTGGTTTTTATACCACAGCCCAATGATCAGGTCATTGACTCAGGACATGGGAGGATTGTGCTCTCAGTTTTGAAACTTCCACTTCTCCAGACAGTGCATTGACCACCCACGTTAGCGCTTCATTCCCCCGGTTTAAGTTGTCTCACCGTGCACCAAAAAGATATAAGCCAGCCAGCCATAGACGAGCATGACACCGTGGCCTAGAAATTAGAAATGCTTGAATGGATTCAGGCTCTCGGGGTTCTGTCAGTCCTTACCTCAGGACATTTCACATGTAGCCTGGGACAATGCTAAATGCACCCATCCTCCTATTTTCTGCTATAATTTTAAAGAGAACTGGAAGCCCATTCTTAGCCAAAGACTCTGTAACATGAATGTTCCTGCTCATCTTTTTCTAAGTTCTGGAAACTGGTCAGAGTTCAGACTCCTATAACACAATTTTTTTACCTAGTTACTCTCCTGTCCAGCATGTAGACATTTTTTGTATCTTCTCCAAGGTGTCTATTTCCCTTCCTGTGCTTCCTGTATAGAGAAACGGGTTTGGGGCACGTGAATTCCTGCTCTTGAAGGTCTAGGAGACTGGAAATTAGGACACTGTGCCTGTTTTCTTTGGGCCTGTCCCAAAGTCATTTCAGGGAACTGCTGTCTTGTTCTTCAAACCTAACTGGTTATTCTGCTATCGGACATATAGCTGCAGCCAGACCTCCCACATGCTGCAAAATCTTCTGCCTCAGGCCAGCTACTCTGCCTGTAGTCTCTATTTTTTAATGTCTGGGGTTACAGTTAAAATAGAATTAGACAAGGTGATATGGAGAAACCTTTACTGCTTGTAACTTCCTTATGAAATCAAATTTGATCTTTTTCTGTAACTAGAAGATTTTGAAGCACTCATTTGTATTTTGTTCTGGTCTTCTTTTGTGAACATTACCTCTCTCTGCTATGTGAATGTCCAGTAGGGAATTTACTCCCACTGAACTGAATGATTAAAAACATGACTTCAGTGAAAAATGTTCTGCTGGAAAATACAGTACACCATCTACAGTGCTATTCAACTAATAAGTATTGGTTCCCTATGGTGCAGCTTGTGGGAATTGTGAGCTCCTGCAAGGTTTTTACAAAGCACAACAGATGCCTGTTTGTTCAAGAATGCTGCTGTTGTATGACTTGTCCTCACAAGGGCTGAAGGAGAGGAAAAATACAGCTGAATTTTATAAAGTTGTTATAGCAACAATTTAATAACTTTTTAAACACAATTTTTTCTTTAAATTATACCTTCTGCTTGTTCAGTCAAACACTGTGACACTTTCTGTTTGAAGTGCAATTTTGTACAGTGAATGTACCTGCCATCTGTATGTACTCCAATACAACTGCCTCATATTAACCTCTCAGTTAGTCACATTAATTATAAAGGTGACAGAGGTTATTAGTAGGATTAACCACATTGGTTGACTGTGGAGTTTTCCTTAAATAGTGAATATGTAGTAATGCCCTAACTTGCTTGACATTTGCAGCAAATAACTGTCTCTCAATTTTAGTTAAGATAATTTCTGCTGTCAGATTCAGCCATTGCCCTCGTATTGAAAGCCTGTTTTATATTATTACCTTCTGTCCATTGTAATGAAAGATAGACCTGGCTTTCGTACTTACCCTGCAATTTTTTGTAAAAGCGTACCATTATCCATACAACAAACAATTCTGACTTCTGGCCTGATAGATGGTTACCTCCTCCTTCTCTTAGACACTACTTTGTTCCAGTAAAAGAAGAAAAACCCTAAGAAATACTTTAATCCCACTATGTATATTGTGTTTCTGACCCATAAGGTATTTCAAATAATTAAGTATGTTCATTCTATAGTCAGAAAATTATGTTCTGAAACATAATGTCCTAAAACTCTAAATCTAGATCTGCCACTAAGATGGATATGTATTATTTATCTGTTTTTCCTGTGTCATTAATCTTCACACACTTCAGATTGCTGGAATCTTTCAAAGAATTCTTTATTTTATTTTTGTTCGTCACATCATCAGGAGGATTTTTCTGCTATGAATGTCTTCCAAAGTCCTCTCATTTTAAGGGGAAAAGGCAATTCTAAAACACTTCATATCATAAGGAAAAGGAGAATTTAATGCATATCTGTGCCTTCCTCCTCACACCTCCTCTGTTAGCTCAGAGCATAGCACCAAACAGAACCTTTGGTTTTGTCTTTTTGTCTGTGTGTGTGTGCCTTGTAATGGCATAGCTGCTGTACGCTTTCCATCCTCTTTTATGTTCAAAGTGAGATATCAAGGGAGTTGATAAATCCAGTACATGCTGAATTGAGTTAACAAATGTTAATTTTATTTCACTTCACACAAATGTATTTCTGTTAACTGAAAGATAATTCTGCAAATCCTGTCTTGTCTAAGCTAGTTTTACTTCTCTTTGCTCTCCTCAGGATATTTGTGTATAATGCAAATAGGGCTTATGAAGATATTGTTTAAAACACATGGAGTTGTAATTTCACATTTTCCATTGAAATTCTAGTGTAACACCAGGTTTGGTCAAACTGGCAGACCTTCTCACACTAGAAAGTTATCAGGTCTTTTTTTCTTTCTGTATTTTGCTGCTTGTTTGCAGTGTCAAGCTACCTATGCTACCGCAGATTCCTTTAAGCCCAGAATCTTTGGAAGATGCTAGAAATTTTCCCATTATTGTGGCTGGTGGTCAGGTCATACCCACATTTTATCCCTCGCTAGATGATACTTTGCACGGACTTCTTCCTCCTCATTATCCTGCCCAAGATTTTCGGGGGGGGTGTTCTACCAATCCAAGGCGCTGCCCCAGTTGAAGAGGTGAGGGCTGTGTAAGTGATATACCCTATGTAGGTACATGGGCGTGTACATATATATGCTTTGCAATCTTCTACTGTTCTCCTTCATACTAAAGCCTTTCCCTAATCCCTTCTAGGACAATTAGGTAATAACTACATATCTGTAGCTATAACATGTAGGCATGCTGAAGAGCTAGGGCAGGAATCTGAAGAGCAGTGATTCAGTATATATCACCTTGTTTCCAGGTTTTAAGGACACGTGTTATTATCGGATTCAGGATGTTCACGTAAATCACTTCCTTAAGTTATTTTCATGTTTCCTTTATGGTCTCCCATATTGCTGTTCCCCTGTATGTGTGAACACAGGGAATACAATGGTGAATTCCCATATGCATTGATTTTGCATAAAGGTACATTGGCACGGGGTACTTAAGTTTAGCAGTAACTTTGGATTTACACAAAACTTGTTTTTCAGTACAAGTAAGAATGAAGAATCTCTTCCTTTGAAAATCATGCGTGTTTCACAGATTCTTTTAGTAAAATAGAGGATTCTTAGAAAATCTTAAGGCTACCTTATAGCAGCCTTCCAGTACCTGAAGGGGCCTACAGGAAGGGTGGAGAGGCACTTTTCATAAGGGTGTGTAGTGATAGGACAAGGGGGAATGGCTATAAATGAAAAGAGGGCAGATTTCGATTAGATATTAGGAAGAAATTCTTCACCATGAGGGTGGCGAAACACTGGAACCTGGTGCCCAGAGAGGCTGCGGATGCCCCCTCCCTGGAAATATTCAAGGCCAGGTTGGATGGAGCTCTGAGCACTCTGGTCTAGTGGAAGATGTCCCTGCTCATGACAGGGCGGTTGGAACCAGATGATATTTAAGGTCCCTTCCAAACCTTACCTTTCTATGATTCTATGAAAATTTGTTATTGTACCACTACAAGAGGGCTTTCTACCTCCTGCATGGCTGCTGTAATCCCTATAGAAGTATTTAAAGGACAATATATTACACAAACTTACAGCTTTCCAGCTGCATTATACATGTTTGCACATCCATTGGAAAATTTTTGAGATCCATTGGACAGGACAGTATTAAAGTCAATCTGAAAGAACACAAAAAAAAAAAAAATTAAAAATATGCCAAAAAATGCCATGGAACTGCACAGGAAGAATGTATGAAAACACCAGAAGTCATTAGAAATTGAAGAAAATACATATTTTCATTAGAAAGCTCTCAAAAGGTATGTATATTAGGTCAACCCATTTCAGTTTCTTAGCCTAGTATGGCAATGGGAAAAAAAATTTACTACAGACTTTCAGAAAAACGAATATTTCAGTAGGATTGCCTAACTTTATGAGAAGTCTAAAGGAATGCAACAACAGCGTGCTTTTTTGTACTACAGAAGAATTCTTCTACTGTTACAGTATTTCAAATCCTTGACATAAATTTTACCCAGATTTGTAAGAATTTCATAACAGATGTCAGCTGCAAATCATAGTTGCAAAGTAATTTATGTGTTATTGTCCAAAAATAAGGTGCTTAAATTGTCAACATAAAGGTTTAAGATAACATTTTATGATATTGATGGTAGACTAAAATATGCCTGTAATTTTAAACTGCAGCTGTTTGACGTTAGTCCTGATACTTTCTGTAAATTACTTTGCAACCTATCGGCAAAAGAGATATTTTTACATTTTATATCAATACAATAACTCATCTCTAGAGTGATACTTCTCAGAGAAATGAGATAGAAGAATATAAGAGGTAAAAGCATACGTTTTCCCACATGTGGGGTTTTTTATTCATCATTCAGGGTCACGACTGTACCTTCCTTCTTGCTAGAAAATACCTTGCATGAAATTTTGCCCCGTATTCATTTATCAGCTCAGTTGATAGTATGTCCTCCAAAAACCTGAGGGCTTTGAGTTCAATTCCTTACACATAAGGTTTTTCTAGAATGGCAATGCTCTAATCCTCTTAAACCCATTGCCCTGGATTTTGGCATTGGGGCTAAAGCGAAGTGGGCAGTAGTCAGCATGTATGCCTGTATATTTCTTTTAGCATACTTTTTTCCTCTCTGAAGCTTCTTGATTCTTGGTTGCTGCAACTTCTGTTCAGCCTGCCAGTGACAGAGCTGCAGGGGGAGAGTTCAAGGAGGGAACTCAGACCCAGGACATATTCCCATGCTATTAAAAATGATTCCAAATGAAAAATCTGACAAGTAGGCTAAAAAACATGACAACTAATTCCATGGAAGATGCTTGTGGACTTTACTTTGTGCTCCAGTAAATATTATAGTATTTTATATTAATTGAGTCAGGACCTGGAACCTTCTCAGTATTTTCTTGTCTGAATTGTTCCAATGCAATTAGGGGAGGAGGAGACTTAAGGGAATGAAAGGAAAATGCAAATTTAGAAATATGTTTGGTTTTTTTTTCTTTTAATATCAGCACATTAGCAATTAGCTTGTCTCCCCACATCAAAAGCTTAACTGACTCAAAATCTGATAACAACTCAACTAGATGCCAATTATATAATTTTAGATCTGTTTCAGAAATTTTAGTAGTTCTTAGTTAAATCATGGCAACATAAACTTTCTGGTTCAATAAGAAACACAGGATCTATCTGGCATCTGCTTTCATCACAGTCAAGGTTTGCTTTTATAATATAATATTATAATATTTATCATGTTTGATTTTTTTTCCCTAATTCATGTGACTATGAACTTGGTTTGAATTCTATTGAAGTTACAGTCCAAACTTGCTTCAGCTGTGTGGTGGTGTCTATAGTCTGTGTTGTACGTATCTGGAGGGAGTAGGGCAAGGAGAAGCAGTTATATGATTACAGTGGAACAAATGCCAGTGCCTCTCAGGGTGACTCAGCCGGTCTGGAGATAGCTGATTTAGCTCTGCTTTCTACTTGGGTCTAGAGAAGGAATCCTTTTTACTTGTTTTCCATCTGTTTCTGGTGACAGAATACATGTTGTAACATTGCAGAATGATTATGTTCCCAAACTCGCAGCCTTCACCTCCTTTTGGATATGAAATGCTTACCAGAATTTTAACCCAACCATTTCTTCCTGTGTAAGCTTTACAAGATGCTGCCCACTTGCACTGGAAGGAGGGAGGAAGGAGACTGACTCTCTTGCTGCTGAGACATCCATGCAAGTCACAAACATTTTCTTCTCTTAGTATACAAATTATTTTACAGATTCCTGATGTCTCTTCGAAAAGTCTAATCACCCTTAATTAATGTACTGTCATAAAAGCATGCAAATCAAAACTCTAAGTGGACAAGAGGCTTGTTTATTTTGAAAAGTGTAACATTTTTCACAAGTAGGTCACAGTATTAATACCAAATATATATCATATCTAATGGGGCATTAGTATACTTATATCCAATGTGTTTCTCATTAGAACAAGTTTTTTGAAGATAGTGGTAAAATGCCTACTAATGTCTGTATTAATAACAGGAAAGTGGGGAGAAGAAAAGAGAAAATAAATAGGATAACTAGATTTTGTCAATACTTATGATTGCTGCTTACAGCTTCTTAAATCTTTTCAAAAGTTTACTTTCCACTTTTCTCTCCATCTCCAGCAGTTAGTGAACTATTCTTTAAATGTTGTGCTTCCTCAAACAGGTCATGTTTCCATGCTGAAGTTGCAACTGCAATATCCAAAAATGTGAAAAAGAAATGACATTGGATTGTCATGAGATTGGAGGCTACAGCATGTGAAACTCATACACAGACCAGTTCAGATTCTAATACTCCAGGATTATTCGCTCTGTGCAAGTGTCCAAGCTCCTCTAGGCTCAATGTTTGTACTTTAAAATGGGAAAGATACTTTTCTTCTTATTTTTACTATGTGCATGCCTAATAAGGGATCATTTTTCTATTTTAGTACTAGCAGTGAACAGTAATGATGATAAAGTTCTGTATTCAAAACTCAGTTACTGTAGTGATACTTCTGCACAACTAGCAACTGAAGATATGTTAGCAGTGCTTAAGTACACTTTTGAGCTTCCACCTGAAAAAATCATTTGATTAGAGACTCACCTGATGGAATAAAGTACATTTCCATTTTTGAAAATTCGCAACAACTTATTATCTGTTGTAACTTCATGAAAGTTGGCACCTTTTTCATTAGCAAAGAACAAATCAGGTTTCCAAATTGAATCCAGCATGGATGGATCTAAGTCTAAAGAGTCATCTGGATATTCACTGTATGCGAGGCGTGGATCATTCCAATTCTGACGGAGAAAGATGTTCACTCGATAATCCTGAAAGAACGAGAAAATAAGCAAAGCTTTACCAAGCGCAGGGATTTAGCTTTTATTTCATTTCTTAGCCATGTAATCCCCTGTCCATCTGTGGATGACAAAAGAATTACTTAGCTGAATGCCAGCATGATACCTATTTTTATTAGCAGGGACACAATGGATAAGAATAAAGATGATTTCAGGGCAATTGAAAAAATCCCACCCTAAGGAAATCCAACCTCCATGTACAGTTCATATAGTTCCATATAACTCTAACTCTAAAGTAGCTTTGTCTTCAAATCAAAATGAGAGAAGCATAAAAAGAATTTTATGGAGTTATGTTTTTCTGTCCAGCTCCTGGTGGAGGCTTTACCACTTCCCTCTCTTAGGCAGTGAGAATCTGTCCCACAGTGAGGGAAGTGAAATTTATTTATTTTTTCTCTTTCTAATCCTTAAATATTTGGACCCACCTCTTTGACTTCCTGTGCCTCAATTCCCTATTGAAAATTGTGTGAGCAGTGACTAGCCATACAGCTGTCTAAGAAAGACACATATTCCTCCTCTGTTCAAATACGGTGGAGATCACGTAAGTCCTTATGATAAATTAGCTTAGGTACAAATGGAGTCATCTTAACTCATACAGACAGTCTCGTCTTAATCAAGGGTGCTTTTATAGAAAAGATGAGTGGAGTGCTCCATACTTTTAGATTTCATTTTGGAGTTGTGTATACTCTTTGTCAGAGACAATGTTGTGTTTATGGCTGTACACTTTCTTGAAACTTTACCACTCTGAAAGATTAAAATATTTATGTTTAAATAAAAATGAATATTAGCATCTCATTACACTATATCAAGAACTGAGACAATTTAGACATAAAGTATAAGGACATAAGGACTATACTTCTATTGGTCATAACATGATTTTCCTCATTATTTACACTACTGCATTAATGAAAGGAGATAAAAATAAAAAAGAAACAAAGACATGTTAGGTGCAGAGGGGGAATGGGTACTGGTTGTCAGCTTTTGTGCCAGTTCTGAATGTAACAGAAGTAAATAACATCACTTGTTCATTGTTAAAAGAGACAAAGAAAATTAATTTTTAAAATAAAACTTTTTGAGTCAGAATGGGAAATGAAGTGTTCAAGGCTGAGCAATACAATTTGGCCTATAACTATGGGCAGTAGTTAGTGGTAACTAGTCAAAACCTCACGGGTGTAGAAATTGTGGGTACTATTAAAATTCTAGTGTCATATCAATATTTGGTCTTATGAAACTTGGAACATGCAGCCATACAGTTTTAAGAATCACGCCAGAAAGGACAACAGGAACCTCAATATGCAGCATTTACTTATGAGAAATAATTTTTCTATCTTCAACACCCTGTTGTTTGATCAATTTAATTACTCAGCTTGAATAAGGGTAGCCAAATATACTAAGAACATGCATACCAAGCATTTGTTGATTGTTAATCAGAAACTACTGCATATCATATAGAGAAAGTCCCAGCAGAGGATTTTATGTTTTTATAACCTTATAAATTTTCAAGACCAAGTCAGTAAGTGGAAAACAACACCTTGAGAATGAAGTTCATTCAAATTATTGTTTTAAACAGACATGACAAAGGCTCGCTGACCAAATAGAAGCATATAATATTAAATGTCAGGTGGAAACAGTCTGTGATTTGTTAATCAACTGCTTTTTTAAAAAAAACCAAAAACTAATTTGTTAACCCCCCTTTCAGCAAAGGATTGAAAGAAATTTCCCATGTTTTCCATCATGATTAGTGACAGCCTCGAGAACCATAAAAAGTTCTGAAGATAAGCTGTTGGGTTTTTTCATAATTAGCATCATGGTGTGATGAAACCAGAGCCAGGGCATTGCACATTTTAGATGTTGAAACAAGCTTCTTTTTATTTTTTATTTTTTTGTAAAGTAAGCCAAAACCTTTACACAAGCTTGTGCCTCAGTGTTCACAGAACCATCATAGAATCATGGTATGGTTTGAGTTGGAAAGGGCTTAATAGGTTATCTAGTTCCAATCCCCCTGCCATGGGCAGGGACACCTTCCACTAGACCAGGTTGCTCAAAGCCACATCCAGCTGAGCTTTTGGTGTCTTCCATGCAGCAAGAGGACATAATACCTCCTGAAATATCCTTATTTCTTTGCATGGCACCCCATATACCGTGTAGCACCAGTTCGCCTTCCAAATTTGCCTATAAAATCAAAAGCCCAGGAAGAAGCAGGATGGGAGAGCAGTGACGGCTCTACTGCATGTCCCAACACGTGGAATCCTTGCACTGAAGGAAACATGAGTTCTAAACCTGGGGCACTGGGTGTGAGCACTGCAGCTCTTGGGACTTCACCTGCACTTCAGCCAAACCCAAGCTTCACCTTCTAATTTGTATAACCTGAAGTATGTCGATTTATTTTACTTTTCTCTGTAGAATATGATGAGTTTATGAATGGGATTACTTACAGAGTGAGAAACTTCTCATATGTATCAGACAGAACAGGTGGAAAATGCATAGCAGAAAGCTGAAATAAAAATGGAAAATGAAGAAAGACAAATGGAGGAATCTGCTCTAGGTTATATTAAGCTGTTCTGTATATCAGTTTTCCTAAAGTTTGTTGGTTTAAATTGTTTCCAGCTTTTAAGATGAAAAAAACCCTAGTTAAATTTTTCATTGAAGCAATTGAATCTATTTTTCATTGTTCTCTCACCTGAAAATTCTCACTTGAATTGGCTCTTGTTATTCACTAAAAAAATTCCTAATGTATCAAATGGGAAGAGATACATTTGACAGCTATTGTATGAAGGAGAAGTACTCATCATTTCAGTTTATAACGACACGTTGTGATCATAAGGCTTAACTGCTTTATACAAGTAGGGTTGTTTAATGCTAACACAGAGACCAGAATTAAACTGCTAGAATTGATTTGTTTTCCTACAAGAGAATTACTATTCTCACGTGCCACTTGCCCGGAGGAGTGAATCCTAACTCAGCTTTGTGCTGGGGAGGTTCCTTGAGGGGAGAGAGAAACCATCATTTAAGTTGCAGTGACTTCCACAGCCACTTCTATAACCTCAAGGCTGCCGTCATCTGAACGTCTGGTTCTACAGAATGAGGTTGCTTTGTGGGTCTGCACTTGCTCCACTGTCCTTCGAAACCCTTAGCTGCAGCGTGACCTTTCTTAAAGGGTCAGGATACTGCTCATCTGCTTCATAGGGCTCAATGAAATGAAAACTGGGAGATCAGGTAATTGCTCTTTGCTGTTCACATGGAGGCTGAGGCTGCTATGGACTCCAGCACTAATATTTTGATTAGCAAGTTCCAGCAAACAATGAAATCTAAAATACTTTCAAAGAATATGTCAGTTTCTTGCATTATACTGATACAGGTAGAGCTTATATTCCCACAGCACGCTGAGTATAGCTAGACTACATTATGGGAACTTTGACACAAATCCTCCAGATATTAATTGCCTAACTGTCACTGGTTTCTTTGATGAATTTTTAATATACATGCTACGTGGAATCCTTCTAGATCTGAGAGAGAAACATATAAAAGTAAATTTCCAAAGTATACCCTTCATTTGAAGATTGCATATCACCTAGCTCTCATAATTTTTGAATGTCGTGATGTGAACCAAATAATGAAATTTTCTTGCATAAATGAATAATCTTCCGGAATGCTACCTGTTGCAGTTTCAAATACTATTGTAATTTTGACTAATATATCCATTTAAGTGAAATCTAGACTTGTCTTTTCCATAATGTAGTCAAGTGATTCTTGCTTTATTTGTTCCACCTCACTGTAAAATTTTAACGTGGAAATTTTATGGACTTCTCAAGAACACTGCTAAGAGTAAATTTAAAGGCACAATGAGAAATATTGTTCTTGTGAAGAATTTTTAAAAATCTGATAGCTATGGCATTTTGTTGTAATGAAAGCTGGGTGTGATCCTATGTTCCTGAGAAGGTATCACAAACATACTGGAAAGAGCTCCTCACATGAAGGATGAAGTAAAGAATAACAATTTGCAGGGTGGCCTGGAGTAAAAGTCAGGCAGAACTAGAGAGAACTACAGAAGTCATGGGGGGAGCAGGGAATGATTTAAATGGTTTAAGTAGATATTACAAGGGAGAAGAATATGTATCAGGAAGAGTAAGACCCAAAGGAAACCTGCCCTAAAAAATTAACCAATGTCTTGAAGAGCCAATTCAAAGTTAAGTATAATTTTGTAACTATAGTGAGCTATTTATTTTATTATTACCCCATAGTGAAAGAGACTATTTGGTCATACAGTTGTGTGTGTGTTATCGTTCCTCTACCTCTGTCTACCCCTTCCCCCCCCGAAAAAAATTATCACGTGCTGCGTTATCAGATGCTCAGTTGCTAGTGAAATACCATTAGTAGTTTTATATTTCAGCACAACCTCCTCTGTACACCAGCCTAAAAAGGAATGTTGTAGAGCATATATCATTTCATTTTCCATTTTGTTTTTTGAGTAAATGAAAAACATATTTGGCCTTTATTTGAGAAAATATTATGGTTGCCTTGTGCATTTTGTCTTCAGTACTTTATGACTTCTGAATCTTGATGTAATTTGTTAAATAAGAGGATTCCAACAGGCTAATTAAAAGCCCTTAGCAGTTTTACCTTTAATATTTTAATTTTGATATAATATTGTAGAAAAAAGTTAGACTTAAGACTAACCCCACAACTGGAAGATAAAATGGAAAACTAAGTAGAAAATGGGTATTTTCTGAACCAGATGAGTGCTGCACAATCCAGTATAGTACTTGACTTGTTACTTCTATGGAACATAATACTAACTTTTTTATTTCACTGTTGCTAAGAGGAGTTTTCCCCTTGTAACCTATGCTTTCCTGGTTTACCATAACTAGAATTAATTTTTTTTTGTTTTTAACTTCAGAAAACCATCAGAGAAAATTTCACAAAAAGCAAAGGATGATTTTGGGTTTGGTTATACTAACACAAAGGTAGTACCATGTGGGGACTTGATGGATACCAATTGTCATAGTTGTCTTCTCTCTCAGGTTTGCTCTCCTGTTCTCATTCTCACTGCTGTACGTGGAAAGCTACTATGTTACAGAACACTTTAACAGTTTTAATTTTTACTAGTGACATTTACTAAAGTTCCTATCTCAGTCTCTGAAAAACATGCAACTTCACATGGTTTTTATTGCCACCTTGATTAGTATAATTAGACAGGAGGCATACTGGTGCTTTGTGGTAATATCTTTCTATTCTGAATTTGTTCACTGGCCCTAAGCGCTATGGCTGCACTTTAGGCAACCTTATTACTTTGGGTAAATTGATGGAATTTCCTTTGTTTTCCTTTACATATCTGAAAATTTCAGACTGGACCAAAAGCTATTCAGCTAATGATTTCAAGACACCTTTGATGAAATTTCCCCAGTATAGAAACTCAAGTACTTAAATTTAAGTAAGCCCCTCAAATTCATTAGTCATTTTCCATGCAGGTTACCAAAGTCATTGAAAAATCAAAGCAGGAGAAGACCCTTCAAATTCGTACTGACGTTTGAGAAATGTAAATATAGTTTGTGTAATCAGAAGGATTTCCCTGTATTTCCTCATGCTTAACATTCAGAATTCCATGACTCCCGAGATTATAGTGAGGCCTCATCTGTAGTCATGCATGTTCAGCAAAGGAATATATAGAATAAGGCGGAGAAAAGGATGATATAGGACTGGGCAGGCTAGGCACTTCTGTGAGAACAGACAGAAAAAGTTTGATTTCTTTAAACTGGTAATACAAAGGACTTGTATTATGACTTGATTGATGACTTCATTGCCATCTATACATATATAAAAGGGTAAATACTAGGGGGAGAAAACATTTTAAATCTAAGGACAAGAACATCCTTAATTATCAATAAATTTAGGTTGGATTGAAATGGCTCATCCTGCTGCTTATCATGCTAATAAACATTGGTGATCTTTTCACCGACATGATTTGTTATTGGAAATAAGGGGATTCTTCTTTATTTTTTATTACATGTTTGCATTATTTCAGGTCTGAACTGTGGCAAGTATGGTGCATACAGCTATGCTGTATGGCAGTTCAATTAATGAGCGAAAAAATATTGCAACAGACTCCATCCTCCACCATTAACTGCAACTCATTAATCTGTCGGAGATTTACCATAGCAGCTAAAGAAAAATTAACTGTGATTTCAATTGATCGTTGAGTACTTAACTTTAATTGGCACATCAAATCTCTGCCAGAGTAACAAGATTTGACAAATGCCAAACATCCATAAGAAGGTGATTTTCTGTACTGAATTGCTGTAGGGCATTCATTACAAAAAGCAATGTAGATACACTGTTGATTGTGATAAAGAGTTTGTCTGACTCACAGAATTCTTCCCGATGATCCATCCCTGGATAATTCCATACGTGGAAGCTCTCTTTCCAGACTGGATTTTGACAGCGGGTAACACTAGGGATGACCTTGTTGTTCTCACTCTGGAATTACAGAACCCATAGAGAAACTGGGAGCAACTACAGTGCTACACTGCTCCCTCAGCCAGAAGCAATTTTGTGAAATTTCCAGAAACACAGGGTTCCTACCTCAGAAAGGAATATCTTCATTGATGGGCCTTGGAAGAAAGCCTTCCTCTTGTGATTTTTCTTTCTAATCCTGTGACTTTTGCAATTTTGCTGTGTAAGGGCAAGCATGCATTTCCATGCACGAAGACACGGAGAACTTTCCTGTCTAGTCCTGCCTCAAGTTAGTTGTCTAAGCACTTTGTTAGTGATTAGGATTTGTAGATTTGAGCCCTTGCAGGCTGAGGGTGAGCAATAAGGCCTGTTGGTTCCTGGATAAGAGCTCTAATCCTAACTAATTTGAAAATGGTGTGTGCTCTTACCTCCACCATTAAGTAGGACAGGCAGTTGGTTTGGGGATATGGGTGAGAGCTAACTTGTCTCTGATTTCAGGAAGATTTAGGAAATTATTTGAGGCATTCGGAAAAGATTGTTTATATATATCTGCTACAAAAGCAGATTTTAAGGTGCTCAATAACATTTTTAGTTTTTCTGTGTTTTTTTGTTGTTGTTGTTTGGGTTGGTTTTTTGTTTGTTTTTCTTACACTTCTGAACCTCTGCAAATCCAAGTGGGAGTCCTGTAAATAGTTTTGTTAAAGTGTTATTTAAATTTTGCCTAATTTCTTTTCAGAGTTTGACTCCAATAGCTGCCCAGCTACTCATATTGACGTCAGTAGAACTAGAACTTACTTGGCAAAGAACTAGCTAAAACTAGGGCTTTAAAATTGCCACTTGTAATATCAGAAGTGTCAGATACCCATAAAAAATCAAAATTCAGCATTCAGCAAAAATGTATGTACACTACTTGTGCACCAAGTGCTCTTCCTAGGTGTGTCACCTGCTTTCATAACCTTGGAATCTAAAGCGATATGACCTGTCAATATTCCTCATGGGACAGATAAATGCCACTTGCTTTCTTTTCTTCTGGGTTGAGTAATGTCTCATTTACCATCGTGGCCAACAGTTTGAGGGTAAGAACTGTTCTGTCACTACTTCAATTCAGTCTTTCCCTTACTGAAAGTACGGGGTCACTTACAGGATGCTTATTAGTACAGAGCCATCAGTGTTTGTCATTTAACCCATAGCTAAAATAAGAACATAGTAATTTCTGTGAGGTCTCCTTGGTTTTTAGCTTCTGACTCCCTTTATTACAAAGCATTCAAAATCTGTTGAATTCAACAGTCTGCTCCAAAATGTACTTATTTTCCTTAGGTTTTAGGATGGAAACACTGCAAAATGGACAGGTTTAATTAGTTTAGTGTTGGTTTTTTTTCTAGTTTGTTATCAGTAACAATGGCTGGATTTTAGTTTCTGTGCTCACAAATAACTGTCATATCAAAAGTACAAGTTAGTTAATATCTAGGATGTTTATTCTTAAAAAAATTAATTAACAGTACCAGCATACTGTATAATAACATTTGTCACTGCTCTTACTGCTTATCCTCAAATATTTACTAATTGAACATTGAATTACTACTTCCATTCTTAATGGAAGTTGTGTGTTCCCAACTCCTAATGCATTACACTAAAATCACATTTTGCAACATGTTCAATTTAATTGCTTTTTTAAGCCTTAGCTCAGGGGCTTTTAAAATGTTTGCACTTTCAAGCAGTAACATCAGGGATTAGATGAAAATGGACATGACAATTACATGAACAAACATCATGCACTAAGCCTCTGTCTTCATTGATCTTTGCCATGTTCTCAGTAGACAAAATATTCTGGGTTTTTTTCTGCAGACAAATGATGTGTCCCTGAAGATGCTTTTGCTCAACCAGCAGAAGGTATTTCTTGCTCAGTGAAAAGTTGAGTCTTTCTAAGATTGTTCATTTGTTCAGATGAATATTTGGTGCTATATATTCCATATTGTTATTAATACATTTTACATGTTAGCACTTAGAATGTGACTGGTTTCAAAGAGTGACTGAATGACCTAATAGTAGAAATCTTAATTGAAAACATGTATACAAAATGTTCCTCTGTTTCTCCTCAGGGAAATATAACCCAATTAAATCAAACAGGAATTTGGGAATTCCATACTAACTTTCCCGGCAGCCTTTCTTGTGTTGGTAGGTAAATATGACATTGTCTAGAATAGGGTAAATAGGGTAAGATAAAAGGTGAAGCTGAACTAGCTCATGTCCAGAAGGAGGGCCTGCTAACTCCAGAAGCTCAAACAGCTGCTGTGGGAAGGGATATATCTCTAACTTTAAACAAATTTGATTAGACATAAGTTGTCTTTAAATTTATTGATAGGCAAGTAGCACACCAAAAGTCTGCCAGGAAAATCATGTTGTTTTAGAGGTTCTACATAGATGCCATGGCAGCACATAAGAGTTAATGTGACTTTGAACAGTACCAGTACTGAGGAGAAAGGGAACGATCTGTTTGTCTACACAAAGACATCTAGTGGCATTTGAAAAGCCCCAAGATGTTCTGCCTCTTTGCTGCTTGTTCAAAATGATGCACGTCTCCTGCAATCCTGCAATGTGTCTACCAGCCTAGATAACCCAAGGACTTTTAGGGATTATTAAGGCCATCTCTAAAAACACAAAATGCACTTAGGCAACTAAATAAAACTTGAACAAGCACAAATTCCATTCAGTATCCATTTGCTAACCTGCTCCTTTCATGAAGAAACTAACATTGTGAACCAGCACATGTTGGTCTAGGTGAGTAGGAAGGGAGAAAGAAGAAATGTCAAGTACATGGACTTCCAGTAGGTCCATGATCCAGGCAGTGGAAGTAGAGGTTACTCACTGGAAAGCCAGTCCTAACCATATTTTGATAGATTTCATATACTGTGGTTTGTAATACTACAGCCATACCAGAAGAGTAGTCACAGACACAAATCTAAAATGTTTTCACTACATTTTGCTAAGCTGGCAAACAGTTTGGTTACACTGTAAGGTCTAGTATAAATATTTAAAAATTGCAGTAAAATTATCCCAAATGAAAGAAAGAACCTGTGTAAAGTATAAACATACACTTTGAAAAGTGTTGTTATGTATATATGTGTTACTATGGATAGATATTCTCCATCCCTGGAAGTGTTCAAAAAATGTGTAGATGTGGCACTTCAGGACACGGTTTAGCAGGCATGGCGGTGTTGGGTGGATGGTTGGACTTGATGATCTTAGAAGTTTTTCCCAACCTTAATGATTTAATGATTCTATGATTCTATGATGTGTTATAAGTAATACACATTATATCAAGGCAAATTATGTGTTTTATATATTTTTTCCGAATCTTTATAGAGTAGCTGGTTTCATAACATTCACAAAAATAGGGAAAATATATTGCAAAACAGTGAACTAATAAAGACTGACTAGGAATGTCAAATTTTGAGTATTCTATCACTTCAGTCCTACTAGAAGTCAAAGCTAAACCCTTTTTCAGTTTAAATCTATAAAAGAAGACAAAGCAACCAAAAAGAAGATTGTGAGAGATCCCACATAATGTAGCACCCCATATTTGTAGATGGAAAGCAGGCTACAAATCTTGTTCAACTAATCTTGTTTTGCCAATAAATTAGCTTTCGTATGTTCCCATACATTTACAGTTTGGAAGGCTATTAATTGAAAAATAAATCTACGGAGTGAAAGATGAGGCACTGTAAGGAATGCTCATTTTTTAAAACAAGGGAATAGATTCATATTCCCCAGAAGAGTTTTTGAGGATTTTTTTTTTTTCGTTAAAAACAGGTAAAGCAGAAGTAGTGAATACATACTTTTTCTCGTTTGCATGTGTTCAGTAAATTTGTTTTTAATTCACCTTCAAAATCTTCATCATTGTGATGAAGTGTTTGATCAATATCTGTTCACACTGGCTCACTGTCTCTGACAAGAAGTGCCTTAAGAAGGTATCTGGCTGTTTTCTTCAGGGAAAGAAGGATATAAGATTGATTTTTAACTAGAGTTAAATAAACTTTTGTAGGCGCTTTCAAGTTGGGGCCTTTCCTAACTGTGGAGAAGACTGCAGCTAGAGCGAGCTGATTTTTGTTGGCTTCCTAGTATCGAAAGCCCCAGATGAAGTTGTTGAGAAAGTAGAAGCCTCTGCAAGCTGGAACACTAGAGGCAAAGGAGCAGAGAAGCCTTTGAGCTGGGATGACCTGCAATTTGGAGGGAGGAAGGTGACACACTGTAGGCCCCTGTCTAGGGACACCTGTCTGAGGAGTGTAATGCCTGGGTGGCGCTTCCAGGGTACGATGGGTAACCAGCTGAAGGGTCAGAGGAAAGTGCTTTGGGAGTGAGAAAAGGTGCAGAACCCAGTTTCCGTGCTGTAGGAGATAACTGGACCTGCTGAGGACTATGTGATAAGTGAGACAGATTCTCAAGTCATAAGGGTGATTTTGTACTGCTGAAGAAACCAAACTGTCTTAGGGATGCTGAATTGTGCAAGTTGGCATTAGAATCAAGCAGGATTTAGGGGGGGAGGGGGGAAAGGTCTGGCATCATTATTGTACAGTTAGTAATAACATAGGGAATGTCAGGTCAGTAAAAAACACATATCAGCAAACATTTTGCTGTGATCATTTAGTTTTTTAAAGAATATTAAAGTCCGAATCATAGTCTCATAACATCTCTTGTTCTACCAGCTGTTGACAGCCGTGTTTGATACCATGCTCTGTATTCTCTTTGGAAAAGGAAAAAGGCTATGTAGAAAACAGATTCTTACAAGCTCTTTTAATAAACTGTATAATTTTACTCTTTAATTTTAAAGTATTATGAAATCTTTTAAACTTTTTTGGATATGATTTAGGATATGTCTTTGCAGTGTGGGTATGATGTATAAAAAAATCTGAGTGCACAGCTCTTTCGTGTTGAGTGATTACTTTGGCTATTGTAATTAAAAATGCACACCCAGAGTGCATGATGTACGAAGTATTCAGAACAGAACGAAGACGTGAGAGCAGAATTGAATTTTTTAATGATGCCAAAATAACTCAGACTTATTCAAGGAGAAAATTTCAAGGTTAATGCTTCATGTAAAGTGTTTGTACTGGAGAGCTTTTCCAGCACGTGTTTACTAGACTCAAGAACAGAAATTAGGAACAAATGTGACAATCTAAAAATCCTTTATTTTCTTAATTCAAGTTCCTTTAACAGTCATTCTAAAATTGCCTGTAGATTGGTTTCTGTAAACGAAGTGTTAGTAAATTGCTGCTTCATGCAAAAATGAGGGAGAAAGGCTGTATTACAGTGATAGATGGGGATATATGGACTTAACTCCTATTAGCGTTAATGGGAGTTAAGGGCAAAATCCCCATATATCATGATGAGATAAATTTACCTTGCTTAAATACACATCACAAGGCAGTTACACTAAAGGTATTTGAAAAATTATTGCTTTTGGCCTAGTTTTTTTTTTTTTCACAATGTATTTACATTAGTATCAGTGTCCTTATAAATTAAAGAAATATCATGGCTGTTACACAATCATAGCCTCGATGGAATTAATTTTCTTGTATGATTGCAACAAAATATGAAACTTTATAAACAGCATGCCTCATACAATGTGAAGAGCGCTATGTAGTGATGCCACAGTCTTCACAGATCCTCATATTTTTTACAATAGTGACAGAGTAAATCTCAGCTTGAAAATTAGATATCTTCTCAGTTTTTTCTGGATAATGCTGTAATTTTTATAGTAGGATATAGACTGCAATGGGAGTACCATAGGCTTTCATAGTGCAGTGCTGTGCAAGTCATGGCTTTTCAGTGAAGTGAAAAAAAGCAGTCAAAGAAAGAAGAATCAATGTAAGCAAGCATAGGTAAGAAGTAATGAGAGGGGTGAACTTGTGTATGGTTTAAACATAGGATGTAAAAATTTGGCTAAAAGTTAAGTCTCCCTCGGAATGAGAAGATAAAGATTCTGGAAGAACCTTTCATAAGGGCTGGCATGTAAACAAACCATTTAGGTTTTAGACAGCATTAGAACAGGTGATGAACAGGATTATAAAGCAAAATTGTCTGCAGTAGCAAGCACTTGTATTGATGATGTAGGAGGTTCCTTCCAGTCTTCTGTTCCTAATAATTGCAATATGTGACTATGGGGAAATGGAAAATTTAGTGTCGTTATACTGAGCTGTTCACCTTTCCATAATGTACAAAGTGTTTTGTAAATTCTTTAAGAATGTTTGTAAAAATGGACAAGAGAGAATGAAAAAATTACTTTCTTTAGTATGTCTGGAAGAGCTTATTATAACACCTATACAGCTAAAGATTTATATATTTTAGATAAAAAAGAACAATTACTCATAGGCTTAGAGCACTAAGGCAACTGCAGGCCTGGATTCCGTCTTCTCTTCAAATGAGGTAAAAAATATTTGAAGCTAGGTTTTCCTTATTGTAAGAATTTAAGAAAACTTTGCCCATTGTAAGTAAGAATTTAAGAAAAAGTTGCCCAGCATACAAGTGTAAGACTACCACTGCAGCTTGTACCCTAGACCTATGAAACAATCTCTGACTGGCATGTTCTAAATTGTTTACAGAATTGGGTATACCTGAGCTTGGTACAGGTGGTTGTACACCTGATTTGACGTTTCTCTCAGGGCTGGGAATCACAGAATCCCAGAATGGTAGGGTCTGGAAGGGACCTCTGTGAATCATCTAGTCCAACCCCCCTGCCGAAGCAGGGTCACCTAGAGCAGGCTGCACAGGACCTTGTCCAGGCGGATTTTGGATTTCTCCAGAGAAGGAGAATTCACAGCCCATCTGGGAAACCTGTTCCAGGGCTCTGTCACCCTCAGAGTGAAGAAGTTCTTCCTCATGTTCATCTGGAAGTCAAAGCAGAAGATACAGTATGCACGTGGTGGTTGCTGAAGAGAGATTTTGTGGATGCCCAGCTCAAATGAGTGGATACAGCCACTCAGCTTTCAGCACTAGGCCTGAGGTAATGCACTATTTTCCGTATTTTGTGTGACAGCTGGGACTATAAACTGCCAGTTGTTTTTCATGAAGAATCTTAGAGATTTTATCCAACATTTAAGATTTTGTTGTTGCTGTTGTTTGTTAATGATAATATTGGTCTGTAGATTTATGTATTGGCAAAAAGTACCAAAGTATTTAAGCACCATGTCTTAGTCTTTTGTTAAACTGAATGAAAAAACCTACTAGAATTTAGGAAGTGAAGACTATCAGTGTTTGCTTTTTAAAAATCTGTATTCTGTTCTTTACCATTAATTTAATTTGTAGGTATGGAACTGCATCTTCAGGCACCACAAAAATAGGATCAGCAAAGGGCAGTCTGCTTTGAAATGAGAAAACTTATTGTAAGTCTCCACCTACAGCTTTTCTGCATGAGCTCGGAGTGCCTGTCTTCTGCATGTGCCATAGTCTAGAAACACTGTTCTTGCCTCTTGGGAATCTTGAGAGATTACTTCTTGTCTGTTGGCAATAATTAATAAAAATTGTGTCTGGAAACCTTGACAGCACAACACAGGTGTGAAAGCAGTCATTAGTTACCCTGATAGATGGATACTAAGATCCAGGTGATCTGTTTATATCAGTAGGGAGAGTTAAATGAAACCAGCAGTCTTTATTTCTGACTTAGGTATTTATTCTCCATATTGCATAAAGATCTCAATGAATTACAACTCTGAGTTCCAGAAAACATTACAGAATTTGACTGTGACTCAGCCACTAAGCTTTACTGGCATAAAGTCTATTCCAATTCACCTTCTTCTAAAAAATCTTGAAATACATTATGGGTCAAAACCACAAAAATGAATCCAGTTTACAAATTGGAACAACTGAAATGTGAATTTTAGTATTTCATTGTGGAAACCTTCTGGTATATTATGTTTCTAGATTCTGCTTTAAAGGCATCTGTTTTTGCAAAAGGACCACTCCTTTATTCTGTTTGTGCCTATTACATGGCTGCTGTTAGTGAAAACTGTCACTCTGAACTTCTACTCTACTGTAGACACTTATTACATTTTCAGACCTAGGACTTGTTCATGCACAGAAAATAGTCCTTTTCAGTTTTTGCCTCAATTCTAAATTTCCATTAACACTGCAAATGCACATGGAGTCAGATGGTCTATGAGAGTACTTTAATCTGAAGCTAACAAAAATGTCCGAAACTTTTTCAAGCAGCTTTTCTTCATTATGGAATCACTTATTCTACCCTGTAGCTTCACAACCAGTCTAGAGATGTTGACTGTATGAAATAATTTCCTATCATAAAGGAAGTTTCAATTCTTCGTAAATCACTGAAAGGATATCTAGAAATGGCAGGTTCTGAGACCCGAAAACAAGACCTTGCTGTTTTTCCAATATTTTCTCAGACAAATGCACTCTGTTATTAGGTGAGATTGCACTATATGACTAGAGAGCTTTCCGTGGAATTTGACCTTAGGATGCTAACTAAAATAAGCCTGAGATTTGGTCTTGAGTTGGTTTGTTGTTGTTCTACAGTGACAAACAAGAAAGATTAACTTAGTGTTTAATAAGATGAGATGATTTGTACAATTTAACTTACGTGTGTCTATTCATAGTTTATATTTCTGTTTTTCTATGTATCCATGTTGAATATACTGGCTTTCAAACATATGAACTCCGTGGAAACCACCCCTGTAACTGAGCCTTTATTTCAAAGAACATGTTCACACTCCATTAACCAAAGAACGAACACTGCTGCTCCCTAATAACTCACTGGAGAGTTGCTTCTGAAAACAGTTTAAAAAACACTGGCTTGAGCGGCCAGGGAAAGAAGCCTACCACCGGTTTCTGCAAAGGCCATCAACTCCAGAAAGGCAAAGCTTCTGGCAATTTTTAAAAATCAATTTAATCAGCCATTTTTGCTAGTCCAAACCTAAATTGATCATAACAGTCAAAATTATTTTATTTAGTGCAAAGCCTATTTGCTGCCCAAACTCCTGCAATTTAATTCTGGATTGATCCAATCCAAACACTGTCGATTATTTTTTTCCAAATCATTTATAAATCATCACAGGAATTAAAAAGGAAAAATTGACATTTCCTTTACTTTTTCAGAGCCCAAAAGGCTAAAGTTATTTTCTGAGAAAAAACTCCAGTATAGATACCAGAAAAGAATACAGGAATATTCTCATAACACAGAAAGAGAGGGTTAGGAAAAGGTGTAGAATAGTACAATCGTCCTCATAAACTTCTCAGCGGCCAGGAGATAAACACAGTGAGATTATTTCTCCACATTTCTGACTTGTTGTGTAAGGATGATTTTCAGTGTTAGCAGGGAACCAGATTTCCTCAGATTTGGAAATTCAGTTACTGGTACCTGACAGCCATTGTGTGCAGTATCATCTGTACCAGTCTTTTCTATGCGTATCATCACCCAACCCATCCATCTGCTGCACCATCTACTACAGTTTATCAGCAAATCAGATGCTTGACCCTCATATTTTTATGCACAGCAACGGCTGGTCTCGTTTTTAACAGGCACCTGAAAACATTTCTCCTCAACACCCGTTAGCAATATGCACTCACCCTGGGTCAGCTGTTGCAAGCAGTTGGTACCATGCCACGACTTGTAACTCAACGAGACCGACAGCAGTTGGCTGTGCTACCTTTGTCTGATATTTCCTTGTCCCTCTCTGCTTCATCACACTGTTGCGCTGCTGTAATACCAGCCAGCTTTTACATGATGTCTTCCACCACACAGTATCTGAATTCCAAGATTCCCTTCTAAAAAGTTACTGTAGACTAAAACTTTCAGAGCAGAACCGCACAAACCAATGTTTTCCATTGCTGCTTATAAAACCAACTGATACAGGACTTTTTAAATTTGAAAAGATACATTTTGTTTTCAAAACAAAACATTTGTTTTGTTTTTATTTGCTAATTCATATGTTGTATGCATTACATTGTGCTTTTTCAAGCGCTCTTTGGTTGCATCCTGTAGAATTCCCACACAATATGGAAAATAGATGCTGTATCTGGGGAGGGTGATGTGATGCTGTCTGCTTAGAACGCAGGTTCAGCAGGGTGATTTGCATGGATTAGTCTTGTCATGTAACAAACTGGACAGCTGCAGACCCACTAGATTTTGAAAAACAGCTGTCTACTCCTGACTCTGTGACCCAGGCTCAGGGTGGCAGAGGGAAGTTTTAGTAAAGGATATTAAATAATCTGCCTTCCAATCTCCTACAAGAACAGTCTTTTGACTTCTCTGTGCCTTGATATAAGGGAGTTATTTGTCAAATATGGAAAAAATTGAAAGTTTCTTTGTAATTTTAAAGCTATAAAGCGGCCTTTATTGCACTTTCATTCATCTGAGATAAAAATTGTGCAATGTAGATATTTCTGCCCTTCACTTTAGTATGAAGACATTGCTACATCCATTACACCAAATTTTTCAATATATTGTCATCAAAGAAAGGCATATATTTCCTTGTATTTGAGACAATCAACTAAATTATTTATTTAGGAAAAATATTTGGTGAAATTCTTCAGCATTAAGCTTTGCAATGTATACAAGTGAACAACCCTTTCAAGCACTATTTAAAGACAACCTAGAACAGGTAGTATAGAACATAAGCAGAAATGCTCACTTGAAGAAAGATGAAGCTAATTAAATTAAAGTGCTGTGACTCCTGAAAGGAAAGTAATTATGATGGCTTAAAAATGAGTTAATGTAGGTTAAAAGCACATTTTATTTGTAAATGAAAGATAATCTCATTAGTGCTGGGAGTACAGAAACATCTACCACGTGCTTACTAAAAATGTTCAGGATAACTCAGTTCTTTTCAGACTGAGTCAAGAAATATCCATCAGCAAAAACGTGGCAGGAACAAACAACAGACATACGCTTCTTGCTTAATGTGTTAATTGTCTGCACTGTTGTCATTTGCCATCAGGTCTCTCAGTGAGTGTCCCTTTCAATGCACTTTTAGCACGTGCATTATGCTAAGCATATTAATACATCGTTAGTTAATATTGCTGTTAATCTGCATGAAGATCAAAGTGTGGTTACTGACTTTTAAAACTTGGGAAACCTTGAGGATGTTGGTCAGTCATCATTATTAGAATAAAAGAAGGCTTTTTGGCATGGCCTACTGTCTGCCCCACAGTCTAACTGTTCTGTAGCCTTTGCTTCATCTATTCAGTATTTTGACTCTGAACATTGGTAGCTGAAAATGTTAGTACAGGTGTTATTCTCACCCTGTAAGACTGAATAATCTCTTCTTTTTTTTTTTTGTTGTTGGTAACTGCCAACTATATATACAACACTGCTCTTAACAATCAGGAATTTTCTTGGTGTTAGGAGATACAGTGCAGATACAAATTGAGCACAGCTTGACCTACAAGGAGAAACTCTATAAGGAACTTCTTAGGATGTTGTGATAAAACCTGAAATTCAAGTTCCAATGCATCAATAAGAAAATTGTTTCCTGTAGGATCTGGTTCCCATACTGTCAATATACATTGACAAACAGTTTGATTGATTTCTCAGATTTTTAAGGTTGTGTGCTTATGTACTTTGCTATTCATCTTAGCAAACATAAATGTCTCCTGCTATTCTTCCAGATTCTAAATCCTTATGTGAAAAAAAGAATAGTAGCAACATGTAAAAAATTACAGACTGGACCTAGGTTTTCCCTTATATGTGTGAAGCAATACCAGTTTTGCTTGGATAGAGGATGTGTAAAATCCTCACTTTGTGATTGTCATCGAGACATCCACAGATCTGGTACTACCATCTGGCTCAATAACATAGAAATATTGGCAAAGCTGGACCCTAATTGGTGCTGATGATGAAATTTAATTAATTAAGTTCCTCATATGGTCACTTAAAATTATCTAGGTTCAACTAGAATCACAGCTTCCTAGCAAGAGGTGGCATGCCTTTCCCCCACTATGAAACATCTGACTTGTCTTTTGAGACAAAGGAAGGGAACACGAATTAACTGTAGCCCATACTCTAAAGAAGTTGAAAGAAATTTACTAAAAAAAAAACAAGAAAAGAAAGAAAGAACAGGACAATTTACAGAGTTAACAAGCTGTAAGCCAGAGTAAGCTACTTTTTTGGTTTGGCTGTCTCTCTTCATCTGTTAGACCCCACTGTAAAGCCTTAAACAGACCTGGATGCATTTAAGAGAATCCGCTTGCCCGAAAGCCGTCTCCTGCTGCACGCTGCTAGTTCCCATCGCACGCTGACAACCTCCTCTTCCTCACTGAGAACTACAAAGTCTGGTAATGTGAAATTGGCACCAGACCATTTTGCAGCGGATCTTGTTCTTTTTTCAACCCAATGTTCATCTGTAGCTGCTTACTGTGCCACACACAGCCGAGGCAGCAGAGGGAGCTCAAAGAGTTTGGTCATCAGTGCAAGAACTCGAGAACCAGAGGGACAGGGTGCAAGGCAGAGCCTGACGGTGCCAAGAGAAATTACAGCGACAGTGAAGAACGTGGCTTGATCTGCTTGGACTTCTTTAAAGCTAATAGATTATATGCATACCCCATTATTCAACTGGTAGCTGTAAATGCCAGTGAGACTTCAAGGTACCACTTAGTGGCCAGGTTTTATTTTGCACTTGTTGCTTATTTTAGCTCTTCTGTTTACACTTTGAAAAAAAAGTGATTTATCAAAAATATAAAAGTCCTTGTTGAGTTTAATAAATTGTTCTAATAAGTCATTCTATTTGTAGAGATTGACAATAAATATTAAGACATAGGTACCTGAATTTCAAGGACTACAGTGAAAAAATTGGTATATGGTGACAATTCGTAAAATACCGAACTGTAGTGAACTGACTTTTGTTCAAAAATTCAAAAATTCAGAAATTCAGCTTATAAAATAATGCTAGATGATTTTCATAGTAATTTTAAGACACAAAGATTTTCATGCTTTCTGGAAGATGTTAATATTCAGTGTTGAGGAGAAGTAAATCTAGTGAAATACATAGTTGAAAGTCCTATCTACACAAAGGCATTTGTTCTTCTGCAAAGGAAGATTTGAGTCTCTGAGAGGTCAGCAGTCACTGGCAATAAGCTAAAGTGTGTTTTGAACTGTATCAGTGAACACACTGTAAACAGAATATCAGCATCATGGAGGCAGCGTTTGTCCTAAGGTCAAGGTTTTGCTTAATCGTCCAGTTTTTGAATGCATATGATCGATAGAATGAAAAATCCTGTGGTTCTGATGAGGTTTGGTATTTTCTATAGCATACTACCTGGAACTATATGTTACAGGTCAGGTTGTAGTCTGTCATCTTGACTGTTGTAATTGGCTTTCAAGGCAATGCAGAACAGAATGCAATCTCAGCATAAGATAGAAGTTTTGTACTAAGTTGTACTGAAAGGAAATGTTTATAATTCTCCATTTTTGGAGAGAAAATAGACTTGAGTTGTGAACTCAGGCATATTCTTCACAAACTCAGGACAATTTTTTAAAGTGGTAGCAACTTTAGTTTTCCAAGTATCTTTTTTATGGCAATTTCATCGCTGGAACTTTGCACTTTACTGACCCTGTGATCTGTCTCCTGCTTTGCACCAGATTCACTCATCCAGTCATTAAAAAGTAGCTGTGGAGCACTATTCTAATCATGTGGGCATTGCTTAATCCTCTGATCGAACCTGAATAAATCTCCTTGTATGCCATGTCAATCTGTTTGGGATTTGCAATCTGGCAAGGCACCCAAATACAAATTAAAGTAATTTTCTACCCAAAAAAAGTCATCTGTCTCTCTCAGTAGCATCTACCACTAGGTTCCAAGGTGAATAAAGATCAGGCAGTTGTGAACATCACTTTGGAAATAGGGGGCATAAATATTTGACATTAAGAATTTATGTTATGGATTTCCTAACTACAAGTCCTTGGCTACATTCAAAAGTCTCATTTTTGCTCTTACTGGCAATTCGGAAGAAAGGCTTTTGCTTAGTATTATTCCTTTTTTTTTTTATTTTTTTGGCTATACCGATTATTTTCAGTCTGTGTTTTGTCATTCCAAGCACATATCCTGACCCCTGAAATTGTTTGGATTTCAGAATATTTACTATATTTGGATCTTACAAACTCCCACAGTTCTTCTTTCATCTCTCTTTATTTTAACCCTCTCTGTCCCTATATTACTATGTGACTGTTTTCAAAGGTGTTTGTTTGCCTTTCTTCAAAATGTGTGAGGTACTTGTAAGGAGAAAGAATGCCCACATCTCCACTCTCACCAAATTTTAATGGGTAAACCTGCATGCCAAGTTGTTAGCATATATGTTTCACCTGTTAAAGAAGATTAGTGAAGTTATTTGGTTGGTTCACAGTTCAATATTTAGTTTTACTGTCTTTAGACTTTGACCTCTCTTGCTCCTTATTTCCTTAAAATCTCCAGTCTTTTTGTACTCTATCTTCTGCCTTTCTTCAATAGACAAATTATAAGCATATGTACAAAAAGTGTGCAATCCATTTATATTTACCCCATTCTTAGAACTCATAATGAAATTTTATATGCCAGATCACCATTCTAGTTATTCCGTTATCTCTGTGCAATAGTTCTATGGAAGGACTTTTAAAATAAAGTATATATCCCCACATGCACTGTATATAAAGAAATTATAATATATTATTAGCAAAGCAACTTAATGAATTTAAATTTTTGAGGTTAGAAAGGTAGAACACTACAGAAACTAATACCTATCTATTAGAAAATAATGTTCATTACAACTGTTGTAAAAAAAATTATGGAGAAATAAAAATCCTCCCAAGCACTGGCTTTGTTTTTACTTGTGTGTTTGATAGTATAAGGATGGATTTTCTGTCAGAACAAAATCAATTTCCAAATGAAATGTTGTCTCTGTTCTCAGAAGTGGATTCCTTTCTTCATTTTGTTCCAGGTGAAGAGAAGCTCTAGCTAGCTTTGAGCTCAATGAACATATTTAACTTGAACTTTAAACATTGTTTGAGGTAAAATATCTTACCATGGTTGTCTCGGCAATGGATCCAAAGCTGTTTATAAATATGTTGCACGTGACATTAACTGGAGGTCCTGCAAAAGAGAAAAAACACCAGTCCCTGTTCCAGAATCTTTGCATATTGAGTAACTGTAAAATATAAGCCATTATGAAACAATATTTATTGACTTAGGAGGAAATAATGCTACGTTCACTACTCATGTAATGCAAAGTTAAATTGAATGGTTTCTAATAATTTTCCTTTCAATTTTTCTCAAAGGTACACTGCTTGACTGGCCAGAAAAGAAAGAGAAAGTTCACTATAAACTTGCACAGATGATTCTATGCAAAAAAATCAGCATCCCACTTGAAATATATAGTAAAAAATATTTTTATGTGTTTTTTAGTGAGCCATGTAGGTCACTTCTTACAGCAATTAAGAAAAGATTGACCTTTTTCACTCAGGGCACCTGCTACCTTTAGTGCTATCTGTCATCACCAGGAAGAGAAATACATTATGGCTGCTCTTATCTCTACTGCTTACAGGAAAAAATGTGGATAAGAAAGAATGACTTAGATTCTATTCTCATTTCTCTTAAATCCACAAAATGGTTCAGAATCCATTTAAACTGAATTTTCTGTTACCATGTGTCTTCAGTCAATTGTTGTCCTGTCTTATCTTGCGTTTGTGAAGCTTCAGTGGTGGCAGAGCAGTCATGATAACTGAACAATGAATCATCTCTTCATGGAAAAGGTTTTAAATTATTTCTCTGAAAGTCTCTGTAAAAACGGCATTGTGGTAGAGCATGCTAATTTCTCCATTATTTCTTATCAATTTCAGTCTGTGTACAGCAGAAAGAAGGCTTTTTCATCACAAGGTTTTTCTGTCACTCGCCTGCACCTTGATATTCTTATATCAATAATCCAATTCAGCATTGGAGAACCTTGTTTCTTTTTGCCAGTGTAAGCAGTCAGTAATAATGAAAGATCTATATCTGGAATTTGAGGCCTGGTCCCACAGACAGTTATGTAATATTTCTTTTTTAGGGTCACTGAAGTAAGAAACTGCTCTGGCACTGCTGGTGGTTTGCAACTAACAACATCAAATGTGACCAATGAATTTGATATGAAACACTTCAAGAATCAGAACGTCCATTAAAAATTCTGCCAACAGATCATAACTTGGAACATACAGCTTTCCCTCCTCAAGGAAACAATTGTTTTGAAGTACTGTATGGTAATTGTAACAAAAAATCGCTGTGTGTACCTCAGTCATTATAATACACAAGACTATACCTATGGCTGAGGAGGCATCACTCTGCAGTCAATTTGACACTATTTTTTTCGCTTTGATACTTGGCTAATTATTTAGAGCTGTTGAGCATGTCCAGTACTTAGAATTCAGTAAAAGCTTGACTTTGACAACTCATCAAAAGGAGCAGAGGAAAAAGAAAAAACAGGGGAGAAGAACAAAGGCAGAGTCACTAAAAACTGCCAGGGAGAAAACTGTACTACCTGGCTGTGTTAGATAATTTGTTTGCAAGACAAATTTCCTTTCAGATACTTGCATGTTATAATACTTGTCAGCATTTCAAATATGCTAAGATACTGTCTTGTTTAAAACAGTACTATGCTTTAAAATGTAAGTTTGCTGTATCAACAAACGTAGTTGCTTTTATAAAGAAAAAGCCCTAAATCACTACAATGCAGATGCTTACTTTCAAAAGCAGCATTACAAAAATATGGTTAACAGCTGGTTAAAATAACATAAAAGGAGAAGCTAAAAGCAGCTTGCAAATGGTTCAGAGACTACTTAAAGATACTGTGCTGAGAGTAATAATGAACTTCCCAAAGCACGGTCAAAAAGAAAAATAAATTAAGCCCTTGAAACTGGAAGTCATATTCAAACACAGGAGCTCAGGAAAATTGAACAGAGATTAAAGACAGAGAGGAAAAAATTAGAGCTGAAACTCACTAGAGACAGAAAAGCTAACAATGATAACTGTCTGCAAGGCGTTAAAAATAGAATCCTGTCAGGATCTGGAAGGTGAAGTCAAGAGAAGATGATTAAGATGTAAAAGTATCTGTGAAAGTGAAGAAGGTCAGAGCAGAAAAACTAAATGAAGTCTTTGTAGCAGCATTTGTCTCCAATTGCCAGCCACGTTAAATACTGGAGCCATTCTGATGGAAGATATGTGCAAGGACTGTAGAAGACGTTTCAGACTAAGTGAACAGGAACAAACTGACAGGCTGAGGTGATATCAAGCCAGACATTATAAAAATATTTCCAAAATTGTGGAAAGATGAATCATTGTGAGTCAGCTAACACCTGTGTCAGTTTGGTTATCAGCAGAAATGTGTACCGTCTCCAGCAAGTATAACTTGAATTTGAAAAGTAAAACAGACCAGGTATGATGGTAGATGACATTGACAATGAACATTATCCCTGTAAACTTTACCTCTGTACCAGCAAAACTGGCAGAAATGATGAGAACTCTTATGATTAAAAGATATGGATTAATATTAGTTTTGCTGAAATGACGTCTCGGATCTACTGAAGCTCCCTGAAAGAGCTGGTGAGCACGTGAACTAAGGAAATGTAATGAATTTAAATACATTTTAATTTTAATTGTAATATATAATTAAATTAATTAAAATAGTTTATTTGGAGTTTAAAAATCTTTTCAACCTGCTCTTTTGTCAAAGGCTGTTAAAGGATACTAGTCTTCACAAACTGAAAGACAGTCCATTTATAGGCCTTTTGCTTTAAAGCTATTTAATTTTAGGGGTAAATAGACATTTTTCTCAGAGTGAGGTGATTGCTGCTGAGTTCCCTCATGGATCTGAACTGAATCTTTGTTGTTCAATATTAATGACCTAGAAAAAAAGATCTAGCAATATAATTTGCTTGTGATAGAAGATTATTTAGGATAGTTATGTATAAAGCTGACTGCAAGGAGATGCAGCAAAATCACAAAATACTGAGCTATCAAGCAATAAAATGTCTGATGAAATTCAGCATCAGTTAAATGCCAAATAATCCTTCCTATGCATTCCTATTTCTGGGCTACAAATTAAAGATTTTCGTGCAGGAAAGAGAGGCTATATTAATTATGGATGGTTCTCTGGAAGCATGCTCTGTAATCAATATAGGAGAATTCAAAGAAATACATTACAATAAATGGACTCCCATATAAGTAGATCATGAACTTCTGTCTTGAATACTCCAAAATTTCTCCTCTGTCTGCCTCAAAAGGATATATTAGGGAGAAAAGAGATGTCAAGAACTCAAAGAAAGATCACACATTCTATGAAATGCTGCCACACAGAAACAACTTAAGTAGAACAGAAGTCTACACATTGGGAAAGGTATCCAGTAGGGAGCAATATTTAAGTATACAAATCTGTAAATATCTAAAGGAAGTAATCTTTTTCCTCCATTTCTGAATAGGTTACATGGCAAGAAAATCAGTAAGATAGTCACCAAATTCAAAGCAAATAAAGAATTATAATTTTCACTATTCCAAAACACAAATATTTTATTGCTCTAAAATACTGGAAAGGCCAAAAGTATAAGCGGCTTCCAGAAGTGACTAGAAGAACATATTTATCTAATTTAATTTTTTCAGTTAAGTCCTGGCTTAAAAAGTTCCTAAACTAGGGATTGCTGAATTGCTGTTTGGCAACACCAGGGCAAGGAACACTTTACACTTTCCTATGTAAATCTCAAAATATCCACCGTAATAGATTGTTATCAATGGTACAATCTGGGCTGTATAAATTTGAAAATGTAACACCTGTTCTGTGTCAGGTTAATTCTGAGCATCTTGAGGCCATGACAATTTTTACACATGGATTGCATAATTGTGTCTAAGTATGAAAGACAGTGAAGCATTTCCCTTTGTTGCAGGAACAGATATAGACTGGGATGTGGAACAGCTGAGTAGTGAAGCATTTCCCTTTGTTGCAGGAACAGATATAGACTGGGATGTGGAACAGCTGAGTAAATGAAGCACCTTGCTATAGGTTTTATGTACTGGAAATAAGAATGTTTTCCAACTCGAACAAAGATTTTACAAGAGTTCTTAATTTTCTGTTTTATTCCATAGCTAAATAAATACCAACAGTCTTCTCTATTATTTCTGTTGAACAAGAACAGATATGCAGAATTCCTTATGCAAAAGCAGAGCATTCAGGCAAAATATATAATTATGTGTTATTGACCAAGAATAATTATGAGGAAAAGCTGGTTAAAATCTTGTCTACATATGAATTTTACTGGAAGAACATATGGTTTAAAATTATTGTCTGAATTCTCTTAGCTGTACTCATTCTGTTTCTTTAAAACTGTTGCCAGATTAAAAACTCAAAAAGGCATTAAGCCCCAGCACTTGTTCTAGGACTAATAAAACTACCCAGAAAGTGGCAAAGTCACTTAAGGAGATGCTTATTCTTAGTGACAGGTCTGAATCATTCTGGGCAGATTTGTTCAAACTGCATAGCTGTCTAGAAGATTTAGAATGTGCACTTTTTGAAAAAGAACAATGTCAAATTAGGTTTTGTCTCTTTAAATTTCAGTAGTTACAAAACAAGGTTCTAAATCTTTTGAATTATACTTTTGAGAAGTACTGTGTTGAATTAACTAATCGCCAGACCATTTGCCTGTTCTTCGCTGAAGCCCCATCAGAATACTGTGATTGCGTGGTGTCCATGACAAACTCCAAATTCCAATCCCTAAATCAGCTGTTAAACTGTAAGCTCCTCATTTTTAAACATTTGTTTGTAGGGCTTCAGGAGACTCAGAGAAGAAAGAAGAAAAACTGTGCTGCTTAGACTTTACCTGAGGTGTTTTGCCCAGCACAGCTTTACCTTAGGTTGAACCTGCGGGTTTGCATGCTAAAGAGTATATTGTGGCAACAAGTCAAGGTAACTTTAACAAGGAGCAAAAATAATTTAAGGGCTACCTTTCATATAAGAAAGTAATTTTAAAAATACAGTGTTTTACATTACTTTGCAAATGTTATTTGATACATTAATCCTCCAGGAAGCCAGGCACTGGAACATTCTTCCAAGAAGTTCTGACAAGGAAAGTCCAAGGGACTTATTCTGTGTGGTCTTCAGGGATATTGATCCCCGTTGTAAATCTTTTAGCAATGTGTTTGAATTTCCAGCGCATGATTATCATTTTCTGAGAAATATCAGCACCACTACCTTACTAAAAGCAAAGCATTTCCAGCTGCAGTAAATCCTGGGTAATAAGTTTGTATACACAGCAGCACCAACTGTTTATGCCTTGCTGATGAGGAAGTAATTTGACAAACTGCTTGGTCCTTATGAATCAGTCTGGGCAAATTCTGCCAAAACCAGCAAAGAGCAATGGTTTTAGAGTCATAACCACTTAAGTTTCTGGGACTTGGAGATGTCACAAAATTGTAAAATTTAGTGCTGAATAAGAATTAAGATGGAAAGGCAGTGACAGATGGCTTAGGTCTGCTTGAGCAAAAATTTTTGTAGTAAATATGGAGTAAAACCCACCTTATAGTGAAACATTAGAGCTAAGAGAGTCTCTTGGACTCAAGAAGGTAGGCATAGGAACAGGCAGCTAAGGCAAAGTAAAAACAATTTTATTTTAAATCAAAATAGGTTTATTCTTTAAAAAATATTTCTGTTCTCGAGAATTTAAAGTCTGATAACTTGCTTAAAAGATTCAGAAATAGAGTTAAATATAGTCCTACTACATTGCTGGAATTCCTTACATTCTAAAAAAAGAAGAGTCAAATTTACCTAAACATCCCAGATTGCAAAAGTAAGAATGGGTCGTATCTGTCTGTATAATAGTTTGTATAATTGCATAATTATGTAGTTTATATAATCCCTCATGAAACAGTCTGCTTTAGCATGCCTGAGTCTGGGTGAGATGGTTTGTGCTAAGACGCTCGGAAGATGTAATGATTGCATTTGCAGACTTCAGACTTTCAATCTTCTTCCTTTGTCTTTGAATCTCCTTTGTGACAAGCGCCTAAAGGGCACATGCCAAGAGACACCTTGACAACCTGCAGTTTCAGTGGAGAACGGAGACGAGGGAAAGGAGCAAGAGGAAAGATGTTCCATTTTGGCATTTCAAAGCAGAACTGAGGCACATGAGTGAGGACTCTAATGTCACAGGAGAATTTGGTGATAGATTTCGGTAACTAACATAAGCTCTCTTGAGTTTGACTTCGATGGTCATGTCATAAACACACTGTTCCTTCTGGTTAGGGTCAGGCAGGTGTGAGGGTTTGGCTTGTCTTTCATAGATAGAACTTGCTTTCTGGAGTGCTTCAGGCCAATGGTAGTCCAAGATGGGTATTGGAATCCGCTACCAAGCACTTCAGAAAAGAAAAGAAAACCCAACACCTATTAGACAATTCAAATCTAGTGACAAGCTAAATTTTCTTCAGGTCTACATTTGGGTGACTGTGAAAGCGACAGGAATAGAGCATATTGCTTCTGAAAAGAAATGTCATAGCAAAGACAGGAAAGAAGGCACTTTTTTTTTTTCAGTGAGCGTACTTCTTCATTTTCATATTTTTTCCAGAAACTGCGTTTGTGTGAGAATAAATGCTGAAATATTGAAAACCTGAAATTTTAGCTTTGAAATTACCTTTGAAATTTGGTCTGATCCTGGCATCGTAGCCTGACATCCTACCCATTAACTTATCCAGGAAATCGGATGGCGACATTGGCATACTACGAGATCTTGCACTGTCTGTTTCCTTTGTGGCTACCAAGCTAACAGCAAGGAAAAACAAACAAACAACAAAAAAGAACAAAACATTTTGTTAGAGATATTGCTAGGGAAATTTTAGTTTTTCACAGTCAGTCACTTAGTTCATTCTTGTGTGAACAGGAAAATAGGAAAGCTAGGATTGCCTTTTAAGGTAGTTTAAGCTTCAAAAATAGTAGTAGCAAAGAAATGCAAACAGTAAGTTCTTTATATATCTGTCATTCTATTTTCAAATTTTATTTTGCTAAGTTGCATAGTTACAGGCTGCTGTTATCTCTTCCTCAGGACTTCTGGAGACAAAACACTTCAGGTCAACAGTAACCAATCCTTTATCACAGAGTTAAATAATGTCTTCTACACAAATAGCTGTGCACATGGAATGTCATAATTTGGAGTCTACTGTAAGGTTTGTTTAACTGAGTGTGGTGTAACAAAAACCTATATCAGAAAAAAAAAAGTAGTAAGACTAGTACTGCTACCACCAATTTTTGTTTAGCCGATATTTTATACCAATATTGAAACATAATACAATATATCATCAAACAGTCTCTTGGCAAATGGTATTGTCTTAGAGGTTTGTTTTCTGTTAGAACAGAAGTGACTGCTGCGGTAGGAAAAAACCCACAACTACTGAAGGGACTATCTTAGGGCAAAATTTTCATCTCAGGGCCACATGGCAAATGCCACCTCCTATAGCCTTCTCTCCATACATATGCAGAACTTCCACTGACATTTGGAAGTGTGCTCTGCGTATGCTAACAGAGGAGTATCGGCACTGTGATCAGCCATGTGGACCCAATGCAAAGGTCTTAATTGTTGTGGAACTTACTCAGGTGCTGGCCAACACACTGAAAACACAATACAATCATTAAATATATGCATAAATAAAACTGTGAATAACACTGTGATATACAGTGCAACTAAACCTTTCGTGGCTTCTGGAGTCTCAAAAAAGATGAAGAGCTTTTCCTGTTTGTGCTTACTTCTGCTCAAAACTGTTGCAGAAAGATGTGAATCTTTTTTACTTACCCACTTCATTGTCGCTTATTAATGCCAATTCACTCTTTTAGAAGTGCTTAAATATGCCTTTCTTTAGAATTAAACACAGGGAATAGTATAAAACCCTTAGACATTTTCTCACTTGTAAAAAAACTTTGCTGAACGTTGCTTGTTAACAACAGAGGGAGTCCCAAAACGGAAAATACAGGCATGTGTGTATGCAGATGCCATGTTCAGGGCAGACCAGGAATGTAATTTTTTTCCTCCCAAGACTGTGTTACTCAGGACACGAAAAGTTACAGTTTTATGGCAACTTCCATTTAGATGGTCTGCTAAAAAATCTTGCTTCAATTTCAAAATTTGGATTTAATGTCTTAAAATAAATATTATGTTGTACAAATTCTGGAGTGTTGCAAATTTGGACATGTACAAAATACGAACATAGAAACCTCTAACACGCTGTGGTTTATTCATATTTTAATTGAAACTGGCAATTAAGTATTTTAATAGCAGTATTAACTGAAATCAGAGAGTTAAAAATTAATCCTGCTTATTTGCTTTTCCAGTGTTTATTCTATGTGTAAGTTGATTTGTGTATTTCTAGATTATTCATAAATGTATAAATTGTTAGATATTTCTAAATTGTTCTGAATACTCTTTCAGTACTATTTTTCAGGAAAAATGTTTCTTTAATCTCTTTCAGGAGCTAACCTAGTTCTTTATTTCTTCCCATAGCTGGAGACAGTATTTCCCTTTCTGAGAAAGTAAGTACTTAACATGTTCTCTTTCTAGTTCAATTTGAAATTATCCAATTGACATAGTTTTCATTATCAATCATTCTGAAAGTATCTGACTATGTCACAGTGTTGCAACATGTAGTCATTTGTATTTCTGTAAAACATCATATGTGGTTATAAAGCAAATAAGATATGAGAGTCCAGTTACACTTTACTGGATTTTATCTATTTTCAAGGCAGGAGAATGAAGTTACTGTGTATATACACATATATATAACACTTAGATTTCTTTCTTATGGCCTTGTACAAGAAAGTTGTATTTGTATTTTATGGGGTGTATAGAATTCCTACACTACAGCATATATATATCCTATATTTTTATTCTGAATGTAAATAAATTATCCAGAACACAAATATAGAAAGTCCCATTGTTAGCTTCAATATTGATCACTTTCTCTGAAAGGCGAATTGGTTTCTATGTCATTTTTTCACTTCTCCAAATTTTTTATAAATCTTTCTTTGTTGTACTTATAGTTGTTACTTTTAAAGACTGCCATGGAATAGAATACTTTAAAATCAAGGTAACTAATGCTGAATAAGGAAAACAGTAATCGTTGTGACTATGGATTTCCTCAAAGTGGTGTTTACCTTTTTGCATGATAGCATCACTAATGTTTGCTTTCATTAGTCAGTTAGAAGTCTCAGATATCTTGAATAATTTTATTGCCTGCTTCTGAAACAACATGTTCATCATAAGGAATACATTTTGTTTAAGCAAGTTTTATTTTAGAAATCATCTGTAATTTTTAACTAAATATTTCTTTAAGGAATGTTTTCCCTTGTTCTCAGCTCGGTGTGTTTACTGAGTAAAAGCTGGCTGAGTACTGCAGAATTCTGCCCTTTCAAATTACCTTTAATCAAAAACATGTATTTCAAGAATACTGTTGGACAAATAAGGCTTTCAACTACCTGAGCTGACTGGAGGAATACTCTTATAGTTAAAAAGGAGCGAGACTTGGTAATATAGTAAAACCTGAGGAAGGCAGTGGACTTTAGGAAGGCCTACCTGGCAAAGCATGGGCTTTCTGTTTACAAATAAACATAAGAAATAATTTGGCATGGTAAATACTCTTCAGTTTTATTGTACATTGCCTCTGAAAAACAAGCCTCTGGCTAAGCAGTTAGAGAAAGTTACACTCCTTTCACAAAGTATGAATTTATCTCCTTTTAATATTAATGCACATAGCTTCCTCCTTGATACACAACTATTTCATAGATCCAGGAATGGCTTTGTGCACCTCCAGAGGGAATTTGCTCTGACTTGTTGCATTTTTTTAAAGAATTTGTGCATGCGTTTTCTAACAGGCAGAACTATAAGACTTTAATATCAGCAAAATTTTTGTCCTTTGGTGCATTCAGAAGTAAGCTACAATAGACTTGTGATTAGCATAAAGTGATCATGCAACTTTAAATTACTGAGAAGGAAAGCTGTACATTTTGTTCACAGGTAGAGGCAGCGAAGGCTTCCCATTATTGAAGTCTTTTATCGGAGAGAGACAATAACCTCCCAGTCTTCCGGTCTAATCATATTCTGGTCTAATCGTATTTTGCCAGGAAAAGCTACCAATAAGAATGCTAGCCCTGGTAGTGATTCTGTGTTGTTCCTGTGGGTTATTGGTAAATGCTGCTGCAGTTATAAGGATTTAAACCATTTTCCAATTTCAGTCCTAAAACAGTACTTTATTTCACTTTCCTGAATGTGTCCTGAACATCTTTAAAGTGTAAAAGAAGCCTTACCAAACAATTAAATGGAAATTTGTTAATTAAGTAGTGAACAAAAATCAAGAAAAAAATGGATAATGTCAAGCTGTGTTCAAAAAATCATTTGTGACCAGCTGAATATACACCATCAAAAGTTAGGGTGAACATTTTTGTTCCAAATAAGCTGTTACACAAAACCAGGCATGAGCAGAAAATCAGAATCACCACGACTATAATTACTCCTGTCTTTGATCTATTCTGTCTGTCAAATCAGTGTTCACCTAAAATCTGAGGAGAGATGAGCCTTGAAGGCATCATGACTTGAAGACTGTCAGGTTGGAATTTCATGGACTGAGATAGGAAAATGTCCAGAATTACAGGTCTGTGACATTGCATGACCTAACAAAAGTCATATATGAGTCAGAAACAGGTCAAGCTGAGGACTTTTACAATGGGATATAAAAGTTAGAGAGTCAGAAGCAGCCTGGCACAGCTGAGATGCAACTTCTCTAGATCAGCACCCACATCCTAAATTCTAGACAAAAAGCTGCTGTGGGGAGTTTTTGTAAGCATGATGTTCAGCACTGCCATCTGAGATCTGGAAAGAAAATACAAAATCACTGATGGTTTAAAACTAAGAACTGAAAAAAAGTTTGACTGAGGTATAAATATTGATGAGTGCAAGAAAACAAGTCATTTCTTAAGCTCAGTCCATTTAAGTAGAACAGTTTAAAACAGACAGAGGAAGGATATTAGGAGATATATGAATTGGGATTGTGGGCAGAGTTGGAGAAAGCAGTGAGTCTGAAGCAGGATTCAGAGTTCGTGCTGAACAAATCAGCACCGTTGTGGCAAAGTTTTCACTGTGCTACTGCGTTATCCAGTGGTGTGGAAGGATTCAAAGCCTGAGTAGAAGCATGAAGGTCACTAATTATTTTATATGATATTAATGAGACCAGTTCTGGGACATTGCATCAAATTCCGTGTCCAAGTTTTAAAAGGACAACAAAGTGTTAGGAAGGGTACTGAACAAAGACACCAAACTGTGATCTGAGTTAGGGAAATTTTCTTAAAGTGAGAGACTTTAAGAGTTTCATCTGTTTAGTTTATCAGAAAGAAGATGGAAAAATCTCCTGATTAAAGCGTACAAATACATTAAAGGGGCATAAAATTCTGAACATTTATCAAAGGAAGAAAGGCAGAAGAAAGATCATTGAGAGACAGACAAATTCAAATGGGAATTTAGGCATGCAGTTTAATAATAAAGGTAACGCAACAGAAGATCAAACTGTGCCGGCCAACACAGTACAGCTTACCAGAAGAAACAATTTAGTAGACTGTAAGGTATTGTGTTTCATATATGGCTAGCTTGGTGAAAAGGAATGACCTATGATATGTAGAAAAGTAAGCAGATTCAGAGTAGACATTACAAATCTCATGCATAAATGTTCATATTGCCAAATGGATGTAGCTCGAAGTGGAAAATTGTGTATTCTCAGGGTCCTTGTACACTGGGGCTGAGGTGCAGGCTTGCAGTTGCCTGTACGGCAACCTGTAACCTGGGTTGTAGGGTGCATGTGGTAATGTTGGCCCATTTTGCTCAATTCCTTTCACAGCTGGGTATCTGACATACCCAGCAGTTGTGTGAGCATTTACAGTATGGAATTAAGCTCCAGAACTGAAACTGCACTTGAGCTGCCCATAAATTGCAGGCTGTTTATAAAATGCAGAGGTCGACCACTACTAGGAAAATATGAGCTCGTGTTCTGACACGCAAAATGTAACATTGTCATGAAAGTAAATGAATAAGAAGAGGCCAGGGATAAATTTAGATCATAAGTTAAAGGATTTTCAACCACCGAAACACTTCAGTTCAGGAATAGTTTAGCACTTTGAGTAGAGATAGAGAAGCCCTGTGTGTTTCAAGATGGAGCTGGATAAGGATATCAGGATGCTGAGACATGTATGACTGTGATTACAAGTGATGGGACTCAGTTCTTTTCTAACTCCTCTGCTGAGGATATGTTTACATCATTATTGATTCTTTTATGTGTTTAAAATAATTACAACTACAGAACTTTGAAAAAATATATAGTTAACACAGTTATGCAGCCAGAGCACCAACATCTGCAGAATTTCAAGGGGAGATCTTATCTGGGAACTGGCAATGTAGATGGCATGAGTCATGAATCTGTGCTCCTGAAGTGTCTATTCAAAGTAGGCATGCTTGTGAGAGAAAACCTCGCTCTCTTCTCTTCCTCCACCAAAAGAAAATGGTTGAGAACTCTTGAAAGGGAATTTCACAATCTCTGCAAATATTTTCTTCTCTAAAACATTTTAAGCTACAAAGCTAAAGCTTTCCCATGTTTTTTTGAAGAACCATAGTATTCCTACTCATAAACTCTCTCTCTTCTGTCTGCCCCAAACTTTTGCACATATTTACCAAAGCACAAATAAAGGAAAAGAACATTACTAATGAAAGTGTTTTATATATTCTTTATTTTAAAAGGTATGTTTTCAAAAGTAGTTTCAATCACACTGCCTTTGAGATTTTCGTATCATTTGTGCGCTACAGAAAGTACTGTTCTTCACTGATTTCTCCTCTCTCTTTTAAACTTTTCACCTGTAAGGGGGATTCTTAGAAAGCACTATCGGTGTGTTTTTTCAGCCTTAAAAGAATACCTATTTATTTGAAAATATTGAAGAAAAGAAGTAATGGGCTACTGTCAACATTTGTACAAGCAAGATAGTAGTCCTCCAGAAGAGCTTAATAAGAACAGTATAGACAGAAGGTGAAAGCAGAAATTACATCTTACACCTTTTGATGAATTTTACCAGTTTGTTGTAGGTGGATGACAGACATAAAGAAAGAGTATGGTGTGCTGTAATACCTTCCGCTGGAAACTACCCAGAGAAAAGTTTCCAAGTTCAGCTTAGAGCAGTCTCCTAATTTATCCAAGTTATTCCAAGAATAGTCTCCAGAGTCTCACTAACATACTTTTGAATACTGTGATACAAATTATCTTTGAATTAGATGATTTTTTGCCTCAGTCTTAACTGGCAACCTCTCTCCTCACCCCTCCCAAGTCGATGGATGGCATGAAGGAGACCAGGAGGGTAAAATCCCTCCAGCTGTAAGTGAAGATCAGGTTCGGGACCTCCTGAGGAACCTAAACGTACAGAAATCCATGGGACCTGATGAGATGCATCCCAGAGTCCTGAGGGAATTGGATGACATAGTGGCCAAGCCACTCTCCATGATATTTGAAAAGTCATGGCAGTCAAGAGAAGTCCCCAGTGACTGGAAAAAGGGAAACATTGTGCCCCTTTTCAAAAAGGGTAGAAAGGAAGACCCTGGGAACTACCAATCTGTCAGCCTCACCTCTGTGCCTGGGAAGATCATTGAACAGATCCTCCTAGAAGATATGCTAAGGCACATGGAGGCCAGAGAGGTGATTCGAGACAGCCAACATGGCTTCACCAAGGGCACTTCCTGCCTGACCAACCTGGTGGCTTTCTATGATGGTGTAACAACAAGAGTGGACAAGGGAAAACCAATGGATGTCATCTATCTGGGTTTTTGTAAAGCCTTTGACACGGTCCCCCACAACATCCTTCTCTCTAAATTGGAGAGCCATGGATTTGATGGGTGGACTGTTTGGTGGATAAGGAATTGGTTGGATGGTCGCAGCCAAAGGGTAGTGGTCAACGGCTCAATGTGCAGATGGAGACCAGTGATGAGTGGAGTCCCTCAGGGGTACGTACTGGGACCAGTGCTGTTCAATATATTTATCAATGACATGGACAGCGACATTGAGTGTACCCTCAGCAAGTTTGCAGATGACACCAAGCTGAGTGGTACGGTTGATACAGCAGAAGGACGGGATGCCATCCAGAGGGACCTGAACAAGCTGGAGAGGTGGGCCTGTGTGAACCTCATGAGGTTCAACAAGGCCAAGTGCAAGGTCCTACACCTGGGTCAGGGTAATCCCCGGTATCAATACAGGCTGGGGGATGAAAGGATCGAGAGCAGCGCTGCTGAGAGGGACTTGGGGGTACTGATAGACGAAAGGCTGGACATGAGCCGGCAATGTGCGCTGGCAGCCCAGAGAGCCAACCGTGTCCTGGGCTGCATCAAGAGAAGCGTGACCAGCAGGGCGAGAGAGGTGATTCTGCCCCTCTACTCTGCTCTGGTGAGACCTCACCTGGAGTCCTGCGTTCAGCTCTGGAGCCCTCAGCACAAGAAGGACATGGACCTGTTGGAGCAGGTCCAAAGGAGGGCTACAAAAATGATCCGAGGGCTGGAGCACCTGTCCTATGAGGACAGGCTGAGAGAGTTGGGCTTGTTCAGCCTGGAGAAGAGAAGGCTGCGGGGACACTTGGTTGCAGCCTTTCCATACTTAAAGGGAGCCTATAGGAAAGACGGGGACAATCTTTTTAGTAAAGACAGCAGTGACAGGACGAGTGGTAATGGTTTTAAACTAAAACAGGGTAGGTTTAGGCTGGATATAAGGAAGAAATTCTTTATAATGAGAGTGGTGAAACACTGGAACGGGTTGCCCAGAGAGGTAGTGGAGGCCCCATCCCTGGAAACATTGAAGACCAGGTTGGACGGGGCTCTGAGCAACCTGATCTAGTTAGTGGTGTCCCTGCTCGCGGCAGGGGGGTTGCACTAGATGACCTCTAGGGGTCCCTTCTGACCCAAAACTTTCTATGATTCTATGATTCTATGTTATTTTTCTTCCTTCCATAAACTGCCTATGTATTTTATCTTGAAAATCTTATGTTAACACCAAGTTACTGTCATATTTGCATTGCTGATTTTTCTCATCTGATGATAAATTATTTCTTTCACCTCAGACACAATCCATCTTAGCCATTCAGAGCGGTAGCAGTTTTGTATTTCATCTTACAATGCATACTACAGAGATGTTATATGATGCTTTGCATGCATTATGCTGCTCCAGTGGCTCTTTCATTTCATAATTTAGCTTATTCCCTAAGACAGCAAGTGTGGCCAAACCCCTGAAGCGACTGGATCTTGTGTTTGTGGTCCATTCTCTCCAAGTAATGCTTGAATATTTTTAATGCACTTTACGTTAAAAACTTTCGCAGAGAATCTCAAGGAAATTAATTACACACCCATAAGGAAAACTAAAAACGCAGCCAGCCAATATGCACTCAGTTGCATCTCACAAGCATCAATGCACAAAAGTATTTCAGTAAATTAATCTGAATTGGTACTTATTCACTGATAACAGTTAGGTGAATTAATCTGATGAGTACTTCACTTGAGCCTGTAACTGTAAGTAATGGTAATAGAAATCATCAATTTTAGAATAAAAATTATCCAGTGTAGCCATGTAAATAACAAGGTCTGCTAAAGTGAAATGATCCTTAAATAGGTGGTGTCTGATAAACTGCATTTTGAAAATCGTGGCAATAACATTTTGCAGTAGGAAGACAGTATTTATACTGTCTTCTGTGCAATACAGTTGTCTCAATAAAATGTATGTGGCACAATTAATTGGAAAAATGAACATTATGTTTGATGAGGTCAGATTTAGGATTTTTTTTTGTAAAGGGAGTGTCTCTAATTATCTGCTCTATTAATTTAAGTAGGAAAATAAATCAAAAGATCAGGGTTTATAGTGTGAAGAAATTGCACACATTATTCCGAGAGTGAACATGACTCTCTTTCACTATTGAAAACTCACTTTGATTTATTTCATCCCTCAGAATTATATTAATTTATTTACCTATAAAGCTCAAGTAGAATTATATTCGTGATGGAATAGAAAGGAAGTGGATGAAATTTATCTCCTTCCATTAACCTTGAACTGTAGAAGAAGATAATGTTACCTAATTCAGGTATCTAAAATAGGAATTCAGTTTCAGATAATATAAAGAGATTGATTTTTCCAAAAGATAATTCAGAGAAGCAAAATGCCTTAATATTTTATTGCAATTTAAAAAATATTTGCTTTAAACATACTTGTCCCCTCCTCTGATCTTCCAGTCCACCATATTTGCCTCATCTGCAAAGCTTTTAAAAATTCAAATTATTTATTGAAATAAAAACCAGAGAATTGCATTTCTGTTCTGACACAACTACCTCAGCCGGTTTAAACACATCACACCTTTGAAGAACATTTGTGTCATGCTACTTGACTGAACAAATACATTTTAATGGCAAACTGTGCAAAAATTTGGTAAAATCTTAGGAAACAGACATCCACAAAAATCAAACTAATTAGTATTTTTTATGATGTACATTGACTTCTTATTTTTCTAAAATTGAAAGAAATTTTTAATTTTTCTGAAAAAGCAGGATTTATTATTTTTATTCAAACATCAAAAACACTTTTATTTGAATGGATTTGAGGCCTTCAGTGGTCATTCTTGTTAACAGTTGTTGGGGTTTTTATAAAATGTCACATTCTGGAACTTTTTTCTGTCAGAAAGAAAAATCCTCAGGATAACTTTAAATATTTTCTGCAACAGGTTATAAATTCTACTGATTTTTCACAAGATTAGGTTCTTCTATATTCCCTTTTGTCCTTGAATAAGTTCAAATGGTCAGATTAATTTTTCAATATGATGCTGAAGAGATAAGTAGAGTTACATCAAGACACATTTTTAGGCAAAGTAACAATTTTTATGTGCAATAAAACATAAAATTCCATTTTAAGATCACTAACTATCCGTTTGTTATTACTTTAGTGGTTAGAAATGAGAACTACATGAAAAACATACATGATTGCATTAGAATACAACTATTAAAAATGTCTTTTCTTTCAGATTTGGAAAAAAAAATAATATTTCTGTTTCAGGGACTGCAGTAACATTGCAATAGAGAATAATGGGGTTTTAAGTCTTCTGGTTAAGTCACTCTGACCTGAACACCGTTCTACAGGTCATAGGCCTTTATATTCTAGGTGAAGCTAAAATAGTATATACCTGTTTTTGTTTGTGATTCTGTACCTATATATAAGCACAATGCTTTACTAATCGCATTTGGGAAAAAGAAAAAAATCTCTTGAAGTGAAGTAAGCAAATTAATTTGTCAGCATTCTTCATAATCCTATGGGCATGGCTTTCTAGCTTAGTTAAGATGTGGATTCAACAAATGACAGGTTGTCCCTCTTATTTTGTTTTCTTGTTTAAGAGAAATTTATTGTTGCCAATTTCAGCCATGCAGCATGTGCATTTTCTTCAGAGATTTTAAGAACTATGACTCTAATCGGAGTATTTGTTCGTTGTTTTCCCAGAAGTACCTACTTCCTTAGTAGTCTTTTGTACTTGTTGTACCTTATTTTTTAAATTTTCTAAACTCAGGTCTTACTTTCTTGCTCTTTCTTGGCTTATTCAGCCTATATTTTGGGGGAGAAAGCCATCTCAAACAGCTATACAAAGAGCACAGAATGTTTCAAATGTTCAAATTCTGACAAATTTCTCACTCTTCTAAAGACTGACTGCATGGGTTAAGTTTTTGACAACTTTAACTTTGAATTAAAGATAGTCAGATCTTCCCAAAATTCAATTAACTCTTTTTTTTTTGGTTTTTTTTAGACAGAAAATACTTGGCTAAAATGAACAGAATATCTTTGCAAATTGAAACTGTAAGTCACTAGTTTATAGTAGTCCGAACTTGCATTACTATCTCACTATGAAGACTAATCTGTGTATTGCTTGAATAATGGAGGAAAGTTATTGGAGTAATGGATAGATTGCAAAATAACCAAGTAAAACAATTTCAGTGTATTATCTTTTATAACACCAGACGTCCTTCTATAAAAGCATGTTAGAGCTGAACAATTCCATTTGTTTTTGTGATTGATGAATGATTCCTCTAACCAGCTGAACTTGTGCAGGAACTGACTGATGTCTTTCAGCACCATAATGAATAGTAATTCAAATGATGTCAATGATGCAATATTAGACTGAAAGGAGAATTAATTAAAATGAGACTTTTTGCTGACCAAAAAACATAAACTATTGTTTCCCAATGCAAATTATTGTCAGTCTAGGAGAGACCTGCAAATACTGAAAATGGAATTCTATAGGTTATAGCTGCTTGACTGATCCTGTAGTTTGAATGTATCCCAAAAAATCCTTTAAATTCTAGAGCTACATATTACTGTGTTTTCTAGTTCTAACTCACTGCCTAGATTTTTTTACTATTGTTGTGACATTGCCCGTCAGCTTACTTTGCATCACTAGGTTGCTATAGTCTCACTATATATAATCAGGAACAATGTCCACTGAAGTGTGCATCTGTAGAAAAAAGACATTTATCATAACCATAATTAATGACCATTTAGAATGTCATAATTCTTCTGTTCCTCCTTTGCCTTGTTTTGCTTTAAAAATCCACTTTTATGAGTGGAAGACCATAACTAAAACTGAAATCTGGTGTTCTTTGATATATTTCTTCTCAAACGATTCTTTTACTATTCATAAAAACCTTCACAGAAAATCTTATAATAGAATGAAGTTGTTGGGGTTTGTCAAAATGAGATAAAAAATTGATTTTGAATTTAAACCTCAGGGACTGTGAAAACTGAACCACAATTCAATTAAACACAGTTCCATTTGCCTTAGGGAAGCTCTGCTTGTATCAGGACAACAGTGTTGTCCTGCATCTTCAGTGAGCATGTCAGATGGCTGTTTAGAAGATGAGACTTTTTCTCCAAAATAAGTTTGATAAGATACAAGTTCAGTTAGAGAAAAGCTGAATAAATCCTGGCGAGACACTCACCTTAAAATAAAGTGTTTCAGCGAGCAGGCCTACAGCCCAGAGAAGTCAAAACTCACCAGTAAATAGAACTCAGTGCTATATAAAGTTCTGTCCTGAAACACTTCTTAGGAAACAGTTTATTTTGACTAGTCAGCTAATTACAGTGTAGATACTGTGTTATCACTATTGATGAAGAATTTTAAATTAAGACAAAATAATTCTAGTTGGAAAAATACTGATTTTTTGAAAGAAATTTTAACAGAAACATATCTGTTTCAATGTTGTTTTAATGAAATGCTGGTGGGCTTGGGTGCAATATTGTCCAGTGTCCTTTCTTTTCTGCTAGCCACAAAGTGTTTGTTAATGTTGATGGGAACTGAAGGTGGGGTCTCAGGTTCTAATTTTCAAAAAATTCTCTAAACATTTCCCCCACAGAATTGACAGAGTTTTTGTCCTGCTTTCTGCAACTTAAAATTCCATTTATGCATTGAAAATGCAATAAAATCTTTTCAGAGCTTTGGATTTTTCTGTGAGACAGGAATCATGACGTTCAGCCAGCCGTGTTAATTTACATAAGATAAATGGTTTAAGTAATTTTTTTCATTTTTATTAACCCTATCTAGAATCAACACTACAATTCAGTAGAAGACTTTCTTTAAGGAATAATAGGGTTGAGCTTCAGGGTGACGATGAGAGTGGCAGGATTTATGCCATGCAATGACAGAACCCAGTTTTCCTAATGCATGCACTGAAGCATATTCCTTACTGAATAAGTCAGAGAAAATAAAGTGAAGGTTGAAAACCAGTGATGCTAGCCTTTCATGTTTCCACCAAAATTATCCTGGTCCACTACACATGCACACATTCTCTATCGCACACAGAAAGTGGTGTTTAAACTTGCCCTCAGATACATGTTTTGCCTTTGCTACCCTAGTCTTGCTTATGTCACATATCCAGCACCTCCTTAATTATCATCTGAGTCTTCTAAGCCTCACATAAACAAATGGAAATATGCTGAGTGAAGGAAAGACCACGACTGAATGCATTGTGGTCTTTATTGTGTGCAAGACTTCATCTCCTGAAAGAGTCATCACTGTCAAAAAGGGGTAAAAAGGCCATTCTGCTAATCATTCTTTAGAGAGTCTGAACAAGTGCATTTGTGCTCATATTTCTATTACAGATGAAAATTTAAGTACTCTTACACCCAAAGATCTGTGTACATGACCAAAAAATATAGTTCAAGACATAGCTATGTTCTCAGAGTTCATTTGCACATTGTTAGAATTTTGGGATAACGTTTGGAGGTAAAATTTTAATGGACATATGGAGAAACTGGTTGTAAATAGCTCTTTTAATTCCAGTACTCTATTGTAATTTTTGTAATCATATATTACCATCTCAAGTGGGTGCATTTCATATTCACTTTTTGCAGTAAAAAATTGCAGTATCATGTTCAAAACAATTGAGTACCCTGTCTTCGGTGTGCAAGAACAGAAGGAAAACAGATGATAGTTTCTTTTAATGTAACTCTTGCAAAATAAGAGTTAAAGCAGACTCCAATAAATCTGCTTCACCTATCAGAAAGTTCGCATAAAGCATTCTTTCTGGTAGATAAAGCAAGGAAAAAAAACACTACAATTTCAAAAAAAGTTTCTTATGGGGTGTAGCCCAGGTGTGATGCTGAAATCTGCCTACTTTGGATTTTAGTTCTAACGCTGCTGAGTCAGAGGTAATGGATCTGACCCAATAGCATCAGGGAAAACATCACCCAGATGCGCATCCCTTCTTGGAGGGGTTACGTAGAAGCTTTGGCACATCATTAGCATTTACCTTAGAATACTGTATTTAATTATAATTTGGCTGTGTGAACTCAGTGCCTTAGTCGTGATTTCAAAATTTTTATTTTTTGCCTTCAAAAAATAAAAAGTTTTACTCTACTTCTGCCAGCAAGTTCCCAGTTTGTGACATTTATATTATTTATCTATTAGGGCACCCTTAGCCAGCAGATATGTTGCTCACAAAACTGGAAGTTTAGTTGGTCCCTGCAGATGAATATGTCTTAGCCTTCATATGCCCAGAGCATGGATGCTCCTGTGCGTTAGTGAATCTGACAAATGACAGCACAGTTTTGAAAACTATGAAATTAAAAGCCTTACCAGGAGAAAAACTCAGGATCTTTTTAATGATCAAATCCCACTGTATCCCTGAACATTATAAAGCAAGTTTTCATGAAAAGGTTGCTAAGCTCTGCAGTCACCCACCAAGATGTAAAGTAGTAACAATTAAAAAAAATCCAATCTTCTGAAGAACCATGCAGGTATAACTGTATTTACTAGGCGCTTCTGCTGAGTGGTTAATTGTGAAATAAAAGTTAATTAAAGTTAATTGTTGGTAAAAATTGTACAAATTTGCAAAAAGCCAATTTTATAGAAAGTCATCTTGGAAATTATGTATTCTGGTACCTGTGGATCCTCAGAGATGCTATTTAGGATTACATTAGCCTCATATTTTATCTTTAAAAATTCCAAAAGGGAGAAAAATTTATAAGAAATTGGAGATAAGTTCTAGACATAGTGGAATCTTATGCAAACTGTACATAATATGTGAAGCCTTGGGCAATGGTGAGATGGGTAGCATATTCCAACACTTTTTTTTATATCAAAGATATTTATATATATATTTTATATCAAAGACGGAATGCAATAAAGGGCAAAATTTTAAGACAATAAGTTATGTAGCTGTAACTGCAGCTTGAATTTTAATCACGAAGAGGAAAAAAACTAGTCTGCTTTTTAAAATGTCATAGCCGTACTGATTTTGCTTATGATACCCTTCCTAAATTAGTTTTAGCTGTGGGAATCACATACAGGTTAATAGCAATTAACTCACCCTCACAGTCTGGGATAATTTAGTACTCCTGTGTTTGCTTTCTACTTTCTTTATTGCTTCTCTGAAGCAGCCTCAGGATAGTCTGCTGGCTTGCTTTCTGCTATAGCCATTGATTTGCACTAGGCAGCAGCCCCACTACTTGTGCAGCTCCACTCCTTCAACTCTCCCATCGGTGACGACACGATGATTTCAGGCCAGAGTCTTCTCGAGCTTATCTACATTTTCAGTGGTCTCAAACTGTTTCCCTTGGAAACTGCACTTCACTGATACTTCATGTCACCCAAGAGCAATTTTGGTAATAACAGTATTGAAGAGGACTGATCTTCCTTAGGGAAGTTCCTACCTGGAAACAGCCCTGACTGTCCCCACTATCCCTGCTCTTTTTTATACATCTGTGGCAGGGCTAGAGGACTAACAGGATGGTCTGTGGTACAGGAAGATTCTACAGAAAGTGTTAGTTAAGTAGAAAGTCCACTGCAATGTACACTAAATATATGTACACTAAATATTATTACCCTTTTGCTGTTGAATAATGTTGGAGCAATTCGTTAGACAGCTGACTGGAAGAGTAATAATGAAATGCATTCTTTTATGTTTTCATAACCACATGCTGTCTATTTTTGTACTTTTTTCCTTCCTTGTTTCTTTTTACTCATGCTACTTAGCATTTGTATTAACGCAGCATCTAAAGTCATCGGTCAGGAAGAATCATGTCGCTTCAGAAACCATAAAAAATAATAGGTTGTAGTTCGTGCTAGAAAAAAGTAGTCTCAAAGATTCTCGCCTTCTTTCTCTTAACTTTGCTGTACAGCATGTTCTTCCTGACGTTCTTCTCATTCTCCTGCTTTGGTCCTGCATTCTGCTTACACATAGTTTCTAGGAGTGTCTTTTACTGCTCTCTGGGATATTCTCTTTATGATGGTAGCTGATACTCGTCCTCAGAACGGTGCCTTTTACTCGATTTGTTCACAATGCCTACATACCAGTGAAAGAAAAACTACTCCTTTTTAGTTCCTATCTCCTTTTCACGATTCTTCCAATAACCATAATGAAGATGAGTAGGAAAAGCAATAAAAAGGAGAAGATGCAACACCACACAGAAGGGCTATTCACTGTTCATTACTTGAGAAAAGCTGCTTTGTGGGAATCATTCCCTATAGGTGTTATTACATAATACTCAGTAATGTCATTTGAAGCTTGTATTCTACTTCTGTTAAAATAAGAAGCTCTGTTCTTGTAAAAATTTTCATTTTCTCTAACTGTCATGATTTCTAGGATATCTCGACAAGACTAATCCGATAGAGGACCTATTACATTTTTCATCATACGGAAGCACAGCACTTCTCACAATATTACTTGCTCTCAGTTGTTGTTAGCATCAATTGGGTAGGAATGAATTAGGAGAGGTTCAAAAATAAGCAAATATCACTAGCACAGTGAGAATTGAAAGATTCATGTTTTTGATTGAAATTTCTTTGTTATTTAATTTTCTTGCAGTATATAATGTTAGAAACTCAAAAATCTACACATAATTCTTTCTCAAAATTATAAACATGGTAGTCAGAGAAATAATTATTTTTTGCAGAAATAAAAAATGGATAGTAAAAGTTCTGATCAAATTCGTACTTGTGACAAAACTGATACTTCGTTCAAAGAAATTTCAGTGTTTTCACAGGTATGGTTAAAATACAAGAGAATTTGAATTACGTATTCTTGGTCACAAAAAAGCCCCTTTCCTTTTTTGTCTGAGTTTTGGAAGGTACGATGCCTGCCTATAGGCACATCCTGCTCTCCAGCTGACATTTGACGAGGACCCTGAGCACACTCCCTTTATCCCAGGGGTTTGGCTAGCTGGGCTCAGTGCCAGCTCTGACGGTGCAGGAGCCCAGCTTTGAAGCAGAGCTGTTTGATAAAAGGCTGTAGAAAGCTCAGCAGGGGTTCACCCCTCTTCTCTCAGGAGATGTTTTTCTTTTTCCTTCGCTTGGTTCTTTTTTCTCCCTCCCGCCCCCCCCGGAGTGCTGGGGAGATGCTCTTGGTCTCTGTGCAAACTACTGTGCAAGTATACCTTCACCCACCCTTGTACCTTCCTAATTCTGATCCTGACCCGGATCTGCTGACCGGACTATTTAGCTTGACCTGGGACCTGCCTCATCACCACCAACTTTGTCTGGCAACCTGAACTGTTGTTTGGACAGGATCTGCTCTGCTCCTGCACAGGTGCTGTGGGACCGCAAACTTTGTTGGTAGGACCCTGCTTTGCTGTGAGTCTGAACTCCCAGCTCACCTGTTCCCTTGTTGCTCCCTGAGACATATCAAAGCCTTTTCATTAGGACCTGGAGTCTGTCGATTGATTTATCCCACAGAAACTACCTTTTCAAATTGAGTCTGGGCTGCTGAGGAAAGGTACTGCGCCTCACCACTCTCGTCTTGAATTACCAAGTTTTCTTTCATACAACATGTTATTCACCTCCTGATTTTAACAGACACTTTTATTTCTTGAATAGTAATGTAGGTATAATTCTTAACATATTAATAAGCTACTGAAATCTTATCAGAACATCTGAAAATATTCTCAAGGATGTTTGTGATGGTATGTCAGATTTAATATTTTTAGATTTTTTTTTTTTTGTATTTCATTATTTGGAGGAACTAACGCTGGCTTAAAGGATATTGGCTTCTGCTTCTTAAAGCCATTCATCTGAAATCAATTTGCAATGCAATGCAAGAATAATTTCAAAATCAGTTAACTGTGAGCTCAGACATGCCCCAGACTTAGGCTGCACGGAGATTTTTTCCACCAGAATCTGGTCTCTATGTGCAATTAGCTGTCTCTAATCTGTGATACTGTTACTTTCAATATAAAGGCAATGGGGCTGTGACTGGGGCAAGGAAAGAGGCAATAACCTGATCGTAGCATGATTCTTGGTCTATGCTAGGATGGATGCTTGAAGAAATATCATATAGGGAGAACCTATTTTGTATTTCCACAGTGCCACCTACCTTTTCATTCTGTGTTTTCCCCATATACAGGTCTACATATAAAATACCCTTACTATACTCTTAAAGGAGAATGTAGAGTCCCTGGAAAGTCCCTGACAGTGTAACTCTGATAGACCTGTGCGGGTGCCCTTGCAAGTTCAAGAGCTGTCATAAAATTGTTTGTCTCACAAATATAATCTGCACGTTGGCTCTACAACTATGAACTTGCTTTCAGTATGACCTCTTGAAATCCAGGCAAATCCAGAGGATTTTTTTGTTAACACATTACGTTAATGAGAACAGAGGAATACTCAGCCTTAGAGATTACTATAACTTTAAACCATATGTTAGAAGTGTTTATTTTCATTCTTTGGTAGTGAATTACAGTTACTTTTAGGCTCTGTTAAATTATTTTCCCTGGTTTTTACCCCCCTCATTTATACATCTCAGCCCTCTTCTTAACATCACACTGGGACTTGGCCTGGCAGTCATTAACTAATATTATTTTTTTATTTTGGGTCTGATCATAGCTTTTCTCCCAGTCCTCAAATATATCACTGAAAACAGAGTGCTGTTTGCTTAAACCCTTGTTTTTAATGTCTTAAATCTATTAATATATTACCAGTAAGTATGTTATTAATCTAAGACATAGCACTACAAACATGCATGGTATTATGCAAGACTATTAGGGTCCTTAGCAACATTTAGCAACATTTTATTCTTTCTACAATGTCTTTCAGAAATCAAATTAATAATTAGATCCTACTATGACCAATATACATCTTGTTTTAGTCACTTCAATTTGAGGAGCCTTTAGATGTGGGACAAAATATTATTATTAAAAAGAAGAAAAAATCAGGTGCAGTTTCCTCTTGAGAAGCACTCCAAACTAGAGACTTTGCTGATTAAAGTGGCAAGCCTGTAAGTTTATACTGAAAAAATCCTCTTTGTTTTCATTTGATCTGTACTGAAAATAAAACTAAATGTCTGTCTTCACAGGCTTATAATTTAAACAATCGCATTAAACAGCCTCAAGGCTGCCGGAGAAGAATTGAAGGTCCTTCCTGCTCGGTTCCTTCAGTCTTCTCACACAGCCTGGAGTGCTTGTTAATGAAGAGCAGAAAAGTTTTAATGTTGCATGATGTAAGAGAAGATACATTATTTTTCTCATAATGTTTGAGCAAGTGAAACACTTAAGGTTTGAGCGTTCCTAGAAATTGATAGCTCATTCATCTTCTCACTGAGGGTGTTAGATAGGTGCTAAGGCTGTCGTCTGCGTGTCTTACAGAGAGTGGAAGCAGCGTCCTACAGTCCCCTGTTCCCTTTGCCCCAAAATAAATCATTTCACGAGGCTTAAGCTGGAAAAGAATGAGAATTACTGGCTCAAGGAAGCTTGGGAATTTTACAGAGTTTAGTATTTTCACTTTCTTTTAATATTATTTTTACACTTTTTCCTTTTTAAAGCACAGAGAGGACTCCTGTGTGTCTTGAACTGACTCGGGTTTCTCAGATATTATTGCTAGACCTAAAGTCACTAGCAGTCTTTATAATGAGATATATATCAAAGATTTACACAGATTCTGAGCAGCTTTCTGAAGTCTTTCTCAGACCATGTAGACTGTGTGCACAGTAACCGTGTTCATTGCGATAAAATGACATTTTAAGAGCAGAGGGCTGTTGCAATGCAACAGTTATTGGGACAATGAACATAATAATAATTTGAATTTATGTAAAATAAGATGCCTGTATACATTAGTCCAGAATTATGTGATGCAAAATACATGTATGCTTTCCAAAACGGACTTTCTCACTTTTTTTCCCCTTGGAATATAACAAACGGTTATATTTCATTAAAGTAAAACATGAATCATTCAACAGTAGGATGGTATTTAAACAATATGCAGAGAAAAACTATATTCTATAAGAACACTGAAATAGAATAATAATAGCACAGTGCTGCTTGTATTGCCTACACTACACAGGAGTTTGGTCATCTACTCTGAACTTTAAATATTCAATGCAAATGGAAAATTTAAACTGTAATAAATGTGCATTTACTCTTTCTTCCTGGTATCCATTAATCCCGTACCAGGTGACCTGGATTCTTAACATCTCTTTCTTTTGGCACAATTACAATAAAATTACATTATAAACTATTTACATAGATACATTGCTACAAACCAGGTCATCGAACTTACTTCAAAACGGAAAGATTTGCTATGAATCTGTGAACACCGGTGAAGTGTGCCATCATTGTGGGGCACTACATGCTGCTGTTTTAACTTTGGGATTCCAAATCCCTTACATGTATAATCCCCAAACTCTCTCTGGAGAACTACTTTTCAAATTCGAGTTTCCCTTTTTATCTTTGTCAAGTAACAAGGTGGTTCTTGAAACAGCTTGGCATTGTCATGTTATATGCCAGGTCTGTTTATTGTGATGCAGAGCTAGCATGTTGATAACAAGCCTGGCTCACTCTGTATCAGCAGAGAATACATGATGACTTTGAAGTCTGCTTCTTTACACGTCTGATTTTTCTTTTTAAGTTTTTCCCCCACCTTTAGACAGAGGATTCAAGCTTATTTTAGCCTGCTGTGACCACACTTCTAGAGCTACATACCACAAGAACGCTTGCATTGATATCATATCATCACTTTAGCTAGAAAAGATATGCTAGGCAGAAAGTAGAAAAAGCTGTGCGAACCTCAGTCTTCTACTCAGATCATAATTTATGGATATGTTGTTATATTTCGTAATATAAATCCTAGACTGCCAGGGTTACAGCAGACGCTTTCCCTCTTGAGGCAGATTCTGCAGAGCATATCCTCTCTTCACCCAGCTGTCATTTCTCCTGTTTCTGTATCAGACTTCGGTGACCTAACGCAATCCCTGATTTTCCTTTTACTGGAAAGAACTGATAATAATAAGTAAGTCTCTGTATTTCCAACTCAGATTACCTTCCATACCTTCTACTTATAGACACTTTGCACCTGAGGCATTTTCAAGATCGTTAACGTGACATTTCCTGCTAAAAACAGTGACAAAACTCACAGTTCAAGCAGGGAAACCCTGGCAGTGAGCAGGTGGAGGAAATGCCCAGCCTTCACCTCGCAAAACGCAAAACCAAACTGGAGCCAGCGCGGCGTCACGCAGCCGCCCGCGAAGCGCGGACCCCGGGCGTTTCTCTTCCGCGCCCGGACCCTCCCGCGGGACACCCACTCACCTGAGCAGCACCGCGGCTTCCCACAGCCAGAACCCCGAGACGGCGGCGCGGAGGTACCCGGCGCCGGCCATGCCGCCCGCAGGCGCCGCGCGGCCCCGTACCGGCCGCGGACGAGGCATCGAGCGGCGGGGAGCGGCGGGCGGCGCGCCAGCACCCTGGAGAGCTCCCGCGGCCCCGCCGCCCGCCTCAGCGCCCCGCGGCGTCCCGCGCCCTCCCGCCGCGCCCCGCCGCTCCGGCCCCGCCGCACCGCATCGCAGCCGAGCGGGAGCCTCAGCCCAGCCGCCGCGGCGGCGGGAACCCGCCTCCCCGCCCGCCTGCCCCCGGCTCCTGCCAGCAGCCGCCCGGCCGCATCCCGGGAGCGGGGGGCGCCGCGGGCCCGGCGGCGGGGCGGGCGTGGAGGCGGGGAGGGGGCCGGCCCCGACCGCCCCCTCCCCCGGGGAGCGCTGCCGCCGCGGAGGCCGGCGGGGCGGGACCGGGGGCGGCGGCGGGAGACCCCCGCGTCGGGCAGCTGCCGTTGGAGGGCTGGGGTGGATTCACTGCTCCCTGGGGCAGGGGTGCGCGGGATGTCCCGCCCCGCCCGCAGCATGCTGCTGCTTAGGAAGCGGGGGGAGAACAGCCCCCAGCTCTGCACTCCGGTCTGTCCTTGGCAAGTGGGGTGCTGCCGGGCACAGAAAGAGTGTGTCCTGCTCTAGCCCGCCTTTCAGAAGAGAGAGACGACCCAGTGCCTTTCGGGGGACTGGTAGGGGAATCCAAAGAGTCTGAAAGTTTGGCTGGGGAGCAGAGTGGAAGGGGTTGTGGGAAGGGGCAAGGGAAGGAGCATTGCAAGAAGGAAACAGGAAAGTTATTCATGAGCAGAGGGCGGAACAGAGAATGAGTTTAAAAGTACAGGTGGCAGTTGGAAAGTGAGATGGTTATAGCCGTTGTTAGAGAAACCAAACAAGTCATGCAAGCAAGGAGCTGCTTGCCTGAGAAAATGGTGAGGATTTATGAGCTGATGTTGAGATATGTTGTTTGAGAAATTCTTGTGGGCTTCTGTATGGTTCGTGCATGAAGTAAAATGGAAGATATGTGAGGAAGGGCTACACCTCGAGAGGGACAGAAGAGGAAAATATGTCTGCGACTGCAGAGCAGCAATACTCTCTGTGAGCCTAAAAGACAATGGCCTTCACACACCTGCACCACGTCTGGGAGAGCCGATGGACGGAGAAATCTGGGAGCTGTTCAGGGACAGATCTCTGCATACGTGAAATGCATCTGTCTGGGCACGTCCTCCTCTCAGCATCTGCCTCAATATAAACTGCTGGTTTGTGTTTTCCTATAGCCCCTAATTCGTGTCGGACAACAGCCCCACTGCTTGTGCAGCTCCGCTAGCCGCGCAGCCCACACGATTCTCTCAGGCCAGAGTCGTACTTAAATTGTTAAAAAGCTGTAGAACGCTCAAGTGCTGATGAAGGTAGCAGATGCGGAAAAAGGCAAAGGTTTAGCAAGATTAGGCACATGAAGCAGAGTAAAAGAAACTGAAATTTGAGGGACGTGTAATAAACTCATTACAGAAAAAAAGAAGATGGAAAAACAGAGTGTGATATCTAGAACAACTTTTTTCACAGGATAGAAAAAAGGGATTAAAAGATCATTCAGTAGAGGAGATGCAGGAAAGAAATAAGAAACAGGGATTTTATTCATTCTCTGTATCCAAGGACAGGTTGTTTGTTAGAAATAGCATATTACACCGGAAATCTTTAGAGGCAATCACGTGTTCCATCTGCAGGTACGTTGCCTCTTTTTTTTCAGAAATATCCCACATGTAGCTTTCACCTCAGTTCTTAACTCCTATTTTCCATTTATGCCGTATCCTTACTCCTTTTTTAGCTCTTCTTCAAGGTTGTTCCAGCAGGTATCACTAAATAATAACACCTACCACACATTTTAGATCCAGTTTGGACTTCTTTGTTGATATCTATCAAGTGTATGGATGAAGAACGTACTGGAATATCACTAACTTCTTCCCTCTGTTCCCTGAACTTCCTTTTATTCGTAGCGGTTACAAGAATTCAGGGACTCTTTGTATTCAGTACTCTAAGTTTCTACGCCCACTTTGCAAAAAGTTTATCCTTTTGTTGTTGTTCTCCCCATTGCCCTGGCTGGCAACAATAATCATGAAAAGAACCCCTTTAAACCCTTAACTGAAAACAGAATAGCAAAGAAACTAAAGAATCCCTCTATTTGCTCAAGGACAGTCTGTCAATGCAGGCGTTCTGTAGAATCAATGTAGAGTGCTTCCTTTGTATATTCAGAAGAGCTGATTGTTATCTTTCCCCTTAAAATAAGTATTTAGTGAGGCTGCTTCTCCAGGAGCTGTTCATCTTTGTGCATTACGTACTTCAACAGTGGATTGGTCTAACATTGCATTTATTTGCACTGAGGCAAGTACATTTTTCTTCTGACAGCGCTGGTTAAAACTACCAGCACGAACTCTCCAGTTCTTCAGTAGGAACAGTTGTATTAATTGTAAATATAAGCTATGCTTTAGATATGCAGAATTCAAACTTCTGAAAATCCCTGTGGGAAAAACATACACTTGCTTATGCTTTAAGTAGTAACTTTGCTGTTGCCTCATTTTGTTCTGCTAAATGCGAGTGTTGTTTTCAAGCTTTTGAAAATTTTCATATGGGTAGTGTTGAATATTAAAAGACTCTCTTCTGAGTGGATTCAAAAAACTCGGCTTGATTTATGAAAAGTTCCAGTTCAACAAACCACTCAGGCACATACTGTTGACTGCAATGAGATCAGAAGCATAGAGGCATGTTTAGTGTTTAATCACCAGCTTTGATAAAATATTCCCTAATTATTTTAAGTGTTTTAATTCACTGTTGTTCTAATTACCATCTTCTTACTCTTTCCATATCACTACTGGTAGACTTCCCTGCTGTTATACAAATCTGAACACGTCTATGTCCAGTCTTTAGAAGATCTTTACGATATCTCTTGATACTTCTGGTAGACACAGTAAATTGAAAGGTGAGAGTTTTTTGAACATCCATGTTAAAGATGAAATCCACAGAGTGTCACCGTGGTGTGAATCTGTCTCAAATATTAATGTTGTTCATTTATATGTGCCTCACCTACCTGGATAACAACATCATAAAATTTTGCTCATCATTCAAAACATGATAGCTGCTATGCGTATACCATGTGTGTACAAAGCTGAGCTGTACAATCTGCTTTCAGTAGTGTTGGAGGTTAATAGAAGAATATTCTTTACAAATGGAAAACACTAATAAGTTGAAATGAAAAGTCTTCATCAAAATATGCTAAAGTGAATCTCTAATTCTCCTCATAACCAGCAGGCTGTATAACTACTCTTTTCTCTGGTTCAACCACTATTTAGGTATATTTGAAAGTAAACTGCTTGTATTTATGAGCTTGAGAGATGTTCACCAGGAGTAGCCTGGGAGTCAAAGTTAAAGTTGCTGGAAGAAGGTGATCCTAATGTGGATCATAACAGTAAACTATGTTTTTTTGGTCCCAAAATGGAGATACTTGAAAAACTTTGTGTATTTGCACTCAGCAAGAGATAAGCATGGGCCAATTTTATGTGGTAGCTCACTTTAGTAACAGTCAGTTTATACAACTGAATGCAAGATCATGCAGCTACTCAACAGTATTCATACGGAGAAGACAAAGTGCAAATACGGATTGAAGGATTACTGAATGTGCTTTTTGAGTGACAGAGTCCTTGCGGAATATTAAGACAAAATAATAATAGCGGTAGTCGTGAGAAGTTGTTATTATCATTTTAGTGAGCCCAATCCTGGAACATGTTGGGGTTCAATATGTTTAAATAATCATTCTGTAAGAAGGCTGCTGACAAATTTGAAAGGTTTCTGAAAAGAGCTACAAGAACATTACAGTTTGGAATACTTTTCTAACACACAATTAAAGCAGTTTAGCTTGTAAAAACCAGAAAAGATTAGAAGTGTCTTTAGACACCTTCATGATGGAAAAATGATTGTGAAATTAAGGTTATTTTTAAAATAAGTAGAAGTAGAAAATTAGCAAGACTGGAACTTGACAAAAGATGAATTCAGAATAGAAAAAAAATCCTACTATGAAGCAATTAAAAGATTGAAACAACTAAAGAGGGAGCTGAACTGACCACCATTTAAAGTCTCTAAAACTAGGTCAACTGTACATTCTGGATTCGACCCAGAAGCCGCTGAGTAAAATTTGGTGAGTCTTGAGATTCAGAAGTTCAAATCAATGATGGCTCCAGTGTTAAAATGTGAATTTAGAAACCCAGAATGTTTTGTCATGATATATTCAGCTACAACGTTAAAGTTACTTACTTTCTTAGAAAAGCAATAAATTGACCTCACCAAAATTAGACTGGCTTCCCTACTGACAGAATTCAAAACCACATATATCATAATGGTAAGGAATAAAGATCTCATGTATGTAGTCTTTACTACATTTGTATTGCTAGCTTGAACATTCCAGCATTTTAAGAGGGTGTTGTGATGGGATATGACATCACTGTAGTTTTAGATCCTGGTTTTACTGAGACATGTTTGATTATGTTAATTAATCTGGCTTTCTCAGTACACAGGATTCTCCAGTATGTAATTCATTCAAGTGTGAAACCCCAAAGGCTTTGACCTATTACTAAACACAAAACTACAAATAGAGTAGCACAAGCTTAAAATAGAAAGGCCAACTTTAAAATACAGGAGTAAAGTCACTAAAATGAAAAATCTGGTTGTTCAGTGCACTGCAATCAGCAACAAAAGGCTTAGCAATGCATTTCAGTCTCTAAAAATAAAGTGGGGAGTCTGTATAAGAGCATTTGCCAGTTTTCTCCATAAGAAATATAGGTGCTCACCAGAAGGCTGTAACGTAACATTCTTCAAAATGTATTACCTCAAAAACAAGTCTTGGAGTAACTGAAATAAATAGACTTTTTAGTCTGGTTTGCTTAGCTGTTGGCTGTTAGATTTCTTTTCTGGATGCATACAAAGACATTTTTTCTACTTCATGGTTAATTAAATTATCAGTCTTTTGACAACCTGAGATATGACCAACAGACTGCATGCATTTTTGTTCAGATATTATTTCTTCTCAAGCATGTTCTGTCTTAAGCCTCAATCGTCTCAGTTCAGCTGGAGTTCCCCAGTTCCAGTGGCAACTGAAGTTCTGCTATCCGTCACGTTCTTTAGATCAGTGCTAAAGGAGCTAATCTCTGAGGGGGTGGGTTATAGTAGTAGCAGAGATTAAAATGCAGATAGATGGTCTATATTTTGCTTTCAGTGCTAAAGCTCATCCAATGTTAGGAAGAGCAGTGTATTTCAGAGTAATAACACCTCATGTATATATCAAGTGTGTATAGAGCCGAATTTGGAAAATAATCTTGATACAGGGAGAACAGATTGGAAACTTCAATAAAAACCCCACAGTCTTGTAAATAAGAGGTATATACATAAAAATGCCCCCTTAATATTATTATTAAACATTAGTCATTACGTTTACGAAATGTGTGCATATGTATTCACATTATATGAAGACAACTAAGCAAGGATATAAATGCAGTGTAAATTTGTACTCCGTAAGTAGTCATCACTGTAAAGAAGTGCTGAGGTGTAGCTGATATGTTTATATCCATTGTAGTGTCTTGACTGCCTTGGAGCAAAATCTGATCTTTTCTTTGTGTGCTTATAAACAGAATTTCTGCTAGATAATGAGAGTCAATGGGAAGTTAGTATTTTCTCCATTTTACAAAAAAGAACAGGACAAATAGTGGTCTAAAAAAGGGGCAAAAATGTCTGTGAACCATTATGCACAGAGTCTGATTAAAAGCAGAAAGATTTTCAAATGAATTTTATACTTTGTTATTAGTTCCATTTATTAATCAAGGATTCAGTCTGTTAAACACCATTTAGCTCAAAGCAAGTGAGCTGTTCTGCTGGAGTCAGCGGCCCTGTGACTGTTTTGTTGGCTCAAGCCTCAAGGTCAAGCCTCAAGGGAGACAGTTCCTGCTAGTTAGTGAGCGCTTCTCTTTTTTTATTTAATTACTCCTTGTAATCATAGCAGAACACTGTTTAAATATCCAGAGTAACCTGCCATTTTCCCAGCGTGAAACTTTAAGTTTCTTCTGGATTTTTGAGAGTTATTTTTTTTCCCATGGGATAGTTTTATATAAAAAAAGATAATTTGTAAAGCAAATTGTACCTGTATAAATTAACTCCCATGGATTTTAATGCTAGACATAGGATTGGATGCATGAGTAAAATATAGTATAGGTTGAGACCGTTTTAATGATGCAGCTGAATGTGTGGGTCTTGTTATGAGTGGAATTATTACAAGGACACCTCAGTGTTTTATATTTTAAGCTGTATTGACATTTGTGCTTAGAGGTAGAGGTTTAGATAGGACATTTTCAAAATCTGCTGGTGTTGGACTACCTTTGTATCTACTGGAGTATTTCACACTAACATTTAAAAAAAAAACTTCAAATAGGCACCTCTCGGTGCCCATGAACAGATGCAGCAAAGTCATGGTGACAGCGGGTGTATGTGAAATGAAGGAATAAAACCTGGGAGTCCAGATTTTCTCATTGTGCCATACTTCACAACTGTTATCTCATTTGTCTTGGAGAGTATACAGATTTTGCAGCATGTTCTGGAAGCTAACAGACACAGGTATCAATTTAGGGAAACAGCGAATCCTAAAGATGTAGACCAAAGCGGAAAATCTCCCATCAACCTTTCTCTCTCTCACTATGGTCTGTGCTCAGCTCCGATGTTTGTTCCGACTATACACACTACATCTAGCATAATGACAGGGAAAAGACATAAATCTATTGAGAAGATTATGAGCTATATAAAATGTCAATGACTCTTTGAATTCCTTTATGACTTAAATAACTTGCAGGGGATCCTTTATAATAATCTGGGAAGTGATTCCAAAATGTAAGACCTGGTGTAGGTTAGTGTGGTAGCTGGCTGTTACTTTGTAAACACTGCTACTCAAAACTGGTTTTCGGAGTTGTGACTGAAAACCTAATTATTTTTGTCCACTTTTTCCTTGGTAGCCCTTCTTAAACACGTTTTGACAGCTATTGACCTATTTCAGCTAACAAATTTGCTGGAAAATGTATTATTTTGGTGACAAATAATTGCATAGAACTGCTGCTATACATATTGCTTTTTATATGGAATGAGTTCTTGACAATAGGTTTTGACTTGTTTACAGGGGTTTAGATGATTGGAGCATTTGCATCGAGGTGTAATTATCCATTTCTCTGACTTTCCCTCTTCAGCAGACTACTTGAGAATCACAGAATCACAGAATCACAGAATGGTAGGGGTTGGAAGGGACCTCTGTGGGTCATCTAGTCCAACCCTCCTGCCGAAGCAGGGTCACCTACAGCAGGCTGCACAGGACCTTGTCCAGGCGGGTCTTGAATATCTCCAGAGAAGGAGACTCCACAACCTCCCTGGGCAGCCTGTGCCAGTGCTCCGTCACCCTCAGAGGGAAGAAGTTCTTCCTCATCTTCAGACGGAACTTCCTGTGCTTCAGTTTGTGCCCATTGCCCCTTGTCCTGTCGCTGGGCACCACTGAAAAGAGTTTGGCCCCATCCTGCTGACACCCACCCTTCAGATATTTATAAGCATTTATTAGGTCCCCTCGCAGCCTTCTCTTCTTCAGGCTGAACAAGCCCAGCTCCCTCAGCCTCTCCTCGTAGTGGAGATGTTTCAGTCCCCTCACCATCCTTGTAGTCCTCCGCTGGACTCTCTCCAGTAGCTCTTCATCTTTCTTGAACTGGGGAGCCCAGAACTGGACACAGCACTCCAGATGAGGCCTCACCAGGGCTGAGTAGAGGGGAAGGAGAACCTCCCTCGTCCTGCTGGCCACACTCTTCTTAATGCACCCCAGGAACCCACTGGCCTTCTTGGCAGCCAGGGCACACTACTGGCTCATGGTTAACCTGTCGTCCACCAGGACACCCAGGTCCCTCTCCGCAGAGCTGCTCTCCAGCAGGTCCACCCCAAGCCTGTACTGGTGCATGAGGTTGTTCCTCCCCAGGTGCAGGACCCTGCATTTGCCTTTGTTGAACCTCATCAGGTTCCTCTCTGCCCAGCTTTCCAGCCTATCCAGGTCACGCTGAATGGCAGCACAGCCTTCCGGTGTGTCTACCACACCTCCCAGTTTGGTGTCATCAGAAAACTTGCTGAGGGTACATTCTAACTCTTCATCCAGGTCGTTGATGAGGAAGTTAAACAAGACTGGGCCCAGTACTGACCCCTGAGGGACACCACTTGTCACCAGCCTCCAACTAGACTCAGTGCCGCTGATGACAACCCTCTGAGTTCTGCCATTCAGCCAGTTCTCTATCCACTTCACCGACCACTCATCCAGCCCACACTTCCTCAGCTTCCCTAGGAGGATATCATGGGAGACTGTGTTGAAAGCCTTCCTGAAATCTAGGTAGACAACATCCACGGATCTCCCTTTGTCTACCCAGCCAGTCATGTCATCGTAGAAAGCTATCAGATTGGTCAGGCATGATTTCCCCTTGGTGAATCCATGCTGACTACTCCTGATAACCTTCTTTTCTTCCACTTGTTTGATGATGGCCTCCAGGATAAGCTGCTCCATCATCTTTCCCGGGATGGAGGTGAGGCTGACCGGCCTGTAGTTCCCTGGGTCCTCCTTCTTGCCCTTTTTGAAGATTGGAGTGACATTGGCCTTTCTCCAGTCCTCGGGCACATCTCCTGTCCTCCAGGACCTCTCAAAGATGATGGAGAGTGGCTCAGCAATGACATCCGCCAGCTCTCTCAGCATTCGTGGATGCATTCCATCAGGGCCCATGGATTTGTGGACTTCCAGATCGCTTAAGCGATCCCTCATGCAGTCCTCCTTGACCAAGGGAAAGTCATCCTCTCTGTAGGTTTCTTCTCTTACCTCCGGGGCCTGGGATTCCTGAGGGCCTGCCTTGGCACTGAAGACTGAAGCAAAGAAGGCATTCATTAGCTCTGCCTTCTCCGCATCCTCCGTTACCAGGACACCCGCCTCATTCAGAAGCGGCCCCACATTGTCCCTAAGCCTTCCTTTTGCTGCTGATGTAGTTGAAGAAGCCCTTCTTGTTGTTTTTGACATCCCTTGCCAGCTTCAATTCCAGGTGGGCTTTGGCCTTCCTTGTCGCATCCCTGCACGCTCTGACCACGTTTCTGTACTCTTCCCAAGTGGCCTGGCCCTCTTTCCACATTCCATGGACCTTTCTCTTCCACCTGATCTCTGCTAGAAGCTCCTTGTTTAACCATGCAGGTCTCCTGCCTCCTTTGCTCGATTTCTTTCTCAGGGGGATGCATTGCTCCTGTGCATGGAAGAAGTGTTGTTTAAAGAGCGACCAGCACTCATGGACCCCCTGCCTTCGAGAGCCCTGGCCCACGGGATTCCTCCCAGTAGCTCCCTGAAGAGGGCAAAGTCAGCCCTCCTGATGTCCAAGGTTTTCATTCTGCTTATCGCCCTGCTTCCTCCACGCAGGATCCTGAACTCGACCATTTCATGGTCACTGCAGCCGAGTCTACCTCCGACCTTCACATCCTCCACCAGTCCCTCCTTGTTTGTTAGTACAAGGTCCAGCAGAGTGCCTTTCCTTATTGGTTCCTCCACCACTTGCATCAGAAAGTGATCATCGATGCTCTGTAGGAACCTCCTGGATTGCGCCTGCCTAGCTGTATGGTCTTCCCAGCTGATGTCAGGGTGGTTGAAGTCCCCCATGAGAACCAGGGCTTGTGATTGTGAGGTTGCTTGCAGCTGCCTGTAGAAGGCCTCATCAACCTCCTCCTCCTGGTGAGGTGGCCTGTAGTACACACCCACCGTAATGTCACCCTTATGAGCCTGTCCCTTAATTCTAACCCACAAGCTTTCAACTTGTTCCTCATTTGCCCCCAGGCCAAGCTCAATGCATTCCAGTTGCTCCCTCACATATAGAGCAACTCCCACACCTCTCCTTGTTGGCCTGTCTTTCCTAAAGAGTCAGTAGCCATCCATGACAGCATGCCAGTCATGCGAGCTGTCCCACCACGTTTCTGTGATGGCGACCAAGTCATAGCCGTTCTGCTGTATAATGGCTTCCAGCGCCTCCTGTTTATTGCCCATGCTACGTGCTTTGATGTAGACACACTTGAGCTGGGCTGTCAATCTCACCCCAGACCCTGGCATGCCAAGCCTGGGCTCATCCCTAGTGAGCTGGGCAATATCCCCTTCCCCCTTCAAACCTAGTTTAAAGCCCTCTGCACTTTGAAGCTCTTTCAAGAAATAGAGCAAATGGATATTATCCCTGAAACTAAACAGAGCAAAGTGAAACCACCCCTTATTTTTCTGTCCAGCAATCAACCCGTTAGACATTTCCATTTGGGTAGAATATGAATTATAATAATTTGGAAAAAATGACATAGTAAGTAAAGTGATAATTTATGAGCATAACATACTGTTACAACACACCTTAATGTACATTCCTTTTACAGCAAGTGACTTAATACCTTAGGGTTTTGGAAAATCTGTTCATGTGAGCAGTCCTGCTGAGGTAAATTGTGCACTATGTCTTCATTAAAAATGCTGACATGTTTTTACAGAGGAACTTGGGAGTACCAGTGAGAACTTCCACAAGGGAAGGTGAATCCATTTCCCTCAGACTTGCTGCAGAATGAGTTTCAAGAAAAAAGTCTGAAAGGATAACAAGTCAAACTCGAGCTCAAAACCCGGTTTCAACTCAAATGTTGATCCTCAATCCTTACAAGCCCAGCCCTTAATCTCAAAACTCATTTAATCTGAATAAACCATAAAATACACCATAGTTCACAAGATTCATATTCTATGTCAAAGACACATACTTTCAGTATACTGATCCTTGTTAATTTCTTCATTTTCTTTTTGCTGAAGTCATTTGGACTTCAAAATTCTAGTTTCTATAAAAAGTCAACAGTTGTTCTTGATCTGAATATGTAGCTGTCAGGGAGAAGGATTTAAAGCACCAAAGTCAATTGTGCATGATACTTCAAAATTGCATATGTAACAGCAAACCACTTCACATAAATCATTTTCATCACTGGCATCAGGTCTTGAAGATAAAGATTGCAACAGTATTAGCAAAAGATTGGAAAATTTTCCATTACAAAGTAGATGTTCTACATTTATTAACTTTCATTTTAGCATTGATTTCAGTATAGTCTTATAGTGGCATAGTTTACTGATCAAATTTATTACCATTATTTGTTGTTATTACAATGCATTAATTTACTATTGATTGCTAAAAGTGATCAATGCATTAAAAACCCAAAAAGTAACACAGCATACAAATGTCAACGATTAATCATGGCTATGGTTATTTTGTCTTATTTTCACTTTATGTTTATTTTAGCTTCCACTTCACTATTTTCACACAGAGTGCTTTCAGTAGGCTTGACTATGAATGGGAAACTACTGCCTGGGACAGAGAGGAGGACTGCCCTAAGAAGTCTGCTGTCAAAATGGTCCGAGCAGCAATGTGCTGAAAGAAGTGTTTGATATTACTTATGATTCTACCTGACTCAGTGTAGTAATCTATAAAGATACTCGAGCCATCCTGAAATAATTTGGCAATGTCAAGAACCATGCTGATGTGGTGCTCTGCCTTGGCCTGATTAGTCATGTTGAGAAGATGGTGGGAAGGGAACAGTGTATACACCTGCCTGCATAGCACTAATTCTTCCGCATGATGGGATTCTTTGTTTCTTCAGTGATATTTCTGTGTGTAGTGTGAAGATGAATGTAGGTTTGGAAACTGACTTCTGAGACATTAGATTTAGTCCACAGCTATTTTGGGTAATCACACCAAGTCATACACAGTTTGACAAATGTGAAATTACATTTTTAAAATACCTAACCCTTCTTCTGCTGCTGCTCGTAGAGGGGTAGTATCTCACTGCTTTGGTGATCTGAAACATTTTTCTCATTTTAAACCCTGACTTATTCCTGGTAAGTTTAAATTCTCATACAGTTTTCTGTTTGATTGGTTGGATTTTGAGTTTGTTTGCATTTTTTTGGATAGTATTATTGTTTTCCTTCAATTGTGTTTACCTCAGGAAATACATTTACCAAATGAACCAAGTACTTGCAGTCTCCTGAGTAGTTTTTCTCACCTGCTTTTGCACTCTGAATTTTTTTTTCTCAAAAACAAATGATGAGAATAAAATGCAATATTCTGCTTAAGGTCAGTTCAGGACTTTACAGAATAGTCCTAGTACTTTCCTTATAAAAACACCTTTTTCAATGTTCTGGACTTATTCAGCATTCATTTGGAACCATATCAAAGAAAATAAACAAAAATATCCCTGTTCATAGGTTTCAGAGCATCCTGTTAGATTTTATAATATTATGAGAATATTATTTCTTGGTCCTTCATTTATTTTCTGCAGAGCTCACGAAATTTACTTGATTCAATGGCTTTTCAGTTAAAACAATTTATTAATAATATCATCACATTCTGGAATGTACTGTAGTGATCAGTAACTGATGACTTAAGTCTACATATAGAACTCTAGGGCTAGATCTCTTGGTGTGGTGTAGAGATTCTATTCAGTTTGATGACAGTTTTAGTGTCAATACAACTCCTCTGTTGAGTTTCCAGGTGCTAAAGCAAGGCAGCCAAGGCTCTCCTCTCTGTCCCTGCTCTACCTGCAGCCATATCAGGACAAACATGCCTAATGCGTACAACTCTGTCATTGCTTTAGCCGTTAGCTGCTGTTCCGATCAGATGAAAACATCAGCCCAAGCATGAGTAGATACACAGATGCTGCTACCGTTTGATAAGGTTGACAGTGGCCTGAAAAGGAGGTCAGCATGCAAAAAAGATGGAGTCTGTTTCTTTCAACGTATATTCCAAATTGCAGCAAGGGCAGTTCAGCTATGCAACCGCCTTCAACCTTTTGTGTTCCTGTTACTTAAAGATTCATTAACTGACCTTAATGTATTTGATATATTTCAAATGACTGGGAATTCTAAGTCGGCAAGGAGCAAAATTTCAGGCCTTTCAATGACTGCCCTGAACGGTGTGATCCTGTACACTCATGTTAGGGTCCTAAGAGCACTAATGGGCATTAATGACTCTGACACAGTCTCATCTGGGGCCTCCAGCCACAATCAGGAGCAGGAGGGACGTAAGTTTGCTGTCACTTTTCCCATTATTTCCACCTTTTACTTAATAAACTTGTTAATCAGCGTTAAATGTTGGTTGATTTCTTCCTGAGATTCCAAAAGAACCAGCACCTCCTTGATGCAGAACTACCCTGCACATGGGGCCAGGAGACCCATATCAGCTCAAGACCGAGCCATGCTGTAGGTGTGCCAGTCTCCAGCCCTGCCTCTTGCTGCTCCAGGATGGACCTGTGTTGTAGCCTTTCCTTCAGTCCCCTCTGTGACCTATCTCTCACTGCCCTTTGGTGGAGCTCCCTCCTGGACCAGATTCATCTCTTGCCACATCTGGCGCCATCGATGGACCGTGTTAATAGCACGTGGCTGTGCCCACCCTGCTTGGGTGCTGTGGGGTGGCACCCCGTCACAGAGGGCATGGCTTGCCCCGGGTGTGCCCTCGACCCTGGCTCACCTTCCCTCCAGGCTCAGCCAGCCTGCGTGGCTCCCTGACACCATGCTGTGTGCGTTGCTGAAGCCTGCAAGTTTCTAGCAACATGAAAAGTCTTTGCGAAAGCCCATTCAATAGTGGGTGTGGAAAGCTTCTGTTCTCACCTGGCAGTGCTTTACACCTACTTTGATCCTAAAAAAGGCCAGGTAACACTGCATTCAGCTGATTGTACCCATATCCATGTTTTGATGATTTAAAAATAAATGCTAGTCATGCCAACTTTCATAGAATGTATTGCTCATTGTCTTATTCCTCTCATGTCTGCTTCAATGGTTTAGATTCATGTCTAGTTTTCAAACTAGAAGTATTAAACTTGATATGCCGGACTGAATTGAATTCTTTTTTTCAGTACTAATATATATTCATTAATGCAGAAATGTATAGTATTAAAATATGTGAGTTTCTGTGCATTATTCTTCGGATTTGAATACTGATATGCTGTTCATACAGGCACCATACACAGTCACAATCTATCGATGATAGAGAATACTTTATAAAACTTTATTAAATGTCATGTCAAAGTACAAATAAATTTGAAGATGTTTATACAAAACATGTTTAAAATTCATAAACATCCTAAAGCAAAAACTTACTTGTCTCCTATAAAAGAAGAGTTTTGAGAAAACCTTCTGATAAAATATTGAAAACCTTTCCCCAATTCTAGGGGGTGAAAGCATCTTCAGGTTATATCTTCCCCATCACAGCCCCCACCACTCTGCGCTAATTCACTCTCCAGACCAGGCTAGTGCCACTCCAGGCAGAATCCAGCATTCAGCAGGTGAAGTAGTTTAAGCTTTTAAAAAGATAACTAGAAAACCTGGACCCAGTAATTGCTCCTTTCTTTACTTTAGGAAGAACAAATCAGACAGGCTCTTCTGATGTTCTGACATGCTGGAGACATACAGCTATCCAGAAAGGTAATTAACAGATGATTTTATTTTTTATTATAATGGATTTTTTATTCATGTATTTTGTAAATATTTTCTGTTACTGGGCTGTTAGTGTTGCTTGGGAATATGGTGCTTTAAAGTTGCCTTAGGATGAGGTAGCTTTCTTTGTATGTTTTGGTTTTGTCCCATGAGTAATTTTGAGTACAGGGACCCACTACGTGTAGTAGTGGTTTTTAAGGTACAGAAGTTTAACACAGCTGATGGCTTCCTATTTCTTTGTAATGTGTTTCTCTGATAAATTCTAGGGATGCCTTGAAAGCCTGGAAAGTCTAATTCTGGTTTTGGATGCTAGGGGACTGGTTCAGCAGTGTTATAGCTCCAGCTGTGTATTTCTTGAGTACAGAGTTTGGAGAAAGTCTTTGCTTTCCTGTCATCTTTTCTTTGTACTCCAGTTTTCAGTGTGGAGCTTATTGTGCAGAGGCAAAGAGGCAGTACTAATCAGAGAGGAGGCTGTGTGGACACGGTTTAGCTGTCTACTAGTATGAAAAAGGCAGGGTGATTATTGGACTTCCCACTCTGCTGCTATTTTCCTGCTTGCTTGTTTCATTATATCAGTTCTCAAGTCAATCTATATTCTAACCTAAGCTTTTACTGTCTGATTTCATGGTTGCAGTATCCATGATTCGCATCTGTGAAACAGAGTTCTGTTTAATTCTCTGATTCCGCCCACCAACCGCCCCCCCCCCCCCCCCAGTCTTCTGCAATACAGGTGCAGTGAGAGGAAGTACAAATTGAAAAGGGCTAGTAACGTGACTGTTAGTTAGTGTTATTAGTACAGCATTTCCTAAGTCAGTATTGGTTTTGTGCTCATATTTTGAAATTATTTCTAGGAGATGTTGCATACTGCCTTTGTTTCTGGTTTTACCTTAAACGAAGACTGTGTAGATGACTCTACTTCCAACCTGGAGGCAAATAATAGGGGTGTAGAAGTGAGCATAGGCTCAAGGAGCGCTGCTCACTGAGCTGGTATGAACAAACAGAGAAGTAGTACCAGAGTGCAAGAGTTTTCCCATGACCAGGCACAGAGTGGTCTGAAACTCAGCTGTGTACCTAAAGCAGTGGGCTGTGTATGCATATGTACATGTATATTTCTGCCTAACAGTGACTTCTTTCAATAACTGAACACTGGGTGTTTTTAGAAGCTGTGCTACTCTCTTTCCACTCCATGTCCACATACTTTTTATGTGTGGCAAATTGCTTTATATGGGGAGGGGTCTAGGAAAGCTTTGAGAGATGTAGTTCTATACAGTTTCTCCTGTTTTGTGGATTTACTTAATGCAACTATTTGGCAGTCTCTTTAATGAGGTTTTTTCCAGCCTCCCCCTTCTGAGAAGGAGGAAGGGGTAAGTGCATCATGCAGTTTTGCCTTAAAGGGATATAATTTTAAAATATCATGTAAGTCTTGAGAGTTTAAACTCTCACTAATATTAAAGTTGTGTATGGGACTTTGTGCACAAAGAATTCTTTAATATTAGAAAATCAGAGAAAATTAGATTTGCCTGCTTCTCCAGGAGACTTGTTCTATAACACAAGTGAAACAAGTCTGTCCGCCTTCTGAGGCTCACTCCTCCAGGACTGGCTTGTGCAACCTATGGGACCATTCTTCAGCTTGTGTGCTTTAAATAGAAATGCATATTGGACACAGCTTTGAGAATATTAAAGGCTAGTTTGTACCAGATAATGTGGCTAGCAGGAGTAGGGCAGTGATTGTCCCACTGTACTTAGCACTGGTGAGGCTGCACCTCAAGTACTGGTTTCAGTTTTGGGCCCCTCACTACAAGAAGGACATTGAGGTACTGCAGTGTGTCCAGAGAAGAGCAATGAAGCTGGTGAAGGGGCTAGCACACAAGTCTTACAAGGAGCGGCTGAAGGAATTGGGGTTGTTTAGTCTGGAGAAGAGGAAGCTGAGGGGAGACCTTATTGCTCTCTACAACTACCTGAAAGGATGTTGTAGTGAGGTGGGTGTTAGTCTTTTCTCCCATGTAACAAGTGATAGGACAAGAGGCAATGGTCTCAAGTTATGCCAGGGGAGATTTAGATTGGATATTAGGAAAAATTTCTTCGTGAAAGGTTTATCAATTGTTGGAACAGGCTGTCCAGGGAGGTGGTGGAGTCACTATCCCTGGAGGTATTTCAAAGATGTGTAGATGTGGCACCTAGGGACATGGTTTAGTGATGGACTTGGCAGTGTTAGGTTAACCATTGTACTCGATAACCTTAAGCGTCTTTCCAATCTAAATGATTCTATGAGACAGTTAATGTCTTAAATTGGTTGAGCACGTATTTTAGAACAGTGTGTACAAAGCATGAAGTTCTTCAAGTCAGTGCTGAAGTGATCATATACATGCACTTATTTAATTTGAAATCCTCATATCTACTGATTAGATACTGTACAGGTGGATATAATTCAAAGTCAATAGCTGTATTCATAGAGCTGTGAAGATTATAATCCTGATCTGTAATTCTGATATCTGTGTAATGCTGTCTTCAAGTATCTGTATCCAGTAATTAATCTTTGGCTCAGTCAGGTATGTGCTTGATTGTAATCCTTTAAGAGCAAGTGTGGAGGAAAACTCTTGTACTTGCACATTACTGTTGTGTCTTGCAGCGAACAGCTGCGTGTTTGTGAAGCACAGATTTAAAGGTTAGCTGCTGCTTCTAGAACTTGTACATGCTTGAATATAAAGTCTTAAAGAAAATTACCCCCCCCCCCCCCCCCGAAGGGCTTGTGCCTCAAAGGTACCTGTCTTGCTTCCAGCCTATTATTTATTTTTACATGAAACAGATATTTTAATTGTTTATCTATGCATAGCAATTTTTTTAAAAGTTCCTGTTGGGCAGTCATTATTTCGTACGTGTATGTGCTGATCATTTATGTGATGTATCTCACCTTTTAAAGCATCTAGAAGAATAATATAATCATCTCAGGATTATTTAGAGGAATAAAAAAATTTGCTTTCATTTTTACTTATCTTCACGACATATTTTCTGATCCTGGATAGCAATTATTTTGTTTCTGGATAATCCAATAACAGGAAATCTGAACTCCATGCTCCTAGATGCTTCAACCGCAAGAGGTGAGAGTGACTCCCAGACACTTGGGAGGCTGGAGTGATTACCCTGCTCCGGACTGTAGTCAAAGTGTAGGTGGAGAAGAGGTGTGACAGACAGCTTGTATTACCTACCTGTAGATATTGTTTTGTTTCTTTTCTGCTTTATTAACAGTTACATGGCATGAATCAGATACGTGTATTTGTGATTGGAGTGCACATGTGTAAATATGCATCCATGTGACACAGCATTGAGTTCTATCTGAAATCTGTCATTTTAAATAATGTAAAGTCATGTCAGCCCAGGAGATGAAAGACAAATAAGAAATATGGCTGTAGGCCTACTGGGGAAGGATCTTGGAACAGATGAGACCCTGATGCATCAAGTTCAAGTTCAATTCCATTCATAATTGGTGATAGGGAGCTGTGGTCTATATGTAGAAATGATGTTGAAGAGTGATTCATGCTTTCAATCCGGAGATGTGAATGTGCAGAGCTCAAATAGTCTCTGGCTGATGAGTAATCCTATAATTGATTTTTATGACCGGTTCCTTGGAATGAAAGAAGTTGTATGAAAAAGTGCAATACAAATGTAAATAGCCTTGCATTACAAATGTAGCGTGTCAGTTTGCCAATTAGTATGTCTAACAATGTGAGACATATTACCAAGGGAACAGGAATGCAGTAATGGTAAAAAGTAAATTAAGCTACTGTGCATTTTGTGGACGTCAGTAGGGTTAGAATACAGTCCTGAGGAATACAGATTGAAACTGATGCCCTCAACAGTTCTGTTCTTGTCTCTTCATACCCCTTTTAGGGAAAAAGAACAAAATACAAAAGCCATCCAAGGAGTTGTGTTTTTATTTCTCAGAAGAACCTAAATGTCTCCAAATCCTTTGGAGATAGTAATGCTTTCTAATTTGGAGAACATGTATAGCTATTTTCAAAATCTGTTATATAGTATTGCTGTATTTTTTCTTTCCGAAGTCTAAAATGAGAGTAAAAAACTTTTTCTTTCTTATCTGCTGCTTAGCATAACTGAATGACTAAATAGAAGTATGAGATCCATTCAGCTAGTTGAATACAACCACAATGATGGATGTAAAGAATTAGTCACGTATGTGAGACATTCGTAATGTATAGGGCTTTGAAGTAAACCTGACCTGCTGGAAGTGTTACTCATTTTTCATGAATGTCACGACTCTTCTGCTAGAGAAAGGTCCAAAATATTTTGGCTGTGTAGAAACCTCTTGGCAAAAATATCTCATTCAACAAAAGCTTTTAAGAAAGGCTGAACAGTTGAAGCTTTGATGACCTCCTTGATAGCAGATAAGGCAAAAAAAAACACTTTTAGGAAAAAGATCCCTGCTGCTACCACTTAGTTTGAACAGCATTCAACAGCAATAGTAACAGGCAAATTTTGACATGGTTCAGGAGCTCTGTTTGCACAAATAATAATAATAAAAGCTGTGCACTGCATTTGTAAAGAAGTGATAATATAAATTATGTGTAAAACAAATACAAACTGATTCATACTGTATTCTTGAAAGTATCTAATTTTTTCAATTCCTTAGTCATTAGTAAATTGCTTACTTGTTTTACAGTCTATTTCAATATCTCACAAAGATTAGCAGTGACTAGAGTAAACTCTGATGTTACTAAACTATGTGAATATCACAAAAAATGCTTAAAATTAAGATGCAAGCATTTCCTGTGTTCCAAATATCTGAGCAAAGTCCATCCAGAATCCAGGCTTCAACTATGATGATTACTTTTCTTTCAATATTAAAACATCAGGTGAAGTATTTTTGTTATAATGCTGTAGTGGGTGTAGAGAGAAGAGGAAGACTTTAGAAATGCATTCAGACTTCTCCTGGCAGTTATGCTCTTACCCTTGTGTTTTATTTAAATGAGTGCATTTAAAATTGCTGAAAGATGAGATCAAGCAGTGTGCTTTGGAAAAAAAAAAAAAAGCACACCTTCAATTCAGTATAACCAGCGTGACCCTTGTTTCACAGTGCTTTTTCTTGAAGGTAGTACGTTTTGACTTACTACTTCAAAAAAAGGTTTTCTAATTATCATGCTCCCTGTGGGAGCCTGCTTTGCATAAGTGAAGGCTGTTAAGTGAAACAAATGTTAAGAGGAAAAAAAAAGGAAAAAAGTGTTGGGTTACTCGACCTAATATCAAAGGTACTTGGACTATTGGGAATAGCTAGCCATAATATCCTTTATGGGAGGGATGTAAATGACATCTTGAAATTAAATACAGTGCAGACATCTTGCAAAGTCGTCAGGCAGGAAATAAAATTCCCCTGGAAATCATGAGATGTTTGGATTCTGGCATTACAGCAAACCAGTTTTTTCTGGCCACAAGAAAGGTAAAAAAATCAGTTCTTTGAAATATTTTCTCCAAAACTAAGTTATTTGCAAGGAGCTTATCTCAACAGAAGTGAGTGCAGTAAGGAAGATAGCTCAATGTCCCCCTATTTTATTTTTTCAACACAGTGTTCAAAAAGTATTTAAGATACACTGTTGTATGTAAATGTGACATTCATTCAGTCTGAACCTTTTTTAAAAACTTTATTAAAAGAAGGCAAATGGGAGGAATTTCAAAATGCTGTGACTATACTAGTATAAAATAGTGGGATGCTGGGAGCAACCTCCCCAGGGATGTGGTATGTTTCCAATGATGGATAGTTTTCAAGATGTGATTGGACAGGTGCTAGACAATCTTATCTAGGCTCCCTGTCCCATGAAAGGTTGGACCAGATGATCTGTCAAGGTCCCTTCCCACTCAGGCTGGTCTAGGATTTCTATGAAATAAGTAGTCTTTGCAAGATATGTTGATACTTCTTGTCAGTGACTTCTGAAGGGTTAGTTTACTGCTATGCAGCTGAGGCGTTGGTCTTAATAGTTTTGAGATATGGGTTTTTTTAATGGCAATTTGTCAAAGTCCACCCTAATTTATGACCTGTAGCAATAGAAATACCTTACACGAGATCACTCGCTTCCCAGACAGTGAAATGAACTACTGCCTGTTGTGTGCCAGTTTATTTGCTTATGGAAAAGCTTGTACTATTTCCCTTAGCTGACTAACTCTAAAACAGGGCTGTTCTGCCAAGGCAGTGTTGACTAGACCTCCTTGCCAGTTCATAAAAATAACTGAGATCCAAAAAACTGCCTGAGACGAGGTGAACATAGGTAAAATCTGAGAGTGGCCTTCCAAAGCAGCCTGTGAAATAAAAGCTACTTTGGCAGTGAGGGACTTAATGGGACTCATAGTTCAGCCTTCAGTGCCAGGTGATTTTTCAGGTATTTTTTGCATCTCTTGCTTTACGAAAATCAATTTATGCTGTGTTGTTCTGGCACCAAGCTACCAAGGACACTAAATAGACATGAAGCAAGTGCCTCTGCATTTTCCAAAGTGAACTGACCAGGGAAATAACTTGCTTTTTCTGTAGTTTTTCCTCACTGAAGGTATTATGGTTGAGCATCTGTTTTCTACTGGAGAAGAAATAAATATTCTTTTCAGTTTTCTGTTCTGGTGAACATATATATATAATTTGTTAAACATGAAGACAACCTGTTGAAGAAATTTATAAGTATTTGCACATGCCTCTAATTAAAATTTCAGAAGACATGAATCAACTTTGCATAACATTAGACTAGTCACCTGCTTAGCATCCAGTAGATAATATCAAAAGCTTACCAGAAAGGTTAAATAGCAATGAAAAGTTGTTTTATTTATTATTATAATGCTGTGCTTTATTTAATCTATGAAAACGGCTCTCTGATGTACCGAGTTCTTCTTTTCTTTGATCTCACCCTCTCTCTAATGAGTCTTGTCACTGTATCCAAAAACATAGTAGATTCACAAAACTTCATTGCCCAAAGAAAGAGGAAACAATATTGTAATTTTTAATAGCTTATGAGATCTGTGAAGAGAATTCCCAGTACAATTACCCTGGGTTTTCAGCTGAGGAGTAGAGTGAGGGAAAAGGCAAGAAAATGCCTAAATGCCTTCACTATTTTATTTATTTTTTTTTTTCCAGGATGGTGCAAATGTATGTTAATGCAATATTTCACCAAGGCCTTGGAAAGACTTCTTCAAAGCTTGTAAAAATTCATGCATACTGATTCCTTGTGCACTCAGGAGCTTTTACACGTTGGAGATTGCAAGCATTTACCTGTTGTTATTGCTAATTCTAACAGAGTTCTGTCATATGGTGTCACACTTGAGATCACTGATGCCAGGATGCCTAACTGCTGGTTTCCAAGGAGTATGTAACAGGGAAAGCAGTTAAGGGATTCCACAAATTCATAGCACCTTTAAAATGAAAGGGTATTTTCTGAAGTGATTTCTCCAATGTGTTCAGTGGGCTGCCTGGCTGAGGGTGCTGGCTAAACAGCATCTATGCTGTCTGAGTACAAGCAGAAACTTTGGAGCAGTTCATGTGGACAAAGTAACAGCTTCCCACCAGCAGATGAATGGTTTCAGGCTTGCAAAATATCCAAGACTGGCAGATCTTCACCTGCTGCAGGTGTTCCTGCGGTTTCCTGTTGCAAGACTGTAACAGAAATCAAGCAAATTCTCAGCTGGATAGCCAAAATCTCTACTTTCCTGCCTGCACAATAGAAGACCTGGACTGCAGTCTTATGCAGGCAAAACACAACTAGGGCTGTAAAGAGTTAAGAAAATAACTCGGAGGGATTCAGCATTATTGGGAGTAGGTCTACTGGTAACAGTTTAATGACTGTGTAGTGAAGTACTGAGCTGGTTTATGACAATGTCCTCTGATTTCCTCTGCTTATGTTTCTCATAAGAAATCTCTTTGCACTTGTTAACATAATACACAAAGGCAAGCTTTTATTGGGCTAAACATGAAAAAAGGAAACTGGCTGACTACTGCTCCAAGAATTAATAGTCATGTGTTGGTCATACAGATACAGTTGCATTATGTCCTAGAGTGGACTGAATGGATCCTCTACAAGACAAAACCTGAATAACTGTATCTGGGGAGGGTTGGAGGGATTGAAACCCAAAGAAGTCTATCTGGTTAGTGTGAAAACGGAACAGAAGAATGGAAATATAACTGCATATACATGCACGTATGTATGCTTTCAGTAGTGGTATAATCATTGCTTTAAGGAACATCTGTCTACCTTAATATAACTGGGGTGTAGGGTTTCGGGGTTTTTTTGAGAGCAGAGGGATTTTGTTTTTTCTTTTCAGAAAAACAAATCAAAATTCTTTCAGTAAGATCTTTTTTCTAACATTGATTTCTTTGATGTCACGGAACGGATTTCTTTGCTCCTGTTTTGAGGTATGTGTTTTCAAGGCTTAGTATCATGGGTAATTGTGTAGAGATAAATACGTGTATAAAACAAATTATGGGAAAACAGTACGTATCAGGCTAGAAATATGGAGAAGCTGATTCCTAGTGGTTTATTTCAATAGTGAAAATAATCCAAAATCTGGATACAGGTTACCAGCTGTTTGCTCTCATTTAAAACTTATCATGGCATCTTAGACTCCCAGAAAGGACATCTGGAAGTTGCCAGGTCCGTGCACCCATGCTCAAGCAGGGTCACATAGAATAGGTTGCCTAGAACCATATCCAGAGGGCTTTGGATATCTCCAAGGATGGAGACTCCACCACTTTTGGGCCAGCAATGCAGCAAACAAATACCTGTTAGGAATTCTTTGGCAGAACAGGTGCTGGAAGGCACACTATTGTGGAGGTAACTTCTGTGAGTTGCATAGGAAAGTGTTTTATGAGAGGTTCTAGCTGCCCACTAAACATCTGACTTGTACCAATTCAAAGAGGATTTTTGTTTATTCCTATGCCGTTTCCTTAACCTGGTTCTCCTCTACGATATATTGCCTGGGATGGCACCCCCTTTACAGGGTATCCCAGCAATGAAATAAGAGGGAAAACTGTCTCTCAAGATGCATACTGATTCAATTTACCTCTTACTACACGAAAGACTGAATTCAGCTTGTAAGATATGCACTAAAACTTTAAAAAATCACTATTAGGCGTCTTCATGTACTAAATTTTAATGTAATCTATTTGTGCATGATCCAATAACTGTTTAAAATATCAGGTTTTTCTTGAGTCCTTCTCCTTCCCCTCCTCCAGCATGTGGTGAAAACGGATACATCTAAGAAATAAAAAAAAATTGAACATCAAACAGTACTCAGGACTGAAATATTTACTTGTGAAGCATGTCCAAAGAAGAGAGCTGCCTCCAAAAGATAATTCATATCTACATAGGTTTTTCTGAAGCTAACAAATGAATACATTCTTTAAATTCATTAAGCTTCCTGTTGCAATGAGCAGTTCCCCAAATAAATTTCTTTTGCAAAAAGTTACTTGGTAATCTTTAAACTTGATTCCATGCACTTAAAAAAAGAAATAAAAAAAGAAAGTTTCTTTCGTGTCTCTCTTAAGGATTCCCACTGGAAAACTGACTTTGGATATAGGCTATATACGATGCACGTAAAAATACTGCTTTTACAGGTTTTTAGAGTTGTAACTCATATTTTGTTATATTCACACTTCAATCTTTCTTGCACGTTCAGGAAAGTAACAGAGTCCTATACATTGACACAAACATCAAACTTTTGATATGGAGATATTCTGTATAATAGTGAGCTATAATGGCTAATGTAGTTGCAAATAACATTTTCTCAGTCTTTTTTTCTGACCTTCTCTCAATACAGTGAACAAACACAGGATTTTTCCAGGTCTCCATCTAGTGCCAATATTGTCTCCCCAGTACTTGACCAGACCTTGAAGATCTGAGCATATAGCTTTAATTTTAGAGCAGAAATTTTGAGTCTGTGACCGTATCTACGTGTTACAAAAATGTGTGAGACTGGGGTATAAGGTAAAATCCTTGACTGAAAATGATTGACGTCCTGTCCAAGCGGACAGACTGCTGACTAGGTGTAATAATTATATTGTTGAGTTCAAGCCATGAGAATGTGTGCCTCTAATTCTTCCACAGGCAGCTGATGTTTTGAAGGCAGAACTGTTGTAGCAGGGCATGTAGTAGAAGAAACTGTGGGCCAGCATGTGTGTCCTCTTGCGCCGTAGATGCTCTTCTGGCTGAGCTGTATCACTTCACAGGACAGCAGAGGGCTTGAACAATGACAATTTTTTACAAATACTCCTAAACTTCTGTGTCAGGCTTTACAGACTTTTAAATGTATGTATGCATCCTAGCAGCATACATGTCTAAGGTGAAACTTCACTCATAATTGTCCACAAGTATCAGATATACATTGGAATATCCATTTGGAGTTTTTCCTCTAACAGTCCTCATTATTTTTCTCTGCTTATCCAGTAAAATGTTAATGATAATAAAACTGATGCATTACAAGGCAACCCTGGAATGTTGTCTATCTCGGAACATTCATGTAAGTTTTTTTGCTGGAATGCGATATTAGCGAGTATTGAACTTACCACAAAGAGGTCACAAGAAAATAACACATTTAAACATTAATATTTATAGAAGCTATTCTCTGAATTAAGACAGTAAATGAAGCCTAAGTTTAGAAATGTGATTATAGAAAAATGTATTGTCACGTTGAGTTCTGATGGATTTGTCACTTTTGGTTGTTAAGGCGTACGTGTGGTGAGGCGTGGGAGTGTGTGTGTAGAATTTGCTACTTGTGATGCCGCACTCTGCTTGAAGATCATTTGTGATATAAATGGCTTTTTCCACGCTTGTAGTTCCATGATAGTGGGATTAACATTGAAGGCAAACTTAAAGCCTGGGGCAAATATTATGAGTGCCTTCACACCTAGGACGTCTGAAATACCAACAGAGTAAGTTCAAGAATGACTGTGTGTCGTGGTTTGGCTCTGGCTGGCAACAAAGGACCATGTGGTTGCTCTATCGCCCCTCCTCCGGCTGGTGTGAGGAGGAGAATGGAAAGAAAGAAGCAAAACTTATGGGTCAGCATAAGGGCAGTTTAATAGAATAGCAAAGGAAGCGAACAGTAATAGCAATAGTACTGATACAGAGAATGTACAAAATAAACAGCAGAATGCATGGAGCAGCTCTCACTGCCCGATTCCCAGTGTGTTCCCCAGCTGTGATTCCCTTCCCACCTGGCCAGCTCCGCCACTCAGAACTGAGCATGACAGCGTATGGTATCGAATACTCAGTTTGTTTGGCCAGTTTGGGTCAGCCAGCCTGGCTGTGTTCCCTTCTGGCTTATTGTGGAAATTAACCCTATCCTGGCTGAACCCAGGATACTGGGGCTGTATTCATTAAGTGTCTCTACGTTATCACGTTATGCTTATCTGTGAATGACTCAATTAAGAAAGGGATTTGAGTGTGATTTTTTCTGTCTTCAAATATTTACTATTGTGGTTCAATAATAGTAAGACAAAGACAAATATTAAAAAGCAGCTTGGCAGAATATCTGTGATAGTTCCTGCCCGAGGAATTTTTGAGGCAGCAGAATAACTTGATGCCTTTTTCAGTAAACTATCAGGATTTCTGTGAGGCAATCAAGTTTACTCTGTTGGGCTCTGCAGGTTCTGAGTATAATTTATTCCATGGACCCAGCTGACTGAGCCAGACACTGTATGTACAGCGTAGGAGCACGTCAACTACCTTGTGTGTACCCTTTTATTTAACCCTGAGGTAGAATGTCTCAGAGTGGACATGTCGACAGAGTCATGGAATACCTAAATGTCCTCCATCCATTTCATAACAAGAGCTATTGAAGCCTTGAATCAATGTCAATTATCACAAATTTTCTTCAGGTTTTGGACTGATGTTCATTGATTATATTGCTACCTAAATATGACTGACTGCTAGGAACAGGGAGTTGGACATGATGATCTTTATGGGTCTCTTTCAATTTGAGATATTCTATGAACTGCAGATGTAACTTCTTTTGCTTAGGTAATGAGAAGTCCGAAATTAGGGAGATTTATAATTCTAGACTTGAATCTGGTCTATTCTTGAGCTGTGACATTAAAATTTTCATGTTATTTGCTCTTAACAAGACAGGGGCTTTGGTAAATGAAAAGTGAGAGGAGATTCAACAGTTTTAAGACAGAAATTGAAACTTCATGTAGTTTCTTGAAGAAAAATATCTTTCATAAACTTGCACTACAAATGACGCTACTGATGCCTATTTTTGAAAAATCAGTTTTGCAAAATCTTCCTTTCAACAAAAAGGTCTTCCAAAGTATCCTGGAACCTGTTATTGCACCTGTATAAAGTTGTTCTTTTCAATATAATTGGGCTTAGCTGCTAGTTAGACTTAGATGCAAAACTAAAACTCTTGAAAGGTGAGAGACAGCTGAAGGTCTCTAATTCCAAATATTAGTTGAGTTCTGGAAGAAAGTCCTTTTGATACAATACCTAGTCTGCTTCTTTCTTTCCCAGACTGTAAATGGGATGACTTCTGTGTTTGCAAGATCTGAAGAAAATGTTAAATACTGGAATATTCTTGTACTGCTTTGTTTTATGGTTTGTTCTTGCCCATTTTTCTTTCGTATGTTGGTGTTTTCCGTAGAACCTCCTGTCTACCCTACAGCACTTCTAGTAGTAGATCTGTTTTCGTAAATCACTTTGAGAGAAGCCAACACTCATAAAGAAAATATATGTTGATTTCTGCACTGTGCTGACATCTAACGGAAAGTTACAATAAAAGCCACAATAAAATTCCACCGCAATTCATACCATACTCATTTTGTGTTCTGTGGACATGCACTTTTTTTTCTTTTAGACTAGAATACCATTCAGATTTCAATGAGATTTTTTGCTTGTGAAAAAAAGATGATAATGAAATGAAACACAACTAGGTTCCAGTTCTGAAATATGTTCTCACTTCTTCATAAAGGCAAAGCTTTCACTGACATCAATGACAGTTTTGCCTGAGTCAGAATTGCAAGACTGGGCTGATAGTGTCTGACTTAATGAATTTCAAAGAGATTTCATTTCATGACCAGGCAGATCATTTTGGAGCGTCTTTCACAGCCAGTGGAAATGCTTCTTGTGATCATGTTTTTGTTTTCGTTTTGCTATCATGCTTTTTTTAAAAGCTTTTTTCCCTGGGAGGTGATACTCTAACAAATAAGCAGAATAGAATATTTTAATTGAAAGGACAGATAAGAGATTACTGTGAGAACATTTTAAAATCTTACTGAAAGATGCATGCGTGGATTTTCTTTTCTTTTATTTTTTTTTTTTTTTGGTAGTATGACTGAAAGAGGTCTTGCTGCAACATTCTTTGTTTGCAGAAGTTTGCATTAGCTGCTTGGTAACTATGAGGCAAGGCATATTTAATAAAAAAAAAACAAAAACCATATATTTGAGTCTTCTTAAGACTGGCTTAGTTACAGAGACGAAACAAGAAGGAGTAGTTCAAAGCCAATGGTAAACGAGGAAGGAAGATGTGGGGAGGTGGGGGTTTCCCATTCTTGTTACTTTTTCTGTTCTTCCTCATTTCCTTTGGCAGCAGAACTTGCTCCCTATTCAGCCTGGTACGCACTACCCTGCAACTATTGCCATTTTCTGAAATAATAAATGCAACTACTCTTAACTTTCAGTCAGGTTTTAGCCTGTGGGATTTGATAAAGGCAAAATACTTATTTTGAGTAGACCTGCTACACAGAACTTTTGATACATGTTCGTGTGTTTCGTTGTGTTTGTTTTGTTCTGTTGTTTGCTTATTTCTAAAAGCACAGGCAGTCTTTGTACCTGCAGCTCTTTACCAAGCTTTGCAAGTGACCTTAACCTAGGGTTGCCTTTTGCTGAAATGAGGCAACTCAAAGTAGTTTTTCAGCCATGAGCAGTTTCACAGGTTCCAGTGCCTACTAGTATGCAATCCATGGCTTGTCGTGATATTTGGACTTGAATCGTAATGACCAGCACTCCCTCTTGGCCACACAAGGAACTGTGTAAATAACACAATGATCACTTGTCAAAAATACAAATAACTGTGGCTATATTTACATGTGCATGTGAAGGGAAAGATGCAGAAACCCTTTACCTTGGCAAAAATGTTAAACGCGGAAGGCTGGTACTAATTAAACTAATATTCCAAACTTCTGATTCGCTGCCTTCTCAACATGTCAGCAGAATTTGTGTTGGTTTAACCGGATAAAATAGCCCAGACCATTTTGCCAGGGGCTATTTATTTTCCCTGATTTAATTTGTGTATGATATACTTAAAAGCTCTGAAGTATATTTGTGAGTCCTAATACTAGCTACATGATTATGGCTTATGTGCCAAAAGTCTGCTTTGCATAGTGAAAAGGTTTGGGATACAGTGGTGGGGAGAGCTAGGACTGCAGTTGATAAAATATTCATACCGATGCAAAAATATGAGTCTGTGACGGGCCAGATGTGGTTTTTTTCATATTTAACAAAACTGATTCCAGAACATCTGAATGTTTTTGAGTTGCAAGGGTTCAACAGAATCGGTGTTCGATCTGTTGGATCTTAACTACTGTGTGAACTCTGCTCCTTGTTTGAAAACTGAAGACCCTCTGTGGTAGAACCAGTGAAATATTTCATGTCAATAGTGGTTTGGCTTTGCATTAGTTACTCCTAGCTAGCTGAAATCTTTTATGTTGCTGCTTTTAAATTATTCCAGTCTTTTGAGGATCATTAAGTGCACAGTGACAAATAACTTACCCATTTGAAGTATACTAAGAGCTTACTGAGTTGTTAACATTTTATGCACCTATCCTATTCAATTAAACTTTTCATTACTCTAGAAGAGATCTCTAGAAAGTTATTCTATATTGACTGTGGTCCTCAGTTAATGTTCCTGTTATTCTGGGCGTTCTACATTGGAGTACTTCTTTAACTGCATACTAATTTGCAAACACACCGGTGGTCTTTAGGCTTATTTGTCAATATTGTGGGCATCTCTGCCAGATACATGTGATTAAGACAACTTATACAGAACTGAGCTAATGGACATACTTGAACATTTGCTTTTAGTAGGTAAGAGTACAAAATTGATGCTTGAAACATGAAAAAAATACTGTTCCAGTTGAGGATTTTAATATCTACCTTGGCTACAGAAGTTCACACATAAAAGTAGATAGTGTTAGATTTGGGAATCAAAACTTATTTTGTGTGGTCTAAAAGTTGGTATAGACAGAGATAAGGTTTAGATGATCTTCAAATCCTGCAAGCATTTTGATGTTCTGGAATAGTAATACATCACATTAGTATCTGATAGATTTAGAGCAGCAAGTGCACATGCAAGTGACATCGAATAGAATCATGGAATAGTTTGGGTCGGAAGGGATCTTATAGATTACTTAGTTCCAACCCCTCTGCTGTGGGCAGGGACACCTTCCACTAGACCAGGTTGTTCAAAACCCTGTACAACCTGGCCTTGACTACTTCAAGGGAGGGGACATCCACAGCTTCTCTGGGCAACTTGTTCCAGTGCCTTACCACCCTCAAGGTGAAGAATTTTTCTCATATCTAATTTAAATCTGCCCTACTGTCACTACCTGCCCTCGTAAAAAGTCCCTCTCCAGCTTTCTTGCAGATACCCTTTAGGTACTGGAAAGCTGCAGTAAGGTCTCCCTGGAGCCTTCTCTTCTCCAGGCTGAACATCCCCAACTCTCTCAGCCTGTCCTCATAGGAGAGGTACTCCAGACCTCTGACCATTGTTGTGGCCCTCCTCTGGACCTGATCCGACAGGTCCATGTCTGTCTCGTGCTGAGGGTTCAAGAGCTGGACACAGGACTCCATGTGGGGTCTCACCAGAGTGGAGAGGCAGAATCGCCTCCCTCAACCTGCTGGCCATTCTTCTTTTGTTGCAGTCCAGAGTGCAGTTGGCTTTCTGGGCTGTGAGTGCACACCGCCGGGTCATGTCAAGCTTCTTGTTAACCAGTACCTCCAAGTCCTCCTCAGCAGGGCTGTTCTCAATCCATTCTCTCCTCAGTCTGTATTTGTGCTTGGGATTGCCCCTACCCATGTGCAGGACCTTGCACTTAGCCTAGATGAACTTCATGAGGTTTGCACAGGACCATCTCTCAAGCCTGTCAAGGTGCCTCTGGATGGAATCCTGTCCCTCAGGCATGTTAAGTGCACCACTGAGCTTGGAGTCATCTGCAAACTTGCTGAGAATGCACTGAATCCTGCTGTCCATGTTACCAACAAAGATGTTAAACAGTGCTGGTCAAAATATCAACACCTGAAAAACACCACTCATCACTGTGGGTGGTTCTTCGTTCTCCCAGTCCCTGTTTTTGCCTTCTGTGACTTGGGTGATGTGGCTGTAGCACTTGTCGGTGAAGACAGGCAAAAAAAAGTCATTGAGTACTTCAGCCTTCTCCATATCCCCGGTAGCCAGGTCTCCCACTTCCTTACAAAGAGGGCCCACATTTTCCATAGTCTTCCTTTTATCACTGATGTACTTACGGAATCTTGTTGCCTTTGTCCCTGGCCAGATTTAATTCTATCGGGTCTTTAGCTTTACTAACCTGATCCCTGGCTGCTCGGACAATTTCTCTGTATTTGTCCCAGGCTACCAGTCCTTGTTTCCACCCTCTGTAGTCTTCCTCTTTGTGCTTGACTTTGTCCAGGAGCTCCTAGTTCATCCACACAGGCCTCCTGACATTTTTGCCTGACTTCCCCATTGTTGGGATTCATTGATCCTGAGCTTGAAGGAGGTGATCCTTCAATATTAACCAACTTTCCTGATCCCCTCTTTCCTCCAGGCTTTTATCCCATGGTACCTTACCAGGCAGATCCATGAAGAGGCTGAAATCTGCTCTCCTGAAGTCCAGGGTATTGAGCTTTCTGTACACACTTCTTGCTGCCCTAAGGATCTTAAATTCCACCATTTCATGATCACTGCAGCCAAGGCTGCCCTTGAGCTTCATGTTTCCCACCAGCCCCTCCCTGTTGGTGAGAACAAAGTCCAGCATAACACCTCTCCTCATGGGCTTCTCTGTCACTTGGAGAAGGAAGTTATCATCAACACATTCCAGGAGCCTCCTGGATTGCTTATTGCTTATGTGTTGTCTGCCAACAGAGATCAGGGTGGTTGAAGTCCCTCTTGAGGACCAGGGCTTGTGAACATGAAACTGCTCTTATTTGTCTATAGAGGGCTTTGTCTGCTCAGTTTTCATGCTTGGGTAGCCTGCAGCAAACCCCCGCTATAATGTCACTGGTCTCTGCCCTGCCTTTTATCCTAACCCATAAGCTCTTGCTCAGCTCCTCATCCACCCCTAGGCAGAGCTCCGTGCACTCCAGCTGGTCATTGACATAAAGGGTGACATCCCCTCCTCATCTCTCTTGCCTGTATCCTTCCATTCCAATACTCCAGTCACAGAAGCTGTGCCACCATATCTCTGATGCCAGTAAGATGGTAGTCCTGCACATATGCATACATCTCTAACTCCTCGTATTTGTTCCCCATGCTAAGTGTATTTGCATAGAGGCATTTAAGTTAGGCCCCTGATGGAGTTGACTTACTGGCTGGAGTGACTGGTGTTCATTTGTGCTGCTCTTCAAGTGCCCTCCTACTGACCTGTGATCCTTCTCCAGGTTTTGGGCATCTACTGCTGTCTCTGGCACCAAACTGGTAGCAGTTGCTTGAGGGCAGGAACCTCAGTCCATCCAGCTTTAGTTTAAAGATCTCTTCATCAGCCTGGCAAGCCTGTCATTGAAGAACCTATTCCCCTTGCCCGACAGGTGGACGCCATCACCCCCCAGCAGATCAGGTTTCTCAGAGTCCCATGATCTAAATAGCCAAATACCTGGCTGTGGCACCAGTCCTGTAACCATTTGTTGGTTCCTCAGATCTGACTGGCCCTTTCAAACCCCTTCCCTTTTGATTGGGAGGATTGATGAAAAAATACCTGTGTTCCAGAGTCCCCTGCTACCACTCCTAGGGCTTTGTAATCCTTAATACTCCTTGGACTACTCCTTTCTGTATCACTGGTGCCCATGTGAAACAATAGCAGCTTAGCGGATGGTGTGAGGCTTTGTAGTCTCTTGGTGACATCCTGATATGAGCCCCTGGTAAGCAACACATCTAGAATCATGTAATCATGGGTTGGAAAAGACCTCTAAGATCATCAAGCCCAACCATCTACCCAACATCACCATGCCTGCTAAACCATATCCTGAAGTGCCACATCTACATGTTTTTTGAACACCTCCAGGGATAGTGATTCCACCACTTCACTGGGCAGCCTGTTCCAATGTCTGACCACTCCTTCAGTAATTTTTCCTAATATCTAATCAAACCCACCCACCCCCACCCCCCCCGATGCAACTTGAGGCATTGCTTCTCTCCTATTGCTAGTTACTAGGGAGAAGAGACCAACAACTGCCTCACTATCAATTAGTTGTTATTCTGGTGGGATTGTTGCTCGTGCAGAAGGGAGCATGTGTGTATGTCTGTACTCACACACTCTTTAAAAAAAAAAATAAATAAATACAACCAACTGAATTTGTTACATCAATATGTAGTTTAGATGAGATGTTTGTTTATACCACTAACTTGATATTGAATTCTGTCAGCCCTAAAATTAAATCCTTGTTGTGAAGATACTAATAATTTCCTTCTACTCAGAATAAACCACTGGTTTTATTGTCAAAAAAAACTTTTAAAGATCATTTTAGTACTTCTTCTTTCCTTTTAATCACATTAATTTTACAGAGTTATTTTACTTATGACATATTGGGTTTGTGAGGTGATGGTTGGTGTCCTGTGTCCATGGGAGGGAGATCTGGAGGATGGCATTATAACAGTGTCAGTTAGATGACCCAAAGAGACCCTAAGCACAAGGTACTGTGGAAGCAGGCAAGAAGCAAGTAATAAAATGATCTTACAAGCAGAAAAGTTTATGGAACATCTAAGTTTTCATGATGGTGTCTTAACTACATGGAGGGAATTGTGAAAAGAGTTGAAAAGAGAATAATCTATTTTGTTATCTGGGTGTTAGATCTATTATTTTGAATTAAACAGAATATATTTCTGAACAAATTAATTGGCAAATTCAGCGATGTTTGCTCCTGAAAGGAAAGGTGGCTTTATCAGTGGGTTTGTACAAGCAATTTTATTCATGCTGAAGACCTTCACACTGTCATTGCTTGCAGCAGTGCTCGTAGAAGATTAACTCTTGTGGCTACAGTGTTCCATGTTAGTAAGGTTGAGAGAACTCTTTTCTTTCCAACCACAACCCGACCTTTTGACAAGTGCTTTTTTCTTCTTTCTTTCCCTCCAAATTCAAAGGTATTTATTGCAATAGTAAGTCTTCTACTTCATCGGGAAAAGAAAATCCGGAAATGCATTTGATCACCTATAACAGTAAATATGCTTTTTCTTCTATTGAATAATAATAGAGCAGACAAAATGTTTATTAGTAAGTATTGATTCCAACAGTGCCTTCAGGTATGCTCTTTATGAACTGCAAATACTATAAAAACAACTAGCAGCTGTTTTTCCCCACTGTTACATGGTTTCAGGGTACCAGTAACTCACTGTGGTATCAACATTCGGGCTAGGATATACATTGCCTACTATCGATTACTGGCCCTGGAACTATTACAGAATAAAAAAGTTATAATTTATAGTAAATGGGAAAGTCACGAATGTATATGTGTTTATTTTTATTCAGATTTTTCAGAATAATCTGAAGTGGCTAGCAACAGCCCAGTGAACTTCACTATGGTATGGGTAATTAAATGCAGCTCGTATGCCAGTCTGACAGTGTCGTGTTCTCTCTGTGTTGCCTCTGACCTACTTTGTTACAAGGTTAGGTCAAATCTTTTACTTGGGGAGAATAGGGAGATTTGTAGCTCGCTGCAGGGCAGATTAAAAACGGAAATGTCTGCCACCAGGTCTGTCTTCAACTAGTTGCTGTAGATTTATATTTATAAGGAAGAGAAGTGATTTCCATTCTAAGTGATATACAACTAGATATTGAATTATATCTCTTACTATTAATCAAAGTCCAGAACGTTTTTTCAGGGCTGCTACAAACTCTGTGTAACTCATCACAACCCTTCTGAAGTATATTGTACAACAGAATAAGTGAAGACGACTGTCTGTCTTCATAAAATGTCGTATAGCTAACTCAGCCACATGCAGAATCTACTAAATTACTCATGTTTTGCCCAAGAAAAACAGACAATATTTTCTTTAGTCAGTGACACCTTGGTAAACCTCATGTAACCTCTAAACTATGCCTTGTAGAGAGCTCTACTTGAGCTTGGTCTTGCTCCTGACAATGTTTCAGTATGATGCAATTTTAAGACAAAGATGTATGACATCAAGGTATTTCTGTTTTTCAGCCCTGAATCTTAACATTATGTAGACAGTCTTACAGCTCTGTAAAGCTCTGTGTTGAGCAGCAGTATTCTGCAAGTACTTCGATTCTTAAACTTGTCTTTCTGAAAGACGTTTTTTGTGCAGAATTTGTGAAGGAAGTGTTTTATATGTGAGGAAGAATTAAACCTTCTGGCCAATAGTTTGGCTTAGATTTGCTTTTTCCGAATTCAAGTATCGTGTAATATGTTTTTGAGTAAATGTTGACTTCGGTGAATTTTATTTGGGCAGGTTTTGATCCTCTATCCTGGATGTTACTTTGGAATACACAAGTATACAATACACAGAAAACAATTGATTGCTTTCAGTTTTAGCCCACTAGCCAAAAGGCAGGCTCAACAAGAAGTATGAGCACGAGTCAGACACATTTATTGTTGCAATCAGTCATGACTTAATCACGTCTTAACAGCTGATGTTAAATCAGTTGACTCTTAGTTCTTTGAAACTTATGAAAAAATAATGTAACATCTCTAGTAAATTGAAGTTTAAATACATATTTATATTCACAAAATCAGTTCTGTCTCAGTCTTCTGAGTGCTCAGTGACTAGTGAGCCATTTGAGAAGTTATCATCTGGAAGTATGAGCTTTTTCAGACATATCACTCGCAAGTCTTAACACTAGACAGGGAAAACCAATTTTTGTATATAGAGTTTATGAGCAGGGAGAAACTAGTCTCCAGGGTAATAGTTCTACCAATGGTATTATCTGGCTATTGTGTCTCATTAAAAATAGCTGAAATTAAAGCTGGAAACAAACAAGCAAACACCCCTTCCCCCCCTCCACCCAAGTGACTGAAGAAAAAAACTTTAGCTGCTGCTTAGTGCTGATTACAACTGTAAGAATTTGTGATAAAGCTGATGGACGAATACTTGGCTTTCTAGTTGCCACTGGCAGTTGAAGGCTGGAATGTCTGGGACTGCAGTAAACCAGATACTTTGAATGACTTACATGGCTCAAAAATGTCACACTTTAGGAAGGGGAGAGATGATGTCTCTTCTTTCCCCCATGTAAGATTCTGACCCTTGGGAAGTGGTGAGAAAAGGACAAGATGGAAGAGACAAGATGGAGTTTCAGGAAATATTTTGCCAGAATATTTTCAGAGTGCAAGTATCCCCTTATAAAAAAAATCATAGGACCAGATGTACAGGGTTCATTTTAATTCAGACTTGATACTCTGTGTGATTTCTTAATATACACTTGAAAAGAAAATCTTTCTCTGTTTTTCAGACAGTGTCCCTTAGTGCTGTAAACACAGTTAAATAATAAGTCAGTTTTGTTACTAAAAGCCTCAACATGAATTTTACACAACACAGATACATCCAAAGTGTACAGCTTATAATGAGATAAATTTTAATTTTTTTCAAGCATAGATAAAATTCACACAGTCACTTCAGAGCTTTGATGTACAATACTATATAAAATATAGCAGCGTTTACAACACAGTTTCAGAATCTATCTTGTTTTGTTGCCACTTGTGCTACAATAATTCGGAAGGATTCAGGTTTATTCACTGTCCTCTTGAGTGATATCTTGGACACAACTGAAATGAATGTGATAGTATGTGTTGTTTGTGAGTTCATTGTTGTGTTTGTAAATGACAGTGTTAGAAATGCTTTTATAAGTCTTCTGCTGGCTTTCACCAAATATAATAAGCATAATTAAAGACCTTATTGTTAAACGCTCCAGATATCACCTCTTACAGGGTATCTGAGGGAGGACATCTACTTTCAACATGTTGGGATTATAACAGGTCAGATTCGGAGAGGATTAAGTCTGAAGTTCCTCTTAAGATCAAGCTTGTGACCTGCAGTGTTCACCTAGTTCTGTTGGTATCTGTTTCTATCACTAAAATTATCCAATGGTCCTCTTCAAATACACGTAAATGCTTAATCTTTACTGAGATGGGCAGCCCTGATTCTTGGTGGGGGGAATGTAGTGGGCTTTTCTGCTTGCTTGGTTTTTTTGTGTGTGGTTTTTTGTTTGGCTGGGGTTTGTTTAATAAGAGGAGTTTGCTTCACTCAAGCCGTTTCCCCAGTAGTCGCAAAAATCCCTTGGGATGTAGAATGGGTTCTAGTTCTGTCCTATTTTTAACTGTTTGTTTGCTTCAGCCTTAATTTGTTGATGTCAGTTGCTGAATTTTGCAGAAGACTAACAGAAATGAGTATGACAGGAGTAAGAGAAACATTAGGTTTTCAAAAGTGTATGAAGAACCTAGAATTTCTTAATCAATTCTGTTTATTAATATTCTCATTGAAGACACATAGGTGACAAGTAGAAACTGGAAGATTACTATTTCAGGGGGGGCAGGAAGCTTCTGGCACTTATCTACCTCCCATACCCCTGTCTTACTCTTGCATGAAATAAACTTAACTCTGAAAATTATAGATATGTTGCATGTTGACTGATGAAGGGAAAATACAAACAGAAAATTTTAATGGACTTGTAAATGCAACGGAAAACAAGCTTCCCCTTCAAAAAAAGACCAGAATCAGGAAGGTTAATTACAGTGATGGTCTAAATCTGTTTTCCACACTAAAGGTACAGAAAAGTATCCAATAGGGGAATGTACCTTATACCTGCATAACCTTCTTCTGGCAGAACAAATGTAAGGGAAAAAAGGATGAAGACCGTGATTTCCTTTCATTAAGATGTTTCACAGTTTAGTAAGACGAATCTCGCCTTACTCCTTATTTACATCCTCACATATCCGTTTCTGGCCATGTTTCTTATCCATCTTCCCAAATTCTGTTAATCTTTCTCTTCTTCCTTGTGTTCTAGGGAGCATCTATGTTTTACACACAAGCATTTTTTGCTGCCCTAAACATTGCTTTCTAGTATGAAGCATGGTCTATTGCTTGTCTACTAGTAGTTTGCTATTACTTTCTGTCTATTTGATGGCCATTCAGACCTGATATGTGGATTTGAGTTTGATTTCATATTCTTAGTTCTAGGTGTTAGTAGGAGTAAAAAGAGATTGATGGATCTTATCCTATGTTGAGGTGAGGTTGGAAAATTTTTTTAAAGACCAATGAGTAACTGACTCCTGCATCTCTTGGAAGAGTGGAGGAGAAATTCACTGGTGACATGCGTAATCTCCTATTTTTCTCCTGATTTGCCATTCAGATTTGGCCTTTCTCCCCTTAACCTCCTCTCAACTCCATACCAAGTGTGTTCATCCCTAGCTATCTCCCTGAAGGCTTTTTGGTTGTTTCGGTTTGTTTTTCTTCAGTGGAGATGTCAGTCTTTGGACAAGGTACTAGTAGTGCCATTTGTGAGATTATTTCTTACTCCTGTGTATATACATATCTGTTGCTAAAGGTCTCTAACCCCAAACCTTTTATTTGATCCTAACCTGTAATTTAACAATCATTGTAGGGAAAAATACCTGTTGGCAGGCACTTGTGGCTTTTTACTGGCTTTGGATGAGACCAAACATATATCAGAGTGGGAACTGATTTGAGATTCCTCATAACCTGAAATATAATCTCAAGAATGCATATCTTACATAAACTGAAAAGATTTGAGTTTAGTTTCATTGGACAAGTTGAAGGAGCATGTCATTTAAGGGAAATCAGAGCTACATTTCAGTATCTACAATGCAGTGTATGGGAAGGGTAACAACACTTATACAAGTAGAAGTGTGTGTGTGTGTGGTGTTCTTTTTGGTTTGTGTGTTTGGTTTTTTGATTGAGCTTGCTCTAGTAAAATAAATGTTGTGCCATTCTGTGGCAATGCAATACATTTGTCACTGTAATGAAAAATATTTTCAGCTTGCAGTGGGTGTTACACAGTGGTGTTGAAAAGTATTGATGCAAATGAATTATACAGCTCCTATGTCTTAAAAAAAAAGTCTTTGTTAGCTCCCTCGTCAGAAAAGCATATTACAAAGCTGCCAGCATAGTCCTTTGAAAAATATACTTTAAAAGTAAAGCTACAAAGATTAGATAAGGCTCAAATTTCCAGCATCAATTTACCTAAAGCATTTGCATCTAGTAGAGACTTCCATTAGGAGCTATTTTGTTAGTTGTCAGAGCCTTTCATGGAAAAGCTGAAATTTATCAATGTAACATGTTGTTTGCTATGAAATAATGCTGTGGATTGACATGTTGTGTCAAAACCAAAAGAATTCAAAACTAATGTGAGGTCTGTTAAATGTGACTGATTATGGTTTGTGTAATATACAGTGCTGAAATGGTGAAACTGGGGAAAAAATATCTTACACATACAACCTAATACTGAGTTTTAGTCTGTTCTTTCAGAAGCTAGAATTACAAGGAAAGAGAAGCAGATGAAAGATTGACTGGTTTTCTTATAGTTTGTTATGCTGTAAATATATGCAAATATAATTATTTGGGAAAAAGTATAAACTAAAGTAGTGACTAAAAAATTAAAATTAATGTGAAAAAATTTTCATATTACACAGTCTGCTCTGATATTACACTTGTTTTTTGCAAGATAGCAACATGTAAATCAATTTCATGAAATTTAGTGTTAATGAGAAACACGACAAAAACAAAATACATTTTTTCTGTTCTGACTTGTGGAGTAGGTTTCAGCATGAACAATTTAAGATTTAAAACTGAATTCTTATTAATCTCTTAAACTTGTTTTTAGGGGTGATTTTTTGAAGGGAATTAGAAGGTCTAATTCCCTAGCATATAATTAATGAAAAAGTTTCTCCAAGAAAACTATTGCACTTACAATGCAAAACAGAAGTGTATTTAATATCTGATGTAAACTATATGTGTGCATGTTATTTGGAAAAACAAATATATATGCAATGGGAGAAGGAAAGGAATCTCTGTGTATAAATAGGAGGTGTATTTTTGCTCTTGTTGATCCTTCCAAGTGGCAGGAATTCCTTGTAAGCTTTTCTGAAATTTCTTCCCCACCGGTACCTTGGGACATGTGTGACAGGCTGGTGTACGCTGTCTTGGGTGTAGACTTTATGTTTTCTTTTACCATGTCATTTCTCAATCCAGCTGTTCTGTTTTTAATATGGAGTATCCTTTTTTTGTTTGTACAGAATCACCACAAGATGGAATGTTTTGGGAATGGCATGACCACTTGTAACAGCAATACTAATAACCTGAAATAACACTTATGAGAGGCTCCATGTCCTGGCAGCTGGTGTGAGATCATGCAGTGTTAATGACTGGGTACTGCAGTGCTTACACATAGTGCTGCAGAGTTAAAATTTTAACTTTTGTTCACAGTGAATACTAAGAATCCAAGTGTGTGTCTAGCTTAACTGAAATCCTTGGGGCTTTTTTGTTGATTTTTAAAAACCTCTGTGTGTATCCAAAAACTTGATCTGACTTGCAATTACTCGGGCTCAGAATCTTATGAACTGAGGCTGAGCTCACAACATTAGTGTCAGTGTGAATGAGCTAAGATTTTTCTAAAGGGCTTTGGACTGTCTAACCTCTTAAGATGAATGTTTCCTCTTTCTGTTGAGATTTAATCTACTTTTTTTCCTCCCAGCCTTGTTGGACAATGATCTTTGGGTCTATAAACCTGTAAATAGAAGAACATCTTAAAAGATTTTTATTTCTGACTTTATGTAGTTAACTTTACACATGTATGCTGGACGTGATATCAGAACTGCACAAATAGCCGAATGGATTTCAGGAGATTAGATATGAACTTTGCAACCATACCTGTTGTTTGACAGTTCAGGGAGAGAAGAGTCTACTTCCTTCTCCATCTTGAGCTTTCAGCTGGCTCACTTCAGACATATTACCCTTTGGATGCTCATATTTTTTTAATCCTTTTCTCCTATTTGAAGCTTTAGTTGGCGTAGTTTTTCTCAGTAGAACAAGATAGAAAGTATCAGTAAAAACAATCTAAAAGCTTTAAGGAATTCAGTTGTATGTGTGATAAAGGAAAGATTAATTTTCCATATGAAAAAGTACACCGTGAGTACTCTTTAATGCTTTTTGGATGTTTCAATTCTAAACTGTTTTTTTTTTTTTTGTTGCACAAATCCTGACTACACACTTATTAAAGGAAAATTAAAAGCATCATTTATGGGTAAGGAGTTTAGTAACTCCCTTTCTAGTCTGATTTTGAAGGGGAAGGGGCAGTAGACTTAGGGCAAGATAGAGTTCCTGGGACAATGTGGAACGTGCCTGGATCAAGGATGGCCCAGCATAAATTCTTCCTCGCGTTGCTGTTAGCTAGTCTGACTTGGGAGACTGGATTTCACAGTGTGAGACTAAAAGCAAAGTCTTTTACTCCTTGTCTCTCGGGAACATTAATTCAGAAGAAGTACGTTGACGCAGGTATTACTGATGTGCTATATTATACTACATTATACTACATTTCGGCAGCATGTCCTCAAATCCGGTTATGTGTTTGTAAATAGCCTTTTCGGTACACTTGCAGAAGTTTCAGTTATAAAATGTTGACTCTAGAAAATTGGCAAGAATGCTATCAGACTGTCCTCTGGTAGGAAAAACATGCTGGTATGATGGTTTACAAAAATGCAAAATTAAACAATGACTCTTTTTTTTCTGTAGCACTCTGATAATCACTGACTTATTAAAATAAATGTAAAGTATGCTCAGAAATACTGAAACTCTCATCAATACATCCGTCTCATCAAGCCAAACCACTGGCTGTTCTACTGTCAAAGATAAGTCTTAATTTAATAAACAAGTGATAGATCCAAACTCACTCCAAAATGCTCCTTTCGCCGAAGTGAAATCCCACTTTCATTTAGATACTACATTCAAGACACTTGCAGACAGATCTCTTCCTTCTTTTCCGCTGGGTGGTTTTGGTTTGTCTTTATTTAGTAACTACTTTTTCAGTGTCACCTTGTAGTTAAACAAAACTCTGGAAGAGAAAGTTGAATAGAGAAATTCCTTTTGATACCAGACTTGCATAAAACTAGACTTTGCCTAAGATGTTTCTCTTTGATTGTCAGTAACAGCATAAATACTTCATGAACTTCATTGCCTAATGCAATCTTGCGTTCAGCAAAGTTGATGTGTAATTATTCTTAGTTCCTGCTGTATTCAAACATGAATTTTAAAGCCACCAAATTGAAGTTTGCAAATGCAAATATTGTCATAGTGAATATTGCACTCTTCTTGCAAATTACTTTACCAGAAGTGTCACACTTCATTGCTAGTTCACAATACTGCCTTAGGCATTACTGTTGACAAATTATGTTCTCAACGGAAAGAGAATAACTGTACATCTAAGATGGTCTGTCTGCAATCAGCTAGATCTCAAAATTCAAACCGGAACAGGTGTTGCTTGATTTTAGTCTTTTTTTTTTTTTCTAACAAAAGAAAATCAAGGAATGGTGAGCATATTTCACCAGACACAATGTTTTGATTTCTGAAATAATTTGCATACAAGTTCAGTGATGATTAATTATCTTTAGTGCTGGAACAGTTCCTGGTTGAAAAAAAATCACAGAACCCAGCTAAAAAAGTCAAGTAATAATTATTATATTACTCTGATTTTATGGTAATCTAATAGCTAAAAATTCTATAACATCATGTAGATATCCATCCCTTCAGCAACGCATCAAATGTTAACTTGCGTGCTAACTTATTGACTAAAATATTAAGGCACAGTAGGAAGAAGGGGAGATGGAATTTTATGGACCTGGTGGAACTGTGATCATTTTGTGTATATCATACAAGAAGTAAAGGGTTATTAAAGTTAAAATTTAATCTTATGATCCTTCTTCCCGATTTCACAATGTGATACTTTTTTTCTGGAGAGAAGCAGCAAAAAAAGTGCTAGTTATGCAGCAAGTAGAGGAAACTTTATTTTACTGTCTGCACAGTGTATGTTAATCTGACAGGTAGGGAGTGTGAAAATATAGAGCATGTATGAAAAACTAAGTGGTATTTCATCAAGTATGTAACATTCTTTACTGCCTTTTTTTTCAGTTTCCCTTTTTATGGTAAGTGTGATTGATTTCATTTTTAGGGATGCTCTCTGGGTATCTTATGTCTCTCTCAGCACATCTGGAAAGAGGTAGTCTGAGTTTGTGTTGAAGTCTCCCAGTTAGCCATTGGAGACTTGTAAAATACGCTGTTAGCATGCGCTATACACAGTGCATGCAATAGAATCAGCTGTCTAAATAACATCTTAATTGTGATTCTGAAAATTGTTAATATATCTGATCTGTAGTACAGAGGGTAATCCTCCTTAGGGTTTTTTGTTTGTTTACATGGGCACTTTCCAAGTTAAACTATTCCAAGGGTTTAACGTAAATTCGATTTCTGCACAATATTGTGCTAGCCTCTGATACAAAATACAGTCAATGGGTGCTGCTTGAATATCTGAAGCTGAGAAAATTCAAAACATGTCCCTGTTCTCTACAGTGGTTTAACTGATCTGGAAGCTAAGTCAAATATACCTTAATCTCTTAATGATGAAATTTCCAGCTTTCATTAGGAAGAGTGTTGCTAATCTGCAGCAGAGAGGACTGTTATTTTCAGATGCCCTAGGATGTGTATCGATCCCATTACTATAAGGGAGGAGGGAAAGAATCTCTCTGAACTGGTGGAGTTGAGGAAAATTACTATAAGTATCTTGTTGCGAAATTAACTGCTAATACCTATAAAACTTTAGAGAAGGTCCCTGTTACAGAAATTTTAAAGGGGAATTAAAAAAACCTTGTGCTTTTTCTCAAATGACTAGGGGAGCCTCATGGTTTCAGCACAGTGTTCAAAGCAGAATTACGACTGCATGTAATTCACAGTAACAAAGAAGTGAGCAGAGATGTCAGCTGTGCTCTTAGGCACAACGCAAAGTAGAGCTGTGGGTTCATTAAGTTAGCCTAGCATAAGCTGTGGGATACATGGTTTATTGAGGCAGTTTTCAGAAAAATACTCTTGGAGATAAGCGTATGAGATCTCAGGGAAAGACAACTCTCACCTCTTCTGCAATAGATCTATGCTTATAAAAATGTTCATGTACCATGATTAATTGAATGTATCTTGGTATTCTGAAATACTTCCTATTTTCTTTGGTGCCTGAGGCTTCTAGAAAATAATTGCACAAATAAGTGGGAGAATTTTGAAAGCAAATGATGCTATTACTTCTCTAGTCACAGTTTGTTCAAGATATAACTAGAACAATGCCAACTTCTCTTTTCAGCTATTCTGGTGATGCTGACTCAAACCACAACAGGCACTATCTAAAAGCTGGGATTGCTTCCGGTTTCTTCCCCTCAGTAAATTTAGGAAAAGTTTTTGATTAAAACTTGGTTTGACCTAGTAACATTTAACACTTGAATGAATTCCTGAAGTATGGAATATATTTTGTAAGTGTGTTCCATGCTAGGTTCTTCATTCGGGTTGCAGAGCCACAGGTTCAGAAACCGTATATTGGCAGAGCTGTTTTTTGTTTGTGGATTTCTTTTTTTTTTTTTTTTTTTTTTTTTTTTTGACATCCAGGTTGAAGTACTTCAATACGCATACAGACTTCTAGCCTCAGGATCTGAATTCTATATCTGTCATGGCGGCACTTTGCCACCTCAGCAAAGTGGCTTTCCAGTGCTTCCTGGCAGACCAGTACTTGTCTTCAACTATTACTAGGGGAGAAACACCTGCAGCATAAAGATGATATTTTGTGCAAGAGGTCATGTTGAAAAGCAATGTGAAAAAGAAGTTAGTGATATACCAGTAGAAAAAATTGCCTTTCTTTGTCTCACGTGTTGCTTTGCCCTGTAAACAATGGGGGTGTGTGCGTGTGTAACTAACTATGATTACAAAAAAGTATTTTACTTTAGGCATAAAATAATTGAAAGAACTAGTCATACAACCTGATTTAGTGTTTGAACTTCATTTTTTCAAAAGAAATTTTTTAAAAAAACCCATAACCAAACAACAAAAAAAAAACCCTCAGTGTCCATTTAATACAAACAGGGAGTCTGTCTTTAGAACTGTGCTACACTTCTTTCCTTCAGAGTTTTCTTGTTGTTCAATCACATTTCACGAGGTTAGAAAGTATTATATTGGCAAGTCTATGGTCTTGTGCCAGGAGCTGGATATCGTAAGATGAGTTCTCTGTGATGGAGGAAAGCAAGGGTATAGTGCATGTGTGGGGGGATCTTTTTCTGTAGTTCCTTTGGAATTATAGAACATTGTACAGGCTCTTCCTAATTAACAATGGAACGTATTTTTGATTTCAGGTCTTATTTGATGAAAAAAAAATATTCTGGGAAAGGTAGGTCAGGAGGTATAGATGAGAAATCAATGCTGATTAGATGAGTAATATTTTAGAAGTACAACTTAAAGGGAGGTTTTCAACCCACCTGAGCAATACTCTGGACTTCGTTATCCGTAAAATGCTTTAGGAAAAATTGTGTTACAACAAAAAAAATGGGTAAAAAGATGTCTGTTTTATTGCTGTCACTGTGTAAGGACTAGTAGGAGAGTCTTCAGAAGTCTTGGTCTGTGCCAGACACAGTGCATTAACTGTTGAAAATGCCCTAAATGAGGTGCAAACACAGAATTTAGTCTGTAGTGACAAGGTACTCAAAGGTCTAATTTAACTAGAAGTCAGTGACCTATGCTATATGAGATGAGAAGACAAGTTGTGGAAGGTAGAACTAAAAATATGAGGGAGATAATGAAAGGTATATAAAAAAACCCCAACTGGTCAGATATGACTAGTTGTTCTAGGTGTTTTCCTCCTTCACATTAGGCTTAAATTACTGGACTTCAAAACAAAAACGGTGTTCTGACCTTTTCTTTATACCAACTTGTCAAATCCATTTCTATTCCTTATGCTGTTGTAAGCTATTTCCTGTGTCATTTAGAGAAAAACCCATGGTTTTTGCAAATATTAGTGTGCTATTTCACTTTCAAACCTAATGTATAGAAATCTAAATCTGTGGGGTTGGGAAATTTTATTGAACAAAAAGAAAAATCTAGATTTTCCTAAACATCAAAAACACAAGTGAATTTCAATTCTAGCTAATATTTATGTGCACCTTAGTCTTATGCAGTATAACACCTGGCTAAGCCTGATCTTTTGGGTAATTATTTTTATTTTTTTCCCTCGAGATTAAGGACTACCCTACCCCAGAGATTTTAAGAAAGAGTGATATGCTCCTGTTCTCGTTTTCCTGCAAAGTAGGAATAAACAAACAAACCTTACTCTGGAATAATTGCCTGAAGAACATAATTCAAAAGTGTTATTTTATTTTTTTTTTTAATATCTCTGTGCTTCTCTGATATAAGTTCTCAGATTTATAGCCCCATTAAACTTGCTGTAAATTTTCTCCTGTTAGTCAGCTGGAAGCCTTTCTGTAGTGATAATAAGCCTCTTCTCAGGCATTTGTTATGCCTAATGTTTAAAGACATTGTGTGACTCATAATCTGCTAGTTAAACAAGAAAGGCTATGATACAGATACGGAAGTCAGCAGTAGTTGCTCTTTGTATCAGAAATGAGCTACTGATGGATTAAAATGTCTTGTTATTTTGTAATTATCACCTCCAAGAATATTTCTTTTCAACTTCTGGACTCTACCTGCTGTTGAAAACTGGTGCAGAAACGAACAGACTTTCTGTGTACAAAAGAACGATAGGGTTTTCATAAAAAGCTTCAAGTTAGTTTGCAACTCAGTGGAGTTCTTATATTTGCTTGTTTTGTGTGATTTTTATTCTTTGAGCTTCTTAATACAAAATGATCAGCTCTTGTTGTTGGTATAGAAATACAGGTAACTTGGGAAAACATCAGTAAAAAAAGCGAATCGTTCAGCAGACTTGGTGGTACCCTTTTATTCTACATGTAAGTGTCACTATGAGACAGTGAGTCCTGGGATCGTGAGGTGAAATCTCACCTCCCTCTGTATATCTCATAGGGGCTGCTGGTACAATGAATAACAGCTGCTTTTTCCATCTTTCTGAAAATGATGGGGACAATGGTATGAAATGGAAAGGGAATGAGTATGAGGATCTGAGGGAAGTTAACGAGGAGCAGCTGTAGGCCTCAGGTTATTATGAAGAAAAGAAATCCAGAAAACATCAGCAAAAAAACAGCTGAGACACTTGTAGGTCATGAGAGGGAGAGTAACCTAGGAGGAACTTGAGTGGGAATGCAAAATATTGAAATTAGTGCAAAAACACATGGGTACTGGCAGTGAAGGGCAGGTGGAGCACCCAGAGGAGGCTGCAGGGGTAACAGCAGCAGGAGGGGGAAGCCTCAGGGTGCTGAAGAACACAAGGAGCCAAGCTGTTTGTGCCTTGTCTCAGATGTGCCTGCAAAGCAGTGGAAGAATGGCAAACAAAAGGAATTCTGCACACAGGCTTTTGCTTTGTGCCCAGTTTCCTGCTATACAGTCATTAAAATGTTGTATACTTTACTAACTTTCTCCAAGCAGTGCCTATTTTTTCGAGCAAGCAGCCATAACAGTAAGTGTTCTGGATAAGGTGTCAGCAATAAAGCCCTGGTTAGAGAGAGAGGTTAATTTAAGTAAGTCATCACCTGTATCTCTATGTTGCTTTAATTGGTACCTTACACATTTTTAGATGCAATATTGATATTAATATGCAAGAATTAAATTTCATCAATAAAGTTTTGTGGCTATTATCTGCTTCGTAGATGGACTAATCCAATATCTGACACTTTCACTGAATGATTTTCGTTGGCTTCCCTAGAAATTGTTGGAAAAGATGGAATAAATTATTGACTTTTTAGAGCTTTCTGTAACATGAGGCTGGTGAATAAAAATGGTATGACAGTAATGTTAATGAATTAGGTGGCTGCTGTTTTGTTTGAGCCCACTTGAATAGAATCTCAGTTTATCGACTAGGACAAATAATGTAACAATCATTAGCTACATAAAAGGTTACTTAGTTAACCAGATTTTTGATCTCAAAAATTATTTTAGTGAGGAAAAACATGAATAAATGAAAATCATCTTTATATACAGCATATTCTGATCTAACATCTAATTGCATTTAGAAAGAAGCTCAATATCTTTATAAGAAATTATTCCGTCTTAGAACATCAGGAAGAGACTGGTTGGAAGGGCCTTAAGGTGTCAGAACCAACACCTGCTATTTTATATACTTGGAGGATTTTCTTTTAAATGAGTTTATAAATGTTCTTTTCTTCTTACAACTTTTTTGTGACATTTAAGTGGAAGAACACAGAACTTGTGAAGATCAGGTGAAATGCAGATTGTGGATGTCTGCCATCTATGATAAAAGAAAAATTTGCAGTTGACCATACATTTTAGTGTTGTGTTTTTTTTTTCCTGTGGCTCTCTTTGTGTGGTATTTCTACTCTTTTTTTGGTAAAGTTGCGTTCAAGTTGGAGCAACTGGTTTATTATACATCAGCTGTTTTTTATTAATCTTTCATAAGCACTTTAGAAGTGAATTTACATTGCTAGGTCTATTTAAATACTTTGTGGTCTCTGATAATCTACTTAGTTGTACCTCAGAAGTCCTGTAGGTTTTGTCTAATCTGCATTCAGATGCAGTCTTAGACTGGATTGATGGCATATGCAAACACAGATGACTTGAGTAGGACAGCTGTTACCCCAGCCTCCCCTTCCAACATCTTGAAATTAGTGTTGAAGAAAGAATCACTTCCCACAGAAGTTAGGTCACTATTTGTATATTAACATATTTGAATTTTTGGTGGGAGCAGCGTAGGATGTCTTAATGTGAGTTTTTTGAGTCCTTCTTTGGCTAGTTGAATGTTGCTACAAGTAACAGCATATATTCTATGCAGAAGTCTTGTGATAGATGTCCTTATCTCTATTACTCGCTTAATTTAAAATGAAGTACATGAGCTGGAAAAGATTCCCTGCTTTCCACCAGTGGGTAGTGGTGAACTTCTGTTACTTTCTTTTGCCGGGACCATCATCCTGGGTTCTCAAACAAGAATTGCACAAAGGTACGGGTTGGAAGGGACTCTGAGGGTCATCTAGTCCAGCCCACCTGCTAAAGCAGGTACGCTTAGGCATGCAAATGCCCTTAGGCAGCCTGTAACGGAAACATGTCTGTTTCATCAAAAGTTTGTTTTAATTGAAGTTTCTTATTTCAGAGCTAACTATTTTACAACTCCTGGGTGAGAATTTTCCAGTTAGCTTTTGCTCTAATATTTGAATTCTTGGATGCTGCTGGAATGAAATTCTATCTTACAGAAACAACAAAACACCACTGGATATCACCTAAGAATCTTTTCTTAGTAGAGGACTTGTGATTTAACTACAGTTACAAATTGAGAGACCAAACCCAGATACTTATAGCTGAGATTCTGGAGTTCCTGTTCTGCAGGAGAACCAGACTGATCTGATCTGCAAAACAGAATAAAATTGGAACTCTATGGATAGTGTTTTAAAAAGTGAGCTTTTACTGACAAAAAAATGAGCATTTTCCCCCCCCCCCCCAGTACTTAATTTATTACATTTATCCAAGAGACACCAATTGCCCTATCTGTGAGCTCTATGAAGTTATGAAAGGTAAAAATGAAAGAAGAAAAAAAACCTTAAAAGTTTGTGTGCTGTTTGTACTATGGCACAATATTTCATATGTCCATAAATTGTCTGGATTTATGACTAGCATCGCTGGCCTGCAGTGAAAATGACTGATATTTAAAATAGGGGTGATAGCATTCCGTCATTTCTAAGGTATTTTCTTTCAAATTACTCAGACTATGTTGAAAGCCACATGATGGAGCTGACCACAGTTTAGAAAATGTAGAGTAGGAGAGGTCTTACTGCAGTACAAAATGACTCAAGTACATGTTAGAATTCTTAGTTTAGACTTCTGAGTCAAGGCTACGGTTCTTGCCATGTTTTCACTGAGGACGTACTTCTGAGGCATCGGAGGTGAGACGCTAAGTAAATATTATTTTGTTTTCTGGTTCTTCATTTTTAGAAATGCCCCTGTGTTGCATGGTCTTCCATGAAGTGTTTTAACTTTTGGAGAGCAAAAGGAGTTGGAGATTAGGTATTTCTATTCTATGGTAATTTTAACTAAAGTCATGGTCAACTCAACCAATTCAGGAAGGCTTTATAATGGATTCCTACATGTTAAAACTAAAACAAACAAAAACTCTAGATGTCTGGGAAAAACATTCATGAGAATTTTTTTTTAGGAAATAAATCAACTATTTTTTTCCCCAGAACAGTAGCATATGAAGATCAAAATGAAGATAAGTAAATACTGGCCAGTTTTCTTTGCTAGAATAAGTTGTATCTGTTATGTGCTCAGGATACATTTCAAATACTTGTCTCCTGGGTCTAAGATGAAATGGCCTAGAGGTTTAAATGTCTGCCGTAAGTCAACTTTTGTCCAGTTACACAAGGAGTTGTCCTAATTGTCAGGCTGTCAGGTATTCTGAGTTGAGCATGTTGAGACACTTGCAGGAAAGCGTACACTTAGAGTCTTGACTTCCCAGTTTTGAATTGTGAGTTCTACCTCTAGGCCAGTAGCTCAGAAAAGAGCACTCCCTTCCTTATATTTTGTTCAAGAAGGGGAAAAAACATATATAAATATAATCTAGATGATGGATGAAAATCTTTTTTTTTAAAAGAAAATTAAAATGTTTAAATGAGAGATTTTTCCAGCTGTACTGAAAGTGTAGAGAAGAATTCTTTCATTATTCAGGACAAATATTTCTTTTGCTAAGGGTGGAGCAAACTGACCTTTTATCCCACATCACAGAAAGCTCTGTGAAAGAAAGCTGTTGCTTTTCAACAGGACAAAGGGAAGGAAAATGCTGCTGCCTGTATGCGATGAGGTAGGGTAGGGTGAAGCTTCAGAAGAGCACATGCAAGAAACTGATTTAGGTCTGCAGCCGGTCTGAACTGGCACAAATGTAAAGCAGGATGATCCTGAGAAGCTGATAGGGGTAACATGACCTGGAGAGAACCCACAGACCTGTAGTATTTGCATGAGTTCTCAGAGCCTCAGCGGAGCAGTGAAAGCACTCTTGCTCTGCTGACTGGAAAACTCACGCACACTGCAAAAATCTGAGAGAGAAATCTGGCCTCTTTGGACCATGTCAGAACTCAAGTCATGCATCATTGGTGGCATCCCATGCGCTGTTCTTCCTGTGTTTATAGTATTCCCAGGCTGATGGCAAACTGTCATTTTCGCTTTTTCCAAAGCAAGTGGCATTTTTTTCCTAAAGTTAAGATACATGTGAGAAATGGGGAGGTCTTCTGTATCATAGTTTCTGACAGAAATAATACCTGCTTACGTCCTCTGTTTAGTAGTGGTCTTGCATGACAGATTTTCTATAAAGCTTTTATTCGTGAAGACTTTTGTTTTCACTCGGTATTTACTCAGCTTTACTCTCCTTAAAGAACTTGTACTCCTTCCCTCTGCTCTCCTGTTTCTTCCCCCCTCAAACCCAACCTATGTAGCCCTTTACTTTGACTTTCCACGCACTATGTCTGTAAGACTGCAGCAACTCCTGGGCTTTTCAAACCGAATAGCTTGCAACTCTTTTTTATATGGTCTAGTTGCAAAGAAGTATTGCTCTAAAAGGTGCCATACATATATCTTCATGCTACTGTGAGATAATATATTCATATTACCTTAGGCAAGTATGGTTTTTCGGAACATCATTTTAAGTGGAAATAATGCCTTAAAATAGGCTGATGTGATAGAAGGAGAGTTTCCTCTCATGGCAGCAGCTATTAAAGGAACACACTGTTACCTAGCATACATGCTACTGAGTCTTTTGATGAAATAGATCAGCCAAGCACCATTAGGCTATTGCTCTGACAATTCCACAAAGATCTCGGTCAAGGTGAGGTGACACTGTGATATAGTCCTAACCTGAGGTCTGATAATGAGATCTCTCACTTTTGTTCAGAAGAGGTCAGATTAAAATAGCTCTCTCTCATGTAGGTTAGCTTTTATGAGGTAAGAACTGTCAATTTTTCACACTCACCACAACAAAATCCTGGAGACTTTTAGCTATTAACAAAGGATGCTCTATTACAATACCAGCTAGGGGGAAATCAGTTTGGCTTCTGTTTTTCCTCATCTGGAAACGAGATGAGAGGAGATTTCTTGTCATCATGTTCAGGACCACTGGCAAGGAGTTAAACGGCAGTGCTGCGGACAGATTGTAGATATAAGCAGGACGTCTGCACTCTGCCAAAAGGTCACGGCAAGCTCCTGGTGTATTTTGAACCATGTATTTATAATTTCTAGAGTAGCTGGATGAAAGACACCTTACAGGGACAAGAGCCCAATAAATATTCCAGTGTTTGAAGTGGAGAATCTCGCTTTCCCCCTCCCTCCCCCTCCCGCAGCTTCTGATGTATAAGGCACACCACTCAAAGCAAGAGAAATGACTCGAGTGTGAGTGGGGCTATGCGGTATGATTTTGCATAGCACTAAATTGATAAGGTTGAATTTTTTAGGAAGGAAATGAGAGATTTTTATCTGGTGGTGCTGGTGCCTTTCTGGTCAGTTTTCAGCTAGTTGTCAACTCCTGTGTGGGTAGGTTATCTTTTGACCTGTTCCCGACCAGTTACAAAAGCAGTCCGGACAAAGCCTGAAAGGTATAGCTTTAGTCCTACTGCAGTCAAGCAGAGTTCTGGTTGTATAAAGGCTCATTCTAGCAGTTGTGACCAGTATGGGAGGAGAATAGCTACAACAGGTAAAGGTTGTGGGATGTTTTGGTTTGGTGTTTTTTTTTTTTTTATGAAAGTGTCTACTGTGAACGTACCATCATACTAAAAAGATTGATCCCCGAACCAAAATAGGTATATGGCTGTAACCAACAACAGTAATCAGCTTACCCTTTCTTAAAAAATAGAAAAAATCTTTGGTTTTTTGAACTTGCACTCACCAATTCTGAAGGAGCTAATTCCTGTTAAATTAAAGGACATCTGCCACTATTTTCCTTGGTAACAGTTGCTTTTGAATGTTGTCAAAGGAATTTTGGTCTCCTTTTTCCCCGTTGTAGCACTCTGTTACCTTGGATAGTCTTACTGATAAGGTTTGTAAGAAATATTCTTGAAGCTAAGAAGATTAAAAAGACCAATTTATTGTTCAATTGTTGATTGTTAATTTCACAGCCCAGTGATTATTTCAAAATATACACTGGTTGGCTGAGCTACATCTGTAGACAAATATCGATTTTTAGAGCTTCTTTAGGTTTTTTTTTTTTAATGCAAAGAATTACTTCACCTAATTCTTTATTTTTTACTGAAAAAAAAAAAAAGAAAGTGAAAATTTATATTTATTTGGTCAGGAGGGTGCCATGAAACTTTTGATTTAAAATATTTTTGTTGTTGCTAAGGAGATAGCAAAGGCAGTTCTCATTTTACAAAATATGTACATTTAGTCCCTGTTTGCAACAACTTCTTCCTAGAACTGAGGAATCAAAAGTTCTCTCCATATCTCCTTTTCAACCAATGGAGACCTCCAGGTTTATAAAGATGCTGTTGGTGTTATCTAGAAACAGCTTGCTGCTACTCTCTTGAGCTTCCATTTAATGCCTACATTCAACAAAGACCATTAGCAATTCCATACCTTTTAAACACAATCAAATGTTTCTGATCTCAGTGGGAATAACATACAGTGTAGACATTCTGATATCTGTCCATTGTGGTACACTAGTGGAAACATTTTGTGAAAAACAACCTGTTTTGAAGAGTCAAAAACCTATATAAAATCTGTAATAAAAGACCTTATCAGTCCACCGATGTTTCAAAATCTACATATCAAAACTATAGGAAACGATTTTATTGCACAAGGAATCCTGATGTTCAGATTGTAGAGCTTTTGTTTCTATCAAAACTTACTGTCTCACAAAACACTTAGCTTTTTATATAGTTTACATATATCGAGACCTCTGTTGCTCCATCTGCGATTTGGTCCAATGGATCTATTTTGGTTTTTCTTGTTTAAACTCCAGTGTGATGATTTTTTTTTTTTGCTGCTGGAACTTTTAAACTTTTATTAAACTTCTTCTTTACATGTATCATGAAAGGAATATTCTTTATCATATTAAAAAAACAAATGTGTCCTGAAAGCTCTTAACTTAGGGAATATTTATATTGATTAATATACAAACTTTTTGCTTAGGCTCTGATTCTATGTAACTATGTGATTAGTCCCTGGCAACAAACACTAGAATATTGTTTAACATAACTCATATATTGGATCATGAGGGACAAATGTCACAAAAAAGAAAAGTATTTATGTATTGCTATGATAAGAAAAACAATGAATATAAGATTATAGAGTAGAAACTCTCATAAAAAAACAATATCACTAATCTTCACTAACTTTTTCTTTAAGCAAACCACTGAGTGGGAGCTCTTCCTATCTAATAATAAACCAACAACAAAATAAAGAGGATATAGGGATTATTCTGTCACTCTGTTTAGAATGGAGTTTTAACTTCTTGTGAGTTCTGACTGAACTGGAGCCGGTTTGTTCTACCTATGAAATGAACACTACGTTTGAATTTGTGGTGCAGGTGAGTAAATGCAATCTTATTGAAAGCTAAAATTTCATTGTAAAAACTGAGTGATTTATCTATACAGCTGTCTTATACTTGAACACCTTCAACAGTCTACTTTGTAGAAGTTAGTAAGGTCTCTTTTGATATTGCTTTCAGAAACTACGTGTCTACTTAAGTCAGTTTCTTAAATTTTCTTTTATTTCTATTTCACCAGAAAAATCTTTTTCTAAGCACTTGACAGTAGAGTGTAGAAGCACCAGAATTGTACATACACATGCAGCTTAAATGTCTCTTTCATATTGTATGGGTAAACCAAAAGCAACAACAAGTTCAGAAGCTGCTTTTCAACCCATTACTGAACTGGAAGTGGATGTTGAGGACAGACTGTGTTCCTAGAGTAATTTCTGCTGATGAAGATGAACCACTGAAGTTTTCTGGAACTTAATTACTTCAGTGCGGCACACAGACGCTTTTATGTGTCCTCCTTAGCTGAGGTTGATGAAGCAAGAATTTATTGGTAAAATATATGTCCCTTGCCTGCAGACCATAAGTTAATGTAATCAGTAAAGGAAAATCCACTGAGATTTATAGGACTTCTTAAACAGATCTGGCATCTGTTTTTCCAGCTGCAACAAATTCTGTAAAATTACATACTACTTAAAGTACAAAAAAACAGATTAATTCTAGCTGTAAAGATGTTTATATCAGCTAATTATGTAGATTGTACCTCCAAGATGTAGTGGCCTCAAGAGATAAAAGGGATTAAAGGGTTGAAAATATAGCTCTACAGGTTGATAATGTTCATAATGGTACTTAATTCTCCTAGAGGACAACTTAATGCCTTCTGTATTGCTATTAGATTAAAATATCCCTCCTTTTAATCTTAAAGAACTTGATCTTACTGTATTTAATTATTTAAAATTAGTCTTGGAGTCCATGGTACTCCTTTTCTGAGTAGATTGCAAGAATAACTCTAGAGTTTATTGGTTAAATCGTGTGAGTATAAACTTGGAAACACAGCGAACATAAGAGCCAAATTGTCACTGCGTCAACATGACTTTAAACTAGCAGTTTTCTTTTTGTAAAGTTCATTTGTGAAAATGTAGCTATTGTTGATCTTTCAAACTGATTTTAAGTTTAAAAGAATGTTTTTCCCAATTCACATACGCTGTTTTTTTCTTCATTTCAGTTAGCTCACTCTTGCTCTTTCTCACCACTCCTAGTGCAGAAGTCTCTGAAGCAAGGCCTGTTTGGGAAACACAACCTGATAGTTCCTTCTGGACCTAGTGAGCCCAACACTTACGAGCAAGGTTCTGTGTGTTGCCATTAGAACAGAATTTTCTTTCCAGGCTTTAAAACAGTGTCAACTTTGCAGCCTAGTGCCTGAAAGTCTGACTACTATGAAAAATCTGGATCTCCTAAAAGGCCTCTGGAAGTGTTATCTGAAGCAGGAAGTTATCTTGTTTCGCAAAGCTCATTTTTTAACAAAGAATTGTGTGCGCTATATATATAGCTTTTTCTTTAACAGCATAATTCTTAAAGTAAATTTCAATATGTTTTGGAAAATAAGTTCATATTTCTGGTATCAGGAACTAAAGTGTGCATAATAAATATATGTATTTTCCTAGTGTTTCTTTCTGCAATATTTCTCTGTAAACAAAATACCTGTTTACTTCTGTCTGAATACCAAAGAGATTCAAAGCAAGATCAAATATACTGTCAAGAGAAAAGCCACTGTTCAGAAAAATTCTGAATGGTGGGGATCATTTGTCTTTTCACTTCTTCCTTTGTAGCTGGAGGTGATACCAAAAAGTGCCAAGATTCATAACTGACAAAGAATCAGTCCTGACAGAAATAAATCACCTTGTGTTCTGTTTAAAAAAGAATTATCCAGAATAGTGTGAGCTCTCTGTTCTCACCTTCTTAAAGCTTCTAAGGACTTGTAGTAGCTAGTCAGCCTGTACAGAAAAGTAGCATCAGTTCCAGATTCTCGAAAAGCTATTTCGGGTAGAATAACTCTTAACTTCAGTTACACTAATTCTCAATATGTGGGGAAAATTGCTTAGTAAATTGAGACCCTGTGAACATTTTATTTTTACAACTGCGGATTTTCTATCTGCTAATCTATAGCAAAATTACTGGACTTTGTCCTTGTAGACAATACCTCAAATACTTTTAAAACCTGTTTGATAAGTATTTTAGATGTAAATCATTAAGTGCTCCTGTATTTACCTATTTTATCTTTGGAAATCCTTCATTCCATGCTACAGTTGTTCAGGGTTCAAAGGGCTAAATCAGAATATGTGATTTGGGCTTAACCTGGTTGAAGTTACTCTGTTGAGTACTACTAGTACATATGGCTTGTGATTTCTAATCCATCTTCCTTTGTCTAGTGTGTGACTAAAGCAAAGAAACTGATCAGAGTCTAAATCTATATATTCTCCTTAATCTCTTTTTGGAAACACATGTAACATTTGGACTGAATTCTATATCAGAAGATAAGGTAATATTTTGCTTTTGATTAAACAGTTTAAAATGTAACATTGCTGTTTAGAATCTATCCTTATGAGCAGCAAAGTTATTTAAAAATAAAAATTAATCCCTGTCTGCTGTCCATTCTCTGCTCTTGCTTTTGGCAAAGTCAGCTTACTTCACCAAATAAGCCTCTTCTTATTTGACAGTCCAGTCAACAATGACAACTAAACGTATTTGGTTAAATCCCCTATAATTCACTTGTAGATAAAATGTCTCGGGGGTTTTTCCAGAGTTTGACTTTGCTTGTCTGGTATTGCAGAAGAGTTGTAATGAGGAACCGCAAGTGTGTGTGTACAAAATCACCCACTGGATGGAGGTCAGTTCTTGTCTGCAGATGCCACACACAAGATACAGACTGTCTATTATGGAAAACTATTTTCACAGATTCAGATTCCAAAATAAATCCTCTGTATTTCCTCTTCTTACTTGAAAGGTGAAAGTTAATCTGTCATGTACTCTATCTGCTTTCTATTTCATTAAGATACCAAAACATTTTAATTATGATTTAACCAATTCTTTGAACTCATGGGGAAAAAAAAATGAGAAGGATACAATTCTTAAGACTTATGTTGCAAGAAAAACAGACATTTGTTTTCCATTCCTGGAAAATGCTTGTTATAGAAATTGCAAGATCATTTTATCTTAAAGTATGAATCATAAAATCTATATTTTTTTTTTTTCCTGATAAGTTTATGTACTAGGTAAGCAAATCTCTTAAAATCTTGGAGGGGATTTCTGTCACCTACGTATTTTGTTCAACATATATTACTAGAGTACTTCTTTGCTTCATTCATCTGTAGGCAGCTTCTAGTACTTATATGAAATCAAATAGAAATCTGTTGATTACATTAGTGGAAAATGGTGGAGGGGGTTGAGTGGCAATGGCCTTCTAGTACCAAATGAAGCCTTCATCTCCTTTCAAAGTCCAGTTTCGGCAAATATACAAATATTTCTTTTACTAAGTTTACATATCTCAAATCTTTCATAGAACTGGGAGGATGTTTGTTAGAACAATAATATTTTTCAGTTAAACTGTGTTGCATTTGTTCTGTAATTGCAGAGAAGTCAAAAGCTTTTATAAAAAAGTGTTAATGGTATTTTGTGGATATACTGCAAAAAAAACTATCTTCATTTATGAGATGAGAAGTAAACACTTCAAGTTCTTCAAAGAAAAATCTATCAATTGTATGAGTTGATAATTTTTTTAAAATTATGTAAAAAACCAAATATGTATGATTGATACTTCTGCTGTATCATTCTAGAATAGTTGCAGCCTGTAGACTTAGGACTTCACATATAAATCTTAATTTCTTTAATCTTTGAAGTTATAGGTGTTGTCAGATAAGAAAGTACACAGGATGACAGTTTTTATAAACTATTTTCATGTAAGTATGTGTGTGTGCATATTTATTTCCAAACTGTGGTGGTCTGGAAAATATTCCATCAAGATTAGTTATGGACGGTAACTTGGTTTAACAAGGTCTCCCCTACAAAATCTGTTCAGAATTACTCTCTGGTGTGTATTATAAATATGCTCCCAATTCAATTGTAAAATGGCTCTTGGTATGATACTAAAAAACTCTTTCTGATGATGTTAAACTGCCTTCTGCAAACAGAGTATTCATGTTTATACTAATAGCAATGAAAGAATCATTAAAAAAGGCTATAATTTTTGCACAAAGTACGCTATTAAAGTCCCATCATCCTTGTGTGTTCTTAGTTGCAATCATAACAAATTCAAGTATTATACCAGCTAAAAGACTATGAGAAATGGGAGAAAGCCTGGAAGAAAAAACCAAATCAGTAATGTTCTCTAACACAAAACCAATGTCCAGAATACCAGTGTCCACAATATAAATAGTGCAATGAAGAATAAACTACAGGAAATGCAGTAAGAATTAATTCTGGTAGTATCAGAGAGGCTACTTTTCTGTTTTTTTTATCATCTGAGATAACACAACTCTGGAATCATAGTAACTTTTTATAGGAAAAAATAACTTCTTTTGTTATAACTGAATTTCCCTTGAAGTTTACAGGCTAAAAAAAAAATCTATGGTTTTTCTGGCAGGTTTTATCTTTTCTAATTTATTTTTAAATTGATAATAGACTACAAGTGGCTGAGATGATACAGAGGATGTAATGACTCTTCCTTTCTTGGGGAAGAAGGTATTTATGAAAGATTTATAATTGATATATATCATGAACTGTGTAGGGTCTTCCTTCATGCCCTGTTTTTAAATGTTGCTTTCTCTGATGCGAAGAAGTGAACAAAATGATCATTATACTTTCTGAGGACTTTGGTTCACTTCAGGTGATTTCATTGGGTATCAGCGACAGTATAAAGTAAATTTAATGCTGTTGTTCCGCTTTTTTGTGCGGAGAAACTGATCTTCAGGAGCGCAATTTACTGAAGTAAACTTCTTTACAGGTGGATTCAAGATAGCAATACAAATAAAGAACTGCTAGATTTTATTTTCATTATTCATCCTCTGGGTCACAGCGCCTTCCTAGTGTGACGATGTAAATGTTTTTGAAAATGAATACTTTATCAAACTGGGCGTTATAAACAGATCTTCAGGTACTCTGTGACCTTGGAACTGTTCTCTATTGTTGCTGACTAACCCCAGCACAGCATAGAATGGTTGGGGTTGGAAGGGACCTTAAATATCATCTGGTTCCAACCCCCTTGCCATGGGCAGGGACACGTTCCACTAGACCAGGTTGCTCAAAGCACCGTCCATCCTGGCCTAGAACACTTCCAGGGAGGGGGCATCTATAGCTTCTTTGGGCAACCTGTGCCAGGCCCTCACAATCCCCACACTAAAGGATTTCTTTCTTATATCTAGTCTAAACCTACCCTCTTTTAGTTTAAAGCCATTACTCCTAGTCCTATCACTACATGCCCTTATAAAAAGTCCCTCTCCAGCTTTCTTGCAGGCCCCTTCAGGTACTGGAAGGCTGCTGTAGGGTCTCCCTGGAGCCTTCTCTTCTCCAGGCTGAACAGCCCCAGCTATTTAAGCCTGTCCTTGTAGGAGAGGTGCTCCAGCCCTCTGATCATTTTTGTGGTCTCCTCTGGACCTGCCCCCACAGGTCCATGTCTTTCCTGTGACAGCAGTGACAGCTTATGTTTTGTAGGTTAGAGTTTCATAGATAATTATGTAGTAGATAAAACATTCATGTTTTATTTCCTCAGATATTTGTCATAAATTATCTTATTCAATAAAATATGTATTTCATTTTCAAAAATGTAATTATTTAAGCTAGTGATAAGGAATGCTTATTTTACTATTTAAAATTTTGCATCTGGAACTTAAATAGTGAATTTTTATTAAAGTAGAAAAATAAGAAGTGCTTTACACAATTGAATTTCTATGCTATATTTAAATTGTAAAACCTCTGTATCCCTCATGCTCAGCTGCATGGACGGTAACACTGCAGAAACATGCATCTTAGACCTAATATTGTTGACCAATGTGAATAACTTGACCCGGCTAGGTTTGAGTAGGCTGTTTAAGTACCTACAAGTAATTTATCTGCAGCTGTTTGCAGGAAAGGGGATATAACTATTGCTAGCTATAATAAGTATAGCTAGTAATTATGTTAATGTCACTGAATGTGTGTAACAGAATTGCTCAATGCTAAAACCATAGCAGCTGCTAAACTATAAAAATGAATATTTTAAGAAATAACATTTTCATTAGATAAGCATATTAAAGATTGAAATTGGTACATGATGTTAGCTGAGTGCACTCCCTTGCATGGGACTCTCATCTGAGCTCAGGATGAGTTACAGGTATCTTCTCTAGACACATCTGCTCCAAAATCACTAATGTAATAGTGTCTCCGATTTCCTTGCTTGCCCCAAATTTACATTTGCCTCTGTAGACTAGCTGGCTGGCTGGAAAAAAGAAATACAGAGCCGTCCTGTGGAGAAGACATAAAAGACCCACTGACACAAAGATCTATTTTACAACACAGTGAATCTTATCAAAATACTCGGTGCATTTTTTGCTGCTATGTCCACTCCTTCATGATCGAATGCTATTGACCTGCCAAAAAAGCAGGGGGAAAATACCTCTTATCTACATAAATGGAGCAATAAGGTTTACATCGCAGCCTTCAAGTTACACAGTTATTGCCTGTGTGACAAGCTACATAGAGAGTTACCTTTCTATTGGTTTTTGCCCTAATTTTTGTTCTAGGAGACAGACTATGAGCTTTTAAATGTAACGAAGCTCCTGTTAAGAAAAGTCAAGTCAACTACAGATATTTTTGTCTTGTCAAATATAATGTCCTAAAAATGAGTGTGCATATAATGTATATGACAGAGCTATATGTACAGTAGGAAAGTCTGTAGCTTTTGCATATTGTTTCATTGATAAGAATTTAAATGCACCTGGGTTTTGCAGTCTGGCATCTAGGACAATGATGGACTTTTCCTTAAATGCGGTTATGCTGAGGCTGCAGTTACACACACAGAATTTAAAGACAGGTATTTACGACTGGCTTCTGGGTGAGGGGGGGGGGGAAAAGTGTGTTCCCACATATTACTACTGTGTTTTCCCTTTTGTAACTCTTCTCTGAGGAAATGGGTGCTTTTTGGGTAGATTTACCCATCTCTGGTGAGGCACTATAGATTTCAGTTCCAGCTGAGGCTTTCATGAACCCTGACTTCGACCTCACTCATTTTTTAAAAACACTGCTGTGCACGCTGAATAATAATAATTCTATTACTTCAGGAATGCCATGGTTACGGGTCAAACTTCAATGTTTTAAATGATCTTTCTTGATTTATTCAGCCTGCTCTGTAACCTTGTGTTCTCTTTAACATGATTGAGGAGAATTTCACAGTTTAGAAAAACAAACACTAAACAAAATGTAGTATCAAGAAGGATGATAAGGTGAAAATATTCAGGTGTATGAAGAGATTTTAACAGTTTGGTTTGCTTAAACTACTCGGTGTAAGCAATATTATTCCTTTTTTTATGCACATGAAAGTATCTTTTCTTCTCCCTGTCCTTCGAAAATTATTATTTTCAAAATTTTATGCTAGATCTCTATTTAATCCTATGTTGTAACCTGGGGTTATATAGTTTCTTCATCAAGACCCTAAGAAGGTGCCTAACAATGAAGGCAGTAGAGATTTTTGAATTGTCTTTAATTCAGAGAGGGATATTTTGAGACTGATAAATCCTTGAAAGAGACTGCATAATATATTGTAAGGGTAATATTAGAGCTGTAAATTAAAGTGTACAATATAAAGGCTTTCTGGTATTCCTGTTGTGGGAGTGAAATGATGCCTGATCACTGCATGTTTACTCTGGGTGTGTAGCTTTAATCAATTCTGTGCTTCAGAGCTTCTGCTGGTTGAGTATTCACCTACTCTCTGGATGCAACAAGGGACATGCAAAAAGAATGGCTTTGGCTATGGATGCTCTTTAATGACTCAAAATGCAGATATTAAGCTGGGGTCTTAGGTTTTTTTTTTGTTTGTTTGTTTGGTTTGGGTTTTCTTACTTTTTTTCATACAGAAAATTTCACTGAAAAAGACAGGTTGGCATCAGATACTTCTGAACAGTACCACAACTAAATGTATTGGGAAGAGTTCTCTGTTTGAAACGACATATTGTTCTGCGACTGTTTTTTCCTCTTTAGTCAAATGCGGAGACTGAATTGGCCTTTTACCTGTGTTATATGACTGCAGAAGACTAGCTCTCAGATCAAACTCTTTTCAGTGGTGTCCAGCGACAGGACAAGGGGCAATGGGCACAAATTGAAGCACAGGAAGTTCCATCTGAACATGAGGAAGAACTTCTTCCCTCTGAGGGTGACAGAGCACTGGAACAGGCTGCCCAGGGAGGTTGTGGAGTCTCCCTCTCTGGAGATATTCAAGGCCCGCCTGGACAAGGTCCTGTGCAGCCTGCTGTAGGTGACCCTGCTTTGGCGGAGGGGTTGGTTTAGATGACCCACAGAGGTCCCTTCCAACCCCGAACATTCTGTGATTCTGTGAATAGTATTAAATGTTTAGCAGTTCTAATCAAGAAAGCATTGGTGTAATACCAGTATACTAAAAAACAGTCTCTACTTTGAATTTATTAGAAAAGCTGGTAACAAATGCTAAACTTGTTCCAACAGTCTGTCATTTAAAAAGTTTTGCATTCTTAAATTAAGGTATTTAAAAGAAATCACGTGTAGTCCAGTTTAAAATGTGTAAATATTCCAATTTAATTACACTGTGAAGGCAGGAACAGGATTGACATTATTCAGCTCTAGTGAACAGAGATGTCATTCAAGATCTTCTATTCTGGTAGGCTCTTTTATTATTATTGGTTTTTTACTTAGAATCCTTTTGAATAGCTGAATGTTGGGATTAGTTTATTTTCTACATCTAAAATGGCAAGATATAGAGATAACTAAAAGATAATAATGAGTAGGAATAACAGTAATACTTTTACCCAAACATATTTAATTAAACTGTAGTTACTTTCAGTACAAGCTAAATGTTCTATGGACTTCAATTGCAGGGACTGTCCAAGTTAAGAAACTCATAAAAGGAGGATCAAAGGCAAGATTAAAGGCAAGTTTATTTGAACTAGCAGTTTTGTATATGAGGCATTCACCGTTAGCTGTGCAAGAAAAGTGGGTTAATTGAAAGATTTTAATGTAGTCAGGGGAAAAAAGGTTTGAAGAAAAGGTCAGGGGAGTCATACACTTCCAAGGTGGATGTGAAAGGGGATGAGATGGTGCAAGGCTTAGAAGATTGACTAGACAAGACTGGGAACGCTGATGTATACAAACAAAAAGGGACAAGATGACTGGACTCATAAAAGTTGTAAGTCCAAAAGTGATTCCATAGCAAGTTAAAAATGAGTAACAGTATCTAAACCATCTTGCAATTCAATTTAGCATTTGTCTCTGTATTATGTCCTTAGGAACTAAAACAGTGTCAAAAACATGCTTTAATACTAAATTATTATTTTCTCTGAAATTCGTCAAATATATCAAGTTCCAGTTTAGAGTAGGAAATCGAAAGAAGAGTGCTACATCTTTAAATTATAAGATGTACATTTACTTTCACTCTAAAGAGTGAATAAAAATAAAAATATGGAAAAAAAATCCAAACCATAACATCTAGAGAATGCTAACTGCCTTTTGAAATTCTGTATTTCCAGGAGAAACACAGCGCTCTGAACCAAGAGACCAAAACTGGGATATTGATTACCTGTAACCTCACCCTCCTTTTTCTCAATGAGTATCTAGGTGATGTTTCTGTCTTTCAAAGTAGTCAGATTTAGGTGCACTATTTCGCATTTTCTCCCTCTATGGCCTGTAAACAGGCCTCAAGATTAGGCTTTCATTTGGTATGCCTCAGGTTTTGTTTGGGCCAAACATTCTTACAGGGAGGAAAAAGATAATAGTGTAGTGCAACAGGTGTGAAGAAGGAAAGATGAGAATAAGCAGAGAGGAAAAATACTGTTTGTTTATTTATTATTGAGAATGAAAGGAGCTGCATTTAGAACAAATATAACAGAGAAGAAAGGTTAAACACTACAGATATGAGATTATAGCTCCCTAGTTTTGAAATTTGGCAGTTGTAGTTGGGTAATGACAATTTTGGTAGTTAGTAATTGTTTATGATGTTAAATCTAAAAGGGACTGTAATTGGAGTATAATTTTCATAAGATGAAGGTGATAGATTATTTTGCAGTTTAGAACTTGGAATTTTTTTTGCTTTCTGCAAAGGTTTCTGACAGTTTAGAATTTACCTTGTTTTCATCCCTTTGCCAGATATGCCTAAAGTTTCCTATTAAACAGGTGAGAAGTGGATTTATAAAAATGGGCTACACAACCACATCAAGAGCAGAGAGTAGCCTTAATTTCAGGGCACTTGTGGGAGATGTGACAGTGCTCACACAAGTTCTGCTCTGCTTATGCCAGGCAAGAATCCTGAACCCAATCTCCGTGTGCTAGGTAAGTACTGTAGCCCCCAGTCTGGTGGCGCTTTTGATGTATGGGTCATATAGCATTACTCAAAAAATATTTTTCATCTGCAGCAAGCTTTCAGAATAGATGCTTTCCTTTTTTGTGGGCAGGTCCTGCAGAGGACCATTTTTTCCCCAATGGTTAGAAAACAAAATCTTAGAAATTCTTAAAGTCTGCATCATGGAATAGTTTGGGTTGGAAGGGATCTTAAAGATCACCTGGTTCCAACCCCTCTGCCATAGGTGGGGACACCTTCCACTAGACCAGGTTGCTCAAAGCCCCACCCAACCTAGCCTTGAACACTGCCAGTGAGGGGACAGCCACAGCTTGTCTAGGCAACCTGGGCCAGAGCCTCACCACCCTCAAAGACCTGCTAGTGTAATTTATTGCATTTGAGAAAAACATGTAGGCTAATGATTGGCCGTCTCAGGTGTCTATGAGCCCAGTCCACACCAGTGTCAGTCAGGAGACTGAACACCTGCTCATTTCTGCAAGCTGCCATCTCTGCGGTCTTGGCAGAGGTGGGCAGACTGTGATTTAAGGGGCTTGTGCTGACAACAGATTTTGTGGGCTACTGGTTACAGCTACTTATCCCTGATTAGACCCAACATAAGAGATGAGGAAGTTTGTCACTGTTCTGACAACTTATGCAAACTGATATGGGAAAAAGAGTAACTCTGTGAAAGTTACTAGTGCACTGGAGTAGCCACATCAACATATTTACAATAATTAGAAATGAGTCAGAAGACCTGCACACTTCTTAGGCTCTAATAGAATATAAAATGCCAACTATCCCCAGATGATCTCATCATGTGGGCACTTGCATGTGGGGAAGACATCATCATAGCTATGATAAAATCATCTGGAAAGGCTTGTGGAATACATGGCTGCTTAGCATCACTGTAGTTTTCATAAGTATGAATATCAGTCATACTGATGACCAGTTCCTTTGGAACCATAGTGATGGAACACTGAAGAAAAAATTACTCTAGTAATATCTCCCTTGTCTGTTTTAGCTATGTCTGTCTTTGTTTTCTTCCTGTGAAAGGAGTACAAGAATGCACGCAGTATTCTGGTATGAACACTTCCACAAAGAGCAAAACCGAACAAAACTAACCTCCCAAGATGTAAACAAAAGCAATAATCTGTATGCGCTCTTTAAATGTGGAAAGCTGTGTCTATTGTTTTTGAAGATATGACACATTAAGATCATTAACAGGACACAGGTTTTACATAAATCTTGCATTAATTGTGAAGTAGTCTTTTATGCAAATACAGCAAGATAAGAAAATGTCAGCATTTTCATAGATAGAGAAGCAAACCCAAACAGTCTGGGTCATTTCAAGATCAAAAATAATCTGTGTGGCTTCCTGTGTAGTTAATTTCTGTGTGTTGGTACTGATACGGCTCTAGACACGGGACAAACACCTTTCATTTTACTCAGTATGGGAATCACTGTTTTGTCATCCACCTCTTTGTTTTAACACAGCTTGAAAACATCTGCATAAGGTAATATGCTTTGCTACTTAAAATGGCTTGCTATTGGTAAATAATAATTTGAGTGTAAAAATGTTTGCCTGGCTATTACTCATGACTAATTGTTCACAATCTGATATCGTGTTTCTTTACCCTGAAAATGAATTTTATTATTTCAAAAACTCTGTTGCAAAATATAAGTACCTTTTCAGGTACAGAAGAACTTCTACCCATTTATCTTATCTTTACTTATTCTAATGCAACAAACGACTTAATGTTTCTTTCTTCTGTCTTTGCTGTTAGTTGTTCTTTATACTTTTGTTAGTATATCCTTTCCCCCCAGACAAAACTCATGGGTTGAACCTATTCTTGAATCTTTAGCTTTCCTCTTGCACTCACAATTGAGAAACACTTCATCTTTGCATAGTTTTCTTCTGCCGGGGCCCATTTATCGTGCCAAAAGTCCTTCCTGGTTTGCTATAAGTCAGGAGGAGTTCAACAGTTGTCGTTGCCCTCTGTTAGGGCACATGAGTAATCCAGCCAGGAATAGTTCAAAACTGCGGACACAGCTGAAGACTGGCTTGCTTCAAGGATGTATGGGACTACAGCTGGCAGATTAGAATTTGGGGAGCATCCTAGCTATGGATGGCTGATGATGTGAAAAGGCTGAATTTATACTTTCTGTAAGATAAGTTTGGCCAGTTTAGATTGTGCTACTCAAAGGCTTGTTTGCCCTTTCTCCTGTCATGCACTGAAAAATACACCAACTTTCAAACAGTATGGAGAATCAGCAATTTTACCTTTGAGGATAGGTGTGATTGTGCACCTAAAGTAGGACTTAAAAATACCTAACAACATGAGATAGTGAAGACTTGTAGAAAAAATAATTACTCAGACTCACCGTTAAAAATACCAAACTAATTTACCTATGGTAAGTACTCAATAAGGTTGATCAGCTATCACTGTATGAAGTACTTTATGTTTATAATTAAAAAGTATGTAGGTCTGCATAGGAAATCAGTTGCTTAATCAGTTAGAAAGCGTACTGTGGCATATGAAATAAGCTGCAGGTAGTGGAGCTGCAGAGCTGTAAACCTTGTGAAATGGGAGTTAATTGCAGGTTTTGGTCATGCAGGCGTATGCTGCTGTTGCTAGGTTATAGCAGGATGAGAATAGATGCTGTGTCTGCCAACTGCACAAGGGAACAAAATATTTTCAAGTCACACCAGATATGCTGAGGCTGTGACCTCATTCCACACAGACCTATTAACAGTGATGAGCATAGTTAGGTCTATCCACCCAACAAGAAACTACTCTGAAGTATTCTATGCTTAGTGCTGATTTGAGAAGTCCAGTATTAATGACAAAGCGGTATACATATCCTGTAGAAAAGCAGGCTGTATCTTTTAAAGGAAAACAGAATATCGAGGCAAGCTGCACTGGGAACCCTAAATATGCTTCTGGAAGTGACTCCATTTTCTGAACCATTTGTTATGCGATATGCCAGAAGTGTACAATGTCCCTTCACTGTATAGAAAACAGCCTTCACCTATTTAGACAGTATGTTTTACACATAAAATGAAGAGATAAGCATAATTATAAGAGCCAGATTATTGTAAGAAAAGCAAGAGATGTGTCTTTGAGTTCTGTAGATGTAGTCACCAGGGCTGTGGTCGCCACTGCATTTCTCCAGTTTTGTGCCCTTACCTTTCCATACAGGTTTGTGATGGATTACCACCATGTTATTGTATATGTATTGCTCTGAGGCAGTGAGTTCAGTATGACCTTGACCATAAGTATAGACTGTCCAGGAGTGCCTGTGGTGTTCTTATCTGTGTAAACAGTCTATCTTGGGCCACTTTCCTATAACCAATTTTCAAAACAATGTTGCTGGAAAAGATTGATGTGCTGTACATCCAGTATTCAACATTGGAAATAAGTTTAGTAAAAAGATGATGTTCCTTAATAAACCATCATGTTCTAGTGGCAAACATCAAATTTAAGCAAGTAAATAAAGTAATTGAAGAGATTTTTCATAGTGTACTTAGATTTTCTTCACCGAACAGAAATCCCCTTTAAGGGGGATTTACTAGGAAGAGTGAATTACTGTACTTAAGTACACTTCTGAGAATTGTTTCCACATGTCTGTTGTTGCTCCGTACATCTAAATCACCTTGAAAATTTCACTTTTTTCACTGTGAATAAAATATTGCTGTAAAGAGTTGCTATAAGTAACGTGCATAAGAATTATCTTCGCTTACGTTAACCATCAAAAAATGTTAAGCACTTTATCCAAGCTTATGTGGTTTAGACTCTAATTCTGGAAGGGACAAGCACCTTTATTAAGGGTAACTTACCATAAAGAAAATTAGGCGGTGAAAAATCAAGGAACTGAGGAATTCCAGACTTTTTCCACTATATGACTAACTTACTGTGGGTACTCCAATTTTTAAATAGTTAAATCCGGGTAAGATGGATCCAGTAAATAAAGTTCAGTAACAGCAGACACTTAAGGTCATTTTCTGCTCAGTTAACGGGATTCATTTGAAATAAGTGTCTTACCACATAGAAGAGCATAGTGGAAAGCATTTCAGGAGACGGGGAATATTTAGAAAGCAGAGATTCCTGGTCTTCAGAGTAAAAAAACTTTAAGCTATGCTATTATTAGATGTTAATTTTACCATAAGCTTGAAAGACAGATGTTGAATATAAGGCAGAAAGTAGTTAGTGGGGACAACATAGTTCTGTGTCCCTTGTAGAGGGTGTGTTATATTATGCAAGTCTTTGTGGATAGCTACTTGAAAAACTTCTGAAATGTCCGATATGAAGTACAGTCAGATGTAGGACCTTGCAATGGAGACATCTTGTGACTTAATCTGACTTGACATTTCCTGGGTCTGGGCTATGAATTTTGATACTGTATGACACCAGTGTGGTTTTATTCAATATGACCTTTCAAGTTACGTTTTGCCTTTTCAGTCACCAACCTGTTTCTGGCTGCATGTCCAAAGGCACCATACTGCCCCAGTGCCTTTCAGTGCAGTAAAAACCATGGATATTCACCATGGGGTCTATTAGTTGATACTCCTAACTGAAGAAACTTAATGTCAGGGATTATTTTTTATGAGGGTACAATTTCGTTCCTCCAACAGCACCATTTGGGAACACAATGTGAGTGCTATCAAGAGTAAAATGTTCTTTGCCAGGTATATTTGTGGTGCTAAGCTTGGTGGTTGTGGGTTATGAGCAATGGCAAAGGTGTTATGCATCCAGTATGTTTGGTGAGAGAATGATTGCACATTCATCACTAGTTTGCATGTTTGCACTGTTTGTGGTACAACCTGTAAAGTAACATAAACCTTCTAAATCAGGTGACCCAACAGGGCACCTGAGTTCCCAGGCCTACACGTGTTAGAACAAGGCCTACCTGGAAATTTTTTTGGGGTATAAGATGTACCAGGCTACTGTTTAAGTCTCACTCCCATCACTGGTCTTGCCTTGTTCTCCTCTTCTCGAGACCCCTTTTTAAAATACACTGTCTACTTCCATAAATTATTCTGGAAGTAGCTACATTATTTTTGTCATCTTTCCTGGTTAGATGATTGTAAAGTAGTGACTAAAATAAAACAAACCACGTCTATGTTCTGAACTTGGTGAAAATAAGCCACTCTTTAATGCAAAAATTGACATCAAAATTTGATCTCACAACAGTCAATATGATAAAGTAGTATGGGAATTAGTGTAGGTTACAGAGATATCATGTTTTCTTGTAATCTCTATTGCCCTTTCTAAGTCTTAATTTTAAATTATTGACATAAATGCACTGAAGTGAAACTGTCCATGAGTTAGATTATAAAAGCAATATTGAGATTAAGCAAATAATTCCTGTTTCACTTACCTGCAAGCTATCTGAACATTTCTGTTAAGAAAATTGACATATATTCATAAATATTGATCTTGAAATCCATCTGCTTCTTCAACATTATTGAAAAACCTCTTTTATTTGTTAATATTTCACGTCTTCCACTGATTGCTGATTTTCAGGATCAGTGAAGTTTCTGAAGAACACTTGTGTGCTAAACTAAGTTTGAATAATATTCATAGGCAGAGCTTTCTGCTATGCCTATTGTGTGTATTTCATCGAATCATAGAATCATAGAAAGTTTTGGGTCAGAAGGGACTCTTAGAGGTCATCTAGTCCAACCCCCCCGCAGCAAGCAGGGACACCGCTAACTAGATCAGGTTGCTCAGAGTCCTGTCCAACCTGGTCTTGAATGTTTCCAGGGATGAGGCCTCCACTACCCCTCTGGGCAACCCATTCCAGTGTTTCACCAAACATGCAAAGAAGCATGAATATTTTGTTAGACGTTGAATCTTGGGTAATTAATAACCTAGCACTTAAGTAATAAAGTAATCTATACTGAGATTTTTTTCCTTGTAGCAAATATAGCCAACAGGTTCTTGCAAGAAATTAGTTTTTGGAAGTTTTTATTGTTTGTTTCCTTCTGTCTGTCTTCAAAATGATAAGGTAGATCAGAGACTTTTTGGCCACTGAAGGCAGTTTTAGGACAAAAAGAATAAAAATTTGATTTCCAGGATACAGTTTTGGAAATAGCCCCACTACTCATTGCCATTCTACTGATGCATTTATCAGTTTATCTACTAACAGAAACATGTTTACTCTGTTTAAAAAGTTTACCTTGTTTAAACATGATCTGCAGTCTAAAAAACAGCAATGCATGTGAGTAGTACATTTATAGGATTATAATAATAATGTAATAAACAGTGAGTAAAACCTTGCAAGGTGTGGTTAAATTAAATTTGAATGGACTTAAACATTAGGGATTCCAGAGAAAAATAGCTTCTATTCTTCAGTTGCAGATTTTGTTTGTTTCATTTTGGTAAGAGTGACATAGTAATTCTAAGAGATTTGACAAAATTATCTACTTTCTGGAGCCTGATTTTGTTGTTTTGTGTTTTGGGTGGTGATGTTTTTTCTTTCTGACTGCTTTACGAGGTGTCTGGATAAGATTCTTGCTTCATTCTATGAGAACAGCATTATGGAGAGAGGCGGGAGGGGAAAAAAGGTGCTTTAGAATTTCATGGCCTTGTCTGAAGTGACGCATTTGTTGACGTAAGCAGACTTCTGATTTTCATACACTGTTGAGCCTTAAATGTATTAATCTGTATTTTCATGACTTGATAGTTGAAATTTTTTTTGTAAATTATTCTTCCAGATGATTGTAGAGCATGAGGTTGATTTTGATTTTGGTTTTGGTGGGTTTTTTGCTGTTTTGTAGGTGTAATTGTCTGAACTGATGACTTGATGTATAATTCTTAAATAGCTCAGCAAGATATAATTACACTTCTTCATTTACTACCTCTTATACTGATATTTCTTTGTTTACTGGCTCTTAGTGAATGTAGGTAAGAAACTGAATTACTAATAGTTTTTTGCACTCTTTACTATCTTTGTACTGAAAGATATTTATTGTAGTTATATAGAAATAATTAATTTTTTTTTCCCTAAATCTCAGTGAATATTGTAGCTTTGTGAAACTTTTTCATAGGTCTATTAAAACTTAATAAATTCTATCCAACCTTGCTGCTCTCCTTTTGTCAATAATCCAAATTTATTTTATTGGTTGCTGAAGTGCTTTTACTTTTGGCATTATTTATAGCTTCAAACTTCATAATGAAAGAATGCATTTTCACTAGCAATAAGTTGAAATATGTAACAAAGGGCGAAATCCTTTGTGTCGATATTTAACTCCTGTGAGTGGATATTAACTGTCTGTAAATCACATCTCACTGCTGTCTTTTTTTAAGAAGAGTATTCTCTTGCGCCTAAATGACTGTTAACATTATATCACTTTATTTGTTGTCAAATAATAAAATAAAATTTAATATTCACTTCTGAGACATGAATTAACAGTGGATTAAGAAGGTGCTAAAACATATGTATTTAACTTCATCAGGCTAGGAAAGAGATATTGAGAAGTGTTGATAGAGGTTGACAGAAAATCCTGACAATGGAGGGGGGGAAAACATTGTTTCTCAAATATAACCTTCTGGGTAGGAAGGGGGCAGGGGATGGAAGTTCTTGATTTTGAAATTACTCTGGGGTGCGGGGTGGGGGGAGTCATGTTCTTATGTGTACCATGTCAGTTTTAACAGCTAATTATACCACTGTGAGCATCACTCAAACAAGAGGAAATTAAATTTTGTTTTTCGTGAAAACCTGACTCCTGAGAGCTCTAAGGATATGTGCAACATAAAAAGAACGGTACAAACACTGAAAAAAATTACAGAATATATTATTCAGTAGATTGAAAACTGACATTAATGTGCTTTGCAGATTCCCAAAGCCAACTATACATAAGCCAGCTTGAAGTCATGTAATGACATCAGTAAGTTATTGAATGTGATATTGTATTCTGCCCATCAGGAAGTGAAACTCATTACCCTGGTGCTATGCCAATGCAGCTGAGTAGGTTCCATTCAGAAGCTGCTCTCATCTAGCCAGGCACGGGGGGAGGCACAGGAGTACCTATATACAAAAATAAAAACAGAAACTGGAAATCCATTGCACAGACCTTAGTTTAACATCCAGGATATGATGGTACTGGCTGAATGAAGTTTCACAGTAATTGTATCTGCTTATCTGATGTCAAAATTTGAGTTTTAAATTGAAGATTCTCCTGGTTTTGAGAGAATGGACTCTTGCTGTTTTCAGCAATTGCTTCAATTTTACGTTAAAATCTTAGGCTATCAAAAGAAAATTGAAGTAAAAAGACATTTGAAACTGAAAAATTGTGTATTAGAACAAAAAAGAAAAGTCATGTAGACTTCTTTGTCCCTCCAGGATTTTCTTCTTTTATCTCTAGAAGGAGGAAAAAAAAAAAAAGGCACTATTAGCATTGTCAAATCATCATGTTTCAGGATTAATTTTGTTTAAAAGGAACTTTGCTTAAATGAGTATCAGATTTTAAAAAAATATATATTGTATAAATAATAAATTGTTTCGTATTCCTCTGGAAAAAAGGTGAATTTTATGACCATGTATGTTGGTAATATAAAATGCAAGATTCTTGTAGCTGGTTCTGCTTGACTTAGTACATAATGTCAAATGCTTAAACTAAAGGTGCTCAGCAAGTAATCATATTAAGTTTTGTCTGAGATTTTTTTTTTGAATGAAAAATTGTTTATAGAGAATTGGAGAAGTAGTCAAAAGAAAACTGCTTCAAAAGCTTATTTCTGAATACACAAGGAATTCAAAGTGTTTTAATCTCTTGAGTTTAGATTGTTTCAGTTTGTTTCATGAATGATTTCGTATGTGCTGGAAGTGCTTTGCAAGAATTGTCCATTTTGTCTGCAGTATTTCGTATCTTACTGTTTCAGATCATCCAGTGAAAGGAACCAGTTAAACGAGTGAAATAGCATACAGAGTCTAGGTCTGGACTAACAGAAGCTTCATGTCTTACTCTAAAACTCCAGTTTGCTTAGTTTCTATTACATGAATTATCTGAATCTGCATGTACATATGTTTACTTTAAGAATCTACTGCCTTTTCTGTCTTTTGCTATCATTGTAGGTTTAAGTAGTAAATTCTAAAGCTCTTCCCACAGAAAAGATCTATGGTTACTAGCGAGTGCAGCAAGTTTGCTGTTTTTTCTATCTGAATGTTTTCTATCTCTCATTTCTGACTTTTCTTAGCTATTGAGCTATTGTCTGTCCCAGAATCTACCACTTTCATGTTTTTAGGCATCCCACTTGCTCAGTGATTTATTGATTAAGCACAGACTCAATTCAGATTATTATCAGACAATGGAAACAACTAATTAATGATTTTGTGTGGTCCACTAGCCTTTGGCAGTGTCCTGTATGTTTGTTTTCTTGGTAGGTCATTACTTCACAAATTTTTATCCAGTTTGCTTACTCTTTCATTACATTTCTTGTTCATGTGTTTATCATACCTTCTGCCCTGTGTTATTTGCATCTGGTATACTTTCAGGCTTTTCCTGGCTACATAGTCAAGTCCTACATATTGCCCTGGCTGTTACTTCTCAGGCGGGTCACAGCCCTTTCTGACTTGCCTCAACCACTTTTAGTGCTGTTTGAAGAAGTGTAATTCACACCTTGGTCAGAGGCTGTGCCTATGAAAGGATCACAACAGCTGTCTAGAGAAAACAAAGCCAGGGAGGTTATATGCTTGGTAGCTTTCTTTGTTCATTTCACTATTCTAGGTGTTGCTCAGTATATTATTGATGTTCCACCAAGATGTGTGGGCAATGATCAATGCAGGCGCAGCATGGTGCCAGATGTAGAATGTTTGTTTTCCTTCTACCTTGTTTTGTTTTATATGGCTGTACTTGAACAAGGAGTGGGAAGGAAAGCAAGTTCTGACTGTGAGTACTTGCTCACAGTTGCTTCCAGCTGTGGCTGCTTACAGTTTCCAACAAATCTGGTTTTAGTTGTAATCATGCGCTGCAGGTGATTGCAGTGGCTTCCACATGGCATAGCACTGCTGCCTTGAAACAAATGTATGTTTATAAACACATGCCGATGGGACCAGAATTTCTAATGTGATTAGCAAGCTTCTAGGCATTTCACTGCGCAAAGAAGTAGACCGTAGAAAGTAGAGCACAGCATCTAGCTATATTTTTGGAGAATGAAACAACCTATTTTACCAAGACTTTAGCATTTTAGACTGTTGGTCCTGAGTCTGAGTAAGATGTGCCTTCGAGCATGCTTGACACTGACAGGTAATTGGCCCTTTGAAAACTAGAAGGGAATGAGGACTGAGAGGCGTTGTTCTCACTTCTTGTGCTACTTGGTTTAGGTAAAGCAGGACTCTGTACCTACAAGAGTTTGTATGCTGAGGTGGGCATAGGAAGGAAAAGTCAGTCTGCAAACAGTTTGTTATAACATGTTGGTGAAGGTTGTTTATATTCTGGAAAATGTATGTAACTAGATGGAATTTGTATTTGTGACTGCCTATGTTATGTATAGTGTCAGTAATTATTTGTCAACTTGCGTGTGTATGTATAGATGCCTCTCTGTTTGCATCTTATTTGTAGTAATCAAATGTAAGTGAAATAGTTTGGGGTTTTGTGGGGTAGGGTTTTGTTGTTTGTGGGGTGGTTTTTTTTTTTGCTGGTTTTTTTTTGTGGTGAAAATTTTTTTTAAAATAAAAGTAAGCTGGTCCCATGCATCCTTAGGCTTGGGTACAACAGCATGTTGCTGGATGGTTCCAGGCCACAGGCAATATGCTGGTAAATGGTGTTGGAAACAGAATCACCAAAGAACAGAGAAACTAAAACCAGTGGATGCAATGGGGCTGTTATCAGGTGAAATGATCTCAGCTAGTCTAATTTACACATTACTGTTTTCACTGGCCTGTTTTCCCTGCAATCGGGGATGGGGATAACACATCAGATGAGCAGAAAACACTCAATTAAGAAGAACAAAAAACATTTTTACTTTGTGAGATAAATAGGTGATTACTAAGTGCCATCCATAACAGAGGAAAAATATCTAACCTGCCAATAGTTTGATCTGTTCCTAAAATGAACTCTTTCTGTGAACAGTAGTATTTCAAGTGGTTTTGTGCTGGAAATAACTGAGATATTAATTTCAAAAACCTGTTCCAAAATGGTATGTGGATAATCTTGCTAAAGGCGGGTTCTCATGGCAAAGGCAAATAGCTTTCTTTTTAAATATCCAAATTATTAGCTCAAGATGACACTTTTAATAGTAAATGAGTTGTACGGCACTGATGGAATATTTTGAGACAGAAAAATAAATTTTTTTGGCAGAACAATGTTTCAAGCAGTAGCAAAAATGTTCCAGGTGACAGCAATTAATATTTTCAAGAGGGAAAACACTCCAGATATTTCTATGGTAATGCAATATGTGAAAAGATGAATCTTCGTGGTTTCTTCTGGATGGAGCCATAGTGGTAAAAGTGGGTGCTGTACTCCGTCTCTCTTTACTACATAACTAATTTGAACTTAAAAGTTTTTAATAATTTCATTGAAGTTATATTGTCCTGACCAAAGAGACGATTTAATGAGCATAAAAGGCTCTGATGTAAATGCATATTGTCTTCTTGATGAGAAATGTATTGAATGGAGAAAGACATCAACCTTCAGTGTGTCTTTTCCAGAACAGCTGAGTTAGACCAAGGTCGACTGGTCCCTTAAAAACCAATGTGGGCATATTTGAGGGAATCACCACCTGAAAGTCCTCTGAACATAAGGGAAGAAGGATTCAAATGCTTGGAATTAACTTGCAGTATAGTAATATGTTCTGTATTTAGTACTTGTCATTCGTTTAGCTCAATTCTCAGCTTTCTGAAGTCATCAAATTTGGATTCTGCCCTAGAATGAATGCTGAGTATTTAATCTGAACCTTTTCATTTGTCATTCCATCTCTGTTTGGTTGTTGTCTAAGGAACAGAAGCATGGGTAAGCCAGAAAGAGGAGACACTGGCTTCATGCGTTAGAAGGCAGGTCTGATGCTGGCTGCAAGAAAAAACACTGAGGGGTGAAGCAGCAACTTCAGAGCTTGCTTCTGGGTTGCGTTGACTAGGATCTTGCTGTATTCCTAAAAAAAATCAAATTTCTTCAGCTTTTGTGTGTAAAGCAGTGAATTTCACTCTCTATCCTGAAATACGAATACATTTTAATTTACTGTATGGACCAGAACAGTGGCCTTGAACTGAATATTTAACCCAAATATTTTTAGCTAATGGAATCTTATTTTCAACCTTTCTTCCCTTACTGGAGATGGTGAACGTTTTAGAGATGGCTTGATATGAAAGGATTGTTTTAAAACTGGTAAATTATATTTAAATTATGTTTAGTATTTTACATTATATATGTCATTAATTTTTCATGTCGAACATCAAACTTGATTGCTTTTTTGTCGGTCATACCTTTGTGATTTTTTTTTTCTCTTCAGATAGCTGAAGGTTTGTTTGAAATGTGTGATTCAGCAATGGGTTTTGCTGACACAAAGATAAAAATGGAATTATATTTATGCAAAAGGATGTAGGCATAACTTTAATAAAAAAATCACACATAAAAATTTCTCCTCAGATTTTTTACCATCATGATAGACTAAACAGTCTGGGACCTTGAGGCTCTGAAGAAGAAGCTTTTGCTCCTCTGTGGCAGTTATTCAAAACATAGCTTTGAGGAGGCCAGCTTTTGCAGTTGGACAAGTACATCATGACAGTTCTTCCCTGAGGTTTAAATACTCAGTACTGACACGAATACAAAACCATTGTTGCTGTGTTTAAACGCTGACCTACTCTTATCCCTTAGATTAATGAACACTATCACAGCACTTTTATTTTGTATCGTAATTAAGTACTGATCTCTGGGGGCCAGGTGTTATATGTAAAACTACTATTGACCTCAATGGGAAGGAACAGTATGTACTTTTCTCAAGGTGAAAGAGATGATGAAAAACCAAGGGGAATTAATGCAGACGTGGGAACACAAATTTAATCTTGGTCAGTACACCATCCTCGCTTTCAATCTAATTTTTGCCCTGAATGTCTTTTCAGCAAGGATTGTTAGAGGGAAAACAATGGCAATTGGAGTTTGCTGTGCTTTCGTAAGGTAGCTCACAGTGTCAGCCTCAATTTGCTGCTGCTGGTGGTGTGGATAATCTCTGGACAGTAGTTAGAGGTCTTGTTCAGATCTGAAGCTTTTGAGGGTTGATGATTCCTGTTAATATTCTTGCTAATGTTTACAGCATAATGAGTCTCAAAAATGCAGAAACATTTCAGTCACTAGGGGAACTTTGAAATTGTGTCCAATCTTTAAAATTATTTGTGACATTCAATACTACCATGCTTTAATATTGCAATAGCATGCACTTTATGTAAAATATTTGGGAAAAAAAGAATTTATCTGTTGGTTATATTTGCGATCCTATCCCGGATATATTCTTTTGGTATTATGGAAATGCAATTGTTTCAAATACTAAAAAAATAGAGATAAATTTTACTCTCTCTTTCTGAAAAATAAGTCTAGGCTCTGAAGGGTCCCTGAGACTGAAATTGTCCTGACTTATTTCAGCTAAAATGTGCATTTAATAATAGAGGTTAACTGGACAAGAATAGTTGCAGAAAAGACGACTAACATAGCTCAACAGGTGTTGAAGATTATCTTGCTGACAGACTTTCTGTATACATGTTGCTTCTAAGAGTCCATGAGGAGGTCTAGCGTGTAGAGGGAATCAAATGTTTTCCTAGAATTACTCATTATGCTGAGTATGATAACATACTCTAAAACCACTTGGAGTTAGTATTTTTATTTATCAAAACAAAACTATAAGAATCTGGAGATGTTGATGGAAAAGCATTAAATTAAAGATCCAGGAATTTTGGCAATTTTTCTATCTTCCTGAAACTGGGTATGAAAATAATATTTTTTTTATTCTAACTTGAGCTTGTATACTTCCAGCTTTTACCCATTTTCATTTTAATTTGTTTCATTCTCTATTTTATTATGCTTATAATAAAGTGTTTCTAATTTTATATGTATCCTCAAAAATAGAATTTTTTGCTAACTTGTATATTTCTGCAATGTTAAAATGGTAGATAATGTAAGTAAATGAAAAAGTTTGAGACCTCTGTCATGGTTTAACCGCAGTAGGCAGCTCAGCCCTGCATGGCTTCCAGCTCACTCCCCCCACAGTGAGACAGGGGAGAGAATCGGAAAGGTAAAAGTGAGAAAACTCGTGGGCTGACATGAAGACAGATTCATAGGTAAACCAAAAGCTGTATGTGCAGGCAAAGCAGGAAAAGGAATTCATTCATTGCTTCTCATTGGCAGGCAGGTGTTCAGTCACCTCCAGGAAAGCAGACCTCCATCATGCGTAATAGTTACTTGGGAAGACAGACACCTCAACTAATGGCTGTAGACATAGTATTCCATTTTTCTGATTTCTAGATAGGAAAAAAAACCCAGTCCTGAGCTCTTTTATTTTTTCTTACATGAGGATTTATAACTGACAGTTATAGCTCATACTTGCATGAGAACATGTATTTATGCCAGAATTTTCAAAGGCATGTGGTCTTCTAGCTACTGGCTGAACACTGACAGAATTGACATGTGTTTTGCATAAAATGTCTAGGAAAACAATTTCCAAAGACAGGCATCTCTCTGCAACAAGAGATCTGGGAAACAGAATTTGAACTCTGCGGGTCGTGTTGGCTCAGCTCTGTTCATGGGATGGGGTTTTGATTACTCATAGACTCACGCATGAAGTTCTCTTCAGCACCTTCAGTGATCCATAGTCACGCTTGAAATGTATTCCTTGTTCAGCAGATTTGCCAATGCGTATTCACATCTCTCCCACAGTCATGGAGGCACTCGCAGTATTTTGCAGCCCATGGGAGCATGCTCAGTTGTCAGATGAATAACTTAATTTTGTGTATTGAAATAGAAATAGTTCTCTTTTGCCATGGGATTTATGTCTGGTTTTTTTTCTGCTTTTGGCTGCTGTCATAAGCTCTTATCCTGTTTTCACAAATGAGTGATGCATATTCAGTCTGTTACTATGCCACTTGCACAAACCTAGGGAGTTCATCCAGAAGACAGTTAGGACTTTTCCTAGCTGTATTGAAAATCAAGAGATGCTTATCTTAGGGAGGACAATAAAAGGTAAAAACTTGGATTTATGTCTGTAGTATTTTGGTAGAAACAGAGCAAATAGTTTAATTTCGATAATTTATATGCCAAAAGGTACTTGGCTGATTATCTTTCAGCTGACTCTACGAAAAGGCAAGAAAATGCATGTGTAGTAAATATGAAAGAACATCAAGAAGAGCTGGAAAAGCTTAGGAAGTGCAGGGACTGTGCATTAACACAGTAATGATTCTAAACAAAAAAAAAACAAACCAAAAAAAACAAAACTAAAAAACCCCGAAAGTATCTTAAGAAATGTGTCTATCCAGGGGTACACAGCAGACTATTACCACTCAAGAGAAATCTCTCAGGATGGTGTTATAGTTTCATTTAAAAACAGACTTAAACCTCAGTAGTTATTGGGTAACGAAATTGAAGGCAGGAGTTTTTAGGGGGGAAAAAGCAGAAGATAATATTTTTGTCACATGGATCTCTGTGAAGTTTCCACCATCATCTCAAAATAGATGTAGTGGAATGGGAAAAACTTCAGAGAAGCACAAAAAGGATGAACAAAAGGCCTTGGAACAATCTCTGTACAAAAAACAACGTTCAGGTTTCACTCTTAAGAATTAGATGAGGGGAAAATAAACGTCAAAAGAAACACAAAATTAGGCTGGAGAGGAAGGACAGGAAAAACTATTCATGACCTCTTCTGTACAAACAAGATCCTGGGGAATCAAATTCAGGCACTAAGAGACAGGTTCAAAAGAAGTAATGAAGCCATTTTTCATGCATCGTGTCACATAATTGTGAAATTCCTTGTCAAATATTGTTGTAGATGGGGTGTTTTCATGAGCTTCAAGAGGTGACCGGATAATTGCTAGGAAAATGCATTCCCTGAATGTGCTAGACACATAAAAATCATGCTTGTTTCAGAAATAAACGAAGGATGAGAAGAGTACTCAAAGCACCGCTATCCCATTCTTCACCTTAAGCATCCACTCATTTTATTCTGTCAGAAAAAATACCGAGCTAAATGGACTTGTAGTCTACCTTATGGCTGCTTTTGTTGTCTATCTTTTATCCTCAAACAAGTTGATAAAAATGAGTTGTTTTTTTGACAAAGGAGGAAAACAGGCTTTTAGAGTGTTAAGACTTATAACATCATAATACAGAAAGGATGGACTAGGAGAAGGTGGTAATGTTGTATCACACAAGATGTTAGTCTGACTCCTTATATACACAAGAATAGTCTAGTTTCTATTATAGGTAGTATTAAAATCTTACAAAAATGTGTAATTATTTTCATGATGATTTTGTGGAAGGTTTCTTTAAAACAACTAATTTTTAAATATCCTTTTCTTATTTCATCAAATAAATATCTCTGAATGAAAAAAAAAAACAAACCAGAAAGGGTGGGGCAGGGAAGGAAAAAAACCCTAAACCTACCAAAATGCAAAAACCGAAACTAAAAAAAAAGCAGGTGCTCCCAAACAGAAGCAGGTTTGGCTCAGACAGAATGGTATTTTTCAATGATATAAGAGACCACTTCCTTCTGGAAGCTTTGACATTTATTGTGGTGGGAGACAGCACAGGCTATTAAGAATGTTTACTGTTCATTAAATCACTGATTATTTTTCTTGAAATGGCTAATGTCACTCAAACTGTCCAGCAGTGCTTCTGAACTGCGTAGATCATGAAATCCTTCTGCCAATGCCGCTGCGGCTTGCACAGCATGGGATGAAGCCATGCACTGTCACTGCTGAGTAGGGTATTCAAACGAGTGGCCTGGCAGGCACACTCAAGTCCTCGTGACAGACAGTGTCACATTAACAATCAACAGCACGTCTCAGAGCAATGGCTCACGGGGCTGGAGTAGTGCGATGGGCTCCAAGTGCCTGCAAGGCCAGTCATAAACTTTGGAAAAAAAAAAATTATAGTGGGGCTGTAGGATGAAGTGGGATGTGAAACTGGGAAAAGCAGTGGCTGTTTGAGCGGTAGGAGAAGTGGTCAACCTGAGGAATTTGGCTTCAGGGTGTTGGTGCTGAATATAGCATGCAAAGAAAGGGTGAGGGGAGTAGATAAGGATGATGAAGTTCAGGATAATTTCCCACTTTTGACCAGTAGGGTCTGAGAGGTACAGAATTAGGTTAAACCTTGCTAGCTGTAGGTGCTGGAAAAGAAGGATGACTAATTTAATCTGTTGCAGAAATAAGAAAAATGTGTTTGATCCTGGTATGATAAGATTAGAACTGAAGACAGAGGTATTTTTCAGGCTCTAACATCAGTGTAAAGATGGAAAATACTCTGTGTTCTTTAGCTCGCAGTAGTTAACTAGAAGGACATCTAATTGTTGACTTTAGGTCATAATGTTAATTATTATCAAACACAGAGAACATTAACAATTTGTAGGTAATGAAGGCAATTACTAAATGCTCTGTGAGGGAAGCAGCATTCCCTATCAAATAGGATTCTGCATTTATGGAAAACTTGTTTTTGTACATGGAGTGTCTTCTTGAGAGGATTGTTTAGCCTTTGAACATGTACTTTTCTGATAATTTTGCATTATTAAGCCATCCAGTACAACCCAGCTGCTAACAGCTGAGCACAACAAATTTCTTGGGTTTTATAATTTTCCTGGGGTGGTTCAGCCTGGAGAAGAGGGGGCTCAGAGGAAACCTTATTGTGGCCTTTCAGTACTTCAAGGGGGCTTGTAAGAAAGATGGGGACAGGCTTTTTAGTGGGGCCTGTAGGGAGAGGGCAAGGGGTAATGGTTTTAAACTAAAAGAGGGTAGATTCAGACTAAAGATAAGGAAGAAATTTTTTACAATGAGGGTGGTGAAACACTGGAACAGGTTGCCTGGAGAGATGGTAAATGCCCCATACAGTATGCGAACTTTTATGTTCATGCCTCAAATTTCTATTTAGTTGCCGTAGAAGATCTTTACTATGCTGTTTCATTCTCGTGGTAAAATGCATAGCTTGCTTTATTGTCTAGGCAGTATAGTTTTTTTTAAGAGTTACAATCCCCTCCACAAAATCTAATAACACCTGTAACAACCATCAATCTACTATGCCATGAAAAGAAATAACTTTTCTAAGGTATATTAAAACTCCTGTTTTGATACCAAAGAATAGTAATAAATCATACTAGAACCACCTTGTTTGAATTTTGACAACAGTTTAGAACTATTTCATTTCACAGAATAGATTTCATAAGAAATGTTTGCCTGTTTCAGAAAAAGCATTTTACCTTATGCAAAAACTTCAAATGTGGATGTTTATGGCATTTATGGAACATATTTACAAAAGCAAGCAAGTGAATACATTAAGTGGTGTTTTTTTGTTTTGTTTATTTTTTTTTTTACACTTCATTGTAAATTTAGCTTAATTATCAGCCTGTATGAACGGTTTTTTTTTTTTTCAGTAGAGCTTAATGGCTTCACAGGTAACTCAGTCACATGGGAACATTCCTCTTGAGAGTGATCTTTGATATGGTGAAATATATAAGCTATTTAACTGTTCCAACTGCACAGAGAGTGGCATAATAGGGTTGACAAATCTTTAGACAGTTTTTCTTATTTAGCTAGCCGAGTAAAATTTGGAAAATAATTTTGTATTCCACTTAAAAGTAGTCAAAACACATTCGAAAGCTCAGAATTAATTATATATATATGATATCTATTTCAAAAACATATATAATTCTATATATATATGGCTACATGAAGAAACTTTAATGTCTGGAAGAACTGCAGATATAAAAACTCTGTCAATGTGCTCGTTTAATTCTCACCAATGCAGTATACTTTCATTTTCTACAGAAAATAGAGTGCCTTTGCATTAAGGGGCAGACAGGAGATACATTCTGTTTCAAAAATGACTTGATCTAGAATAAATAAAATAGGAAAATGACTGCCAAGTGGTGTATTTTCAGGATGTGTTACTGACATGACTACTGGAATATCTTTTAAAAGACTATGTCTAAAAACATGTATAATCTGTCTATATGGATTTAATTTTATTTGCCTTAGAGTGCAGCAGACAAGAAAACAAACTTAAAGGTGAATTAGTCTCCACAAGCAAGACAGACATGAGTATTTTGGTTGACTATGAATTTCCATCTGTGCCATATTAGCTAGCCAACCAAAAATTCATAAAATGTGAGTACAAAATAAGTAGAATCAGATCATCCTGACTGAAAGTACCACGAGATAACTAACAACCTATCTCATAGGTTAGGTCTATTTTGTTAGCTTCCCTCCTGGTGCTAATCCATAAACTTAGTATGACTCCACATTCGTGTTTTCTGCATCAGCCAGGAAAGGTGGTTAGATTCAAACTTCAGCCTTTGTGAGACTGAGGCATTTTAAAGGAATACATCAGCAAACAGTGAAAGCCAACCTGTGTTCAGAAAGAAGAGTAGCTCACGTATTGGAGAGTTAAACTCCTGTAATTAGTATAACACTAACTGCTCTAATTACATGTAAGTATTTCAGTACTTAACACTTTAGAATGCTAAAAATGCAGCCTGTTAAAATATAATTTAAAAAGCAGCTGAGCTACTTATACAAATTAACAGTGGGATTTCAAAGAGCCCGTTCGCCCCTAGTCCTTACATGTCTTTTATGAGTTTAAACTTTTGCAGCTTGAAAAGTCACTGAGTGATTGACTAGAATAAATATTCTTGGAACACTGAAGAAAAAGAAATGAGGGAATATTTTCAATAAAAACTAACTTCTACATTTAAATGCTTCTTTGCTTATGTTCATCGGTCTATTTATCCTGTGAATCTGTGAGTTTTCAGTTGTGTGCCTTACTGCAGCAGGCTGCTTGTGTTTTTTTTTTTTCCAGTGATTCTGAGCCAGGTAAGCCCTGATAGTCCTCCTGTCTTTTTTTTAACTTAATAGCTGTATATTGTCATATCTGTGAGGGTTTAACTTTTTTTTTTTTTTTAATAAATGTTTGGGTACCCAGCATTTGTAGTTAATTCCATCCTCTACTAAGAAGCATGACTGTTGTATGTTTACATGTCTCTGTATGGCTAGCGTTCTTGATTAGTGTATTCTGCAATGTGCTTTCGTTAAACATGCTTCAACTTTCAGCAGTACCGCAGTACATGCACTCATGTAGAATAAAGATGTAGAATAAAATCTCAGTACTGCAATAACTGGTATCAGTGCCTTGAAAAATTGTAAACATTTTTTTGTTCTGATTTAGCTGTTCTGCAGAATTATAAAAGTTAATCTCCCTTACTAAGGGGCTCATTCAGCTAAACTAGGCTTATACTGAAGTAAATGTATGAAATGCCTTTTGTAATTTAAATTAAACACCCACTTTTAAGGCTTGTTGGCATAAAAGAACAAAATCTTGTAATTTCCTATGGAATCTGTATTACCATACATAACCACCATACCATAACCAACCCACTAACTGCTGGACCTTGAAGTGTTTTCCCTGACTGACCTGACAATTTTGCTTTAGTCATTTGCAAGAATAACTAGCAGATATTTTAACTGTGATGGCTACTTTTTTTCAACTTTGAATGCCTTATTATATTTCATCTCCTCTGTCTTGCAGTCTTTTATTCTGATTTTCATAGGATCTAGCCTCTATAACTGTCTCATCCTTCTTGAAGTTATTGGTCATCTGTGAATGTATCTGATGGAAATGTGATATAAAACTGGCATTTTAGTCCTTTCAGTTAACCCAGTTTTCTGAGATTCCACCCGCCCCCAGTTCCAAAAACATCAAATATCATGCTTAAGATCCACTTTGTCATCAGTTTAAGATATTACCTATCCAACTCGCTCAGCTGGCATTTGTTCACGTGTATGTATCCACTACATTTTTGCCAAAAGCTCTTTTCCAGCCTTCTGCAGATTGTCAGATACAGTCTAACATTTGTAGACTTTAGCAGTTCTGAAATATACCTTTTCATATTTCTGTGAAGGTTCCTGCGTAACTACATCTGAGAGGTTAAAATCTGAAATAATGGGTAATATTTAGTTTGAAATATTGGGTTGGTTTTGAAGTACTGTAATCTAGATACTTTCTTTAAGAAGTAATTGCACTGGACAGTAAAGGTGGGATTCACCTTGTCTAACCAATACTGGTTAGAAAGTGAAGCTATCAATCTCAAACTAGTTTCCACATTCCTCTCCTGGGCAACTGAGAAAGAAGCACTTCTGAAAAGTGATGAATTTTACCTGTTCTGGATCCTAGTTTTAGGATAGGAATGAATCTTCATATGAAACTGGCCTCCTCTCCCACTACGGTGAAAGTCTGGTTAATTGCTACAGATAATCTAACTTTAAGATGGTTTGTGGTGCACAGGGTGACCCTGTACAGTTTGAAATGGAGACAACCACCATCCCTGGAGGTATTTAAAAGACGTGTAGACGTAGTTCTTAGAGACAAGGTTGAGTAGTGGAGTTGGCAGTGTTAGGTTTGTGATTGGAACTGATGAACTTAAGGGTCTCTTCCAACCGAAATAATTCTATGATTATTGCTATCACAGATAAAATTAGGCAGCTGAGCATAGCTGTTGTGTTGCACCCTATAGTAACATAGCAGAAGATACAGAACACTCATTTAGCTGTGTTTATTACTATTAAGACACGCTTGCACCTGAATCTAGACTACTCAAGCTCTTGTTTTTGTTTGTGATTGTAAGAGCTTCACTCACTTCAGAGAATGGAAACAAAAAAAAAAAAAATTCAGAAAGAGTTGACCTTAAAAAACATATTCATTTTAATTCAAAAATCCTTTCACCTAATAGTAGATTAAAATCAGCTTTTCATGAAAGTTAACTGAGAAAGAGGCAGCTGCCATTCAGGTTCCATGCTCTTTGCTGAACAATAGCCGTTTTGTGGTGTTAAAAAGCACAGTAACAGCATGTTCTTTCTCCTTGACGCAAGATTTAGGACTGGGCTGCTTGCATACATTGCTTAAAGAGCACTGACTGACACGTGTTCCTATTTGACATCCACTCAAAATGAGTACAGATGATGCAGTACAACATGGAAATATATGAATTTGATACTTACCTAGATCTCGGCTTGTTCACAATAGTAGGATTCGAGTCTTGTTTTGTTCTTATTTGTCTGAACTAAATATGACAGATTTTCAGGATAGGTGAGGTAGAAAAGGATCTCTGGAGACTGTCTAGTCCCATCTGTGTGCCCAAAGCAGGAGCACCTAGAATGCTCAGGGCTGTGCTCAGCTGACTTTTGAGTATCTCCAAGGAAGGACGCTCAGCAACTTCTATGGGCAACCTGTGCCAGTATGTTATCACCTTCACAGGAATAAAGGTTTTTTTTCTAATGTTTGAATGGAATTTCCTGCCTCTTGTCCTGTTGTTGGGCTCCACTGTCAGGAGTCTGACTCTGCCTTACCACCCCTCAACAGGTATTCATACACACTGATGCGATTCCCCCTGAGCTTTCTCTTCTCCAGGCAGAACAACTTCGGCCCTCTCAGCCTCTCCTTACATGAAAGATACTTCAGTTGCTTACTCAGCTTCCTGGCTCTTTGCAGCATGTACTTCCATATGTCTTTGTCTCTGTTGCACTGGGGAGTCTGGAACTGGACCCAGCACGATGACTGCATCTCACTAGGGCTGAGCAGTGGGGAAGAACCACTTCCCTCCACCTCAGATGCTCTACCTAATCTATCTCAGGATTCTGCTGGCTTTCCTTCCGATAGGGGCACATTGCTGGCTCATGCTAAACTCAATGTCTACAAGGACCCACAGATCTTTTTGTTGCAGCCAAGGCTGCCTCATTAGCTGTCCCTAGGCACAGGTCTTGGCTTTCCCTGCTGCTGTCCTGTGCTCAGGGCAACTCCTCCTCCTTGATCTCCCAGCCCGTTCTTCTGAAAGAACCGGTATACGTACACGGTAGTGATCCATGGTGGTGAGCTCTCCCACCATGTGTCTGCCACCCCCATGAGATCATGGCCCTGTAACTCAAGACTTTCAGGCAATCTTTTTTTGAAGATATGGCCTTGAAAGATCTCAAAATGTATTATGTGACATGTTTTCTGAAGATTTTATTTGGGTGGATTTACAGCTAATCTTCCTAATCAGTATGGTCTTTAGATATCAGAAAGGAGATCAGTTTAACAGTGGCACCAGATTCAGCCTTCAGAAGTCTTATAAATCACTTGAAAGAGAACAACAATAGTTGTAAATTTTGTACTCAATCTATTTACTTGATAATAGCAAACTCTGGAACTCTGAAATGAAAATCAGATTGGTTCCACACTATGCACAAGGATATTATCAGTACTCCATGATCCAAAAAGTGAGCCAGTAGTTTTTGGCCTCCCAAAGATTTCTGTTTTAGAGGAGGCAAAGGAGCTATAATCAGGTTCCAAACCAGCTGCTTGTATCTGAAAAAGTTGTTGATATTTCGCATAAGTAGTTCTGTCGCTCAAAGTTAATCTAATCCATGTTTCTCAAAATAGAGAATAAAATTCAAAAGTCTCTCATAATTTTGGTGACTTTTTGCAGAACAATTAATCTGTTACAGAATTATTAACATAATAATTTTTAAGCAACTACTATTAGTGAAGAACACTTTATTCACTCTCATTCTATATTTCTAAGTACTAAAACTTCAAAACAATTTTACTTTCATGCACTAAAACAGTATGCAATGAAAGAAAAAGTACTGATCTAAATATTATTTGGCAACATCTAAGCTGAGTCTTATTGCTTGGAGATAAAATGAACAATTTTTTTTTTCCACTCTCTGCCTTCCAGTTTCTTTGAGCTTTTCTTTTGATTTCTCTTTCCTGTTTTTTTATGACTTATGTTGTTTTTACATGTTGCTTGGCATTCTGCATTTATTATTATAGCAACAGCTCAACTTTTTGTGCCACTATAATACCATAACAAAAATTCAGAATACTCCATAATTTATTCTCATTGTATATTCATTGTACTAAGCCTCCTGGCATAGCAAACTCTCTTGGAGCTACAACAAATCACACCATGTTAGCAGGCTACATTTTTCACTGAAGACAGTACTGAGCATAGGGGCTGAGCAAGGAGTTTTAGGATTAAGACTCGTATCCCACGTCTCAGCTACTTTTCCATGGAAGACTTCCCTTTTTCCTTTCTCTGTCCCACTTAACGTTTCAGCCAGCAATCTGGTTGTTTGGATGTCTAGCACAGACTGTCTTGGGGGCTGTTTTATTTGAATTTTGAGCACTTGAAATACTTTCAAACTAGTAGAATAGTCTTGCTGTAGCTTTTCTAGCTCTTGAAGGAAGATGGGTGCAGTCATTTTGGTCCTTCTTACTTATAAAATATAAGTTCATCTTGCAGATTTCACCTGAATCCGTGTTAAAGTGCCCTTGAATACAACCCAAAGTGGCAGTGATTGGGAAGACAAACGTTCTGCTGTTGCAGCCTTGGTCTCTGCTCCCACAGCAGTGAGGCAGAGCATGCCAGCTGAATGGTTATCTGCAAAGAAGCTTGAAAATCCCTCCTGGCATAAACATCTTATTTGTTCATCCAGCTGGACAGAGCCTGGATTAACCACTTTGTACACCACCTGGAATGGTTATGCATGCTGGGCTATGGCAGATGGCTTTGCCAAAGCAAAGAAGGCTTCATCTCTTTCCCTTCAGCACAGCCCTGGCTCTATGGTTTCAAAGTAACTTGGAGTAGTTAAGAAACCTACACCACCTGTACTTTACCCAGCTCTCTTCCTGCTGCTTCCTCAGATTATTGGACAGCAAGGTATACTGTGAGGGTGGAGGGGATAAAAAAAGCACTAAAGGGAAAAGGCAGTGTTTACAGTACGGGAAATAATTATACATTCCTGCTGTTTTGAACTGTCTAGTGAGCCTACAGCACTACCCAGACCATGGTTTCCTTTGGCATTATTATTGCCATTAGTTTTTCTTTCCATTCTTGACTTCTCTAGGATTTATTTTTAACTTCCAATTTTTCTTTTAAGATCTGTATTCATTTATAGACTATCTTATGTTCTTTTGGATTTTTTTCCTTTTATTTTTCCCTAGGAATCTTCTTTAAAGTTCTTGCTCTCTTAACTTCTTACAGTTTTATATTCTTCTAAGAGATTTCTACTCTTTTCTTCTTGGTCTTCCTTATCTTTCTTATTTTCCCTATCTTCCTCACTTGTGTATCGATTTGGAAATATCATAAAGCATGCTGATTCCTCATGGGAATCACAACAAAGCACTGTGTCACTTTGAAAATACCACCCACTAAAATCAATTTCATGCAAAACCATACAATGGCAGAAGTACTATTAACTCTTTTTACTATGATATTCCTGGATTTTAGAGTGACTGGTTAATGATGAGTTGTTTATACCTTGTAGTCAATAAAAGACTAAACAATAATAGAGTTAAACTTTGTTGTAGTGTGCAAAGTGATTCTGAAATTGTTGTACTTTCTATTAAAACAAGATGTCAAAATTACTATCTTATTTCCCTCCTTGATGGATTAGTCAATCAGTAGTTAACAAAACTGCAAAGGAACCCTACCACAATTAAGAAAAGCCTGTTTTCTTCAATTGGCAGATTTTGCCTTTCCTATCTTAGAGAGAACTCCGTGTCCATGACAGTACCATAAGGTCATTTAATGCCAGTGCGATGGGTACTCGTTGATCTTTTTTTTTTTTTTTTTTTTATTATTTTATGGGTAGTTGAAGCTGTGTAAGAATGAGACCATGGCCAAATGTTATTAGCCAGACAATATTTCTGTAAAGATTACTATCAGCATAATTCCTATCTATGTTTTTCCACAACATGACACCAGCACAGATGGCAATGCAAGAACACAATAAATCCTAAAGGAAGCCTATTGCATTTGGGATCTGTGCGGACTGCTGATCAGTACAGAAGAGTTGTCCTTATGTGCAAATGCCTCAGTCCACAACAGAACCTCAAATCTGTGAAACTTATTTATCCATTCATCCTGAGTCATTTCTAATGCCAGCTGACCACAACTCTTGCTTAACCTTCAGGGAAACAAACCATGCATATTTATTCTCTCCTGATTATTCTGATGTACGAGCACCATAGGCCCAGATCTACAAATAATATTTTTAGATGCTTAATTCATAGTGATATAAGTAGGGCTATGTATCTAAGCAACTTTGACATGAAAAACGTTCTCTTCTGCTGTTTCTTGAAAACAAAAAGACTAGTGTCTTACACTTTCAACTGAGGCTGTACAAAGTAAAACATGAATCTCTGCTGTTTTCTTTCCTGCATCTTATAGAAGAAGCAGATACAATTGTATACGTATTTTTCCTCTGTCTTTTTTGAGGAATCACTTTGGGTTCAATCACATTATATATCATAATAATACTTTCATTTCCAAAGTATGTGTGATGGGGCCCTGTTTTCCTGGAAATGGCTAAACATCTATCTGCTGATAAGTAGTGAATTTCTTGCCTTGCTTGCATGTGCAGCTTCTGTTTTCCCTATTAAGCTGTCTTAATCTTAACAGAAGAGTTTTCTCGTTTTCTTGTTTTCACTCTTTCAGTTCTCTCCCCCATCTCAGCTGGGTGGGGCTGAGCTGCCTACAGTGATTAGATTGCAATGACGGTGTATAAAATTTGTGTAGTGTTAAGAATTTTGGTAATTAGAAATTCTGAAATAGTAAGAAAACCTGGCTTATCATTTTCCTTCTCTTTTTAAAAGATGAAAAGCTTATGAAAAAAATTTTTCCAGAGTACCCAGCACTTTCAACCATGAAGATACCTGCATTTTTTTTATATTCTTGTCCAGTGCACTTCAAATATTTTCTTTGTCATAAATAATTTCTCTGTGTGTTCCAAAACACATAGACAGACTCAACCTGCTTTAATGCGTTTCTCTTTAGAGCATCAACTCTATTTCAGGAAAAAAAATAAGCTTTAAAACATGGAGGAATAAAATCAGGAAAGATCCATGGGATGATTCAATGAAGTATCGCTAATGGTCAGGAGAAAAGGAAGTAAAGACAATTGCAGGTGGAAACCCCACACAGCAGTCCAAGAGAAAATGCAGAATGTCTGGTTTTAACCTTTAGAAAAAGTCAGAGTGAATTCCAAGGTTGAAATGGAATCTGAAATCAATAAATGGGGTTTTATACTGAATGTTCATCAGAACTCTAATGATTTTCACTTTTCCGCAGTCGAGTTTGTGACAAAGAGGATTATCCCTCTGTTCTCCTGTGCTCTGATGACATCACAGCTAATGCTGTAGTGTATGAAGTCTCAGGTGTATAGCTGATTCCACTTCAGTTATATATGTGGTCAGACCTTTTATAATGATAAAAATATTTTGTTTCTGTTATGATTTTTTTTTCTTGATTTTTAAAAAGAAAAAAAGAAAAACTCACTTCTTTTCTGTTAGAAGTATGGGGCTGAGAAAGTATGGGGACAAACAAGTGAAATACAAACGTTAAATAAGGTCTGAAAATTTGTAGCGAGATTGAAGTTACTCCAAAAAGTTTTGTTGTTCTGTCTTTTCCTTTTCTTTGGATAGACATTTATTACATATGATGGCAGCAGTAGGCCAGGGAAAGAAGAAAGGAAAGAGGGGGAAAAAGAGGTTAAAAGAACTGCTAGTGAACAATAGAAACGCTCCTAACATCTTAAATAAAAGATCAGCATGATAACGTTACTGCTGTCCAGGGAGTTCTATATTATGGAGCAATTAATCCTGAGTGTGCTCACCGGGCACGTGAAGGAAATCCAGGGGATCAGGCCCAGCCAGCATGCGTTCATGAAAGGCAGCTCCTGCTTGACCAACCTGATCCCGTTCTGTGACCAGGTGACCCACTTAGTGGATGAGGGAAAGGCTGTGGACATTGTATGCCTGGACTTTAGTAAGGCCTTTGACACTGTTCCCCACAGCATCCTTCTGGAGAAACTGGTTGCCCATTGTTTGGATGGGCGTACTCTTCACTGGGTAAAGAACTGACTGAATGGTCAAGCGCAGAGAGTAGTGGTGAATGGAGTTAAATCCAGCTGGCAGACAGTCATGAGTAGTGTTCCCCAGGGCTCAATTTTTGGTCAGATCTTGTTTAAAATCTTTATCAATGATCTGGATGAGGGGACTGAGTGCTCCCTCAGTAAGTTTGCAGATGACACCAAGTCGGGCGGGACTGCTTGAGGGTAGGAGTGCTCTGCAGAGGGATCTGAACAGACTGGAGTGATGGGCCAAGGCCAATTGCATGAGATTTAACAAGGCCAAGTGCATTTGGGTCACAACAACCCCATGCAATGCTACAGGCTTGGGGAGGAGTGGCTGGAAAGCTGCCTGGCAGAAAAGGACCTTGGGTTGCTGGTTGACAGCCGGCTGAACATGAGCCAGGAGTGTGCCCAGGTGGCCAAGAAGGCCAATGGCATCCTGGCTTGTATTCATGAATAGTGTGGCCAGCAGGAGTAGGGCAGTGATCGTGCCCCTGTACTCAGCACTGGTGAGTACTGTGTTCAGCTTTGGGCCCCTCACTACCAGAAAGACATTGAGGTGCTGGAGTATGTCCAGAGAAGAGCAATGAGGCTGGTGAGGGGTCTAGAGAACAAGTCTTATGAGGAGCAGCTGAGGCAGCTGGGGCTGTTTAGTCTGGAGAAGAGGAGGCTGAGGGGGGACCTTCTCACTCTCTACAACTACCTGAAAGGAGGTTCTAGTGAGGCAGGTGTTGGTCTCTTCTCCCAGGTAACTAGCAATAGGATGAGAGGAAATGGCCTTAAATTGCATCAGAGGAGGTTTAGATTGGATATTAGGAGAAATTTCTTTACTGGAAGAGTGGTCAGGCACTGGAATAGGCTGCCCAGGGAAGTGGTGGAGTCCCCATCCCTGGAGGTGTTTAAAAAACACGTAGATGTGGCACTTCGGGATATAGTTTGGTAGGCATGGTGGTGTTGGTGGATGGTTGGACTTGATGATTTTTGCAGTCTTTTCCAACCTATGATTGCATGGGGTGGATGTGGACATGATGTGGAAGTGGACTGCGTCTGCTCTCGGAGTTATAGGTCCTGCTGAGGTCAGTACTGAAGGATTTTTCTCAACTCACAATGCTTGTTTTGTCTCAGGGAAGTCCTGTTTTTATGTTCCAGATGGGTTGGAGGGTGCTCTCAGGTTGGCTGGAACAGGGCAGGGATGGAGTTACTTCCACGTTCCATGGAAATGTTGTTATTGATGTCCGTAGAAGGCACTTGCGTGTTTCATACAGTTTTAGTGATTACGTAGGAGGAAAACCTAAATATTTTAGTTTGTACTTTAGAAAGAAAAAGGTGCTTCCTTCTCATGTTGGCAATAACTTTCAAACCCCTCTCCACCTGCGCTGTTTAATGTGTTTGTATTTCAAGCGCAGCAGTGGTTGAAAGAGGATGAACACTCACGAACTGAAAAAATTGTAGTAAGTTTTGATGCACAAAGTTACTATCTGCTTCATGCAGGGAGAGAAAATCGGACACACTTGGTTGTGATGAGGCTCAGCAAAGACTTTAATGCACAAAATGCCAACTGCCAGATGTGCTTTATCTGTGTTAGATGGAAGAATATCAATGAGATCAAACACCTGCGTGTGTAAACTGACATTTAAAATAAAATTTTTTCACACTCAGTGTGTTTGTAGCATTTAGATTCGTCACTTAAGGAAATCAGATGACACTTCTAATGTGTTGTTGAAGAATGAGTTAGTGTTAGAGATTTTTTTATTAATATTACTTATAAAAGTATCCCAAATTGTGTGTCCTGGAACAAAGAATAGCAATTGCAAGACTTGACAACTGAAACGTGACTTCTGCTTCATGAATGTCAATGACAGCAGTAACTATGAATCTTTCATAGAATACACTCATACTTGCTCATCCTTGGGAGAAGCTACACTATTTCTCACCCCCAAGTGAATGAACCATTATTTCTACTTCATAGTAAGGCGTGCTATGGATGTTTTGTTATTTGATTAAGGAAAATATGCTACATGTCAGAAAAGTAAAAAGTTACTCTTTAAAAACTCAGCTTTTACTATAATGAGAATGCTTCCGTATTTTTCTTTAGGTAATGATTTTATTCAATTTATGAGGTATTAAAATTTTAAGCATACTGCTGACACAAAAGTTTAAGAATTCACATCAGTTATAATGAAGTGAGAAGAGTAAAGGCAGAGGAGAAGTGACTAAAATCTGCCACAGGGAAGTAACTTTTACTGTTTTCACTGATATCAGTAACATTTGGCAAGACTCCAACACTATTTTGAGACTTCACCACCTTGTGTCAATGTGCTTGCTGGCATAAGTAAAACAATTTTTATTCAGATACTGCGTTCCTGATATATTCAGCAAAATCAATGTTAGAAAGCTGGAAAGCTATTTCTGAAATGGTTACATTTTTAGCTCTCCATTTCTGCTAGGAAAAGTGACAAACCTTAGTGAATAAGAAATTCTCATTTATAAATTTAATATATTGGAACTATTTTAATAAAAGAAGGTAGAAAGGTAAAAGGATATCTAAGAGTATGCAAAAACGTAGTAGGGAACATAAAAGGGATCATTGTAAAGGGGTTGTTACCATAGAGATCTAGCAGGATTTGTCCATTTCTGATTTTTAAGATTTTTCTAAGATTTTTGTTTTATTTTCTCAAATACTCACATAACAAACTACTTTTAATCCTCAGCAGTAAATAAGTAAAATGATCAGCTCCTGTAGCAGGGATGGGATGGGAAAAAAGCCAGTGCTTGTTTCACTGGTATGAGTTTTACTTCTGTGTTACCTATTGCTAGAGAAACAGTAGGCAAATTCAGTCTGTTTGGGATGGTGAGAAGGAGGGGTGCTCTGATTAAGGGAAAAGTGAACTGGGGACTGGGATTTTTGCTCATCAGAAAGCTTTGGCTGAAATGGAGCTTATTCTTTTCTCTCAGTCTTTGGTAAAAATGTTCTTCTTTATTAATGGGGGACAAATGGATGTAGATTTTTTGGCTATGTTTCACATCTGTATGGCTATAAACATGTAATACTGGGAAATATATTTATAATGTACTCACTGCTTGAAAATGTAAGGTGAAATAGTGGTTTAATATCTGAATTTCATGTAAAGCTTCTCGCTCATTTAGGCATTTGCCATATAGGAATAGTTAATTTTTTTGAAATATATTTGTTGTGTTTTGAATTTTTGGGCTAATTTTTGACTGAGGAGAAAAAAAAAATCTTTGAAAATGGTGGTGAGGTCCTATCACTAAACTATAGGCCAGGCACAACTGAGTTTATAGTTTCTACAAGGAGAAATGTTAATCTACGCGTGGGAGACCTCATGAAGCCTGATAGTATTATGGTTCTACTAATAAAAACAGTTGCTGACAGTTTGACTGTGATAACATGTCTTAAAGTTTCTTCTTACAGGAAATACTTTAAAAATACTATGGGTGTAGAGAGAACATAAGAGTACGATATACCAGGAACCAGTAGAGAGCTCTCAGAGGCTGCTTTAGGTGAGAATCCATGTGATATTGACCTTACAGTCACTCAGGCTGCACAAGGGGACGCAGGGCACCTCTAGGCTGAATGCTGAGAAAGAAACTCCCTGTTCATTCTGTACTTGTGTAAACCAATCCCACTACTGAAAAAGGAAGCCCCTATCTCTTCCTAAATGCAGCTGTTTA